>NC_091122.1:62647475-63339975 GCF_040183065.1 Periplaneta americana
TTTCCGTATTTAATTGTTACATATTTTTTTCTTTGGTTTAGTGAGACAAAATGAATTCTGGTATATTAGGAATGAATTTACAATAATGCTTTATATACGCATTGCTGACAACTGCAAAAATAAAATTGATAGTAATCTGATGCTTGTAATAATTAGTAAAGGCATGTGGACAACAAAAGAACTTAATTTGATAAACCTTAAAATTTCCGATACATTTTAACTTCTCATTTATTAGGTCTAGATTAAAAACTAATTTGTATTTTTCTATCATCACAAAGACGAAGAAATTAGGCCTACTAAAGAATGTTGTTGACTCACGTATTATGATCCCTCGGAAATCGAAAGTACGATTTGGAGCAATTTGTAATGCTGTAATTTTGTAGCAATTATAAACAGCATATAATACACACCCTGACATTTTAACACAGCACTAATTAATAAAACTATTAACTAGCCCAGCAACAATATACATTGCAGTTGATTACAGCTTGTTTCACGAGTATCACCACACCGGCCGCCTAGGTAGCAGCACCAGCGTCGTTCGCACGTAAAATTGCTAGCTGTCCGGTATTATTATAGTAAGGTATTTGGACCAAGCATCACTGCCGCACGCCGCATGACAATATAAGACGAGCGAAAGTCTTTAATTGGGTTTTATAAAACATTGTTGACAATAATGTTGATACACATCTAATAATCTTTGATGAGGCATAGTTTCATTTACTTGGTGATGTTGCTCACAAAACAATATATAATGAAGCACAGATAATCCCCAGTAATACACGACGTTCCTTTGCACGATGATAAAGCTGTTATGTAAAGTAAAATTATAATTGAGGACCTAACATTCTAAATGTGCTAAGTGCCAAAAACAACTTTCTGAGATATTAATGAAAAACACACTGCGTTATACATGTTGAGATACCTACTGTCCAAATTTCACGAGAAGATACCTGCGAGGGGGTATGCTCCTTGCGGGGTAAGAGGAGAAGGTCAACTAGTAATTCTGCTCCTGTGAAGGAGCAAGTGGATGGAGATGGTGTCATTGGCTGGCTGGGACAAACAAGGTTTAGTCATTGGCCGGCCGGTTCCATGTTGGGGAGTTGGTTGTAAAAGAAGGGGAAAAACTCGCATTCCTTGTTCGGATCTTCTCCTGAAATGCGGACTGATCGTCGATTGACGCACGAGTGAGTCAGTTACAGTTGAGCTACGATAAAGATAGTTTAGTATGATATTCTTATATGAATGTTTCTCCCTTAGATTGAATAAAATTAAATTTGAAAAATTGGCACTTAGCACATTTAGAATGTTAGGTTTTCAATTATGAGTATACTATTATAAATAACAATTCTGTCATGAGCTACACTTGAGGTTACTGATCAAGATTTTCGCTCTTTACGCCGCTCACCGATCGCCACGCATGAATGCGTTTTTTTCTGTCCAGACCCGAGCCGAACGCTCTGTTCAGCTCTAACTTCTACCTGCTTGCCCGATGAGCAGGAAGAGGAAGAAGTGAAGCACGAAGAACTAGTGAGTATGCCCTGTTGCCAGCTTCCTCATTGGTCGTAATGTAAAAAGTAAATGCTGTAAGCGAAAGTAAAACTAACCCCATTACTGTTCAAACTGACCAGAGAGTATGGAGGGATTAAGACTCCCACCTTTAAAGACAATAATTAGCGATAATGACAGAATGAATGTCCGCCCTACATGCCCTCCACCTTTACCTCCAAGGAAACGCCTGTCTAGTACGTACTCATTTATGTTAGACACTTAGTAGATCCTAGGGCCATGGTGATGCTGGAGGGATTAGAGCAATGGAAAAATCCATGACCCTATCGGGAACAAAAGCTCCGACCTCCCGGCTTGCAGCGTTAAGTCATAGCCAAGACGCTACCGCGTTCATTCCAAATTCTGTGATTGCGCACTGCAAGTAACTTCTAATCTGCACATTTTATAGAAAATTACATCTAAACGTTTTCTTGCAATCAGAATGCTCCATAATAACATACAAACTAGTGTCGTGCATTTCAAGTAGGCTATTTAACGACGCTGTATCAACTACTAGGTTATTTAGCGTCGATGAGATTGGTGACAGCCAGATGGTATTTGGCGAGATGAGCCGAGGATTCGCCATTGATTACCTGGCATTTACCTTACGGTTGGGGAAACTTCGGAAAAAACCCAACCAGGTAATCAGCCCAAGCGGGGATCGAACCCGCGCTCGAGCGCAACTTCAGACCGGCAGGCGAGCGCCTTAACCAACTGAGGCACGCCGGAGGCTCTTTTCAAGCTCTACGTTCAGTTCAAGTTTGTCGAGTGTGACAAGAACCGAAGTCTGCTTTGAAGAAGCGGATATCTCACAGCTCGCTCGAACTTGCGCCTTGTATGATCTGTGCCCTTGAAGTTCGCTGGCCTCTCCTACTCTCCCCTCCAATCCCTTCATGCTTTTAGCTGAGTAATGATTTTTGAACAATTCTTGTGGAGTGTCGGTCTGGATAGTCGGTATAGCCCTGGCTTTGTGAGCTCGAGGTTGCGGGTTCGATCCCGGCCCAGGTCGATGGCATTTAAGTGTACTTAAATGCGACAGACTCATGTCAGTAGATTTACTGACTTGTAAAAGATCCTGCGGGACAAAATTCCGGCACACCGGCGACGCTGATATAACGTCGGCAGTTGCGAGTGTTGTTATAAACTATATATTTTTTTCTTGTAAAGTTTTATTTAGATACAAGGTCAGGTAATTTTTATTACAAAAATATGATTAACATTGACTAAAATATAGGTACATATAGGTATATCATATTATATTTTAAAAATACATGACAGTTGTTACTATACTACTTACCGACAGAAAGTAGCTATAATTACATTCTTCACATAATATTTCAAATAAATCACAGTTGCTCGGTAACAATATTTGTGTGATTATACAGATGATGATAGTATTAGCGACGTGCATTACAGGCACTATGTTCGATTCAAGTTGGTCCAGTATGACGAAGTTCGACATTCATCGATGTTCGCTCTACAGAAAATAAAAATATATACAAATATAAAAATATTCGTTGTCCTCTACTCCCACCATTTCATGTTTTAGAATAGACCTTGCGATTAATTTTTCATATAAAATAAGACGAAGTTTGTAATATTTTGGTTGCTTCTCTCATGTTCGAACATTGCAGGACACTATTTTAAACTACTTAAGAATTTCAGCACATATCGTGCGATTAGTTTTTCATATAGAGTAAGATGAAGCTTGTAATGTCTTGGTTTCCTCTCTCATGTTTGAACATAGCACAATACTAGTCGGTACAATGAACATATGATATGATATATATTTCTCAACATATTCGGTCCTATTGACCCTTCATATTTCTGTATTCAGGCCAGCACTCCCTTACTTACACTATTTACAACTCTAAACAAGACGTATTTTGACTCTTGTAGCTTGTTCTTACTATGTCTTTCATGTCCCCTTCACTTTCACTTGACCATCCTTCTAATTTATGCACTGCTATTCTACTTCCCTCTCTTATTTTCAGTTCACTTAAAAACTATTCCTAACTTCAACTTCATTTCCTACTTTCTTATAACTAACTTAATACTTTCTTCTTGTAAATAACAATACATATAAATTATTTAATGTATAAGACTAATCATTGTTGACAATTCAATAAAAACTTGAACTATTATTATATTCGCTGTCTATACACTTCTTACTCAACACATTAGCGCTCGTACCCTGGTAACATTGGTTTCACTTTTTATAACACTATTTAACACTGAAAAACATACAACAGTTCACTTCCATTTACCCATTATCTAGCTGAACCTACTATTATTTCAATCCACTGATACACCATTTCCTCACATTATAGACAGGTTTTTCTCCACTACTGTCCCCTCTTTTCGCACTCCTGGCACACTTTACACTCTCAATACTTCCCCTTCTATTCCCCGCACTTATTTCACTTACTCGTTCACCAGTCTCTCCTTTCGTCGGTTCAGCATTCTTCTCTCTCCCCTTCTACCTTTCTCCAGCTCTGTTACTCTGAACATATGCGTTTTATAACATATTTTGTTTGATTTATTTATACACATATTTTGTGAATGTTTAGTCATATTAATAACAAGAAAAATGATCTATACTCATTACTGTGAGTAACTTCGCAAGATATGTGCCTGACATCCTTGTGTGGCTAAGGCATAAAGGCGCAGGGAGAGGAGGAACTAAGAAGAAAGGCACCGAACATATGTAAGAAACGGTAAAGATTGAACAAACGCATAGCAAGCTTCGGTTCTACAGAGACTCGGCAAACATGAACCGAACATAAGGCCTTTTACCGATTTTCAATAGACTCGGTTATATTAGTTTACATGCTTCACTTGCACGTACTGTTGGGATGCCTATGGAGTAGGGCGAATTTTGTAGTATCTTGATATCCCCTCTCATGTTCGAACATTGCTCGACATTAACACAAACTAATCCTAAAAGTAAGTAATTTTCTTGGTACAGACTATAAATATTGACTTAAAGAGTTTTTTTTTAGTAATTCATCACTGTAAATAAATGTACAATGTCTCGTTCTATACGATATTGTAGAGAAAATCCGAAACATTTTCTCATACACAGATTCAGACTAGGAATACTATTTACAAAGCACTTTACAAACCAAGAATGTCTAAAACATTTGCATACAAGGAGTTGAAATTCTTGAAACGTTCCTATCTTAGTCAGTGAAGTTTCTTTTTAAATCATGTTATCTTGTGGAATATTTCTTGTTGATCTTTGACATTACTTCATGTTGTCACTATTTCTCTGCTCGGCCTGTATCGCCAACTCGAGAATTTGTTGTCGAGATGCGTGAGCAGAATACGATTATGGCGATGCGAATGCAGATGACATGGAAATCATGTTATACACGTATAGACAGAGGATCTAGGAGGCGCTGCACTGCAGCAGACGGGATTTAGTTCAGTCCAGCTTTTCCATTAGTGACCCTCATTTCACTTGTTAGTTTCTTTATCTCTCTCAGCGCTGGATTAAAAGTTCATAGGACATGCATCGGATCAGACTGTTAATGTGTCTGGCACTGTTCGGTACGGCTACCAGAGAACTCTGTTGGAATTAAATCCAAATTAATTTTCGCTTTCAACGAAACGATATCTGCTCAGCAACAGTTATCATTAAGACAATGGCGGCCGCTCCTTATCAGTATTGAGCTGTTGCCCACTAATTATTTTCATTTAAGTCAATAACACTTTTTCTTTCGAACTGTATACGTATACACACTCACGGACAGGAGAAAGCGAATTCGATTATGCGCAATGTTCAAAACATACAGAGGTGAGCATACCCGGAGAGAAATAATAAAAAAAAGGTTGCAGCCGTCAAATTACTCTTCAAGGAAAGACCACTCATATAAATTGAGGGGAAAAAAGACACTGGAAAGTTTTCCTTTCTCAATCGTACTATCAAATGCCTTACTACGGGTATAATAATACCGGACAGCTTGCAGTTCTGCGCGCGAACGACGTTGGTGCTGCTACCTAGGCGGCGGTGTGGCGATACTCGCGAAACAAGCTGTAACCAACTGCAATGTATATTGTTGCTGGGCTAGTTAATATTTTTATTAATTAATGCTGTGTTAAAATGTCAGGGTGTATATGTGCTGTTTATAAGTGCTACAAAATTACAGCATTACAAATTGCTCCAAATCGTACTTTCGATTTCCGAGAGATCATAATACATGAGTCAACAACATTCTTTAATAGACCTAATTCCTTCGTCTTTGTGTTGATAGGAAAATACAAATTAGCTTTTTTATTTATACCTAATAAATGAATAGAAGTTAAAATGTATCGGGAATTTTAAGGTTTTATCAAATTAGGTTTTATTGTTGTCCACATTCCTTTACTAATTATTAGAAGCATCACCATCGGATTACTGTCAATTTTACCTTTGCAGTTGTCAGCAATGCATTATTGTAAATTCATTCCTAATATCAGAATTGATTTTGTCTCACTAAAACAAAGAAAAATGTGTAACAATTAATTACGGAAAATAATGTGAAATATGCAATATTTCTCATAATATGCAGCTTTGATATAAGATAATAATTTTACATTAAATATTATTTAACATTTCTTAAGTGTTTCATATATTATTCCACATTAGTAACTCACGTTTTAAACAATAGTCCGAATCCCGCTATGTGAATATTTGTATTTGTGGACGTAATTCCACGCCGCTCCGCTAGATGTCAGATCCATGATATTTCGCACTCACGTCAATGCTCTTAGTATACAGCTGTCCGGTATTATTATAGTAAGGTATTTCGTACTATCAGGAACTGGAATGCTATACCTGTAGACTTACTAAAGGCTTTACCAATAACCAAAAATATATTTAAAAATAGGCTTAAGAACTTTACTAATAGGCAGTAGTATATTATTCACACTATTAAAAGATGTAATTGATATTTTGTTATTTGAAGTGTTGTATCAGTGAAGAAGTGTGTTGTGTCAGTGAAGTGTGAAGTATGTTATGTAAGTGAAGTGTGTTTCTGTCAGTGAAGTTTTATAGTTTATGGTGACAGTGCAAAGTATTTGAACAGTGAAATGTTTTTGAAGTGTTAGTGATATCAGATTAGTGTCAGTGAAATGTGTCGTAGTTCCAGTGCAGTGAGTGGGTTGTCAGCGAAATGAATGTAGTGCTGAAAGATACTTGTGCATGTATGAACATATCATACTCGTGAGTTTTAGATCGAACTTAGGGTTAAGATACAAATTAGATTTGTTATTTTAAGTGACCGTGCTTCATTTAATTTAGGATGCTCTCTGTTATTATTATTACTATTATTATTAATTATTAATTATTAGTATTTTTATTATTATTATTTATTATTATTAATTTTTTATTATTAATTGTCATTATTGAGTGCAATTAGTCACCACTGCCACCGGGTATATACCCATTTGCAGTGTGAATGAATACATACATACATACACATATACACGAAAAGGAGAAAATATTTTTGATGCGATCTCTTCTTAAGTAGCTATGTTGAGTTAAGCCGGCCTATGTCTGTGGAGCCAACGTATTTTGTATATGAGTTGAGTATGCACGTGGAAACTATGACACCATGGCTACAACTTGCCACTACAAGAGCTGAGAACTTTGTCGCTCTTCAGTAGGAGATTGAGTTGTGAGCTGACAAGCAAACATTCCGATGGGGGCAGATATAAACGTTAAATTCTTTTCTTCCACCATGTCAATAATGTCAAAAGAAGTGCTTATACAAATTTTGGCCACTCGACAGCAATTACGAGGCCGTCCAGAAAGTGATTTTCTCTGAGGCCGTTTACACAAAAAAGCACAATTGCATGGAAAGATTTATTGAAACAGATGCGCTATTTGTCAACTTATCCTCCACTGGAATTGAGATATTTGTCATACCATGGGATGAATTTTTGTATCCTTGTGTCGTAGAAGTTAGCCCTGGCAACGGAACCAGCGTTTGACAGCCGTCTGCACCTCTCTGTCGATCCCATGATATGATAAATGTCTCATTTCTGTTGGGGAATATGTTGAAAAATAGCTCAACAGTTGCTGTGTCTGTTCTAATAATTTTTTCCAATGAAATTGTGTTTTCTTTCTGTTACGGGCCCCTGGCGAATTAATTTTTTTACGGCCCTCGTAATTGCTGTCAAGTGGCTAAAATTTCTATAAGCACTTCTTTTGACATTATTAACATGGTGTAAGAAAAAATTTAACTTTTTTATCTGCCTCCTTCAGAATGTTTGCTTGTGAGAAGTGTGAAGTTTACGCGCGTGTTAAAGATAACCTTACGCTTTGTGCTTGTTACAACATGGCCAACACGGTGGAAAGCCTCTTACAAGGCAAAAAGTGGATATAAAACAGTTGGGTAAACTTACTCCAGATCCAAACCTAACACAAAAAGCTATAGGTGGAAGAAAGAAAAATAAATACTAGGGATTCGAGAAGTGCAATGGTGTAAATTAGTGCTCCAAGCGGTAACTATTGTAATATTGTACTATGTAATAGAGCAGTGATTGTTTCATAAATCTGCAATATTGGAAGTTTCGAAGTAGCCATATTTTGTAAATATAGTGGTTGTTTCTGATTTGTATTAAACAATACAGCCCGAAAGGCAAGAGGAAATGTACTTTATAAAAATTCAAGTTCCAAGAGAAAACAAGCTACTCAGTGCTTTAGGGCATTACAAGTAGCCTCTGGGAGAGAAGTACTACCGTATTGAACTATTGAAAGTTGGGTGGAGGCGAGGCATTCGCTTTCAATCAAAAGTTGGCATCGGAAGAGCTATAGTAGATTGATCAGTGAGAGACATATCCAGAAATGCTGCTGCAGATGGAGTCTGTCGTCTTCCAGAATTTGACACTTCTTCATAAACTAATATAGAACACGTAATAATGAAAAATACCTCCATAGTGTTTTGGATGTCAGTACTTTGTTTATTTGTTTATTATTATTTTTAAGTTAATATTTGTATACCGGTATGTATTTTTCTGTATATGATTTGATCCTGGTTGAGTGGAAGAGAAGGCCTCATGGCCTTAACTCTGCCAGGGAAAATAAAACTATTATTATTATCATTATTATTATTATTATTATTATTATTATTATTATTATTACTTTGGGTCCTGTCAACAATGCGACACTATTAAGTCTCGATTGTCATTATAAGGCAAAACACAAACAGTAGGTGGAGAAAACAGGTATGTTCTGTCTAGAATTTTTTGACTGTATAAAATTATGCTGTGCCTTTGAACTTGATTTGATCGAACATGCCGAAGGTAAAACTACTGAAAATTATACCTTATATCTTATAATTATATCTTTGTCCCCTTTGCTGTGGAGACCTTCGTTCCTTGGAGTCATGACGCTAAAGTTTTGGTATCTCAAATAGACCAAATTTTGATCTCCATTGCTAGTGATCGTCGCTGCACTACTTATTTGCGTCAACGTTTAAGTATTGCAATTCAACGTGGAAATGCAATGAGCGTTTTGAGTACTCTTCTCGAGTCCAGCCCTTTGGACGAACTCTTTCTCCTGTAAAATTTATTATTCTGTGCGTAAATATTTCTGTTTAGTTTTATATGTATATATATATATATATATATATATATATATATATATATATTATTTGTTAAAAAATTTCTGAAAATCATAAATTAACTAAAATTGCATTTTTTCAATTCAGATTCCCTTCAATTATAAGCCTTTTTCTCTGCGACAGTTTTGTAAATAATATCTGCTTCATCCTTTCCTGTTCACCAACATGGACTCTTTTGACCATCATATTAATTTATTATCATAGCGTTTTTATTGTGTTTTTTTTATTTAGTTTTTTTTATTATCATATTACATTACATTTGTTATATTCTTCCTTACGTTTTCCCTGTTAACTATTTGTACTAATTGACTTGCTTATGGTATATTCCTGTCTTTAGATCTGCATTTTACTTTTTTTCTATGGTATTATTGTCATTTTGTACAGTGCCAACTCTTGTTATGTAATTTTTTCTGTAATATGTTAGTATTTTGTTCTTCCATTTTTGTTAAAATTTACTGCTTGTGTATTTTGTGACCTGGTAGAGTGTAAGAAAAGGCCCTGAGGTCTTAAATCTGCCATTATAAATAAAAAAATAATTAATATAATAATCTTTACATGTATCATTGTTTAATCAAAATAAAAACCAATATTCATTTATACAGAAATAATTATGAGATTTCGTACATAATTATTCACCGAGATATAATTACCACTTCACCCAGAATGAGATTATCAAAAACTGAACGATGATGGTTATACTCTGCAGCTATTAAATTAAATAATAAATTACCCCAGGCGGCCAAACATTCAACCTTCCAAAGATTCAGAGCTGCCTACATAGCTGGTTAATAATAAATAATCCTTTTTCTAGTATTAACGAATTTTTAGTATTTTCTGTCAATGGAACCTTTTAATGTGCTTGCAATTATTATTGTACTATTATGTACTGCATTTTGACGAAGCCATGGCCTGTAACTTGAGGTTCTGTATTAAATAAAGATTGGATTGATTGATATGCATTACAGTAAAATATTATTCATATATCATCTTTATTTAATTTATTTCATGCTCATCCCTGCTTCAGGACCATTTTAGAATAATTATATAATTAGCATTGCGTGCGAATAACATGTTAAGATGGTTTTAAAATTGAATTTAAAAATGAGATTATGAAACTTTAATGTCAACAAAATGATAAAAATGGATACAGTACTTATCAGAAATTTCAATTAAAATTCCAGAGGTTAATTATTTTCTATTTTGCAACTCTGTTTTAAGAAACATTTTTTTACATTTATTTGTTTCATTATTATACTTTTAGTGGCTGAGATTTTTATTTTCTTTTAATTTACTGAGTATGCCTCAAGGATATATTTCATATGCAGGGGCTATACAAAAACACATACTTATGTCGCACAATATAATTTAAAAAGTGATGAAACTACAGTCTGTAGAAAACATGCAATATCTTAAGAATGGAAGAAAGAAAGCAAATAAGAACAGACAGTAAGGTAACAGTAAGTTTTGGACATAAAGAAGAAAAAGTTTGAAATCATGAAATAAATAAACTGAGAATTAAAATAAATAACCTTCCCAAAATAGTTATTTATGGGACAAATTTGTAAAGGTCATCTTTTTGGCACGAGGCTAAGCCGAGTTTCACAAACACATGAGGACCAAAAAGATAACTTTACGAACATGTGTTTTTTTCTACGATAGCACAAATTTACATTAAATAAATATTTCAAGTTGGAGAGGTTATAAGATCACAATGTCATTATCGTCTAAACTCAGAATCAATAAGACAAAAGTACCCATGGAACGGCAGTCTCTTTTATTCATGTTCACTATTTTATGGCCGTCTAAATTGGGTATATAATCAACAAAGCGGTTAGGAACAGTTGAATGATAATTTCTTGTTACAATGAGTGCTACATGTAACTTCAGAATAATAAGGGCTAAAATGTACATAAGAATGTGAAATTTGTTATTTATTTGTGTTACGTGTGATATTTAAGTAATAAAAGATCGAGGTAATGCATTAATTTCTTACTAAATGAAGTTTGTACATTGAACTTTACATTTTCTTTTGCAGTGCGTAAAATGAATAGGAGTGCCTAAAGTGATTACTTACTTTTGTTTGTATGTGTATGTATTTATTCACACTGAAAATAGGTATATACCCGGTGGCAGTGGTAACTAATTACACTCAATAATGACATTAATAATAAACATAATTAATAAATAATAATAATAATAATAATAATAATAATAATAAAAACAATAATAATAATACTAACAATAATAATAATAATAATAATCTTCAGTAGGTAGAGCCTACCCTTTAAATCAGAATATTGGGAGTGAGACGTAGTATATAGCGTTTTATATTGGTTTTGAAAAGACACTTAAAGCGGCAAATGAGGCATTTAATATACTTCTTTCATACTCAGGAACTAAAATTTCTCCTCCCATTGCGGTAACGTTCCTCTGTCTTGTAGGGAGTAGTGGAAGGGATTGAGGAAGGAAACATTACGTCTTACGGTGCTCAATTCTCGAAACTCACATTTGCATCACAAGTCACTAAATGGACACGCCTGTTTTGTGGTCACGACTGAACATTGTCAGTCACTCTTACCATCTGATAGTAATAGACCAGGGTTGCAGAACTGGGGAAGAGAAGAGTGGAAGCCTTCGTTCCCCCATTCACAAGGCCGGAGCCTTCAATGACGTTTCTGTGACGTTTGGCAAACACACTGTTCTCTCTTCTCTTCTCCCTAGGGTTACTATGCGTCCGACAAAAGGAGAACATGTCCTCTTTTTTAATCATTTTATCCTGTCGGGCAGGCATTTAAAAAAAATGTTTAAATGTCCGGCATTTCGCATTTCAACTAGAATTAATATGAATATTGAATAATGTGCGTTATTAAGCATAGAATATCTAAACAAATTGTGAAAACCTATGAAAGAATTTAACTGCTTTCAATCGTTGAAGCTAGAGCATATAAAATATATAAAATATCATGACCTATTAACTTGCATTGAATTCTTACACTCTAAAACATCATTATTCATGATTCTAAACTATTTTATCAATTTTATTCTGCAAGATATACCAATCAAGTTAATTTGCACAAAGATTTAACTTTAGATAAACAATGGTGCAAATTCTTCAATTCCAATACTTCTGCGAGCACTGAAACTTTCTCAGAACTTTTAAAATATGTCAATTCTATTTATTTATCCCAAGTCATGGACTAATGGAAGTGCTGAGAGAGTATTTTCCCTAATTTCAGCTCAATGGACAAAAGAACGAAATCGCATGCTAACGGAGACAGTCAGAGGTATCATCATAGTGAAATATAATTTCAAGGACATGTCCTGTGAACTGTTTCATAGTTATTTGTTACAAGATATGTTTATCTCTTCAGGCTCTTGTGCACAAAGTGGGCTCCATCGATAAGTAGGGTACAGATGTAATACTGATCCAGCAACTAGTGAGAAAACTAAGGTGAGCCATTATTTTTATCTCTACTTAATTTTGTTCATACCAATTTTTAAAAAGTCCTCCTTTTTTCAGCAATGTCATCTTATTTTAGATTCCGTGTCCTGCTATATAATTTCTTCTCATGATAACCCTACTTCTCCCCCTACCTTACAATGACGCGAGGGTTGAAGGGAAGTTATGAGTTACGTGATCCGGCTTATGACTTGTGTGCTTCATTTTAGCACAGTTTTGCAAACCTGTAATAGACATTTGAACACATTTTGACCTTTCAGATATTCCCAGGTCTGTTACCTTTACGCTTTGGATATTTGAGAATACAGGATCACTATGTTACGGATCAAATTGCATTACAATTCCTTTGAATCTTTCGTTTTTGTCTCCTTTCTATTACTCTACATTTTTTCATACTAAACCATTTTGTAGGTGGCGAATTGAAGGGTTCAGAACCATAGAGGGCCAAGCGACATTTACTAAAACCGTAGAAAACAAGGGTTAAAATGAAGTTATTACCATAATTCAATGGAAACATATAGCTTCTTCTTCTTCTTCTTCTTCTTCTTCCTAAACACGGTTTAGGCCTTTGCGACCTGTTCCGAGGCTAATTAAGTGTTTTCAGTCAAATTGGTCACTCCATCTTCTCACCGGTCTCCCAACGTCTCGGCCTCCAAATGGTCTGTAAAAAAAAGCTTGCCGTGGAAGTCTTGAAGGACTCATTCTTAATACATGTTCTTTCCATTGCTTCTGATATCTTTGTATCTCTTCCACCATATTCTCCTGTTGTAGTTGGTTTCTAATATCTTTATTACGTAGTCTATCTCTTCGGGTAACTCCCAGTGTTGATCTCAGGAACCTCATATGTACTGCTTCTATTCTTGATTTATCTTTAGCTCTTAAGACCCAAGTTTCACTTGCGAATTTTAGGGCTTGTTTTGAAGTAATATCATGTAATCTTAGTTTAATTTCTTTCCTCAAACCTTTCCCAAAATGTCTTTTTATACAACCGTTTAATTTATTATATTTTTGTAAATTCTCTTCTATATCTGTTTGTGCGCTCCTAGTTGAGATTTTAGTACCTAATTATGTAAAATTTGAGACCTGTTCTAGAACTTCCTGATTTATGACTGTTTTTATTCGTTTTTGTATTTTTACTTTGAGGGCAATTGATTTAGTTTTTGTATTATATATATTAGATATGGTCATGTTGAAATCTTTTGCTATTTTATTCAAATTATTAACCGCTCTTTGTAGTTCTTCTTCATTTTCCGCTAATACCACCTGATCATCTGCGAAGCATATTGTGTCGATATTCCTCTGATTTAATAGGATACCTTTTGGTTCACTTTTTCTCCACTCTTCTATTATTTTATTCAGATATAGATCAAATAATATTGGGGATAGTCCACATCCTTGTCTCAATCCTATATTGACATCAACACTTATCTTTTTTGTTGTATCTTGAGCTAGATTGATTTTCATTTTGTGGTATAGTGCCTTAATGGAATTAATCAAATTTTTTGGTATTTTATATTCTCCCAAAATAATCCATAACTTCCTTCGGTCTACTCTGCCATAAGTCTTTTCGTAATCTATAAACACTAGGCAGGTTTCTAGATTATATTCTTTTCTTTTCTCTAATACTTGTTTGATGATAAAGCTTGCATCAGTGCATGATCTGCCCTTTCTAAGCCGTTTTGTTCTTCTCCTATTATATTCTCAGCAATTGGTTGAAGTTTGTTTTTTATAATATTTGCGTAAATCTTATAAGGTACACGTACCAAATAACGCCACCTTAATACTTAAGTCACTGTCACTCTGGAAATAAGTTATGTACAATGACAAAAATTAAGACAAAGAAACTTTAATCTTATCTTAGAAATAACACAATAAAAATGGTGATATTATATACTGGAGAAGAATTAGAACTCAAATAGGAAAACTTTATATACTGGCGTTATTAGGAACAGCTTGTCCAATTAACGCCACCTATTTTCTAGTAACCTATACACTTATAATTATTAATAAATTATTTTTCCTAAGCAACTAAATTTGAGTTTCTGTTAATAAAAGGTACAAAATCACTAATGAAATATTCTTGATCTGAAGCTTGAATATGAATGTTTTCCACAAGTAAACGAAAAAATTAAGAGTTTGATAAACAGTTGAACCAATATCATCACCGTGCACATTCTGGACATTTGTAAGTTGAAAGATTAGTGTTTTTCCTGAAGTTTCTACACTTATCATGTAAACCTCATACAATATGAATACAAAACCAATGAAGATACTATTAAAAACTGAGGAATATCGTTAAACCAATGAGTACCGTACCAACATAGCTTAAAATTTTATCTGTAGGTGGCGTTAAAGCGCTACTGAGTACTTGATAACATTACACGCCTGTTTCTCTAACATTTTCAAATTTTATAGATAGCAAATACTTACTCTGCATAGAAGAATGTTTAAGGATCACGGAAATATATAGTTTAGTATAGTTGTTCTTTGCTCAACACACAAAATAAAATATTGCCTCTTAGCTTCATATAAGAACAGCCTTTCACTATCAACACACAACAGCAAAATGGTGGAATATCATGTCACTCGTAAATGTCAGCGGACAGCTAGTAATTCATTTCATTACTACATGGCAAGCGAATGCAGGCTACAGTAGTGCGCTACCGAAATCAGGTGTCGTTAACGAGAATTAATAGGATGGCGTTAAAGATATAGGCTACATGGCGTTATTTGTCTCAGGGACCTTATGCTGTATTTAAATATATAGCAAATAATATAAATTATACACATTAAAACTAAATGATATGTCAATCTTCATTGAACTATGGTATTCACTTAATTTTAACCCTTGCTTTCTCAGTTTTTAATAAATGGTGCTTGGCCCATTATGGCTCTGAACTCTTCAATTGTCTTGTGCCGTCTGCTGTTGGACTTTTCTATTGTGGATACTATACTGATTGGACCTTGTGTTTGGAAAGCTCCACAGTAGGAAGAGTCGTGGTTTGTATTCGTTTACTGAAAAATGTGCCGAGTCGCTCAGGGGAAAATTGTGTTATTCTGGAAACTTTTTAATTGCGATGTAATAATGCCGCTTTGTAAAATTCCTCTGATTTCTATTACTCTACATTTTCCCATACTAAACCATTTTGCAGGGGTCGAAATGAAGGGTTCAGAACCATATTGAGCCAAGCGCCATTTATTAAAACCGTAGAAAACAGGGGTTAAAATGAAGTTATTACCATAATTCAATGGGAACATATAGCAAATAATATAATGTATATACATTAAAACTAAATGATATGTCAATCTTCATTAAACTATGGTATTCACTTAACTTTAACCCTTGCTTTCTCCGTTTTTAATAAATGGCGCTTGGCCCATTATGACTCTGAACCCTTCAATTGCCTTGTGCCGTCGTGCTGTTGGGCTTTTTCTATTGTGGACACTATACTGCAGGGCCGGGCATGAGAGCGGCTCCATTTAGCAGGCCAGAGTTGCTCTCGCTCCGCAAGGCAAACCAGAGAAGAACGCTCACGCAGTGGCGGACTCACATTATAGCTACCTTCCTAGCATTAATATAACAAGAGCCACGGTTGTTCTAGTCATTCAGTCTGTTAGTGCATAATAGTTTATAAGGATATTACATCAATCCATTGTACAGTACAGACTTTATAACACTCTTATTAATTTAATGAAATAAACTTCGCTCTATGCACACACACAAATCATTAGGCTTATTTACATAATCCATACGCACATATTGCAATCTCCTCACCACGGTTCTACGAGACAGGCGTATGGCTTCCACTTTCCCTACTTGCTGTGGACAGAGTTCGTCTGCCAATATAATTAAAGATCGCTTGATGAATTCACCTTCGTTGAATGTTTTCAATTCCTTTGCAATTTCGTGGCAAATTTTTGTAGCTAATTCTCATAGCCGATTCACTAAGTGCATTATTGCCATCCTGTTAATACATGATGATATGATATGATATGATGATATTATGATATATAATATAATATAATATAATATAATATAATATAATATAATATAATATAATATAATATAATATAATATAACATAATATAATATAATATAATATAATATAATATAATATAATATAATATAATATATGATATATCATGAACTGTAATATACTATACTATGATATATCATAATGCTTGTATAATTTAAAATTATATATTACTAAATGTATAATAACTTATAATGCAATATAAATATCAAATAAATACTCTAATATAATGTATCTGAGAAACATTTTCTTTAAGTTGTATTAATTTATGGCGTTCATTACCAACATATTTGTCATATTCAGTAGCATGTTGTAAAGAATAATGCTGTTGGATATTGAACTTCTTAATCAGATGGAGTGTTTTATGACAAATTAAATACTTTGCTCATCCACTGGTCTCTACGAAAAAGAACTCCTCCACTCATGATACATTAAAAGCATTGGGAGTAGTGGGCCGCTTTAGTGTATGAGCGGAAGCTCCGTCTTCAAAGTTCACCATCATACTGCAGAGTCACCACTGCACCGACACTGAATGACGTATAGTATGCATAAGTTACAGCGCTCGCAAGACCCGCTCTTTAAAGCACACAGCGCTCATTTCTCAGAATCACGTAATGTGCCCAGCCCTCCTATACTTATTGGACCTTATCTTTGGGAAGCTCCACAGTAGGAAGAGTCGTGGTTTGTATTCGTTTACTGAAAAATGTGCCGAGTCGCTCAGGGGAAAATTGTGTTATTCTGGAAACTTTTAAATTGCGATGTAATAATGCCGCTTTGTAAAATTCCTCGGAGAGACCAGCAAGTGGGAATAGAGTCCTGTTAGCAGCCACCCAGAGAGGAAAGCAGCCTCCGCCAGGCTGCAACGAGATAGCGTCTGCACCATCTTGTAGAGATTCCCGTCTCTTTCTCACTTGTTAATCTTCATCATCTCCCCTCCTGCAGCCACTCCATTTCTTCTATATGTTGTCTTGTTTATTTTCTTATCTTCCCTTCTCCTAGGCTCAATTTTTCTCCCGAGTCCGGCCGTTTCTGCGCCGGTCATGGTGATTAATTAAGACGGATTGCGGCGTCGAGAATGGATGTCTCCCCTCCCTCCAGACGAACTTCACACGTGTGCGTGAAATCTAATCCTGTGCGTAAACTGATTTGAAGGAGGTTATATTTGTACGAGTCTCCATAAATTACTCAATTGCAACGGCCGTCTGGTTACAAATGTTCCACCAACTCCATGCTTAATCTAAATTACATCCAATTAGCTGTGAAGTCCGGTACTGTTTTATTTACAAACACATCATTTATATTTTTACATAACTACAGCTTGAAATTCTACGTTGTGTTTTCGTGGAAGAGGATATTCTCATTTTAATACTTCACGGTTAGGTGTAGTTAAATTGGAATGAATACAAAAACGTCCCCTCATTCTGTGAAAACACATTTGTGACCCACAGATTTCTTCCGAGAAAATATATCTCATTTCGCTTGATTCAGCCTTCTTTCTTTGAAATAAAATTATTCGGTCTCTACAAAAAGAGCTTGTATCCAAAGAGAATGTTAAGACAATACATTTAAATATTACATATTTGTATGTGTAATATACAATTAAGTATTAAGTGATTAATTACGCAATTAATTAACTAGGTAAATATTGCATTCAAAACATTGTGACAAAACTGTTAATGTAATGCATAAAGCTTGATTAAATTAACTCATTATTATTCCATTAGTTTGATTAGGTATGTATGCACATACAGTATACTTGTGCCGATGGATGAAGAATATCCGGACGAACAAAAGAATACGAATGGACGGATGGATGAAGTGTTACAAATATTGTAACTTTTAATACAACAATGTGACTTTTGTTTCTACCTTTAACCACACATCCGTCAGCGTCAATAATAGCTATTCCACTCAACACAGCAACACAGTAGTCGTTATTGCACTCCACACAGCGACAATGACAATACACATGTATTATTGCGAAGAACAACAATGCACTCCTAATTTCAACTAATGCCCACAAAGCACTATGTGCAGAACAAAACTATCAGTTCTCAGTTCACAGTTCGTTCGCCTTGGCTAGTTTTTCCAGCTCACTCACTCAAGTTCACTGTACGTCGAACCCAAGTCTCCGGATACGTCGCACTCGCCTGGATGCTGCCACAGTTACAGACTCACTCAAGTTCACTGCACATGGAACTCAGGTCCTCTCGTTGCTGTCCAAGATTTGAAGGCTGACTGAAAACTAACTAACTCTCTCGCTACTGACTGACTGACATCGGCAACTCACGGTGTTATTTATTTACCACGAACGTCTAGAATGTTCTACGTCGCGAAGCTTCTGGACCTCCACAACAGTCTGTTTCCAGATGTTTCCCCTACTGTGTCCGCTCCACGTCGTCCCGTAGTTTTCCTTTCCCTCGCCCCGTACCACGCTACAGCGCCTACCAAAGCTCGAGTTTCGTTTCCCCGCGCCTTCCCTCTTGCTGGATGCGCGCACACACTCCCGAGGGAACCAGGATGTTCCCGGCGGGTGCCACATTATAATGATGGGTACAGCAGAGTATTTATGGACATCAATCACGAAATGTTATATACAAGTGATATTTATTAATATTCAAGAATTAATATGTTATAATTAGGGATTGATTCTGACCGAGAGGGTACGCAGATAAGATTAACTGTTCATTGAGTATATTGGCGTGACGTCATATTTCGCGTGTGGCACAGGTACAATGGGGGAAAACTTGCATTTTGTGTGCGCTGCAGATGATGTTCTATTCATTATTCAAAACCAAACCTCTAAGACTCTTGAAAATGAATTCCAGTAATAACGATTGATACTACAATGGCCCTTTCTAACATTTTAATTTATTTGTCCTTGTCCATTTATTTCTTTGATTTATTTTCACTGGTACTGGCAGAGTTAAGGCCATAAGGCCTTCTCTTCCTCTCAACCAGTATATAAATATATAGCAAATGTGAATAACAACAATACAGAAAATAATGGAATAATAATAATAATAATAATAATAATAATAATAATAATAATAATAATAAATAACCTTCCCTTCTTCTTGCTATCACGTATTAAGCTTGGTGGCCTGTGACGGTCTCACCCCATCGTTTCAGTGGACGGCCCAAATATCATGTTTCTAAAGGACGGTAATTTAGTGCTTGGCGTGATAGGGCCTATCCTTGTTCTTGACATCTGAGTATATGAGATTCCATTTCTGTCTATAATTTTGAATTTTCTCTAAAATGGGTTCAATATTGAATTCTTTTCAGTTTTCATATCACTCATTTTGCTAAATTTTGTAATTACACTGATATAATTATCAATTTTCCTGAAAATTTCGCCCTTACTAAGTCATTTATTAACTTGATTTTTACTAATATGAAATACGTAGTTATAAATTCTCCTGAAGTTTTTTTCCCTTATTAACAAATTTTTTAGTTTCATGATTTTGCTAAGTTATAATTGGTCTGATATAATTATAAATTTTGCCAGAAGTGTTCCCTTATTAATCATTTCTTTTTAGCTTTGTCATTACGCTAAAGTTTATATTAATTTTACCACCACAATTACCACTCATCTCTTATCGTAATCGATACTTACTTACAAATAACTTTTATGGAACCCGTAGATTCATTGCCGCCCTCACATAAGCCCGCCATCTGTCTCTATCCTGTGCAAGATTAATCCAGTCTCTATCATCATATTTCACCTCCCTCAAATCCATTTTAATATTATCCTTCCATCTACGTCTCGGCCTCCCCAAAGGTCTTTATCCTAATCGATTGGTAAATGTCTTAATTGCTAGTACTCAAATAGCCACAAATTGTATTACATAATTACACAAAAATTGTACATGCATAAGTCACAGCAGATCAGAATTTAATGAAAATTAACTATCTGAAACAATTTTTTTTATGCCATCACATACCACATTCAATACAACGTAAAACTTCACTCTTGTTCTGGGTAGAGATGATTGAGCTGTGAATGCATTGTAAAAAGAAAATGAGGAGTCTAGAGATATAATGAATTATGGGAATCACGAACCACAACCCATCAGCTACATATGGAACAAATACTGTAGTGACAATGTGCATTGTATCAGTAAGTTATCAGAATATGATATTCATAAATGCTTGTTTCTTAATTAGTACGAATGTCACGGTGAAATGAATGTGACAATGGCGCTTGTTTTGGAGTCGGTATTGTCACAACCATTAAAAACTGATCTTGCTGCCATCTGTTGGACGGTAGAAAACTTATTACATCTAGCAGCGCACCAAGTGGCGAAAACAAAAACCAATTACTTCTTGCATTTAGCAGCGCACCTGGTGACAAAAATGTTAAACTATGAAGAAGATATTCCTTCCCTCCCACCCTCATCGATATTCTCAACTAACCCAGTTTAAAATAAAACATTTACATGTTTATTTCTCACACCATCTTCCACTGAAAATTCTTACCGGAGCCAACAGAAAGCTAAAGGAGACGATCTATTTTACACTACCTAATTAAAATATAACCATTTAGAGACAGAAAATAAAGCAAAAGGTTAGATAATTGGGATTGTATTCTTTGGGTTTTTAGTGTACAGCGCAATGGAAAAGTATGCAAAATCTTCTTAGATAGTTCAATTTAATATATTACTATTACTTTACAATACATTCAACAACGCTATTTTTACAACGTCCATAAACAACACTATTTAACATACACTGCTCATACACACACTTAGTATCACTTTATGTCCCCTCATTAGCAAGCTTCTGGCTGCCATCTTGTCTCCTCGAGCATCGTCTGTTCTTCTGGAACGAACGGATAAATAGAGAACTCTGGGTAATCTACCCAACACATAGGTCTTATGTTCACCACCCACGACGTCGGGCGCTGATCATCTTATTTAAACCACCTTCCGTCAGATGGTGCTGACCGTAGTTTCGTATCCTAGCACCACATTTATATTCAGTTTATGTACATGATATCCCACTGATTGCTGAATGCAATATGGGATTATACGCAAATGACACCATCTACTTCACCAGTGACACTTCAATCAACATCCCACAACGTACTATGCAAAAACAACTCAAAATATTGGAAATGTGACTAAGAAACTGGAGAATAAAAGTCAATATAAGTAAAACTCAAGCCATCATTTTTACCAGAAGAAAGCCAAAAATACCAGATCACCTCAACCTCTCCTCCCGCTATCACTCAAGAAAATACTAGTGAAAACACTAGTAATGCCCCACTTCGATTATTGTGACTCTCTACTGACCGACCTCAATGTCAACCAGTCGCAAAGATTACAACGTGTTCATAATTCTTGTGTTCGCTTCGTCTGCGATGTCCGCCGCGCTGACCACATTACCCCATCCTTCCAAACTCTAAACTGGCTACGGCTTAACGAACGTAGAAATTTTCATTCTCTTGTTCTCCTTTTCCAAGTCCTTCACATCTCTACACCTACTTACCTTGCCTCCCGTTTCAGTTACCTGCCTGTCTCTTCACACGCACGCAAAATAGCCTCATACTAGCCATACCAACACATAAGACTTCATCGTATTCATCATCATACACAATTTCGCTTTCGCGCTTGTGGAATACCCTACCCAGTGACATCAGAGACTGTCGGAATTTAGTAGCGTTCAAAAGCAAACTTATTAAGCATTTTCTTACTGCGTAGAATAGGTTCAATTTTTACTTAGTTAATGAAAAAAAAATTCTCTCTTCTTAATTTTTACAAAGAACTGTCTAGCTTTTATTAGTCTGTTAATTCTTTTAGTACTTTGATTTTTATTGTATTTGTAAATTCAATATTAATTGTAATTATAATTGTAATTGTATTCTTTATATTGTAGTTGTATTCTCCTGGTAGAGGGGAAGAGAAGGCCTCATGGCCTTATCTCTACCAGGTTAAATAAATAAATAAATAAATAAATAAATAAATAAATAAATAAATAAATAAATAAATAATAAACAATCTGTAAAATACCTCGGCATTACACTTGATAAACAACTTCGATTTCATCACCATGTTGAAGCAGCTCGTAACAAAGCATTAGCCAGATTCATTCATCTATATCCACTGTTGAAGTCACCTTACATCAGACTTCCCTTGGAAAAAAAAAACCTTTACACTTCTGTTACAAGATCTCAAATGACCTATGGCTGTGAAATCTGGAGCAATGCAAAATTCCAAATTATCAGACGTCTTCATGCTATACAGAGAAAAGTATCCCTAACTATCACTGGTGCAGACCATAGAACCACCAATAAACAACTACAAGACATGCTTGAAATAGAATCGTTCTACCACATTATACAGAAATTTACAGAAAACTTTCATAAGGACTTGCTGTACCACCCCAATCCTCTGATAAGAGCCCTGGCAACAAGAGTATAAAATAACAACTACCGTCAAGATCGGTCACCTCAATTAAAAATATAAATGTTCCTGCTTGTTAACCATCTCTGTTAAAGTAAAGGCCTTTTCAGGCTGAGACTTATGTACCATACATGTTCCTGTTAATAATAAATATTATATATTCATCCATGGTTAGACGATTTGGGATTGATAATGAGAATACTCAGTGTAGCTCTTAAAGCTGCAAGCAAGGAAGCAAAGAAAACAAATGTTTGTTGAGGAGGAAAATGTTCTGTAAAATTTTCCATTTCACAAAATTTTCTGCGGAAAAATTTCCGTCTCAGATCACTAGTGAGTACTCTCCATTGATGTGGTTTTTAGTCTCCTTTTTCGGTGTGCTGCAAAGTCTCGCAGTTTGGTAAACTCCAGAAAAAAAAGTCGATTTGTAGTCTTGAGTTACGAGCCAACTGTAACCATGGTTGTGCCTTTGTCTCTTCGAGACGTCTCGATACTCGATCGACCATGAGACGCCTCCTCCGTCGGTCAACACCACATAATTTAATGGCGGTTGGGCCGTCCCATCGCTCAGAAGGAATGTCTTCGTGAGAACAGTTGCTTTCTTCGCTAACTGTTGTCTATTCCCGTTCTTCCTTTCTCGCTTTCTCCCTTTGATGCTTTCCTTTTCGTTGTATGCAGAAGCAGTGCTCCAGCCAAGGCTGAATCCTTACGAATGAAACTCTGAAGATTGAAATGAAAACCAATAGAAAGCAAATGAATGAAACCAAGTACAGAAAAGCAAAACTTTCAATAACTCGTTAGCTTCTTGAAAGAAAAATGAGCTTACTAAGGCAGTTCTCGTTATAGGAACTTCATACTCTTTTTCATTCTCTACAA
Organism: Periplaneta americana; assembly: GCF_040183065.1. NCBI lineage: Eukaryota > Metazoa > Arthropoda > Insecta > Blattodea > Blattidae > Periplaneta > Periplaneta americana. Next base: position 62,671,408 of record NC_091122.1, read on the forward strand.
AAAAACACATTCGCTTCCAAAGATTAATTTCTCTCCTTAAAACTGAATAAATTGTTTGTAGTACGATAATTATTGCGCGTTATCTCTTCGACATACAATTACAATTAATACTGGAAAATACTTCCACAGAATCCTGTGAATGAGAAAAGAGATATCGATAAATTTATCATTACGAATGAGAAATGGAAGATTGCACGTATTGAATTAAGTAACTAGAAAAAGATGACAATAACTTTCCCCGTGCTTCTTACAGATGAGATATGAGGAAAGATTTCTGGTAAACACAAAAGCAAAATTAAGACTCGGTCGTCTATGTTTGTTTAAAGACTGCTATGCTTAATTCTGAATTGAAAGTGAGTACGATCCCAGTCGAAGAGGATTCATATTTACGCGGAAAATATTTACACAATTTGTTAGAATGCGTGAAACGTCATTAGTAGCCTATTGGTACGAAATCGATTTTAGGTCATATTCATCTTCATAAAGTTATGAACGCACGGACAACTGTGTTGTGGAGATTGAGAGGAATGGGAGATGGAGAGTGCAGTTACTCCTTGCCTCAATATGTAAACATTCAGTCACAGTAGGACACAAAATAAATGTTCACGTTTACAGATCGAATATATACAGTACATTTCTAGTATAGAAAATAATTGCCTAACATTACATGTCTCGATTTACATTACATTATACATGTTTTAACAACATAAAGTAATAACTTTCTGTATGTGAGAAGGAAAGAAAAAACACACAGTACATAAGGTAATTTTTTCACAATTCATTGTATCGAATTACACGGCACTTTTCCCATGCATCAAAAGAAAAGTTTCTCCTATTTTCTCTCTAGTTAAGGTTTTTTTTTTTTTTTTTTTTCAAGACAAGCTCTGAAATATTTATTTTCGATCTTGATGGAAGGGATGTTGGCATTTATCCTTTAAGCCAGGCATGTCAATTGATGCCCATAGGAGCAAGCGCGCGCTTTAGAGCCAAGGAGAGAGTGAGCGCTATAGAGCGGAAAGGAAAGAGACAGACGAAAGAGGTAGTGTATGCCGCTTGGTCGAGCTATATTCAGGGATGGCTAGCACTGATTCAACAGATAAAGGGAAGAGAACTTATTAAAACATTATCCATGTTAATTTTTAGATTTGCCTGAGAAGTATACGTGCATTATAAGAATGTAAGTTTTAATCTTAATGCTCATTTTTCACAAGTTTGATTTTTTTTATTCAAAAGAAATATTTTCTCAACTTTTCGTATAGAAAAGTGAAATTTTCAGGTATAGGCCTATTTATTTAGTAGAATGTTTTCGTAAATCTAATATACCGGTACCGTATATACGTATTACTGAAGATAGTGTATTGAAAATTTTGAAAATATTCGTATGGAAATTGTTTGTAAGAAATTAATTAACAAAGCAACTGCTGTTACATCATAAGCAAAAGATACGTGCCCATGTGTTGTAAAAATGTCAGCTCTATAGCTTGAGCAGATTTCGAGAAAATAATTTAATATTCTGATTACAGGAAGTTGCTCACAAATATCACCTTAAAAGCATATTGCGATAAGAGTTTTGTTATGTAATATTAGTTACCTAGGTAGCTTTGCTTTGTAGGACTGTAATATTGTTTTGATTAGTTTATTGATTACTTTTGTAAATCTAAAAATACCATCAATATAAATTCCCACTTATCATGTCATACTCAAGCTCTTTCTTTGGAATATCACTTTCTTCATGAATGATGTGTTTCATTCACCTAATACAGTATATGGAATTTAAATGAATATTCCTTCATAACTCTCTATTATGTTATGAAGATTTAAAACACAAGTGCAATATTAAGAAATCAGTGTTAGTACTTTTGTTTTACAGATAATATAGATAATATCAAACAGAAAGAAGCCATATAAAAATAACGACATAAAATTTCACGTTCCGTTTGAAGTTTGTGCACCACTGTTTTCTTAATCCAACAGGTTGCTTATTCATATACACAACCCTTCCTCTTTCCATACTTAGCGCTTGCTGCCCGCGCACGACGTCAAGGTCAGAAAAATGCGCTTTCTTTCTTTGACATCACTGCTTTAAGCCAAGCAAGAACACGGTTTGAACAACTGAACCACATCGTCGTTGTTGTAATTAGTCACTGAAGATGGAGAAGCATCTCCGAAACATGTCTGACTAGCATTTTCAATAAACTTATTGTATTTATTAGTGTTCATGCAACTGTAACATATTACCTTTAATGAATTTCGTCTGGTGGCAACGTTTTATGTCCTCACTTATTTCCAGATCTCTTCATAACACGTTAGTACACCTAATATAGTAGACATTTTTAAAGTCATATTTCGAGTCCCGTATGTTACTACAGATACAAGTTTCTTTATGTTCAGATTCATTTCTTCTGTATATTTTCTTCATGTTTGCAATAACTCCTTTCCTGTTGTATTCCCTTTAAATGCAATGAAATCGAGCAAATATTCTTATACAGAGAGATCCTTCTAACTCCGAGAGTGAACAATACCAATTCTACCGTATCAAATCTGTGTTCCCACCTAAAGCGAGAGATTAGACAACTTACTGTTTATGTATCTTTGATTTTACTTCTCGTTCAGCTAGTTATAAGTGCGTATTAGAATTTTAGAACACAAGAGGTGTCTACATTGTCACCATATGCACAACAAATACTGATCTTCCTCAACACACGTTTCCGAACAAACGTTGAAAGTTTTGAGAAAGAAGCAATCTAAATCTAAGCAGGTAACCCACCACTGATAGATGACTATATACTGGAGTTTTGGGGGAGTTGGACAGAAGGGAGGGGGTGAAGCAAAGACAGTTTACTTGTGTTGCGCCTGCAACGTCACTATTGCTAGAGATCGCGATGACATTTTTGCCGATTTCTGCTTTAATGTATCCTCCCAATAAAAACTAACAACTAAAAAAGGTTGAAATAACAAACTATAGAGTGTGAGATCATGTTAATATTTATTTCTCTGTAGAGAAAATAAAAACATGGTTTCTGCCTATGTGCCCTTTTCCCAGCCACTGCCTCAATTCTTTTATGCTGTATATGAGACTGTTAGTTCCAGTATTTAAATTCCAGTGATTATTTTTTTTTATGAACCGTGTAAATTCTCGACTGCACCCATTGGCAAGAAGACAGCAGCACGTAGGGAATCTACAACCGGAGCTGGCGACGGAGTGTTACCCTGGGATTAGAGTGAAAGAAATGAAAAGCGTGATCGAGAATCAGGAACGAGGGGACCCGAAAAACATCGTCCTTCACGTAGGAACAAACGATTTGCGAAGAGGTGTTGATTATATCATGGCAGATGTATATGATTTGGTGATGGAAACGAAGAAGAAATATCCCGGCAGCTGGGATTGTCATCAGTGGAATCGTCAAACGGAGGGATGTGAACTGGAGAAAAGTGGGTCGTGTGAATAAAGCTTTCGAGTGGGTAGCGGAGTGTCTTGGTGCGCGTTTCGTCGATCCAAATTCCTGGATAGACGACAGATGCTTCGGAAGAGACGGAATCCACCTAAATCGGAGGGGAGCTGCAGACATGGGATCCCTCTTCGCGCGGGTAGTTACTACAACATGGCGGGGCGGGATCGAGGATCCAACAGCGGGCAGCGGCACCAAAGGACCATCAGTGGACGGCGGGGGCGTGGGACTACCAGCGGTCAGCGGGGGTGAGAGTCTACCTGCGGGAGGAGGGGTCGAGGGACTACCAGCGGGCGGTGCGGTCGAAGACCTATCTGCGGGCGGCGTAGACCTGCAGTGACGGCGAGGTGCCACGGGGATTCAGAATGTACAAGTAAGGACAGGCCTACTAAGACTACTGCAGGTTAATTGCCGAAGTATTAGAAATAAACTTATTCCGTTTTGGAACTTGGTCGATGTTTATAATCCAGATGTAATAATTGGGACGGAATCATGGCTTAGGGAAGACATAAATGACTCGGAAATTTTTAGGTCGGATTATAGAGTCTTCAGAAAGGATAGAAGTGAAAAGGGAGGGGGAGTGTTCGTTTGTACTAAGATAGAAATAAGTAGCAATCTTCTGTGGATACATGAGGAAGTTGAAATATTGAATGTTCAGATAAGAAATGGGCGGGAAACCTTACATGCAATAGCATGTTACAGACCACCCAGTGAATTAAAAAATTTAACTTTGCACAAACTAAATGAATATCTTAATACAGTATCAGAAGACCGAAACGTAGTAATTGCTGGGGATCTAAACCTCCCGAAAATTAACTGGAACGGGATTTCAGGTACAAATTCAGATGCACAGACCCTTGTTAATGAATTCATCTGGCGTAAAGATTTCACGCAGGTAGTAAATGGTCCGAAGCGTGACAATGCCCTCTTAGATGTTTACCTACTAAGACCTGTCTCTCTCTTTGTCAACTCTGAAAGTCTTCATAAAATAAGCGATCACAATAGCGTCTTATTAGAAATCTTCTGGGAAAACACAGTAAATCCGAGGTCAAGTCCACTGTCTGTCTGGAATTTTAACAAAACCAATGTCCATGAATTACAAACGTTTCTACGACAAAAGCATGATGACTTTCTAAGGACTGAAGGAAATATGGAAAATGTGTGGCATAAATTTAAGAGTATAATTTTCGAGGCATTAGCAAAATGTGTACCTTCTAAAATAATTAAGAAAAATCCGGACCCAGAATATTACACTAATTATATTCGCTACTTAAAGAAAAAGACAAGGCGCGCATTTAGCAAACGTAAACGAAGCCATGAGCATTGGGAAAAATATGTCGAATTAATTAAGAAACTTGAGTGTGAAAAAAGGTTAGCTCAGGAAAATTTTCTAAAAACTATTTTAAAAGAAGATGAAAGTAACAATTGGAGACAGTTTTATAATTATGTACGCAGGAGAAAAGGAAAAAACGAATGAGTAGTGCTTTTACGAAATCAGAACGGAGAAAGTATAACTGATGACAAAGAAAAGGCCGACTTATTAAATTCCTATTTCATTTCGGTTTTCAATAATAATAATCAGGGAACGGATTTATATGGACTAAAAATATATGAAATATGTAAATATATATGTAGTTATTTTTACCAAAATATGGAATTAAATATGGATTTTTACCAAAATATGGAATTAAATATGGACTTAAAATTATAAAAACATGACTATGTACGTTAAATATTGGTACATTTTAATCAAACTAAACAAAAAATGTAATGGACGTACCGTATCTTCCAATGTAGTTTCAACAAAACACAATTTTTATTGTCTGTTACCATAACAATAGGTTACAAACATTTCTTTCAAGTGCTGAAAAGTGAATCTTCTTCTATTGTCTCTGAGGATAGATTTATACTGACTAAAAGAGCGTTCGACGTCACAAGAAGTAACTGGTACATAATTCAATTTCACAATGTCTGCTGGGGATAAGTCCAAGTTAATCTTCACTGTTGATTCACCACTCATCACAGCAACAACCTTTTGTAGTTCTTCATATCCAGGGTTTTTTGAAAGTACAGTGTCCACCTTAGCTCTTACTGCATCTGCAACTTTACCTCTACCACGATTCAGTTGTTCCACAGTACTATTTATAATTTCAAAACTTTCAGATAGTGAAAGGTGCCTATTTTGGAGACTTTTGAGCGTTTTTATGATGCATGAAAATATATGCTGAATGTGAGCTAAGTCATTCTTCACACTTATGTCACAGGTAACTGTTTTCGCAGTATCAATTGAGACTGCATCTTCAGAGTCCAATGCAAGGAGAACATTGTTAATAGAGTCTATATGTTCGGCATAATATTCAACTGCTTCTAGCCATGTACCCCATCTAGTTAAAATTGGCTTTGGTGGCAATGGAATTTCAGGGTACATTTCTTTCAACACGTTAACTCTACTGGGAGCTTTGAGAAATACTTTTTTCACTGATGAAATCAACAAATCTACTTTAGGGAAATTGTCTCTGACCACTTCTGCCACACGATGAAATGCATGCGCCACACAAGTAAAATGAGTCAATTTAGGATATACAACAGATAATGCTTGTCCAGCTTTGACCATATAAGGGGCAGCATCGCTAATAAAGAATAACACATTATCGTACATAATACCCTTTGGCCACAGGATACCCATAGCTTCGTTGAACAGTTTAACTATAGTTTTGTTATTGCACTTTTCTAGAACATCACAATGTAAAAGAATTCGTTCAGAATATTGTTCACTTAACAAACCGATAACTACATTACCAACAAGTCTACCTTCTTTGTCGGGAGTCTCATCAATGGAAACCCAAATTGAACTATCTTTAATTTCATCTCTTATCTTCTGTATTGTCTCATCGTAGATGGATGGAGCATACGTCTTCCTAAGTGTTGACTCATCCGGGATTGTATGTTGAGTATATTTTTCAAGGAATTCCCTGAAGACCTTATTCTTTAGTTTGTAGAGAGGAATATCAGCAGAGATGAGAGAACGGCACAGGTCGATGTTAAACTCAGATCTTACATTCGATGTTGTTGGTTGTGTTAAAAACAATTGTCTCTGCTTGGAATTTAGTTGTTTGTTGGCCTGATGTTTACTAGTTGTAATGTGTTGTTGCACCAGGAACTTTTGTGTAGATGATACTGCACACTGACACAAATTACAAAATAATATTTTATTGTCAGTTGATAAACCATCTTCTTTAAATTCTGAAATGTAACTTGTTAGTTTTGATTTTAAATTGACTGAATGACGTACTTTTGGCATATTTACCGTCTTTATAGTATGATTTACAAAACTGAACCTATGTGTACTCTGACTGGCATTTAACTGTTGAGCTGCACAACTGAAGTCTGTTAAAAATTTTAAATTAAATTAATACAGTTTTGTAACTTACTTTCCCATTGTTGATAGGACTGCTAATTTTCAAATAACTCTGATGTTAAAGGGATTACTGAACATGTGTTTAAATCTCTATTGTTGAAATGTATTTTTAAAAGTTAATGGAATTTTGTTTTGTTTTATTGTTAAACCTAATATAATATGGACTGTTTTATATGAAATATGGAAAATATATGGAAATTAACGAAAATATGTACTAAACTCTAAAATATGGAAAAATATGGAAAATAAAAGTAGGATTTTTCAACCCTACACATTGTGAAACATAAAGATAATGCAAAATATAAATTATATTAGCTTTATAAGTAAATATGTATTTACATATAAATCCTTTCCCTGATAATAATAATAATAATAATAATAATAATAATAATAATAATAATAATAATAATAATAATAATAATCCCGCTGATAGGAATGGTTGTGTCACAGACCATGAATGTGAACCAAATTCGACTTTCAAAATAACTTCCCAAGGGGTTAGAGAGAGAATAACGAAATTAAAAAATCGGAAGTCTCGAGGACCAGATAGTATTGCTACAGAGATTCTTAAATTAGGTTCCGAGGCCATAATTCCATACTTAATGCGTATATTTCATGTTTCCATAAACAATGCAGCTATTCCATGTGACTGGAAATCAGCTATAGTGGTACCCATACATAAAGGTGGAAATAAATTAGATGTCGGAAACTACAGACCGATTAGCCTTACATCTGTCGTATGTAAAGTCATGGAGCATTTGATATCGGATTATATTCGTCATGTTCTAAATGCGAAAGACTGGTTTTACAACCGCCAGCATGGTTTTAGGGAAGGCTTCTCATGTGATAGTCAAATTACGTCGCTGGTTCAGGATCTAGCTGAAGAGGTAGATAGAGGCGGAAGAATCGATGCAGTTGTGATTGATTTTTCGAAAGCATTTGATTTGGTGCCACATGACATATTAATAAATAAGTTAAGTAGGCTAGGAATAGATAAAATAGTGGTGCTATGGATCCAAGAATTCTTAAACGGTAGAACCCAGAGAGTTAGAGCAGGTCATGAAGTATCGGAAATTGGAAATATAAGTTCAGGGGTGCCACAGGGCAGCGTTCTGGGTCCATTATTCTTTGTAATATACGTAAATGACCTATGCCAGAATATTACATCAAATATGAGGCTATTTGCAGACGACTGCATTATCTATAGAAAGATTAGAAATAATTCAGATGTAGATACTATTCAAACAGACTTGAATAAAATTTATAACTGGGCGTTAAAGCATAGGATGAAAATAAATGGTTCTAAAAGTAAATCTATAACATTTTGTAAAACCCGAGAGGAAACTAGTCTTAATTACGAATTCAGTGGTGTTGTAATTCCGCAAGAACAATGTTGTAAATACCTAGGAGTGTATTTAAACTCCAAACTTTCTTGGGGAGAGCATGTTGATAATGTTACGGGTAAAGCATGGAGGGCACTTCACTTTATTATGAGAATCTTGAGAAAGGCTAGCCCCAAATCGAGGGAAATAGCATATCTAACGTTAGTGCGACCGTTAATGGAATACGGAACTACATGTTGGGATCCCTATAGAATATACCAGATAAATTCCTTAGAAAGAATCCAGTATAGGGCAGCGAAATTTGTTAAAGGTGAAAGAGAAGATGGAAACGATACGATAAAAGAACTTAAATGGGAAACTTTGGAAAACAGACGTAGAAAAACTAGAATAACATCATTGTATAGAGCACATCTAGGTCAGAAAGCATGGGTAGACATAACGGCTCGGTTAGAAAAGCCAACGTACTATGGTAGGAACGATCATGATTTTAAAATCAAATGTAGGAAACAGAAAACGGATGTAGGTAAATTCTCATTTTTAAATAGAACAATAAATGATTGGAATGACCTACCTGCAGCGGTCTTTGAGGGCTGTCCTTCCTTAAGGAGACTCAAGAATAATTTAAAAAGTTGTATTTAAGTGAAAATTAAAATTAAGGTGACATTCAACATTTAATTTTTTTAAGATGACATGTATTTATCTAGGCTGGCGAGTTTACTTCCTTGGTTTGAATTGTAAATTATTTAAAACTAGCCTTAGACTAGAAATGTTTAGTTTAAATGTAGTTCTGTTTATAAGTATGCATAAGGATGTAATTATTTGACTTATTTGAACTGTTGTATCAGTGAAGCGAGGTGAGTCAGTGAAGTTATGGTTTTACAGTGCAGTGAACAGTTCCGATCAGTGATAATTTATAGCGTCAATGAAATGTGTTCTATAGTGTCAGTGAAGTGTGTTACAGAGTGTCAGTGAAATGTGTGCTAAAGTGTCAGTGAAATGCGTCATAGTGCCACTACAGGGAATGAGATGAGAGTAAAGTGAAAGACTATTGAAACTTATGTAGGACCTATAGATAATTATGTAGGTTGTATTGTAAAATTAGGTATTTTATTTTATGTTTTATTATTATTGTGTTAAATTGTATTGTGTATTATTATTGTATTGTGTGTAAAATTGTATATGTGTTGTAAAATTGTATTGTGTATTGTAAATTTTATTGTGTATTGGTTATCATTTTATTGTGTATTGTTAATATTGTATATACCACTGCCACCGGGTGCTTGCCCACTTGCAGTGTAAATAAATACATGCATACATACATTGCAAAAATATCAAGACAGTTACAGAAAGAAATGGTTATGTTTATTTGCTTCACGTGTTAGTGAAAACCACGTGTTTTGTATTGTTTACTCATGCGATATTTCTATAGCTCATGATGGCAGAGATGACTGTAGAAGACACATACAGGGTGAAAAGTAATTAAACCGACAAACTCCGGGAGGTTGTATGAGACACCAAAACTAACGATTTCCTCTAACGTCATATTTTTCTCAGAGGCTTTATTAAACCACCAGAAGGCGTATGCGTTCTTTAGTTCATGACAACTCTACAAATTCACATTTTGTTGTACGTATTGACCCAGTGCACTGCTTTATTAAACCGGTCTGGTGGCTCGGATATTTGCTGGAGCAGGAGAAATAAACGATAATCCTGAAGTCTTTCACCGCGTTAGACAATCCATGTTCTGCCGATGTAACCTTTGTGTACAGGTCAATGGAGGTATTTTTGAACATTGTTTGGATTCATTTTGGTGTGTAAATGTTTTTGAACATTTTTTGCATTTATGTTGGTGTGTAAATATTTTATAAGAAACTCAAGCAATAAACCATGGTTTGTATTGCATTAAGATCTGGTGTCCTCGCGAAATAGTGCCTCACAGCACAATATGACATTAGAGAAAACTGCTTGTTTTGGTGTCCCATACAACCTCTCGGAGTTTGTCGGTTTAATTACTTATCTCCCTGTATATTCGAGGAAGCATAAAACATGAGGACAACGAAATTGGAAAACAATTGTCTTTATTTATTTATTTATTTATTCATTCATTCATTTACTTATTTATTTATTTATTTACTTATTTAACCTGGTAGAGATAAGGCCATCAGGCCTTCTCTTCACCTCTACCAGAGGATTACAACTACAATATTAAGAATACAATTACAATTATAATTACAATTAATATTAAATATACAACTACAATAAAAATCAAGGAACTAAAAGATTAACTGATTAATAAAGGCTAGACAGTTTATCGTGGAAGTTAAGAAGAAAAACAATTAATTAAGTGAAAATTAAACCTATTCTACGCAGTAAGAAAATGCTTAATAAGTTTGTTTTTGAACACTGCTAAATTCCGATAGTCTCTGATGTCACTGGGTCAGGTATTCCACAAGCGCGAAAGCGAGATTGTGTATGATGATGAATACGATGATGTCTTATGTGTTGGTATGGCTAGTATGCGATTATTTTGCATGCGTGTGAAGAGATTATGATATGATGACAGGTAACTGAAAAGGGAGGCAAGGTATGTAGGTGTAGAGGTGTGAAGGACTTGAAAAAGGAGAACAAGGGAAGTCTTTCTTCATTCATTGTTAATAATGAAACAGTAGCCACGAATGCCGAATTATTCTTTACGTAATTTCTTTCAGAGCACAATACCTGAGGCCTATTATCTGTTTGCGGAAAAGTAGTTGTTAAATGCAAAGCATGAAACAAAGTGTCTTTATCGAAGAAAAGTAAGAGGTGACGTGTAATTATATGTAAAATGGTTTAGATCTGACTTTTTTTCGGAAAAGGTGGAGATGAATACGATGAGATTACGATTGACATCTCTTTAATTGTGCGTGTCATGAGTGAAGAAGAAAGAGGAAAAGAAATCAACCATTGTAGGAAGATGATGAGTTTATTTATTTATTTATTTACTTATTTGTTTATTTATTTATTTATTATGATGTAGTTAAGGCCATCAGGCCTTCTCTTCCACAACACCAGGAATACAAATACAATAATAGAAATAAACAGAAAAAATACACTATATACAAAGTAAAACTACACAAGAAATAAAGAGAGAGAGAGAAAAAAACTATAAACAAAGTAAAGCCACACAAAAATATACACAGGTTGCAGTCACACAAACTTTAAATGAGTGATTAAGTATCATAATTAATTGTATCCTAACTAATTAACTAACATAAACAAGAAACTTCCAATTTTAATCTAGATTAAAAAAGAAAAAGAAAAAAAAACACAAATCAATACTTGTAGCAATACCTAAAAACATTAACTAAGACAAAATTTTCCAATTTAATTTTGAATTGTGATAAAGTCCGGCAGTCCCTGACGTCATTAGGTAACGAATTCCATAGGCGAGATATTTTTACAGTATAGGAAGATGAGTATAAAGACGTTCTATGATGAGGGATAGAAAGAAGTGCTTGATGTCGGTTTCGAAGAGTTGTAAGAAATTGAAAGCGCGATAACAGATAATTCGGAGTAGAAGTATGCATGATTGTAAACAGAAGAGACAGTGAATGTATTGTTCTTCGTTTCTTCAGAGGCACCCATGAAAGTAACTGGAGGGAAGGTGTTATGTCGTCAAATTTACGAGTATTGCAGATGAATCGTATGCACACATTATGAACACGTTGTAGTCTCTCAGCTTAGAGTGAACTTACATTAGTTAGCAAGGAATCGCAATAATCAAAATGGGGCATTACAAGGGTCTGAATAAGATTCTTTTTTAGACTAAGTGGTAGAAATTCTTTCATATGGAACAAGGAGTGAAGTTGAATCTGCCACTGATTATGGCGACCACAACATCTATATGATGATGAGGACGATGGCAACGATGACTACCGAGCCACCGACGTAGCTCAGGCTGCTAAGATGCTTGCCTGCCGATCCGAAGTTGCGCTCAGTCTCGGGTTCGATTCCCGCTTGGGCTAATTACCTGGTGACAAATGTCAGGTAATTTATGGCGAATCCTCTGTCTCATCTCGCCAAATACCATCTCCCATGGACGCTAAATAACCTCGTAGTTGATACAGCGTAGTTAAATAACCAAGTAAAGAAAAAGGATTACTAAGTTGAAGACAATTACGACGGCTATGACGCCGATATTCAAGATGACGCGGGAAGTATGAAGAGATTTTGCAAATGTTACTGCCTCTTCATTGCTGTTTCCTCTCTAAAGACTTAAGCAGGCGACAGAAGAGATACAATGTATTTTGTGTCTAGTACATCAGCACGTTGAACTAGTGGCTTCTCTTACATCAGCCATGCCACGCCCGACTTGGGAATGGCTGGACAGATAAGGGAACAAGTCCGTCGCAAGACAGCTACGCGATTTCATTTATTCTCGTACCTCCACATTTGTCAGTCTGCTCTCTTAAATGACATCTGAGGATAGAAAGAGATTTAGATCTCTTTACTGAGGTCGTATAATAGAGTCCCACACTATGTGAGCTTAATTTTAATTCACCAATGATTAAAACCGACTTGCAAGTTAATTTGATTCCTGGACATTTTATAGAATCCCGCAGTTGGTTCTGGCGAGTTTCACCATGATGTTTTTAAATAAGGTTTATAAATGTCAAAATTACATAGGTTATATATTTAACAATGCAATTTCCTGGCATGTAATTCTTTTTTTTTAAGTTACATATTTCAAATATTCCCCTCTGTATTTTAGGGCTATATTTTCATTTCTTCATTTCATTTATTATATTCCATAGATCTTACACGAGCAATGAAGCTTTAAGATGTGAAACAAGTCCAAATTTTACAATATGAAGAGTTCGCGGGAAAAAACGATGAATGTCACAGTTTTGTTAAGGTTGATGTCATTATCTAATTCAATGGATCACTACGAAATTTGATGTTGTTCTTATGAAAAAATGGTAAAAAGGAGAATTATCACCACGGATACAGTAATCACTGCCTTTATTTTCTATAGAAACAGCACTACATCTTGCAGTTATAGACTCAATTAGATCATTATCTAATCCTTAACAGAAATGTGACATTCATCTTTTTTCCCGCGAACTCTATAACAGTTACATTTTTACAAATTTTTACAATTTTTACAATATTTTACAATTTTTACAATTTTCTACAATTTTTTACATTTTGGCGAGATGTAGTGAGATGAGGTGTAGTGAGATATAAGTAGTATTCTTTTCGTCTTCAGCTATGAGTTAAACTTTCTATTTTTATTGTACGTCAGTGGTCCTAGATACTTACTTGTGAATTTTAACACTTATTTTAACAACGGTATTTGAGCTGAAACCAATAATCGACATTGCATTCTATTTAAGGCGATGTTCCTCTAAAATAACAACTTTTGTCCTAATCATTTTTTCACCTAAATTCTAAGAGCATGTTTACAATGTAAAGGACTAATAAAATACAAATTTTGAACTTCCAAATATTTTTGGCTTTTGTTTTTTTTTATTACTTTCTTATTCTTTTTAGAAATATTTTCAAACCCAAGTTCTTAGTAGAAGATCTCAATTTCTAAGCTTCGTTTTTTTTTTGTTACATTTACAAAACATAGAGAAACACTTCTATGCATTAATTTTATGAAATATCTCATTTATTCACTTCGAAAAAATTTGTTGAAATCTTTTAGTGGAAAAAAAATTAATGAACTAAACTAGCAGCATTTGTCACAAAATAAATACACAGAAACAATCAACTGCCTCGTACATACTTGCAATAAACATTTCACTCACTCATATTTGGTATAAAAAAGTTCGTGTTGAATCAAGAAAAACAAACTTATGCAAAAATGGATTTGGAAGTAAAATGAATATTTATTTACAGTTCCCTAAAACTGGAATGAGGCGACTCTTGGTCGTCGACAGTTAAAGTTCTGCAGCGCGGTTCACGCGATATCGACGTAGCCAGGAAGACATCTGGTCGTGCATGCATAGGCCTATTTTCACCCAACTGCAAAATAGATATCAGTGCAAAATGTTGTCGGTTGTCTGTCTATTTCTGGTGTAGGTATTTTTTTAAGTCCTTGATCGTTTTATGAAAGTTTGAAAAATATACCATGTAACACGAAAGTCATTCGCCTACGTGGGAGAAAAATATTAATTTTGAAATGATAAGTGTAGACCTACGGCAAAGACAGCAAGGAACATTGTAAAGATCACGACAAAGACAACAAGGACAACGACGATAACATATTACAAGAAACACGACAAACACCACGACAAGGATTATGATAGACATGGACTACGATAAGGATTACTAGGACCAGAACCATAGAAAGGACTAATAGAAAGACAATAATGACCACAATAAGGACAAAGATCAGGACCACGGTAATATATTACGAGAAGAAACACGACAAACCACGACAAGAATTACGATAAATATCACAACATCGACCACGATAAGTATCACAAGGACAGGACCACGAAAAGGACTATTAGAAAGACAATAAGGACCACGACAAAGATATCAACAACGTTCATGAGGACCAGGAAAAGAAGAAAGATATGAACGACAAGGAACACAATAAAGATCACGACATGAACCACGGTAAGGAAAACAATAAGGATCACAACATGGACCACAACAACAAGCACGATAAAGTCTACGGCGGAGACCATGGTAAGGATCATGACATGAAACACGACAAGCTTCAAAATAAGAATTACAATAAGGATCTTAACATGGACCACGATAAGGATCACGTAAAGGGCCACGATAAGGTTCGCGACAAGGACGAAGATAAGGGTCACAACATGGACCACGATAAGGATCACGGCAAGGACCAGGATAAGGATCACTGCATGAACCGAAACAAGCACAATGACAAGAATCAAAATAAGGACTCCGACATGGGCCACGATAAGGATCACAGATATGAATAACGATTAACATCAAGATTAAAAGATGAAGGTTATAGCTTTACCAACAATATTTTTAACCATACCGTTACAAATTTTCATAACCAATATTAGGTCTACAGTATCTCACTATAGTATTGACACTTTACTCATATTTAGTAGTGTTTTGTTACACATTGTTACAGATACTCCTAAATTGCAAAATGGGAAGAAAAATATTGTTATAACATAACTCAGGTATTCCTGGGCCGCACTTGGGCGATTATCTAAAACTTCCGGGTCCGCATCTAGACTACAAATCCGATTCTGGGACGCACATGGGCATACCGGAAACCCACTATTATTGTTGCAGTAAATAATAATAATAATAATAATAATAATAATAATAATAACAACAATAAAATATTACAGTCCCAAACCATGGCGTCGTGGTCTAAGGCATCCTGCCTAGAACTCAGGTTACGGAATGCACGCTGGTTCGAGTCCTGATGAAGGAAGAAATTTTCTCATGAGATTTCGGCCAGTGTATGAGACCGGTGCCCATCCACTTGGGGAGCTACGGTAGGTAGTGAAATTTGGTTACGAAAAAACAGCTATAACGGCTGGGGGGAGATCATCGTGTTAACCACACGATACCACCATTCTGGTTGGATGATCGTCTACCTCTGCTTCGGCATGTGGACGTGAGGTCAGCCAAGTCGGTCATGGTCCTTCATTGGCTGTCGTGCCTCGGATTATTATTAATTTAATGTCATTGCAGTAAATTCGGTACCGATTTGTGCAGTAATGAAAGTTGCTTAAAAGAAAATATCTTCATTATTGTGTAATAAAATTATGTGTTTGTCAGTTTCAGTCGCATTTGGACTAGGCTGGTTCAGAGTGGGGCTGTGGAGATTAAGAAATAATAGTGGTAATATACCTCAAGGCACGTGCCCATTATGTGGACATAGAGAAGATGATATTAATATTGTTTTTGAATGTCAATATACAAAAGAAATACGGATGAAATTTATACATGAAAAGTTCCTACAAATGAATAAAGAAATAGCTATACGAAAACTTATGGATAATAATAACATAAACTTACAAAGACAAATAAGTCTATATTTTCTTTGGCCAAAAAAAAAAAAAAAAAAATTAGAATGGAAAGAATAAACGAAATAGCTAGAATTGAATGAGAAAAAGAATTGAATAAGAAGAAAGGTTTAGTTTTTGAATAGTACTATCAATAAATAAAATAAAACATATATATTCAAAAGTTTTATATATACTAGAATAGTGGAAGATTTATATATGATAGCTGCACATGGAAGATTGAAACGTGAAGTACGTCTTAGGCAAGTGAACAAAGACTAATTGTAACAACACCCTAAAATGAGTTGAGTCTTGCACAAAACTAGTCGCAAGTGCAAGATAAAACATCTTATATTAAATAGTTAAGTTTAGAAATTATATTAAAAATTGTATATCTATATGTAAATTATAAAGTATATAATGCAATGTATATTTTTTGTCTGTGAACTATAATAATAAATATCAATATCAGTTTCAGTTAGCTACATTCTCGACGAACTTTTTTTTAACACATAGTCAATGCTTTTATTTCAGAGTTAGATTTCTGTATGTTACATCCTTCAACAGTTTCCATAGTCAATCAGCATAACTAAAATGTAGGTTTTAATCTAGGATTTTAAAGCACTTTTTGGTCTCTTTCAGTTCTCACTGACAACTATTATTTTTTACTTAGAGTCTCCTTTGTAGAATCTACCCGTGTGCGACTTTTAAGAGGGATTTTGGTAAGTTCCCTTGTGAGCAAAATGTCTGTGTTCGTGACTGAGTGGAAACAGCAGCTTGTGAGTTGAGACAGGCGCGCTGTCGTCATTGAAACAAAGAAGCAGCGGCATGTAGCAAATCGAGTAGAGTCGGGCCGGGCCCGGTCGGGAGAACGGGGAATTCCCCTCGTAATTCGAGTCGTCCAGCGGAGCGCATAAAGAAGAGGACGTCTTGCTGCAGTTGGAGTCAAGTTGCTGCCACTCCAGAGGCAATTTGGCTTGTGGCAAGTCATGACCCTACAGAGATAATTGCTCCTCCAGGATCCTCGACTACGCGGCGTGGCTCCTGCACACGATAATGCCGCGAGCAACGTCTGGTAATCACAGTCCTTTATTTTGCGTCTTTTTCCATCTTGCGATTATTCTCACTGCAAATGGGTATATACCCGGTGGCAGTGGTAACTAATTACACTCAAAATGACAATTAATAATAAACGCAATTAATAAATAATAACTTACAATTAATAATAATAATAATAATAATAATAATAATAATAACAGTAATAATAATAATAATAATAATAATAATAATAATAATAATAATAATAATAATAATGTATTGAAACAGAATGTAAAGAGGACAAATAAAGAACTGTTCTTGAGACACAGACAAAAATAATTACTGGTGTACGCATAATACAAGCATATGAGAATATCCTGCAAATGTTGTTAACCTTCTGTAGTTACTCATATATTATACACGCGTCTGTTTTGCGTCCATGTCAAAGTACAACCGAAAACATTACATATTGCAATAACGCTGTTGTATTATAATAAAATCTTCCAAGTACATTATGTACAGAGTGAACCAAAAGTCCCTTTACCTCCCCTAAGTCAGTGCTGTATGTCTTTTTCTTATTACAGGTGTTATAATTTTTTTAAACAATGACTGATAAGTCTAATTATACCCTGAAACAAAGAATCGTCATGAATATATGGGTTCATGAATGACCTTGCGTTGGGAAAACATTGAGAGAACTCAAAGATGAATTCAACATTAGATTTAATAGAGCTGCACCGCCAAAGCAAACAATCTTATGATGGGAGAAGAAGCTGTTTGAAATTGGTTCCATCAAAGAAAGGCCCTGCTCTGGAAGACCAACAACAAGAGCAGAAACTTGTGCTGAAGTTGCTGCATCAGTTGAAGCCGAGAGGTCACTATGAGAGCTATCACAGGAACTGAATATTCCACTAACAATCCTAAAACGACACACCAGTAAATATTTATCCTTAAAAGCAAACAGTCCCTCGTTTAATTGAGTGATAATGACTTGGAGAATCGACATAATGTCTGTGCTAGATTGCGGGAGATTTTCGGAAGAATTCCCGAATGTGAAAAAGTGATGTTGTCAAAGGAATGCGCCATTTACTGTAGTACAAAAGATAGAAAAAAATAATTTCTGGAGTAAGAGGAATTCATACTCTTTTAAGAAACTGGAAATGAATCCACATCATGGGATGATATGGGCTGCAATATCTGCTACACATCTGATTAGTCCACATTTTTTGAACACCCATTGACTCGTGACACAGTAGCAATGAATCAGGTTACTTATCCCTCTATACTACGTGACTGGTTTGTACCACAATTGGAACATTTTGGACTTCTTGGTCGAATCTGGTTCCAATAGGTTGAGCCACCAGTGAATTTCGCAGTAAGTGTAAGAGAATACCTCAATAATGTGCTCAGAGACAGATAAATTGGAAGAAAATCGCCAAATTTGTCCGCACCTCTGAAATGGCCACCTCGAAGTCTCGATTTGACAAGTGGTGATGAGCAGGCTTCGAGACTTCGGACCCAATAGAGCAGTTCAGTGAGAAATTCGCATAACGGCGTACTGAGTATAGTGGTAAAGCGTACAGTGGGTGGGGGTACTGTGGAATGAATGCCAACAAATACGCAGAGGAAAATGCTCTGGATTTGGAGGTTCTGACGAATAATTTGGTTTTCATACAAACCTATTTTCAAACTGTGTCTGAAACTATTACACGGTTAGAAAAGTCAGAGCAAGAGATGCCGGAAGCCCTCAAATTAATTGAGGAAATGACACAGAATTAATGAGACACCAGGTACACTGTTTACTGAACGTGTAAAACAGAAGTGGAAATCAATTTTATGTAAAAATAACGGATATGGAACATCGTGTAACATAAACAGTAAATTAGTGGACATAGAGTCACCCGAGAATAAAGGACTGTCTCTTAGAGACTGCAATGATGTTACTTTTTTTTGCCCCTGTCACGTCATGCGACATAGAGCGCAGCTTTTCACAGTACAAACTTCGTTTGGCAGATAACCGAAAAGGATTTACGTTTGGGACACTGAGAGTGTATCTTGTAGTAGATTGCAATTCGGTACTGTAACTGCACTTCCTAAAGACGACCAATAGGATAAATGAAAAAATTAAAATTGCTACATGTTTATTTCCACCATCAACAGTGTGTATAATTAAACACAAATACTTATAAAAATAGGAGAATAAATGCTTTTCACATTCTTTTCACATTGTCATTGTGTAATGTATATTTACTTTCAGAATATACATATGTCTGTGTTTCCCCATACTACTGTACTCTATTCTAAATAGCAACGTTGTTACCTCAACACATCTCTATCTTTTACTACCTGCAGCGAGTCAACAACCTATAGTACATGCACAGTAAACTTATTGTATCGGGTCCCAAGTCTCGAAGCCTGGTGATGAGTTATGAAAACGTTTTGACATAATGAGTATAATAACAACAGCGCATAAGTAAAATAATAATTGAAACACAAAAGTAAATATAGGAGTTCTAAACAATATGTGGTCCAAAAGAATAAACTTCTAGAATACAAAGAAGGAAATAAACCTTCTCTACCCATCAAGCCAAGTGATATTGCGAAGAGCAGAGTTCGGAATACCAGGGATAGAGTGTAAAGCATGAGTAAAACGTGTACGCCTTTTGAAGACTAGTCTTGTGAGCAATGGAAGCTATGCAGATTTTATGTGAACTGAACAACTTCCAGCTGCAATGTGTGACAATGTTATTGAAAAAAGTATTATACATTTGAGAGGTAGCGACTCTGTAGTTGATGACGGTTACATACGAGATATATGAAAGATAAAGCTGAGAGAAGAAGCGATAATGTAATAAGATAAAAATGATGATGTTAACAAACAAATGGCAATTTATTCCTTTCAGTTTGATAACTACTTCGATATATGAGAAAAACCAATCTTAGTCAGTGACTCAACCAATTCCTTTTTCTCTTCCTGATCAGTTTCAGCATTACTCTTTCTCCACCCACTCTTCCTGGCATAGCTTAATTTCTTCTTCTGTGTATCCATTTCACGTATTCCATTTTTCTCCATATCCACATTTCAAATGCAATTACTCTTTTATTTTCACTTCATCTTATTATCCATGTTTCTCCTATATAGTGTCGCATTTCACACAAAGCACTTCACTAGTCTCTTCTTAGTTCTTTTTGAAGAGGTCCGCAGAAGATACTTCTTTTTCTATTAAGAGCTTCCTTTGGCATTACTATCTTCTTTTTGACTTCTTGGCAGCAGCTCATGTTACTGCTTATAGTAATTACACCCCAAGTTTTTGAAGCTGTCCACTTGTTATACTGCCTCATTTCGAATTCGAACATTTACCTTGTTTATTTTTCTTTCGATTACCATGATCTTCGTATTGTTTGTACATATCTTCATGTCATACTGCTCACAGCTGTCATTTAATTCCCGTAGCATATCTCTTAATATCATCTCACCTTCAGCGTACAACACGATTTCCTCAGCAAATCTTATGCACTTTGTTTTTCTTTCGCCAATTTCTTAATTTTAAGGGACGGAGACTATTTTGATGGAAACAGATCATAATGGGACACCTAATATAATGGGTGTGGAAGAGAAGGCCTGATGGCCTTAACTCCACCAGAGTAAATAAATAAATAAATAAAATATTATCGGATATATAATTGTAGTAGTAATAGTAGCATTATTTTATTTGAAGATGTTTCAAGGGCAAACATTATTCACCATCGAAATTTAACGTAGGAAGAAATGATCGACAAACTTTTCCCAGAGTCCTCTGTAATGGACAGGATTCTTTTACATATTATAAATCTACGACACGGGACATACAGTTTTATTCCTTTCCCGAAGGAATCCATGCTTAGGATTTAATCACCATTTAAAACCTATCGGTCAGATCCGAATTCGCAAAACTCTTATTCAAAGCTTTAACTGCGAGACTGTCGAGGACCTGAAATCAGGGATTAAATTAATCGAGAAGTGTAGGGTGCTTCATACCAGATGGAGTGAACTTCAGTGACTAATACCCTAGATCGTATTATCCAGATTGCTCTGCGTTATAGGCTTTGACGATAACAACTTTTGTCAGGTTTACTATGCTGCCATCTAGTTGTTACATAAGGAGTCACGTCATAACTCCCATTTGAATAGCATTAGCGACTGTACTGCCATCTCATGTTCGTTTACGGCGGATGGGTGGCGATCCTGGCGGTTGTTCTCTTCAAAGTGCAACCGATTTTAACATAGGAATGAGCAATCTATATGTGATCTGGGGTAATACAGAACATGAACGTAATAAAAATTCAACGCACACTCTTTCCAGAAGTAGCTTTGACTGAAAGTTACCGAACATTTGTCCGTTCCAATCCGATCCGACACAGCGCTTTCAGATGACAGATGTGGAGAAAGAAGCGGAAACAACATCAAAACAACACGAAGAAAATATACTCGTAATATTTTTTCCCTCCTCTTTGATTGTGGCGGTTTTAATCATTGATTTTAGGCCTTTACGTCTCGTTGCATAAGTCTGAGTTACGCTCATTAATTTGTCATTAGCCAGCTTTGAACGTATGAAGCTGGATAATTGTGCCCGTACTAATTAATTCCTCTGACAAAAACACACTCGGAGATAAACTGCATCCAAGATTACATCACTTTCTCTTTGAACGGAACTAGGAATTTAGATCTCTTTACATTGATTATGGAATGTACCTATCAATTTGTATCATACCTGATATTTTTTACTTCGAATTTATTTGAGATATTTCACTCCTTTCATTTTGTTATCGTTCACTCCTAAATAATTTCATTCTGTTTCCTAGTTTTATTGTATTACATTAGAACCACAGTCTAGTATATAGTCACGAAGCTCAATACGTAGAGAATATGCATCCATAGATAGTTGCTAACTACTAGGATCGGTACTATCGCCTCATTACAGACTATGCGAAATAGTACCGGCACAGTCTATTGTTCCTCGTACCCTCAACAACTCAAGCTTCGTGACTGTATATACTAGACTGTGTTAGAACCTCGTTAATCCGAGACTCTGTTAAATCCGTGGCCACCTATATCACGTGCATGCTTGTTGTCGTAATGTGAATTCCTCCCGCCACGCGTCTCTCTGTGACAACAATAGAAGGCACTCTATTATTCAAGTGATGTCGTGACACTGCCGCGTAAAAATGATGCAACTTCTTCAAGCAGAAATGCTTAAGGAGTTTTTTAAAATAGCCTCAATATTATTTATTTTTAGCTACAATAAACAATCTGAGTCATAATTACAATAAAACACCCATAGCTTTAGTTGTTATTGGTTTTATTTTGTGTCTTACGATTTTTCCTATGACGCTCCGTGTAGTTCGAGTTATTCCAAATCCGAGTTACCCTCCCCCCTCCAAAAAAAGTATCTAGGATTAACGACAGGTCGATTTACGTCTCAGGTATAAAAGAGAAAACAAAAAATATAAATAAAATTATATGAAATACTTGTAAAGTTACTCACTCAGAATTTAGGAATAGGCTACTAAGCACGGAGTTTGCCAGGGATCAATTTTAAATTCATTATTGTTATATGAATGATATAGTATCTTCTTTATACTGTGGATATAGCCTCAACCATAAGCAATTTATTCCAATTAATTTTATTTGTAGGTTATCTCCTTTTCTATCTCCGTCATTCTTTCTTACAGACTTAGTATCAGTAATCCACGTCTTAGAAGCCTTTATAAAGTATAAATATTTCTGAATATTTGTGTTTATTTTAATTGTAACTGCAAGCATTACTAACACACGGAATTATTGTTGGCCCACAAAGCAACATTTAACATTAAAGTATCAAAATTTAGTTTTGCTACACTGCAATTCTCTCTATGAACATATTTGCAGATAGATGTCTAATGAGATCTCAGTGAATTGTTTCGTCCTTGAATCACAACCTCTTTACTTCTACATTAAATGTGAAAAAGCGTTAAAACTTGTTAAAATGACTAAGAACTTTTAATTACTCCCATTTTTAAATGATAAAACTGTCGTCATTCTGGATATAGGCTATTATATATTTTAACACTGAAAAATTAAGTTATTAGCTGAACGAGTTTCCACACTTGAATTATTTTTTCTCTTTCATTGCGTCAATCCTTTATTCAATATTCCAGAGAGTGCACTTCCCTCTCGTCAATAGAACTACTTTTTACAAATCTGGCTTTCAGGTAGTAGCTCCCTGTAAAGCAGGTTTGAATAATTTCAAGGACAAATTGTTCCGGAGCCGGGCATCGATCCCGGGACCCTTCGCTTAGCGCGCTACCGACTGAGCTACCTCAGGAACTATACACGTATATTGTCGGTGACGGTGTCGTGTTCAGAAACTGAAAATTAATGAAAATAGATTATGAATCGACATGTTCCCTCGTTGGTGACGAACCTTGATATAGAATTTTACCTTGCTTTTATTGGTGGACATAGATAGCTTTCACAAAAAGGGAAATATAATATATAGAGCCAACGGCTTTATTTTTTCATCTAATGCAGTGGTTCTGAAAGTGGGGGTCGCTAACACCTCGAGGATCGTGTATGGAGGAGGTTCGCCATATGATTTACAAAATAAAACAAAATACTCCTTATTACCAAAAATGTCTTTTGAATTCAGAAACAAACATGAACAACGTTGAACATACATATAAAAATGTTGCAGAATTTATAAAATAAATAATTAATGCCATAAATTTGTCTGTTATTCAGAAAGTATCTTTTCAAATCTGAATGCTGCACTCAAAACACGCATAGTAATACCATTTTCACGTTGAAGGAAATTTTTCGTTTTTGTTTTAATGAAAATCATAAGCGAAAAATTAATATTAGACCAGAAAAATTCGCTCAGGCTCCGGGGATCGAACCCTGGTCTCTGGTTCTACGTACCAAGCGCTCTCACCATTGAACTACGCCGAAGTTCAATCTACAGCACCGGATCGAATCCCTCTCCTGCAGTGTTCTTTTCCCCTTTGTGGCCTGACTCCCAGTTGGGCATGTAGGTCTATGCTGACATTTTATATTAAGTCAACTGCCATTATCAGGTTGTGTGGACTGAACTTCGGCGTAGCTCAATGGTGATAGCGCTTGGTACGTAAAACCAAGGACCCAGGTTCGATCTCCGACGCCGGAGCGAATTTTTCTTCTCTAATATGAATTGATACAATAACAGATGTATTTTGTAGGGAAAAAATAATAATCTTTACGTAGATAAGCGAAAAATTTGTTTTTCATAAATAGAAAGTTACATAATGTTATACTCATATAAAATTTTAGATAATTGATATAATAGCTAGCTTACTCGTGTTAATTGTGTAAGCATGTGCGGCTTACAGCTGTTTCGGTGCTTCTTCACACCATCCTCAGAGCCTACTAGATCTCGGCGTCATCTCGAACTTCGCTGCCTGTTGTGTGGGTGCGTTCGATTGTTGAAAAGTGTTGAAATGTGGTGTCTAATAATGTGTGTGTTCTGAAATTGATCTGTGTGTTGACACTATACATCTACATATGCCGAACACATAACTAACGCTAACCACACATACAATAACATAAATACAGACATGGAAATCCTACACATACAACCCAAAAACCAGAAACTCAACACACTAGAACAATATGAAATATACGAGACACAAAAACACACCCTGATCCAATTCTCAACACACAGATCAATTTCAAAACACAAATACTATTTGACACCACATTTCGACACTTTTCAACAATCAAACGCACCCATACAACAGGCAGCGAAGTTCGAGATGACGCCGAGATCAAGTAGGCTCTGAGGATGGTGTGAAGAAGCACCGAAACAGCTGTAAGCCGCACATGCTTACACAATTAACACGAGTAAGATCGCCATTATGTCGATTATTTATATTCAAGTGTTAAAAGTAATGTACGAAAGATTCAACATAGAAAATTTTAGAACATCTTTTGCAAACTCGAGATATTCTTGCATTATTTTGATATAAATATGGTCTACGCCCTGCGAAGAAGAAGTCTGGTTTTAACATTCAATCAGTAAGTAGGCCTACATATTTGAACGAGTTTTCTTCAAGTGTTTTTTTTAAGCCATTGAATACAGTAGTCCAAAAACAAATCCATATCTATCTGTGACTTTCATAATAAAATTTTTTGGGGTTTCTTTCGGAAAATACTAAACAAATCTGTTGTTTAAAACTATGCCAACTTAATTGCACGTCCGCAAAAACAAAGTCAGTATTTGTCTTATCATACATAGCTAAATTTTCCATGACTTCTTTAATTGACTAGTGAGGTAGAACTGCTCACTTTTATGATTCTGTAGAAATCACCTTATGTATACTGCATTTGTGTGCCTCGTTTTATCGTGACAACGCTTTTTAATTCTTTTAGCACTCTGATTATTATATTATTTATGTATTTGTTACATTAAGAATTTTAGATAAGGGCGCAAATAGCCATAGTAGCTGACGCGCCCTTCTTAAACCCTACTACTACTTCTTTAATTGACAGATTGGATTGAAATAAATTTCTTTTTTTCAAGAGATGTCGACCATAAATCAAGTTTCTTTATAAATCCATAGGTAACAGACGCCGCAAGCATAATTTTCCGTTTGTATTGAAGTATTACTCCAGCGCCACGGCGGTAACAGTTTGAAGTTACTAGAAATGAAGTCTAGGCTACTAGTACGTAACATTTCGTGTCATTGTTGCACCGTATAATTCTAATCTGGTCGTTCTTTAGGTGATGTCCACTTTTGAGTAAAATCATCGTTGCTTTCAATTTTGCAAGTTATATATTATATGTTTCGAATATAGCTAAGTACCGATACGGCAGTGGGAGGTCGCAAACAAGATCTCGCCCAAAAGTGGGTCACGCTTTCAAAAAGTTTGGGAACCACTTATCTAATGTAACCGTCACTAATGGTTTATTCTTACTACGAGTCTATTTCCGGGTCGATTCCGTAGGTCGAGTCCAGAACCCTTGTAGGGTAACGGTGGAGTCAGCCGCACAATTTTAAGTTAGAAATTCCAAGCTCTAAAATTGATCGTGGATAAGCTTTCACACCATAGTGCGAAAGAAGAACAGGCTGTAGCTCAAAGATGAGGTTTATAGTAGACGAAAACATAACCTATAAGCAGACATCGGATTCTAGGGCAAATGCCTATTTTGTTTCTTTAGGAGAAAAGTAAAAATAATTATTAATATTTGTGTTTCATGGAAATTGAAAGGTATTCAAAGAGTTTTATAGTGCCCTAAAATGCCCTAAAACGGTTATTAGAGCCTAATTTGTTAATACTCGCCTAAAATGCCTAACTCACTGTAAAGTTTCGCATTTTACTCTTACTTTTTATAATTTATACATGCATTCACTGCGAAATTTTAGGCATTTAAAAAGTGGAAAGTTTGCTTCACACCGGCCATGAAACCATTGATAAAGGAAACAAAATGTTTTGAATCTCACGACACTCGCAATAGATTTCACCGAATTTAACATGTTTGGAGGCATAAATGCCGACAAAGAACCAACCTTAGTTTTGAAGCAGGCAACAATCACAACATGTGCTACTACCAATTCAGAGATATAGTATACTATAAAAATGACTGTTTTCGGTCTGAAACCGATTAGCTGTACTGCCCTTCAGAGTGTCATAAAATCACAATTTTTGGAGAAAGAGAGTTTTTGAAATATTTATGAAAAGTCGTAAAACTGCGAATTAGTAGGGTAAACCGTTACAAAATATTTAAAAGAATGGCCCTCCTAGTGTTAACACTACCAGGAAATGCAATAATAAGTGGAACTTTGTATTTTTGTCCAATTGAATCTCAATAACAACGGTTCATTTGAATGCTCGTTAACAGTTGCTCTTTCCCTCACCTTATTTGTGTTGAGAAGTTTTGAGCGGTAGGACGTTTTCCTGTGAAGTTTAACGCGATAATGCCGAAAAATATAAGTGCAAAATCTACATTGATCCGGCAATGGCTAACAGAATATTCAGAATTCACTTATGATGGAAAAATAATATTCTGCAAGATTTGTAGCAAACAGGTATGTAACAATAGTTGAAATATATAAATTCTATTAATTTTAATGAGTAGGCCTATAATATTTATACATTGACTGAGCTATCCTGAGGTATAATTCTTTTTAAGACCACTACACTTTAACCTTTTAAATTCCGATAGTTAAAGTATTTGCAGGTCATTAAAATTTTGATTGTTCGAATCCACTAACTTTGTGATAGAAATCCGGCAATACAACAATTAGGATTTTATTTTAATTCAGTTTACTTTACATTTTTAGATTTCGCAAGAAAAGAAGTGCCACCTAAAGCAGCATGTGCAAGGAGCGGCTCATAAGGCTAAAGCTCAGCAGAAAATCAACTGCAACAAACTTTACTAACACAGCCTACTTCATCCAATCTCAGCAGCAATTTCTATACTGATTTAACCAGAGCGTTTGTTGCTGCTAACATTCCCTGGAATGCAATTGAAAATCCGGTTTTAAGACAGTTTTTACAAAAATACTGCAAACAAAATATCCCATCTGAGTCGACCCTAAGAAAAAATTACTTAGACAGAATATACAACGAAACTTTAGCTTCCATTCGGGAGGATATAGGTGATTCTTACATATGGGTCTCTGTGGATGAAACCTCAGATCCTATGAATAGGTATATAGCAAATATGGTAGTAGGAAAACTTAGTCCTGATGGACCTTCGATTCCACACCTCGTATGTGTTAAGGAACTTTCGAAAGTGAATAGCCAAGCCATTGCTTATTTTGTAAATAAAGGCCTACAGTCTTTATACTCAGGTAATATAGACGATTCTAAAGTTCTGTTGTTTTGTACTGATGCTGCCTCATACATGGTTGCTGCAGCTCCACTTCTTAAAACATTTTATCCTAACCTCACGCATGTAACCTGTCTAGCACATGGCCTTCACAGGGTTTCTGAAACAATCCGGAATGAATTTCCTCTTGTCAATTCGTTTATTTCTAACACAAAAAAATGTTTTTGTAAAGCCCCATCCAGGATTTCAATATTCAGAGAGAAATTTCCAGATATCCCACTCCCACCTCAGCCGGTTGTTACACGATGGGGAACCTGGATTCAGTCAGTGGTGTATTATTCTAAGTATTTTAAAGAAGTGGTCACAGTTATTGATAAATTACCTGAAACTGATAGTGCAGCGTGTGTGAAAGCAGTGAAAGATTGTCTGAATGACTCACGAGTGAAAAACGATATTGCCTACATAACATCAAACTTTTCTTTCATACCTGCAAGCATTGAACAATTAGAACGTGAAAAACAATCTCTTTGTAGCCAAATAGCAATAGTAAAGGAAGCTCAAGTGAACATACATTCTGCTTTGGGCGAAACTGGGAAAAAAGTTAAAAATAAGTGGGACAACGTATTAAATAAGAATGTAGGATTTTCATCGTCGGAAAAAGTATCAAGAGTGATATCGGGGGAAAGTGTAAATGTTCCAGTAAGTATTGATGTTTTTATTGTACCTAATTTAAAATTTGCGCCTCTCACATCAGTTTCGGTTGAAAAAAGTTTTTCTGCTTTCAAAATGATTCTCAGTGACAAAAGGCAAAGGTTAACTGTGGAGAATTTAGAAAAAATTCTGGTGGTGTACTGTGCAGATAATTATAATAAAGTCTGAGCATGGAACTGAATTTCAATAACTTAAAATGAGTAATCTTGATATCAATAATCATTATTTCATTAGTTTCAATATATTAAATTTGTGCAGCTCTGTTTATAAATATAATATAGTATTCTTTTTTAATGTTTAAACATACCTTTTTGTGCGTATTTTAGTGTATAACTAAAAATTTCAGTGAAAGAAATACGTATGATACCTTGATGTGCCTAAAATGCCTATTTTCATTAAACTAGAGCCTAATTTTACAAATTTTGAGCTTATTTTAGGCGCCTAAAACTGCAATTTTTAGTGCCTAAAAATCCGATGTCTACCTATAAGTCACAGATTACGAAACAGACTGACAAAGAGTCCAGCAATATGTCACAATTAGATTAAAGATATTATTAAAATCAAGCATGTACTTATAATACTGGGTGAACAATCTTCCGCGCGCCCGCTTCTACTGCTTGCGGGTCTTGGGAGAGTCAAGCCGATGACCGCGGTGAACGAATGTCAGGCATTCTACTACATTTTAACTTATTGCTAATAAACACTTAAAAATAAATACTAATCAACACATGAAAAAAATCTACTTACATTTTGTCCCGTAAGTTATTACTAATAAACATTTAAGAATCTACCTACAGTGTGTCGCGTAAGTTATTACTAGTAAATCCTTACAATCTACCTACAGTGTGTCGCGTAAGTTATTACTAATAAACACTTAAAATCTACCTACAGTGTGTCGCGTAAGTTATTACTAACAAACACTTAAAATCTACCTACAGTGTGTCGCGTAAGTTATTACTAATAAACACTTAAAATCTACCTACAGTGTGTCGCGTAAGTTATTACTAATAAACACTTAAAATCTACCTACAGTGTGTCGCGTAAATTATTACTAATAAACACTTAAAATCTACCCATAGTGTGTCGCGTAAGTTATTACTAGTAAACACTTAAGAATCTATCTACAGTGTGTCGCGTAAGTTATTACTAATAAACACTTAAAATCTACCTACAGTGTGTCGCGTAAGTTATTACTAGTAAACACTTAAGAATCTGCCTACAGTGTGTCGCGTAAGTTATTACTAATAAACACTTAAAATCTACCTACAGTGTGTCGCGTAAATTATTATTAGTAAACACTTAAAATCTACCTACAGTGTGTCGCGTAAGTTATTACTAGTAAACACTTAAAATCTACCTACAGTGTGTCGCGTAAGTTATTACTAGTAAACACTTAAAATCTACCTACAGTGTGTCGCGTAAGTTATTACTAATAAACACTTAAAATCTACCTACAGTGTGACGCGTAAGTTATTACTAGTAAACACTTAAGAATGTACCTACAGTGTGTCGCGTAAGTTATTACTAATAAACACTTAAAATCTACCTACAGTGTGTTGCGTAAGTTATTACTAGTAAACACTTAAGAATCTATCTACAGTATGTCGCGTAAATTATTACTACTAAACACTTAAGAATCTACCTACAGTGTGTCGCATAACTTATTACTAATAAACACTTAAGAATCTACCTACAGTTTGTTGCGTATATTACTATTAATAAACACTTTAAAAATAAACACAAAACAACTTTGAATAAAACTTCGATTTGGTACTTGGACACCAGGGAATCTCTCTTGAACTAAACTTACAGCACGAGCCTATTCTGTACGCACGTATGAATCATACATGATTACCTTTTGAGCAATAGAATACCTGAATTGATCCATATTAACTTAATTAACACAGTGTAGTAACATTCTATATTACGTTGCCTAAAGAACATGTTTGTATCTTGCAAGAGCACAACTCACACTAACACCTGACGCAACCTTCAGCGCGGTGGAGGCGGAAGGCTTTGCAGCTGGTTCCACCGACTAGCTGTAAGCCGTGAAAGTGCGGGCGCGCGAAAGACTGTTCACCTAGTACAATTGTTGGGTGGAGTTACATACGCCATCACTCAAGAGATAAAGAGAGAGCCAGCATGTGAATCATAATAGGGAAAGCGTTGTAAAAGCAAAGAAAATATTTAAAAAACATGAAAGCCAATACAACAATACAGGCCAGTTAAGAGATAAGATACAATTAGAACCTGATCTGAAAGGTCAAACGACACCACAGGATAACTTCAGTTGATGTAACATGTTGCAATGTATTCTAAAATTTCTGATGTAACAATTTTTAACAATTTCATATACAGGTGCAGAAAGTACTAGTGATTTGATGTGGTGGATTACACTACATCCAAAACGGTATCCACTAGACAACCATAAATATGAGTACATATTACATTTTATAGCTCTATAACAAGTAATAATTAGAGCTCTGTTTACACTGTTGCTATACAGATGATCACTTCATAAAGAAGCTTCTTTTCTTCCAGCAAAACTTTCTGAATCGCCCTGTATCTATATTTTGTCCTTTAAAGAACCCAACTTTTAAAGTGTAAAAATTTGAAATTCTTAATCCCAACTCGTCTCGAAGTAATATTGAATTTTTCCTCTTCAAAGTTGGCTAAATTGCTTCTTGTCTGCAGGTTGAATTCCTGCGGCAGGATATGCGAGAGCGAGAAGGAGAGATGTGGGGGAAAGAGAGGCTGGAGATCATTTCTATTTTACTTTACATGGAGTCTTGGCTGGTTCTTACATTTCCTCTGCTTTATGCTGCAAGATTGCAGCTCGTTAGGGTCTTGAAACCACCGCCAGGCAGGAAACACACGAGATTCCGCTCGCAGCGAATGCGATAAGACGCGCCGTATCTGCCTTTGATCAACTACAATGACGGATGCTGGAGTGGCACACGGCCTCTGGAAGAAAGGAACGACAAGACGTTCACGTAACAAAGGGTTATTGTCTCCGGAATTACTGGTCTGCTCCCTGGGCAAATTCAAGTCCGATCCTAGTTCAGTCAGGTAAAGGTTGCTCATTATAGAGGCATATCCTGCAGTGAAGAATGTTAACGATATGTGATTCCCGATTTATAAGAATGAAATAAAAATAATAATAATAAAATAATAATAATAATAACAATAATAGGCCTAATATAATAGTAGTAATAGTGATAATAATAATAATAATAATAATAATAATAATAATTAATAACACGTTCACATCTATACTAATACCAAATCTGTAGCCGAAATTTTTCTGATAATTTTCGATTTTACAAAAATAATTGGTCCTAACATATATAATTAACCACCCTGAAACCGAAAATCGCTTTTTTTTAATTTTTGTCTGTTTGTCTGTCTGTCTG
Source organism: Periplaneta americana (assembly GCF_040183065.1). Taxonomy (NCBI): domain Eukaryota; kingdom Metazoa; phylum Arthropoda; class Insecta; order Blattodea; family Blattidae; genus Periplaneta; species Periplaneta americana. The sequence goes on from NC_091122.1 coordinate 62,703,600, forward strand.
GATATTTGTTACCTTTTCACGCCATAATGACTGAACCGATTTATATGAAAATTGGAATATAAATTCAGTTTGTTGTAACTTAGATTTTAGGCTATATGACATTCAAAATACTTTATTTGAAAGGTGGGGTTATAAGGGGGCCTGAATTAAATAAATCGAAATATCTCGCTTATTATTGATTTTTGTAAAAAAAATGTTACATAACAAAAGTTTCTTTAAAAATGATTTTCGATAAGATCTACTCTTTGAAAAATTTTGATAGGACTGATATTTAATGAGATAAATGAGTTTTAAAATTAAAATAACGCCATCTAAGGCGGTGCAATGAAATAAGAAAAAATGACTACGTCTATAAGGGACCTTGGATAACAACAATCGAAAGATATTAAACATAGCCTACAGAGACTGTTTCTGTGTTTGTAGTAATATCGGATGCTAAATTAACCGATTTGTATAATTAATTATTATTTCACCATTGGAAAGTGTAGTTTCTCTAGATGGACATAATTCTATAATGTTATTAAAGCAACTTCTGATTGAATCGAGGACAGGTAAGATTAAAATAACTTCTTATGCACAGAAAACTTAATAGGCTATTTTGTACATTCATTAAACTATGGTTGCATGTAATAACAAATAAGAAACATGTTAAAGGAATTGTCATTGCACCAAATGAGTGCTCTCTGGACTAAAATGATCGCATTTTAATCATTTAAATACAATTTAAATTAAGTGATATATTAAACGATTTATCCTTCTATCAAACACGAATGTTCCTTGGATCAAACGTCCTATTTTAATTATGCAATTACTTTATATTTATTTCTAACAGGTGCAGCGGAGCGCACGGGTACGGCTAGTATATTTATAAAGATGAATTTATTACGTTTACTTACATCAGTTTTCACATGAATTAATCATTTTTCACAACATATGCTGAAAATGACAGCCCCGTCCATTAATGCATGTACGAACTCTTTTTACCATGTTTGCGGCCAATTTTTTGGGCACGAGTACAGTGATGTTGTTAATCTCCGTTATGTTTCTCTTTAGTTCCTCCAGAGTGTGCGACCTATTTTTGTATATACCCTTCCTTTAAGATAACCCCATAGGAAGAAATTTGGGGGCTTAAAATCGGGGAACGTGGGGGCCATAATCCTTGAGAATTGATATGCTCACCAAAATACTCGCACAAAAACTGCATGGTTTCATTAGATGTGTTACGTGTGGCACTGTCCTGCTGGAACCAACAATCACGTTCATCATTGTCAAGAAGCGCAATAAACTGTGTAATGGTGTGTAAGTACACAACACTGGCCGAATTGTTAGGCACTGCCACTTGCGGATAATTTCTACGAAATTCGTCTACAACACGTGCATAAAAACGACTGGAAAAATAATGTTCAACAATGAAAGCTCGTTGCTCTTGGGAAAACGACATGTTTACCGAGCAATAAACAAAGGACTACTGCAAGCGCCAGTGTATACATACACATCACAATGACGTCTAGGTTTGTTGCTGTTAATACTCATGATGCTATCTAGCGGTAGCCGATAGCACTTTCCAGCTGCACACAATATCTATATATATAATTTGAACTGGTAATGGAAATTACGGGAAAACGGCTGAACGGATTTTAATAAATTACCCCTCATTTTGAACCTTGAAACCCAAAGTTTATCAGAAAAATAGTAGTTTTCAGTGAAATGTCAATTTTCCTACATTATTTTCCTATTTTCCAAAATCCATCTTTCTTCAGTTTTGAGAACTAATTGCATTTCATCACGGCCGTGATTTCAGAATAAAACTAAACACACACTACAATAAACAATAGCTATTACACAAGGCCATGACCTGCAGAATTGCTGACATATTTAGAGTTCAAATTCAATTGGTTATTCAAAATTTTAAGACTTACTGAAAGTAAATTACAGGTCTGATTTTGCGGTGTATAATTTTCTGAGTACAGCTGAGTATTGGATATTGAAATCTACAAAACTTGAGGTGGTTTGATGACATTATTACCATTACAAATGAAATTTCATTACAGTTACTGCCATGATGTGACTATTTTTCTTTAATTATACATATTAATGCTATACTGATTATATGAAAGTGAAACGTTTTGGAGTTATATAAGTAGATATAGAGAATGTGTTAAATTAGATCTTCATTTCTATAATTTACTGAGTGGCGGCTATTATATATATATAAACTTACGCAAGATAATAATATTGTTATTAAAAATCAAATATTTTTATAGTTATTAATCAAATGAGGTTGGGTCTTTTTCATATACTTAATGGCGGTGTGGTGTAGATACTTATATGCGTCATTCTCTTCGGTATTGGCTCGAGAGAGCGCAACAATTACAGTTCCTAAGGAAAGACGGTATTACTTACTGATAAAATAAGAGGCCTACAAAATTTTGTAGTCTCTCGATCATTTCAGCAAGATCTCTTAGCAGGATAAAATGATTTTACCTCTACATTTCAAACTCTACATGCAGCACCTATACCAAGATGCTATGTCTACTGTTCAAAAACATAGCAAACCTGACTTTTACAATCCACAATGACCTGAAATAGGTATTGCTTTACTCCAACATGATAAACCTACTGATCGCCCTGACATTGTTACTTGCGTTTTCGCGTTGAAACTCAAGATATATAGGATATATAAGTTCAAGAAAAAGTATTTGGTATAAGAACCATTCAGAGGGAGTATGTTTCATTATTATGGAAGCAAATAACTTTCAAAATGTCTGGTATTTTTCATTGAAAATAAATCTGAAAAATTTTTATTTGAACTTCTAATGAACTTAGTTTGCAGCATTTGCTGCACAAGCCACTAGTAGAGACTATAATTTTAATGTGCGAGACTTTTGGAGCGCTCTGTATTTCCGCGATCTGGTGGACTCAGTGCCTCAAAGTTGTCAACGGTGATAGGTTCACATGTGTATTTTTTATTTTGTTTTAATTTGAGTGTTTACCTTTGTTTTATTTCGGGAAGAAAATTGATCTCCCAAGTGTTTTTATTCTCCTAGTCGAAATTATTCGTTTCACTACATAAAAAAATAAAAAATGAAGACAGGTAACGTGTATACTTTAATATTCTCTCCGGCTATTATCTTAACCTATATCTTAGAAAATAAACACAATGCACATTTAATACAATTAGTTTCTTTCTGTGACTGAAATCTGATATTAATATAACAAAATTCTTATGTAAGTGCAGATATATTTCAACCTATAACGTAACTGTGATTGAAATGAAGTGTGATTTTTACACATTGTGACCACACTATAATATATTAAAATATTTTTATATAGATACTAATATTTTATAGAACACAATTAGAGTATTCATGTATTTTATATTATGGAGGTTGTATTCTAATATGTTATATCTAATGCTACACTCACATTAGATAAGGTACGTCAGGCGTACTAAGATAATTTTGTACAGCATATCCACTATCTCCAAATAGAACAGCTCTATCAAATTCCTTATGTTAATATAATGTTTTAATAAAATAATGCCCTTTAGCTATAGCAACGTTACTATTTTGTTTGTGGTAAACACATCAATACCCCTTTGACCACCAACATTAATGAGAAAAGTCCGTGAAGCATAATATCTTAAAGTGACAAGAAACATTGATTCCGGTGAAATAGCATTATTTTTCTAGTTCGTTTTAATTACACCCTTTACCTGATGTAAAACAATGTTTTCTCTTTGTTTACGAATTCTAAACCGATTAAAAACTCTGTTTCATCACATTTTTCGAAATAATCAGCTCTCGCACGAAGAAGTCTTGGCCTTCTTAACCTAATTTATACATTATATTTACTATCTTTTATTTCATCAAAACTTTCAGTAAGTTCTTCCATTTTCTAACGCCATTGCTATTTCCTAATTTTATTTTATACTGAAGTATAATATTGCCAGTCGAAACTAATCTTTTATTAGAAAAATCACAGATATACTAATATAATGTTAATGAAGTTTAACACGAATGCCAGTTTAAACCTACACAACAGAAGGTTTAAGTTTGAGCCACGTTTAAACTTGACACAATGTTTAAACTAACTTGGGGAAAGTGATTTTTAGCTTAATTCAGGCTTAAACCAGTATAAAATGAACCCAAATTAAAACTCATTTGGATAAAATGGCCCTTAATGAAATATAAATAATTATTTTGGAATTATTAGTGTTAGATTCCCAGGTATTTTCGAATGAGTTATAGAACTTATAGCATAGTTCGGAGAATTCTTGTAAAACATCTTAACTTCTAGGTTATCCTTATAAACTAAAACCAATGTTCACAGTCAAAGAAAATGACACGCATAAAAGATATCATTTTACTTTGTTTTTGCTAGCAAACAATGAACTTAACTTGGCTGGACAAAATTTCCCGGACAGACAAAGCACACTACTTTCTTAATGGTGGACTCAAAACGTATAATTGCAGAATTTTGTCCGAAGGCAACCCCCAGGTTTTAATTCAACAAGGTCTTCATGATTAAAAATTCATTTCGCGATCCATCATTGGTTCATATTTCTTCGAAGAAAAAAATGAAATTATAGAGACTCTCACAAGAAACGGTGAGTGCTACTACAGTTTGATACAGAACTTCCTCACCCCTAGAAAAGACAATCTTCATGTAAGATGGCGCATTGTCCCACATCTACAAGAACATTTAAATACATGGGTCTTTGACGATTGTATCATCAGTAGACACTTTCCAACAATATGGCCTCCACGATCTCCATACCTCAATTGGTCGACTTTCGGTTGTGGTACTTTAAAAAACGACCTTTCGTGGCACACCCAACAATCCTACAGTAAATGGAAGATGGTATATCGCAATAAATTATGTATAATCCAAGATACTATCTTCAAATTTTGTACATGCTATAGAACAAGCAATGATGTTAGAACAAGAGAATGGCGGAAAAATTCCTAATGCTTTGTGGAAACAATACCAGATTTTTTCCCAACATAGTGATGTTTTTGTCTGTTTTTTCCTCGCTGTTATTTATACTCGCTTTAACATCTCTGGTCATATCACGAGTTAAACTTTTGGGTGAAATCCGAAGGCTTGTGTACTATTGTTGAGACTGGTTCTATTGTTGTGGACTAGATAGCGACTGTATTGTATTACTGATTTGTTATGAATATGGTTTCGGTGTTGAATGAGGCCGGTGATATTCAGGGATGTTGTGGCCCGAATTTCCTAACCTTACGGATGAGGGAATATCCTGAAAAACCTCAACCAAGAAATTCAACCCGAAAGGAAATCGAACCCGGGCCCTATGCGTAAGACACCAGCATGCTGACCCCTACACCACAATGGTGATCTGTTCTGTTTTTCTAACACTACTTATGTTCAAAATTCTTAAAAATTTGAAGTGGCGTTTGAATATATTCTGTAAATCTTTTAATTCGGGTTCCATTTTTACTTCTATCTTCAAGGAATATAATACTGTATAATAAGACATGAAGAAAACAACCACTGCCTTCGAGCGGGCTCGAACTCTAGAACATCTAATCCAAGACCAATCATAGTAGCCTAATTGATAAAGTACTGAGGACAATATTTCTATCTATGATACAATAATTTGCATAATTTTGCAGTAGTCTAATGCAGTATTTTACGAATAAAAGTATTATTTATAATTACACTTTATTACCTCAAATATCTATCGAAATATAAATCCATTCTACTAAAAAAGACTGCCTCTCAATTAGTCAATAGTTCCGTTACTCGTGTATTATGTATCAAAATCAATGCAAGTTAATTAAAACAAAGCTCATATGCAATACTCTCGTGAATTGGGACCTCATCAATATTCTGTTTTAAATATTGCGACTGGTATTAAAACTTTAATACACACGCTCATCATTCAGTCAAAAGTGAATTACGAAGCTCTCCTGGTTTATTGAATTTAAATGTATATTAATATGTATGACGGGATAAAAGGAAGTAGGTTTCCTACTTTAATAAGCTTTATTCATGGCTCGCTGCTCTTTACGCATTACCTAAGAAATTATTGGATTCCGGTACCTGCGCCATGAATCTTAACACAAGACTTCTTCCTATCGATAATGAATTAACGCTACTCGTTTGGAACCTGAGCTTACGCAATGTTCTGAACTACATCGAAAAATGTTCATGATACAAATATAAATTGTTCACTGTAATAAATTACATATCCAATATTAGTTTACAGAAGATATCGTAGATATTAATACCACCAGTTCTTAAATAAGTCATTCGCAAATACAGAATGGTAAAATATCATGGGAGCACGTGAATTGGTATATGTGTGTATGGTGTGGATCCAGTGTGTGATTTAGAAGGGAAACAAGGATAAGCTATTTCTCTTCCTCTACTCATACGTAGCATTTCAAAACCGGAGGTAGTAATATCCCTTCACATGGATTTTCTTCATCTTTAAATCTACATGTTTTCATCCATCATCATCATCATCATCATCATCATCATCATCATCATAACCATCAACAACATCACCATGTTCATTACCTCATTTTCGGATGAGTATACATTTTCTATCTTTACATACCTGCTTATTGGGTAGTTAATAATAATAATAATAATAGTAATAATAATAATAATAATAATAATAATAATAATAATAATAATTAGGCAATTTATAATTATGTACCACATGGCCAAAGATCTGTGGGTCGTCCTGCTAAGAGATGGCGTGAAAATTTTATGTGAGACCGTAACAGGCCTTGTGGCCTAACACTTGTCAGGCAGAAGAAGAAGAAGAAGAAGAAGATAATAATAATAATAATAATAATAATAATAATAATAGCTTAATGGATACACTAACAAATGGTGAACGGGAGAAGAGTTCGTGGCAGAAGAAGATATCATTAAGATATAGGGTAAAGGTTGGTAATATTGTGATACTAATAATATTAGGATAGTTCTTATTGGGAATTTTTTACAATTTTACTGAGCGACAAGAACGTCGATTTTTTTTTTTTTGCGTCAACGTATTAAAGGAATGTTCGTGGACAAGTTTCTGTACAAAACCGGTCATTTTCTCGCTCAGTAAAATTGTAAAAAATTCTCAAAAAGTACTATCATAATATTATTAGTATCACAATATTACCGACCTTTACACTATGGATCATTTGAGAATACAAAGAGGAAGGCAGAAAATAGGAAAGAATAGAGAAAGCTGGGTTTGCAGTGAAACATGAATACTTTGTTACATAATTAACTCAGTGGGAATAGCTATTACCTTACCAGCTCAAGACGGAGGAAGAAGACGTGGAAAATACTTTATGTACGTATCAAGAAAAGATAAGAAAACAGACTGAAAATTTAATCAACGTAATGAATGGCTTTGCAAGGATCACTCAGAAAAACTCATCCGTGTAATGTGCAATAATTATTCAAAAAAGCTTGGTTCTTTTCAGAGAAATGTTGTTTTTGGAAGAAAAATGAATACGATTGAAATTAAATAAATTTAGTGTGTGTTAAGTGTGAAAAGTGTTCAAACAATATTGTTTGCAAAATAAAACTAAAAAAAATGAATAAATGAAAAAGTGCATTAAATTTTCCTTTAAAATAATGGGTCCAAAATATACCCAGTCAATAAAACTTGGAAAAAAAAATACAGCTCAATGTACCAAGCGTTAAGGAATTTGAAATGAATAATCATGTAAGCATATTTAAGCATACGGTATTTAGTTCATTAATTTACACAATTTATTTACCACGAAGCCAAATTTGTCATATTCTACTCCAGTACAGATTTCACCTACTACTATAAATTCCTCTTATTCTCTATATAATATTATAGCGATATACCGAAGTACATAATCCTCTTATTCTCGTCTGGATTCGAATTTGTTGTCGGTCTCAGAGCAGGAAGTCATAATGTAACATTGCGGAATAGAAGGCTTCTCCGGCCGGCATGCTGAGCGGTGTCGAGATAAGAGCCAAAGACTTCCTGGGCGTATTTAGACGCTTAAAGAAGGCGACCCTTACGTCTGTTGTGTTGTGTAATAACCTCATGGGATGATGTCCCATCACCGGGCCGTCGCGTTCCTATTTCCTGCTCATTTCCTTCACAACACGCCTTGTACACCCTCCCTCAAAAGTGAACTCACAGCAACCATCTTGTGTAGACTATATCAACTTGAGCGAATTAGGAGCTCGGATAATAATCAAGGTTTTCCAGTTTTCCAACTAACTGTTGCTGCATGAAATGTTTACATATAATAAGTTAAACCTCTTTCATCTCCAAGGCTTGATCTCTTCAGCATTTATAATAATTATTTATTTATTTAATCTGGCAAGCTAAGGCCAGTAGGCCTTCTCTTCCGCCCAGCCAGACTCTAATTCTAATTGAATACAATTGCTTACATAATTATTACATTAATATCTAGACCATAAAACAACATGAAAGTAAATAATGAAGGTTGAATAAGTAATGTTAGTGTGACAATAATAAATATTGGTAAGAAATAATAATAATAATAATAATAATAATAATAGCAATAATAGTAATCATAATAATAATGATGAGATAATTTAGATATTTATCTCTGATATATATAGGACTATATAAGCTTATATAACCATTAAACGTTGAGAAACCTGAAACAGCTATTATTGTTAACAAGAATTGTTAGAAAAATATTTCGTTAGCCTGTTCTTAAATTGGTTTGACGTCTGACAGTCCCTGACATCACTCGGTAGGGAATTCCAAAGCCGAGGAACAGCCACAGTGAAAGAAGATGAATATGAGGATGTTCGGTGGGAGGGAATGAATAATATTGAGGAGTGTTGTGATCGTGTGTCTAGGTTATGATGGGTGGATAAATTTTGAAAACGAGAAGCAAGATAGACAGGAATGGAGAAATGCAATATGTGAAAGAGAAGGGAAAGACAGTGGATTTTCCTACGATATTCTAGACAGAGCCAGGACAACATTTCGAGGGATGGTGTTACGTGATCAGCCCGGCGAATATTTCAGACGAAACGGACGCGCATATTATGAACACGTTGTAGTCTCTGCGCCGAAGTAGCGCTTAGGTCAGTAAGCAGAATATCAAAGTAATCGAAGTGGGGCATCACGAGTGTTTGCACTAACATTTTTTTTCATGGAAAAGGGTAGAAAATTCTTCAATCGCCTAAACGAGTGGGGTGAAAATGATTACCTACTTCTGTCGGTAGTATTCCGTATTGACGATGTGTAATGCGTCTTTATTCAGCCTCGTAAATATAGCATAGATCTGTATAAAAATGACTGGAGTAAACTCTGTAAGTGTTTAAGTACAGTTAATGTAATTATAAGTATACAGTGGACTCTCCTAAGTTCGACTGAACAGAATTGAATGTTCAGTCCAATAAGGGTAGTGGGTGTGGCAGATGAATGGATACAAATTCTTATTGGTTATCCATCAACGAATATAGTACTATACTTGCATTTCCTGCCCTCACCGAGACTTGTGTATGCGCTTCTAGTACCACAGTGGGTTTCGACAGTTTCGCCTCACAAATGGCACAATGCAATCTGCCTCCTGTAGTGGAAGGAATAAATATTGTACGTTAAAGGAAAAATTAAATATCCTCAAACGTGTTGAAGGCGGAGAGTCTTTGTCTCAAATAGAAAAAGAAGAATTCATTAATTTAAAACTAGTGATTAAATATGGATGTCCTAATCCAGTGATCGTCAGCACTAGCTGAAATGGGTAAAGGGTAAGCGGAGCCGTCTCGTGTGCCCCGTCTTGCAGCAGGAAGAGGTAGAGAGCATACCCGCTAGTAGCTACGAATGCACCATAGTGCAGTCCACACCTGTGGAGTAACGGTTAGCTCGTCTAGCCGCGAAACCAGGTGGCCCGGGTTCGATTCCCGGTCGGGGCAAGTTACCTGGTTGAGGTTTTTTCCGGGGTTTTCCCTCAACCCAATATGAGCAAATGCTGGGTAACTTTCGGTGTTGGACCCCGGACTCATTTCACCGGCATTATCACCTTCATCCCATTCAGACGCTAAATAACCTTAGCTGTTGATAAAGCGTCGTAAAATAACCTACTGAAATAAAAAAAAACATAGTGCAGTGTGTTGTCCGCGGGTAAGTGACGCTAGCTCAGGGTGCTCTGTGCTGATGACCGCTGTCCTAATCAATAAAATATTCTGTTTTCCTTTAACAAAAGTATCACTACAAGACATAGAACCAATTTCCATTCAAATGGTAAACCCATTTCTTAGTGCCCGTATAGGGGCGTGTCTAATTCTCCTACGTAAGCAGTCGAACTATAGGATGTCGAATTTGTTTTCTGTCGAACTTAAGAGCTTCCACTGTACTAGAAACAATATTTACATAATTACTCGTATATCACCTTCATTTCACTCAGATGCCACATAACTATCGCATTGAAACTTTTAAATGAGCTAACGCAGATATATTATAAGTTCGTGATGGTTAATTACTACTATTATTATTATTGTTATTATTATTATTATTATTATTATTATTATTATTATTATTATTATTATTATTATTATTGGGACAAAATGGAAATGATTAATAAATTAATAGGCCTATATGGTGTAAAAAGAGTTCCTTTAACATAGTCAAGTTCTAAAGTACTTAATTAACTGTAGTACTAATTTTCAAATGAATTCATTTCTTTAATGACTTATTTTTATCGATACCAATTTCAAACAACTCATTGGCGTCATAAAGTGTACAAATCGTTTCGACTATCAATTGTTTTGTTGTCTCCAGACTAGGCATCATGGAATGAGGAAGCAGTACAATTACTACTTGCTGGATCGCATCTTATGGCTGCGTAACTGCCTTCTCATTCCCCTTTCTTAGCATTGAGCTTCGCGTGGAACTTTATTATCCAGTTTCGACGCTAGAGCGCAGCAAGTAACTGCCGTTGGTTTGGCTGTAGGAGTGTGCAGAGTGAATTATAATTATTTTTAATTTCATATCTCATAAGTAATAATTACAATGTATGTAATTTTACTGTTTATTATTTATGTGGTTTTTTTCTTTTAAATATATTGGAAGTCAATATAAAGAGTACTGATTTTGTTTCATGTGTGAAGAAACCATCGAGGAAAATATGATTCAGTATATGTCTTGCAGGAAATGGGTACATGAAGCTTGTGCAAATATTAGGCGGAGTTAAAAGAAATACTTTGTGTGGTATGTGTGTCTTGAAAAGGAAGACTTTTGTCTACAGTATAAGAATAACCTCAACTCCAGAAAATAATTTTATATGTAAAATCACATCATTATGTTGCTGTCTTGTAATTTAAAGTTGTATACTAACATTTCTTAACTACTGTATTAGTTAATTTGAAATTGCCTAAAACAGTGATCGCTAAAAGCTGTGTCGCGACACATGCCCCTGCCTCCACTCAAGCGTAACCATGGCATCATACCCCCACTCTCCGTTTACAGCCATCACTTCGCTATAAGTAAAGACATTTATCAGCAGCGGACGTACACATATAATGTTACAAGTCAATAGGATAATACAATATGTTTTGATGTCTGTTCGAAAAGAGAGAATAAGTAAAAACTTAATTTTAAGGAGGATGGGAGAAAAAGTATTTATTTTTTGCAGATGGCAAAATATGAGATACTTAATTTGTTGTAAAATTTTAAATGAAGTATAAAAGAACAATGCACATTGCCATTATTCTTCGTGTCATAAAGACTAACACGCCCTTACCTGCAAGTTGAATATTTAATTAATAAACAAACATTAACAAGTATCGGCTTCTATGTCTTAATTGGAGTAAAATACTTCGACGTTTTTTTAAAGTATGTAGTGTAATTTACAACTTCGTGACCAGTCTGATACGTTTTTCTAATTTAAAATATCTGCTGATGTAAAGTACACGTTCTTTTTATGGTAAATAAGAAAATAAATTCATTTAATTTTATTAATAATACAAAAATAATGAATAGGAGGATAAAAAATTAACATGGAAAAAGGTGTGTATAGTTAATAAGTAGACGAATATTATATTGCTTTTGTTTTTTGGTCACAGTTCGTCTCTGCACTGTTATTCACTGCATTACCTGAGGAGATACCCACTCCACCCCTCTCCCTGCGATTGTGGTGTGCGGGTTGCATTTCAATTACGTGACAATTTCGTGGTGTTTGGCAACCACTGGTCTAAAACTTTAAAGCATTGAAATTAAAAATACTGTGTTTTTCTTGACTTTCAGTTTCAAAATACGATTACAATTGGATTAAAGTAAGTTCAACATACACTAATCGAATCTATGTTTCTCCATTGTTATGATTTTTCTCTTGTTGAAATTATTTTGAGGTGTTTTAAAATGTTTCTTTTGGTCCATTCATGGGAACATGATGGTCCATTCGTAGGACCCTGTCGCTTTCATTGAACCAATAGCGGAATTTTTAATGAGGTAATCTTTAAACAGATATAAATAGGATGTAGCCCTGAAACTTCGTTTCATCATTCCTTACTAGTATTGTAAATGTTCAAACCTATGAACGCAATTTTAAGGCATTGCCTTTGTTAGATAAAATAAGAAATCATTAGGTGGTCCATTGATGGCTACTTTCTCCTACAGTATTTAATTTAAGTTATTGGAGTAGAACACGCTTAGAGTCTGTCCCTCCTCCCATAGCTAGGCGCAAATCATGCCGATGAAATCTTCGTAACTTGCAGGGGTTTTTTTTTTCATTATCCAATTTAATAAACCCTATTTCGCCCAGAGGTATATTAGGGTTATAGTTGGCATCAAAATACATATTTTATAACCAATAAACAATAGTAAAATCTATACTATTAATAAATCTGTAGTCCACACCTGTGGAGTAACTGTCAGCGCGTCTGGCTGTGAAACCAGGTGGCCCGGGTTCGAATCCCGGTCGGGGCAAGTTACCTGCTTGTGGTTTTTTCCGGGGTTTTCCCTCAACCCAATACGAGCAAATGCTGGGTAACTTTCGGTGCTGGACCCCGGACTCACCGGCATTATCACCTTCATATCATTCAGACGCTAAATAACCTAGGTGTTGATACAGCGTCCTTAAATAACCCAATAAAATAAATAAATCTGTAGCCAAAATTTTTCTGGTAATTTTCGATTTTCCAAAAATAATTGGTGTTAACATGTATAATTAACCATCCTGAAACCGAAAATCACTTTTTTTAAATTTTTGTTTGTCTGTCTGTCTGGATGTTTGTTACCTTTTCACGCGATAATGGCTGAACTGATTTATATGAAAATTGGAATATAAATTAAGCTCGTTGTAACTTAGATTTTAGGCTATATGGCATTCAAAATACTTTATTCAAAAGGGGGGTTATAAGGGGGCTTGAATTAAATAAATCGAAATATCTCTTTTATTATTAATTTTCGTGAAAAATGTTACATAAAAACACTTTTTTTTTAATTATTTCCGATAAGTTTTATTCCATGTAAAATTTTGATAGGACTGATATTTAATGAGATAAATGAGTTTTAAAATTTATATAACGCCATCTAAGACGCTGTAATGAAATAAAAAACAAATGACTTCGTCTATAAGGGGCCTTGGACAACAACAAACGAAAGCTATTAAACATAGCCTACAGAGAATGTTTCTGCGTTTGTATGAAGTAATATCGATTAAAGGATATACAAGACTTTTAAAGGAACAATATAATACATTTTTCACCGCCGCCTCAGATTATAGCATTGTTGTTCCTGTAATAACTCCTATGTGCAAAATATAAAAATTTTCAGTAGGAAGAAAAACACATTATTATTCTTTCCATGGGAATGGTACATAGGAGATCGTGAATTCTTACATTTACGAAAGAAAGAAATATAATTACATATCACTGTTTATGCTGTATCACTATTTAAGTTATTTGAAGGGTTCAGAACCATAGTGGGCCAAGCGCCATTTACTGAAGACGTAGAAAACAAGAGTTAAAATTAAGTTATCATCATAATTCAATGAAAGCATACAGCAAGTAATATAAAGTTTACACAATAAATCTAAATGATGTCAATCTTCATTAAACTATGGTTGCATGTAATAACAAATAAACATGTTAAAGGAATTGTCATTGCACCAAATGAGTGAATTTTGGACCAAAATGATCGCATTTTAATTTTTTTAAATACAATTTAAATTAAGTAGCATATTAAACGATTTATCCTTCTATCAAACAGGAATGTTCCCTGGATCAAATGTCCTATTTTAATTATGTAATTACTTTATATTTCTTTCTAACGGGTGCAGTAGAGCGCTCGGGTACGGCTAGTTATAATATAAAATTGTGGTCAAGGTTACAATTCACATGAATTGTGTAGAAGAATTCACCTAATGAAAGAATGGATCCTGTTAAAGATTAATGAGATGTCTGAGGAATAATCAATTCAAAGATATACAAGAATGTCTAACCGTTCCAGAGTAAATATACGACCTAAAAAGATAATCAATAGTACATTAATATAACAAAGTATAACTTTCACTTTCAAATTAATACTTAATTCATGAACAATGGAATAGTTAAGAGTAATAGAAGGATATTACAAGCAATGATTTACGGTGACAAGTTACATACGTGATTCAGTAAGAAGTACAATAATTGAAATAATAACACAAGTAATGACTTGTAACTAACGAAATTGTTGAAGGGCAATATATTGTAACGTTTTTTAAACTAAACAACAATGTAACTTTATTATCTCAACAATAATTCCTTTCTACAATTCACCTTAAACGCTCTCGTCAACAATAGGATTTTCACTCAACACAGTATTTGTTATAACACTCCACTGACGACAATGACAATTTACTTGGACTATTACGATCAACAATGAACTGTAAATTTTAACTAATGTTCACAAAGCACTATTTACAAATCAGAACTGTCAGTTCTCAGTTCACAGTTCTTCTAGCTCAGTCACTCGAGTTCACAGTATCTCGAACCACAGACCTCCAGAGACAGTCCACTGTACTCGAACTCAGGTCCCTCCAACTGCGGTCCACTGCACTCGAACTCAGGCCTTCGGATGCTGACACAGTTGCGGACGCACACTCAAGTCGAACTCCGGTACACAAGACTGGCTGGCTTGCTCTGTTCACTGGCTTACTCACTCACTGAATGGCTGAATAAACTGAAAACTGGTCAAGTTCGCTCGCGTTTCTTCTTTTATAACCACAGCGACGTAGCCTGGAAAGTTCCACGCGTGTCCAGAGATAGCACTCCAGAGAACAATCCAGATCCCTCTCTTCTCTGCCAGCACCAGATGCGCGCGCAATCTCCCTCGTCGCGTAGGCCCTTTCCCCTCTCTTGTCGCCGCCGTGCGCCGTCCCACAGTGTTCCGTGGAGCCCGTGTCGGCTCACGCGCGATCTGCTCTCTTGCGGGACGCTGGTTGTGAGTTCGAATCTCACGTCGCTGTCACAATATAATAGTAGGGGCAATACAAAAGATTTAAAAACAAATGTAAACAGTAAAGGAATAGTAGAAAAATTGACTAAAAATTACACATTCTTTTTAAAGCAATAGGTAACAACAAAGAGATATTAAATCAATACACTGACTGTAGTTACAGATTAAACACATTATTTTAAAAACAAACACGCAAAGGATCAATAGCTATTTTCAGGCATTATATACATGGACCATGTCTTTAATTCACATCTTTTTGACGTTACTTCGTATATTATTTTGTGTTTCAATCTATTTCAATTTGTTGTTTTTCACTGTAACAACAAAAATATGTTTCATAAAGCCTCAAGGCATTTCTCTGTATTTATTGTATCATGGTACTCTTTGTCAATGGCAACCTGCAATGGTTATAGGAAGATATATATATATATATATATATATATAATAGCTATTAAACATATTATTTTAGAAGCAATAAATAGCTATACTAAGAGATGACTTGAAAATTTACGAATTAAATACATTATTTAGTAATAACAATTAGCAATAAGGAGGTATTACAAGAAATGGCTCAAAATTAGAAATCAAATACCTAATTAAAATAAAAATTAAAACAAACAGTACAATATTATAGAATGCGAAATTGAAGACTTACAGTTTCAGAATAGTTGATTAGAACTAATACGATTTTTTTTCCCGGAATAATTTAACATTTTACAGTTTCACGAATATTCTATTCAAGAGGGACATGAAATAATTATATGATTTAGGGTTGGTAAGTATAATGCTTAATGGTTTGGTAAATGTATAATTTAAAGTGTTCAGTAACAACTCAAGCTCGTATCTTTCACGGCAAAAGACTGTACAATCATATAATACATGTTTGACAACTTGCAGGTTTCATTGTAGATAGGCCTCTCCCTAAAATAAATGTACCTACTTTATACCTACAGACTTTTCGCATGTATCGCTTGTGTTGAAAAAAATCATACCATCTCTGAGAACAACACATCCTTTTGTTGTCTGACTCAATGTGATATGACACACTATTGCTCTATAGACAAGATCACAGTGTTTTCGAACCGATTTTTGTTGTGTGTCAGACGCCTGGAAGCTGTTGGGGTCACTGCACTTTACTCTGAAAGGCAATAAACCTCCCACATATTGCTTTATCAATGACTTGCTGCCGCAACGACTTCAACAATGTAGTATACACAGACCTCTCAGTATGTAGCAGATCTGTATGCAAAAAGTGAATGCAGATCTCAAAATAAATACATCTTCTTACTCTTATTCAATGCAATTGGTTAATTCTTGGCATAATGAGTCACCAGAGAGGAAATTAATGGTAAGACAAGAGTAAACTGATGTGCTGCTATCTGTGGCAAAATGCGAAGTTATTTGCACATATGCCATCCACTGGAAAAATTAACGCCACTTAAAAAAAAAAGGAAGAGAGAGAGAGAGAGAGAGAGAGAGAGAGAGAGACAAAGAGACAGAGAGAGAGAAAATTAGTGCTTGGAAAAAGAAATCGATTTCAAGGACTTAACGTATCTTACTGATGATTTAATTATTTCTGGTTCGACTCTTTAATTACATAACAAATTATCGCTAAGATACTAAAATACAAGGTAAAGTAAATAAAGTTGTTTAAATGAATCCCGCATCCAAATTTATTTATTTATTACTGTGCTAATAATTGTAACATAAAATATAATATATACAGAAAAACTTTAGCTCGCTCCTGAAAGAGTAGAACTCGTGCTCAGGGGCGGATTCCTGAATTGAAATTAATAATTATACAATACAATTTGTCTTATGTCTACTGTGCAATTATAGTATATAAATTTAAATTTACAATTTTTCAATTTTTATAAAATCAATACATAACTTTTTTAATTTAATACTAGAACTATTAGAATTGACAAGATTAGGATATTTAAATATAAATTTGTTATATATTCTTAGGCCTAAATTACTACTATGATTAAATGCTGTAACAGTGTTGCATTTTGGTTCAAACAGTCTTAAAGAATGCATACCTTTTGTTTCATAACTATGAGAATACAATTCAAAATTATTTCGATTTTTATGTATGAATTTTATTAATACAATATAATAAATTTGTCTTACGTTAAGTACATTAAAGTCTAGAAACAAATTTTGAGATGGAAAATCAATAGGTTTATGAAGACATATTTTAATTATTTTCTTCTGTAATAAATAAAGTGGATTAAAATTGGATTTAAATGAGCTATCCCATCCTATAATTCCATACATAATTACCGATTGAAATAAAGTTAAATATATTGTACGTTATAAACTTATTGACAATTAAGTCCTCAATAAAACAAAATAATACACTATTTTACGTAATTTATTACAAAGGTAATTAATGTGTTGGTTCCATTTTAAATGATTATCGAAAATTATGCCTAAATACTTAACTTCAGAGGACTCTTTAATATTCGAACATTTACACTGTATAAGACAACAATCAGAATTATGTAATTTAATACTTAATGTAGATGTAGGAGTTTTGTTACATTTTTCAGACAATGAGAATGGAATAATTATGGTTTTATTTTCGTTGATAGAAAGATAATTTATGTCAAACCATTTTTTATTAATTTAATAATAATAATAATAATAATAATAATAATAATAATAATAATAATAATAATAATAATAATAATAATAATGATTTATTTTAGCTGGCAGAGTTAAGGCCGTAAGGCCTTCTCTTCCACTCAACCAGCAAAAAGTGTATATACATATGCATGAACTTACAAAGAATCCAACAATTTGATTGAGATGAGAGTTACATGTATACAAAAGTTATTTACAAATTAAACAACAAAATACTATGAACTATTAATTAAACACTGAAATAAACTGTGTAGCAGAATTAAACTAAAATACATAGAATGTTAATATATTTCAAATAATATTAGATAATAGAAAGAGATTATTACGAGACAATTAAAATACAGCACAATCAGGATGATGTCTAAAGAAAAAAGTAACATTTAAGTCCATTATTTGAATTATTATATGCATCATACCAGGTTTTTCCACCAAAAAGTAAAACTGTGTCATCTGCATAAGAATAGTGAACACAAGAATAAAGGAAGAGCGCGTAAGATTTTCAATTTCATTACCGTCACCAAATATCCAGACATATCTTCAAAATATTTTTACTGGAGCTCCTTATATGGCTATTACATGCTGATGTGCACAACATTTTTCCAAGTGTTTTTAATGGCCAAGCATTTATAAATAAAACGTCCGTCGAGTTAGGAATTCATGTTTTCCTTTCCTTCTTTTTTTTTCTTTCATTAGCCTACTTATTAATCATGCTTTACCGCCTTATTTCATATTGACAATCCAATGTGGTGTAGGAGAGACAGGCATACATTTCGGGTCTCTTTGGTTATGTGGTCGGCATGACACAGAGACACCGCTGAGACAACACAGAAGAGCACATGACAAAGGACAAATATCCAATCTAGTAGACAGCAGATAAATATCTTCCATTGTTCACGCCGAGAGTCAAACCACGAACAGCTTGGGTAGTAGATCATATTCTCAGATGCAGTAGAATTAATCATACAGTATACCAACAAATAATATATATATATAAATTCGCAACACAACATCCCATTGAGAGACAGGGCCGACCTACCGAATGCTGGCCTTCCGTCCACATTACGTAGAGAATATTGAAAAGGCCGAAAAAATTGTTTCCCGAAATTAAAAATTTAATGATTCGCAAAAGTTTCATAATGGTGGCAACGATCCGCACATTGATTTTGACCTCCTAGAAATACTTTTAACTGAACCGCGGGGAGTTCTTTCTGATTATCTTTGTTCTTTTTTTAATTAAGCATATTTTTAATAGTTAACTGTATTGAAAACTACTATGATTTATTATTCTTGACAGATGAAAGGAAGGAAAGGGGTATTACTTTTAAGTTCCAAGAGATGGCAGGAATGCAAAATAACAGGTACAAATATGTTATAGGCTGCATAAACCCAGACGACAACACGGGGAGATGACTACTAAAGAATTCCAATCATACACCCAACCACCCATCTACTACTACTTGTTTTTACTGTTTGTTTATTCTATTTTTGTTTCCATTTTGCTGTCCGTGAAAAATAATCTCTCTTCTTCTCGCAAGATTGAAGATAAAAGTTGACGTCAATATATTAATATTGATTTTAATATCACTTGTTACTAGGGCATTGGTAAGTAATGGCAAACAATGTTGTAGATCAGTGCTCCTAGCGGTGTCCATTGAAATCTTGTACTACGTAATAGAGCAGCGATTGTTTCATACATCTTTTAGAGACTCGGAAAATAAGAGCTATCCTAAAAAGCATGCCTGGAAGGCGTCTAGAAATTACATTATTTTTACTCTCGGCCACTAGATCAAAGGTATGTGTTTATTATACTAAACATAAAGGGAAACTAAACCACTGGGATACAAAAACTCAGTTTTTGCGGACAACTTGCTTTCGGCAAGCCTGGCGGCATTTAACTACGTATTTTCCCAAGCCGTCCCTCTCCCTATGTGTTTACAGAGATTTCTCCTGACTCCTGAATGCATGTATGCATGTGTGTTTGTGTGACTGTGTGTATGTATGTATGTATGTATGTATGTATGTATGTATGTATGTATGTATGTATGTATGTATGTATGTATGTATGTATGTATGAATGAATGTATGTATGTATGTATGAATGTATGTATGTATGTATGTATGTATGCATGTATGTATGTATTTTTTTTATTTTTATTGAACAACATGCTCCATTACAGTAATGCTATATGTTTTTAGGGTTTTCCCTTTCCTACGATAAATATACATTTGGATTTGTATTGGTGAATACTCCCGATTTAGTCTATTTTGCCTATTTACATTGATCATACCTAAGCAAGATACAGAATTAATACAAATACATATATATGGCTTAACCTAAATAAAAAGAAAAGAAAGTATATATACATGATATGAATATATTGCAATTGTGAGATTTTTAAACAAATTGTTAATTTTATAAAAAGTTGAAATGTATGTATGTATGTATGTATGTATGTATGTATGTATGTATGTATGTATGTATGTATGTATGTATGTATGTATGTATGTATGTATGTATGTATGTATTTATGCATGTATGTATGTATGCATGTATGCATGCATGCATGTATGTGTGTTTGTGTGACTGTATGTATGTATGTATGTATGTATGTATGTATGTATGTATGTATGTATGTATGTATGTATGCATGTATGTATGTATTTTTTTATTTTTATTGAACAACATGCTCCATTACAGTAATGCTACATGTTTTTAGGGTTTTCCCTTTCCTACGATAAATATACATTTGGATTTGTATTGGTGAATACTCCCGATTTAGTCTATTTTGCCTATTTACATTGATCATACCTAAGCAAGATACAGAATTAATACAAATACATATATATGGCTTAACCCAAATAAAAAGAAAAGAAAGTATATATACATGATATGAATATATTGCAATTGTGAGATTTTTAAACAAATTGTTAATTTTATAAAAAGTTGAAATGTATGTATGCATGTATGTATGTATGTATGTATGTATGTATGTATGTATGTATGTATGTATGTATGTATGTATGTATGTATGTATGCATGTAAGCACATAGAATTATGTATGAATTTATGCATGTACGTACGTATGTTTTCCTTCTTTCATTCATGTATTCCTTCATTCGTTTGTTTGTTCCTTCATTAATTAATTAATTAATTCATTCATTCATTCATTCATTCATCCATTCATTCCATTTTTATTTATTTATTTAATTATTCATTTTTTCATTTACTCTGAAAAAGAACTAAGAAAGAGACTAGTGAAATGCTTTGTATGAGTACGGCAATGTATGGGGCAGGAACGTGGACATTACGACGAAGTGAAGAAAAGCGAATACAAGCATTTGAAATGTGAATTTGGAGAAGAATGGAGCTGTGAAATGTACAGACAGAATAAGAAATAAAGCTGTGTTGGAAGGAGTGGGTGGAGAAAGAATGATGCGGAAACTGATCAGAAAGAGGAAAAGAAATTGGCTGGGCCACTGGCTGAGAAGAAACTGCCTACTGAAGGACGCAATGGAAGGAATGATGAACGGGAGAAGAGTTCGGGGCAGAAGAAGATATCAGATGATAGACGACATTAAAATATATGGATCTATGTGGAGACAAAGAGGAAGACAGAAAATAGGAAAGATTAGAGGAAGCTGGGTTTGCAGCGAAAGACCTGTGCTTGGGTAGAACACTAAATGATAATGAATGATTATTCATTTACTTATTCATTTATTGATTTATTTTTTATTTATTCATGCATGCATTCATTCATTCATTCATTCATTCATTCATTCATTCATTCATTCATTCATTCCAAGTTGTGAACATTTAATACAGGACAAATTCATTTTACAATTTTCATAATCATGCTGATAGTTAGCCGATAAGCGGGGAACAATTTATATATATATATATGTACATATATATTATATCAGGACAATCTATATGCTTATCTAAGTAAGACAATTACCAGAATTGCATAAAAATATATTCTCCAAAGCTTCCTTTGTACTGTACCACGTTACAAAATATCTGTAGATGCAGTAACTAATGTTTGTGTCATTATGACAGTTATCTTTAAATAACTTGGAAACGATTAGAGATATCTCAAAACAGATTGCACCATAATTTTTTTTTTTCAGAAAATTTCACATGATTTTTAGTACCTATATGACCCCCTTTCCATTTAAAATTTCAAAGTTGTATCCAAAATGGCGGCTTTTCAGATAGCTGAGGGCTAGAATGGAATGTGTGATTGGTAGATTTTGGCTATACAAATACTGGTAACACCTATACTAATCGAGAATCAAGCATATGAAAGATATTTATATGGTTTCAGACCTTTGATTCACCCTGTATTACATTTTAAATTTTGATTTTCTTATACATTTCGGTGCGAAATCATTATTTACTAAAAATTGTTTATACAACCACCTACTCGAACCTACATATTAAAAAATATACAATATATCCATATTTTTTCACTTTTTCAAATCGAGGAAATTGGTGATATCTAAGTCTTGCACTAATACTTAGACCTGGATAGTGACAGTTTATTTGGATTCGATTTTAAAGTCGTCGGGTATATTTTCAGATATCCCTGTACAACTGTAGGAAGGAAAAAAATTATTTTTGTGTCCAAAAAATAACTGCTGATCGAGCAGCAATACTTAACTACTTATTTTAAAATTTGACTCATTTTAATAATAATAATAATAATAATAATAATAATAATAATAATAATAATAATAATGGTTTTATTTAACCTGGCAGAGTTAAGGCCGTAAGGCCTTTCCTTACACTCAACCAGGATTAAAACTTGCTTACATAGTTGAACATAAAACTGGATCGGAATTAAGTAATTGCATACTGATACAATTTAGGTACATAATGAGATCACAAGAGGTAGTTACATAAAGTTTACCTCATAAAATAAAAATGAACATAGTGGAAAACATATTAATGTTGTTAGAATCAAATACGAATCACATAAAAACAGAAGCCGATAATTCAATAAAAAAATGTACACAGTAAAAATAAAAATAAACACATTGGAATACATATTAGTATTAGATTACAATTAAGTAGGATTTCCATAATTACACCAGAAACCGGCAATTGAATAAAATGTACACAAAATAGATTAATAATAAAAAACAACACAGTGGGATACATATTGGCGTTAAGTGATAAATAAACACGATTTACATGATTACACAATAAAAATAGGAAACAAAAAAATTAAATAAAAATAAATACAGTGGAACATATTCCATTAAATATTTGCAACGCGTTAGGTCTGGCAACTCATCATAAGATATTTTTCTAATTTACATTTAAAGGAAATTAAAGTTAGGCAGCCCTTGACTTCAGGCGGCAGAGAATTCCAGTGACGAGAAGTAGCAACAGTGAAAGATGAAGAATAAAGAGATGATGTGTGGAGTGGTATTTCTAGCGTGTTATCATATTGTGACCGATTATTTAAGTTATGATATTGAGAAAGACTGTGGAATCGGACAGATAAGTAAGAGGGAGTAGAGGTGTGCAAAATTCGGTATAAGAGAGAAAGGGAATGTAACTTTCTCCTCTCATTTAACCTGAGCCACAATAATTTATCAAAAAAAGGCGAAATGTGATCGTAGTAGCGGACATTACAAATGAAACGAACACACGCATTATAAACACGTTGCAGTTTCTGGGATAAATCCACCCTGAGATCACTGAATAAAGCGTCACAACACTGAAAATAACACCGGTTAACACTTTGTCATTACTTTAATTTTCACTAAAAAATTTTGTTATACACTTTAAATGTTCATAATTTGTCACTCTCACACCTTTAATTATATACTAATATTCATAACTGGTATGGTTTCGTAATTTACGAATGTAATAGGCTTATATATATATATTTTTTTTTGCTGTTTATAATAACTTTTGAAGCTGAGTCACTTCATTTTGATAGTATTGACAAAGGACCAATTAGAGGAAAGATTTTCATGTTGAGCTGAATACAACTCCTTATGTTGCCGCATTGACTTTCTTTGCCCATTACATTACAAGAAAGGGGCTTTTTCCTGTGTGAATTTGAAGACGTGAAGTCTAGGATTAAAACATAGAATATGATGCGCGATACTTATATAATTTATTATGTGAATGTGGCAATTAGTAATGTTTCAGTAAATGTTAAGAACAGATAAAAATTATTCCGAAAGGAAAGTTTGTTTTCAAAGCCTTTTTGATTCTTGTCATATATAAAAGCAATAACCATAGCAAATTTTCTTTAATAAGCTTATTATTATTTTTCTAGCTTTTACGTAATTTCCGTTTTTTTTTTTTTTTTTTTACTATTTTGCGCTGAGAAGACGAATTTTTACAAGTAACTACTGGGTGTTCATTTCAAAGTGTGTCATGACGTCACTGTTGTTGAGTCACCGATTTGAAGCGAGTTTCAGCTTATATGTCAGAGAAGTTGCCTATTATTCAAGGCGTTTTTCAATCTGAACTTGAGAACGTGTACGGTACAACTTGAACGTCGTAGCAACAGATGGCGGTCTGTACGGTCTGTGTGCTACCATAACCTCTTTCGAACTGTGTTTTCCGCCGGCAAGTCGTACGCAGGGTATTTGTTATCATCGGTTGCGTACGGTAACATTCCACAACACAAATCAAATACTCCGTGTCCATGTTGACAGTCGAAGTTAATGTCAACAAATACGTAAGTAATCGTCTTAACCCTCTCCCCATATCCCGACAGTACGTATTTCCAAACAGTTCACATTCCTGCCACTACCGGCGTTATCGTACGCATCGGTACGTACTCTTCAGAATGAACGCCGTACTTTCTAGGCAACTTCTCTGCCTCCTAGGTAATACACCTTTGCGGAAGTGTAGGAAGATTGAATTCTCAAGGCTCATCGGCTAGCCACATGACGGCATACAGCGAGCCATGACACACTTTGAACTGAACACCCAGTATACAACTCTACCGCTCACAGACACTTTATTATATCAATCGCCCCAAATCTACGCGTATACAGTCGCGTCCTAAGAATGGTGCTGTCGTTACAGCCGCTGCGACTTGAGTAGCACGGATGAATCGCACGGCTCTCATTGCTTCTCGCTATTCACACCCCAATGCACGGAGTTCAGGCAGTAACCATATTGGTCACTTATCGTATGCTCTGAAAACTTTAGAATAATTTACGATCCGTTAGTACAGAAACTGTCAAAGAGGGAAAACAAAGGGTGATTCACGAGGATTTACCGTCCTTTACGGAGATTATTTCTGAAGACATTTTGAGCAAAAAATGTCATATAAATGTAGTTCCTATTCTCAATATTTTCAGAGTTACACTAATTTAAAGTTGTTTGTAAAATAAGTTTTTTCTTCAGTTAGAAGGTAAAACAATAATACAAATAGGGAATTAACCATCAGAAGTATCATTTCTTTAATTGGCAAGTATTATGAAGCTAAAAATGTGCTGTGAACTCCTTAGTTGCTTCGTACAGATATCTTTTTCTACAGGGACATCATTTTATTTTTACTAACGTTTTTAATATTAACTTGCCTATATCTCTGGATCAACGCCGTTTGCTACCCCCTTCCACGACTGGAATTCGATGATACTGGAGTAAGATACAAATCACTTTACTAGGTATAGGAGGGAAGAAAAGTATTTAATCCATTTACGTAAACTAGGAAATATTGCGCTTTTGAGTTTGATCATTTTCATTAGGTTTTTGTTTAATCAAAATACAGTACAGCATTAACAATGAGTGTTTTTACTCAAGAACTGAGCTGTGCATGTGGACGTATTCATTATGCAGTGTATGTATATTATACTGTCTACAGCACATTAGCGTACAATATAGAGAATTAAGTTAAATTGAAAAATATTCAAAATATGGATATTTAAACACATTTTTTAAAATGGTGGCCGTTCATTTCGATACAGGCTTCAGTTCTTTTGTGCATATTAGACTATTGTACCTAATCTCAATTACCATGTTCGTACTTCGTATCAGTAACTCATGTTGAAATAATTCTGTACCTACTCTATAAAAGAGTACCTTACGTACTGTAAATTCAATCTTCACTTCTACCCTATCCAAAAAGATAAAATTACTCAGACATACTATCTACTGTCCGTCCAAGTGGTTATGTCGTAAGGTCGTAGAAAGGGAGGAAATCACGTGAAAGTTAATTACTTAACGAGGCCCTTTTATTTAAGTTATTTTAAACAGTTGTATAATACTACTTAGACGTCCAATTCCTAACAGAAATTAATGTTCTCAGAAAAGAGCTAAGACAGCCCAGCCACTAGCTGGCGAATAAAAGCTGGTGGGGGAAACCGGTATACGACGTAGGCAAATGGACGACAGTACCTGTGCGAAAATGATTCAATATTGAAAGCTCTTTCGTCATTGGAAAACGCGAACATATTTTTGGAACGTACCGTTTACTACGACCGTAAGACTACTATGACTGTATATGCGGTCTTGGATCTGTGTGGAGGACGGTTTAACTTCATTAGTAGAAGGGGTGGGAATGAAGTACATTCAAAAACTCAGGTACAATAAAAATTGAAGTAAAAATAAAATGATGTCCCTGTATTTTTAACTAGAAAATTACATTATTCTTACGCACTTATCACAACAATTATTACAAATCACACCCCTTGCACCGACTTAATTATTTGCGGTTCAATTTTGCATACTAATTTACAATCTTGGAGAGTTTACAACACATTAAAAAAAATGTCGCCGTCCGCTTGAGTACAATTGGCAGCGCGCTTGTGAACGGCACTCGTCGCTCTACGTAACTGCATACGGCTATCTTTGATTTCCGTAGCGCTCGCGCTGGCTGCTGACTGCACGCTGACCAAGATCACGCGTTCACAGCAATGCGTTCCAATAACGAAACGTAACTCTGTAAATACTGAGAATAGGGCCCATGTTTGTAAGACATTTTTTGCTCAGAATGTCTTCGGAAATAAGCTCCGTAAAGGACGGTAAATCCCCCTATTTAGGCCTTAGGTGCAATCAGTTTATTTGACATAGGACTTCTTCACAGGCTAAAACAGATTCAAGAAACACCGTTTGGTTCAGAAAGTGCTGAGTCCAATGAGACGATTGAAGCAAAATGCGCTTTATTACATAAACAATAATTCAAGTTATTCAATACATCGTTGCCTAACGCCGTACACGCAATAGAATGAAGGCATCCAGTACCTTGTTCGCGAGTTCTTTGTCAACAATAATTATTTATTGTTAAGAATGCATGGGAACAAATTATTCGTGTCAGACTTCTCACTATGCCTTCGCATAAGGATGCAGACGCCAAGTCTCCTGTGTTTTACATCTGGACAGATAATCAAGCATGTCTTTAGAAATGCCATCACCTTTTAGAGATTTCTTAGAGAAACTGCAATTTGATTACTTCCAAACACTGCATTCAGTTCTTTTCCATTGGTTGTTGGAAATTCTCATGTTGTGCTCGCTTTAATGATTTGGCTGCTTCAGATGCCACTTTCTCATCTCAACAACATTATTATTTATGATGCTGTTTCTCGTGGAAGGACATTCCCTGCAGATAAGATATTTGACGTGTTTCAAAAGTCATTTCAGAAACGGTCTGAAATTATGAATCCTGAAAGTTATACACCAATATAGAGAGAAGTTGTTGGTATGAGTTTCTAAGGAGTGATTGACATTTAAAAGATATAAGTGATATGAAACTTGTATCCTTCATGGAAACCCTGAAAATAGGAAGTCTATTGTGAATGTTAAGATGGAACCAACATAAAGCCTTGACGATCCCTCGAAAATTTATGTGCCTGCTTTGAAATGGGGAATTAAGTTTTATATCATATCAGAGATCCAGCTCGTTCACTTGTAAAGTGGGGTCAGTGAGGTCAAGAAAACAGAGATTGGCATTTTGCTAAGGAATATAATAATAATAATAATAATAATAATAATAATAATAATAATAATAATAATAATAATAATAATAATAATAATAATACTTTATTGCCAGAACAAAGATACATATTGATTTTTATATAAGAACTCTCTAGTGTCCCCAGAAAGAGTAAGTTACATACTCGTGCTCAGGGGGCATTCCATATAGGTTAATGTTAAGACATTTTATTGAATAACAAAGTAAAAAGTAATAAAAGAAAAAAAAACATATCACAATAATATCGAACTTTAAATTTTCTCTGTTAATAGCAGCTTTTAATAAATTCTTTTGACATGAGGAGCATTAGCAAATTCTATGTTTGGGAATTTATCTATTATCATGTTATAAAGCCTTGGATCGAAGTTGCTGCTGTGATTATATGCTACAGTTGTAGTACATTAGAACTGTCAAGCATATGTTGTCTGATCTTTTGGTTTTATATTTATGTGAATATAAATTAAATATGTTTCGGTTTTTATGTACGAAATTCAGTAATACATTGTTATAAATTTGATGGAAGTGAAATACTTTAAATTCTGAATACAGTAGCTCTGAAGGATAATCAAGAGGTTTATTAAGGCATATTTTTTATTATTCTTTTGTCTAGCAGAGTTATTGGCATGAGAGAGGTACTATAAGCACTACGCCATCCTATAATGCCGTATTGTAATACAGCTTGTACTAATGCGAGATAAATCAGTCGTAAAGTAAGGACAGTGAAGTAATTTCGTAGGATGACAAAATAGTGAATAATTCTTCTTAATCTATTCCACAGAATAAGAACATGTTTATCCGAACGTAAATGTTGGTCGATTATTGTTACAATATATTTAACTGGAGGAGATTCATTTAGAATAGGACAGTTACAAATTAGAAGAACAATTGGATGTATGAATTTTTTAACACAAGAGGGAATCAGGAGATTTCATACCAACAGATGTTAACGAAAATGGTACAACTGTAATTTTAGATTGATTTAAGACAAGTATGTTGGAATCAAACCAATTTTTAATCAATGTGATGCCACTGTTTGCATTAAAGTAGGTATCATTCCTAGTTTTACCTGCAAAAATAACAACCGTGTCATATGTTTGAGGATAATTGGAGAAGTAAGGCTGAACTGCAAATCTACGCAAACTTCTTACATGATAATAATAATAATAATAATAATAATAATAATAAAAAGAAGAAGAAGAAGAAGAAGCGGGTGTTGTTGAAATAGAACTAGATTGAATTTAAGGGTTACAAGATACATTTAAGTAGATATTTTTGGCCACGAATTTACATGTTTTTATACTTTTTTCTTCCATTTTTGGTATTGATAACCAAATTTTTAAGATAACTGAATAAAAGTAAAGAAAAAAAAAGGTAGGTGAGGAAAACAACCCAAAATTCGGGAAAAGAAATACATATATTTGTGTGATCCGTTGGTCACCTAAAATCAAAATATCCAGAGGGAATACATTTTCATTATTGCTCATAAAAATAATTTTCAGTTCAATTGGTTCAAAATGCGCTGAGTCCAAAATATTTTAAGCAATAAAAGAAAATTAACTATAGGAATTTTATTTTCCACCTTCGCTTATCTTAATGCTTTTAGTTTACATTAACTTTTTCCATACTTTTATTGTATCATCTTCAGATGTTAGGATGTTATGTCAACATATGTGATGAAAACCTAGCCTCATATTGTGTTGTGGGTTATTCAAATGCATAGAACCTATCATGATTTCCTAGTCTCGATAGAGTTTGATCAGTGAATATAAAAAAGTGTGCTATTAAGGCAGTGATTTTAACTACGATCAGCAGAAGCAGCCCAATTAAACGACACAACAGGCTAACACGGCCAACCATACAAGTGTTCAAAGTGTTTTATAGTTTTTTATAGTGTTTATACCGTTTCATAGTGTTTTATAGTGTATACTTCACCAGTTTTATATTTATATGTTATATTATTGTTTTCACATAATTTTACACTGTCCTACACGAGACTTCATAGAATCTTAACAAGTAACTAGAGACACTGAATTAGGTCAATTCACAAGACGCTCAAACTCTATCCAGACTAGGAAATCATGATATGTTCTATGCATTTGAATAACCCACATCACAATATGAGGCTAGGTTTTCATCACATATGTTGACATAACATCCTAACATCTGAAGATGATACAATAAAAGTATAGGAAACGTTAATGTAAACTAAAAGCATTAAGATAAGCAAAGGTGGAAAATAAAATTGCTATAGTTAAATAATATAAGCTTATCGGCATCACCAAAAATGAAACTAATAAAAAATTATTTTTTTGATAAATATAACAATGTAAGAAACATACGCGATAATAATTAGATATTACGAGTTCTAAAAACATATTGCAACTTTAGGAGTTATTATTTTTTTCTCTCACCTGAAAAATTATTAATTTATGGACTGAGTGCGTTTTGATTTAATACTCCTCTCATAAAACCCGTGGGGGACATGAAATACATCAAACATATATTGGTCAGTTTCTGCGTAAAGCACGCAACAATGTAGAAATGGCAATTGATGAGCGTTAAAACAATGGAATAAAGTCAATGAATTTGATGCTAAAAATCGCGAATGGAATTTATACAGCCTAGTTGACGGGATGCCTCTTATATTGGATTACGCAGTACTTGAATTGCATTAAAAATGTATTGAAATTGAACACAGTTTATGACATAAAAGCAGCAGTGACACAGCGGATGGAGTGAAGTCTGGACAGCGGATTGATGGATGACGTATTTGCGAATGTTAATAATGCATTAGAGTAGCAATGATGCAGCATGACACATCACCAATAAAAATTACGCCCGTCAAATGTAATAACTCAATAAATGTTACAATTATCCTCTTTAAAAACCTGTATTGTGATGCTTGTAAATTTGTAGCTGGAATGCGTTTTTAAATCAATTAACCCACGTCTGTAAATTGAGCGCTTTAAATGAAGTTAAATACTGCATTAACGTAGCAAAACACCGCTGTGGCGGAATAAGCTGCAAATTGTGACTGGATATGGAGCAAATTGAGGTTTCTCAATTAATTAACATTTTCAAGTATAGCAAAACGTTGATGTTTTGCGGCGTAGGACATTTAATCGTCACTGAAATACCAGATGGCAGTGCAGTGTTTTTCTAAAATTATCTTAATCCTTGCGTGAATAAATATTTTAAAATATTTTTCATTATGGTAACTGAGGCGCCGAATGCAATAACAGTTTAAGTTGAAAACATATGTTAAAAAAATACAGTGAAAGTTTCAAAACAATGTAGAAATTTCATTAGTAGATTCAGTGGTTTCATTTGTTTTGTATAATATTTTTGACTGTATAAATTATTCAAATCATATATCAGTTATAATTTAAACACAAATCATGTTTAAATATTTGTAAATAAAGTATGGAAGATGTATGTTGTTATTTACGTAAAGATTATTATTTTTTGGTCCTACAGAAAGCATCTCTTATGGTAACAATTAATATTTAAGGAGAAAAATTCGCTCAGGTGTCGGGGGTCGAACCCGGGTCCTTGGTTCTAATGTACCAATCCCTCTCACCATGGAGCTACGCCGAAGTTCAATATACAGCACCGGATCGAACCCCTCTCCTCCAGTGTTTTTCCCTTTGTGGCCTGACTCCAAGTTGGGCATGTAGGCTATGTTGACGTTTTATATTAAGTCAACTGCCATTATACAATGAGCGCACTCAGTTGAGTGACTTGGTGGCCGGGATACCATAGTATTAAGCACAGTAATCTGTACAGTAATATGCACTGTTCTCGAAAAATCTACGTAAAGATTATTTTTTTGGTCCTACAGAATGTATCTGTTATGGTAACAATTAATCGTTAAACGTACCAACGCTCTAGCAACTGATTGTTACTATAAAATTAAAATGGGACACACTCAAGGACAGGAGAACGCGAATTCGATTATGCGCACTGTTCAAAACATACAGAGGTGAGCCTGCCTGGAGAGAAATAAAAAATAGGTTGCAGCTGCCAAATTACTCTTCAAGGAACGACCACTCATATAAATTGAGGGAAAGAAGACAGAGGACGGACACTGGAAAGTTTTCTTTTCTCAGTCGTACTATCAGGGACTGGAATGCTTTACCTGCAGACTTACTAAAGGCTTTACTAACAACCAAAAATGTATTTAAAAATAGGCTTAAGGACTTTACTAATAGACGGTAATTATACACAGTATTTAAAGGGTGTAAGTCATATTTTCTTATTGAAGTGTTGTATCAGTGAAGAATTATGTTGTGTCAGTGAAGTGTGTTGTGTAAGTGAAACGTGTTCCTGTCAGTGAAGCTTTATAGTTTATAGTGGCAGTGCAAAGTATTTTAACAGTGAAATGTTTTTGAAGTATTAGTGAAATCAGGATAGAATCAGTGAACTGTGTCGTAGTTCCAGTGCAGTGAGTGAGTTGACAGCGAAATGAGTGTAATGTTGAAAGGTACTTGTGCAGATATGAACATATCATACTCGTGGTTTTAGTTCGAACTTAGGTTTAAGGTACAAATTAGATTTATTTTAAATGTTATTTTAAGTGATCTTGCTTCATTTAATTTAGGATATTCCCTGTTATTATTATTATTAGTATTAATTATTAGTATTATTATTAATTATATTTTTAATTAATAAGTTTATTATTCTCATTATTGAGTGTAATTAGTTACCACTGCCACCGGGTATATACCCATTGCAGTGTGAATAAATACATACATAACAGATGCATTCTGTAGGACCAAAAAATAATAATCTTTACGTAGATTCTTCGATTAAAAGATTGACAAGAACCACTATAGAACCACGATAATAACAAAGTTAGAGGTCACAATAAAGAACCCAACATGGACTACGACGAGTACCACGGGGATGATCACGATATGGACCACGGGATGGGCCACGATAAGGATCACGACAAGAACCACAAGGATAAGGACAATGACAAAGACAACAAATAGCTAATAAGGACCATGACAAAACAGCAAAGGAATATAATGACTATTACAATGTCAACAAGGACCACGATAAAGACAACAAAGTTCACGATAAAGGACATGTAAAAGACAACAAGGACCACAACAAAAGCAATAAGGACGAACTATGTCAGAGACTGCGAGTGAATAAATAAAATTTTTAGTAAAAAAAAAAATCTTCTTATTTGAAAGTGTGAGAGGGGCTTATAGCAGTTACGTGTACACATCGCCACTGACCCATTAAAAGACATGGAAGTCCTGTTTTGTCGTGTATTGTCTCTCTGTGGGTAGGGCAAGAAGTAGAGCGCAGAGCTGGCTGCGTTGTTCCGCAAGTTGTTGAATGCGAATGACTGGCGATAAATACAGAGACCGCGGCCGTGTGTCTCTTGTGCGGACCAACTCCATGCGTTCTCTGGCCTCGCCCATTCTTTCAAAACTTCGTCGCATCCTCCAATGCAGGGCAAAGAAACGCATTGCCCCCGTTACAAGTTATGGAGCTGTGAAGGGTGAAAGGAGGTAAAACTCCACTCTTCGCCACAGAACTAGAGAGCGGGATGAGTGATTCAAATAACTGGGAAAGGAAACCATCAATTATATCATTAAGAATAATAACTTATTTAAGAAAATTACTTTTCAATACAAATGAGTTTTTCAATGATCTCGAAGTAAATATACACCAATTCTGAAAATGATATGCACATTAGAGTGGAGTGAATCCACACATGAAATTGTTTTTCATATGTTTTCTAAATGTAATAAGTAGGTGTCCGTGATATGACCGTGCTAAGGTTTGAGAATTTTTCTAGCCGCCATTTTGAAAACAAATGCAAACCACTTTTTTCTTACTCGTTCTCAGTCTAATGGACTTTCTTAAAACAATTTCCTTTCCCCATAAAAATAGCTTTAATTGTCCAAAAAGTCCCAAATTCCAAAAGTCTACCTAGTGGCCATATCAGGAACATGTGCACATGATATGGCCACCCTTGTTCCATGTTCTACAAATCGTGATTGTTTTCAGTTTGATAGCGCAGTTGTGCTAAAATTAAATAATTTTGGTGAAAAATGAATAAATATGAGACTTAATAATCTTTTCTGTCATTCAAAAGTGTAGTCAAAACAGGTTTTTCCATTAAAAAAAGCAAGTTGTTTTTCTTAAAATACAACATTTTTGCGTAATCCCAGCTATAAGGCATGTAAATTTGTCAGGTGAAAAAATAAAAGTGAAATGAACTTGATATGGCCATGGTGCATTTGATATGGCCATATCAGGAGCAGGTAAGCTTTCACGAAAATCGTTTGATTATGAACAACTCGTAAAAGATACGCCATCAGCGACAACACCAATCAACAGAACATTTGAAAACTGAATGGAGTACTATGTTTTTCATGAAACAAGTCTTTGAAAAACATGCATAAAACAAAGGAGACTTACCAGAGTAAAATAAGAAAAGGACACATGAAAACCGCAAAACAGGCAACTGACGCCATATTGCTCAACCTGACTGGATGGAAAACGATCAAGTGACATACCAGGATGCCCTTTCACTGGATGCTGCTGTAATTTAGCGGATTTTTTGGTTAACTAACTCACAATAAGGGGGGGGGGATATCAGGAACATGGCCATAACAGGAGCACCCACCTTATGTAGATTCTGTCGGCGTAGGTTTCTATGTGAGCTCACTGACAGTTCTCTTGTTAGTTAATTGAATTTTATAGTATTTATTGTTGTTGTTCTGTACGCTATTATCTCATGATAAAAAAGTAAAATATTTACTGGGCGACCGTTATACGGTAGCTATGGGGTTAAATTCTGGAATAGCGGTAAGAAAAATGGAACTTCATAAAGTTTTGTTTAAGTTTATTTCAATAACCTAGTCGGTAGAGATATTTGAATCAAAATTTCTTCGCTACATTATTTGTGAACCTATTGATCTCATAATAGCATTGGACCAGCTGTGTTTATAAAACCTTGAAATTAGAAGAGGCTATTCTCATTATAACATATCATCATAACAATTTACTCATTATACCCTACCACAAGTTCTTTATATTCTTCATCCTATACAGTTTCAATTGCTAGAAATTGGAATTCGCTTCCGAGTGATGTAAGGGGTTGTTGAACAATAACTTCATTTAGGTCAAAATAACATAAATTCTTACTTAACAGATTAATTACTGATTAATATTTGTTACTTATAATGAAACTAACATCTGCACATTCTTATTATTACCATTAAACTTCTCTAACTAGAATACAAATCCTCTAATGGCAAAATTTCATTACACTAATATTCTCATTATATTAATATATTTTAAATTTATATTTTGCTCCCTATAGGCCTAACATAGTTGTAGTAAACTTATATTAAATGAATGTTCATCATTTTAACCAACTAGCTATCTCAACTTAATTATAATTCTTCACATATTGCACATAGACTGGACTGAATTAAACTAACTCATAAATTAAATTATTACTTTATCTGATAGGTTTATCTCAATTTAAATAAACATGTAGGCCTCCTAGTCATTAAAACTTTACTGAAGAATATTGCTGGAGAATCTTTTAAGTGTATTGTAAATATTCGTAATTTAAATATGTATTGTATTGATGAAGATTGGTTGAGTGAAAGAGAAGGCCTTATGGCTTTAACTCTGCCAGCGAAAATAAAACATTCTATAATTAAGTGACCTTATATTTCTCTAAATAGCCATCATAACAATTGAGAAAATTTTCTTAGAGTGATGCAACCATGGCTGTATTAGACACGAGACACGGGGTACCTATTTTATCCGCATGAATAGATAAATCAATTTTCTTGTCTGAAATACAACAGCAATACCCTACATTTTTATGTAAAACTTTTACTGTTTAGGCCATAGGGGAGACAACCTGGCTGGTATTTCTCAACTGTAAAATAATAATTAGATATGAACTAACTAATTAATAACATTTTCGGTGCCAGAATTTTGTAGCTTATGAGGAGAGTGGCAGTGTTGTAGCTGCTTTTTGTGAAAATGCGTATCTTTCACTTATTTAAATTTCTGCTTTAACTGAATTTCTTTTACTAAAACACCCTCCGTGCTTTTCCCACTGTATGCATTCAATTACCTTAACAGACTGAAATCATGGCGTTTTGAGGGAAGGAAAACTGTGTAGTACTTCCCTGGGGGCGTGGGATTTTTTCTGACTCGTGCGAGAGAGACGTATTACAGTTACCCCATGACTTAGCGTCCCTCCCTTAATACACTGCGACTGATGCTTAGTGCCGATGGAAGTCTGTGCACTGAATTCCCTATTAGTTGCCTAATTGTATTAGAAATCCCCCGGCAAAGAGTCATCGCCGATAGACGCCCTCTAACAGCCCAGCCAGCAAGTACATAATTAAACACTTTGTAGCTTGGTGCATTGCTGATTGCAAAACTGGGGTGGCAAATTGAAAAGCAATTCAGCCCCTTAACGAGATGGCTGTAAAATTGATACTAATGTTAGTTACATTGGCCAAATTGAGTAATATCACAGACCATTCCCTGGATATTAAAAGATAAAATTGTAATAAATTATTAAATATTTACATTCGACCACTTCGACCAATAAACGGTGAACTTTCAAGAGCAATAATAACGTATATAAGGGAATAAATATGAGATGTTAAGTCTTACTGCCCAGGCTAATGAGTGCAAAGACAGATTCCCATCGCATAGCACCTATATTAACATTTACTTCTGTGTGGAATGTGCTCTTTATGTGACTTCTCTCAACAAATACTATTGTAGTGAATGAACATATCAATAATTTCTAGTGGCATACTGTATATTATTTTATGCTCGACCATGCCTAAATGTAGTAATTATACACCTGGTAGTAGCCCTTTAATGTACCTCATTAAAGTACACCTATTCATTAAAGTTCAGGTGTTCAGTCAATGACAAGTCACCTTTGTACCGTTATAAAACCGCAAGTATCGATTATTCTCGGATATGCAATCAAAAGACAATTAGCGAAAAGTCACGGAGGCTGAAAATCCAATACTGTCGCAGAAGGTTATGTTCTCTTACTGTAATAATTAGCGTTAATTGTAAATAATATTCAAATAAATTCAATTTGTCATCTCGTTTTCAAATTCTAAATCAATTTCCAGGTTATATCAGACTAATGTTCATCTTAATCTCTATCAAGGTCAATGACATTCGGCCTCGGAAAAAATCAATACTTTCGCTTCTGCGCACATCTCACACTTCAGGTCAGTTCGCTACTCCCTTACATAACCATAACATGACCTACTTTTGAATAATTTCAAGTTAGAAATATGGTCGAGCATAAAAAGTCGTATGAAACTTGCCTATAATGGTAATTGAGACGCTCGTGTGAAAATAATGAAACTCGCTTGCGCTCGTTTCATAAACAAACATACTTGCGTCTTAATTATTACCATTATAGGCTCGTTGCATAATGTACTAATATGTAATAGATATTCCTTTGTTTCATCAAGAGATCCAATTATTTTCTTCTCGTTCAATGAAGATAATTTTGTACATCACCTCCTTTTTTATAGAGGTTAATTTTTCACATTATCTAAATATTTCTGCATGTATACAAACATACATGCATAGATACATACATACACATACATACATACATACATACATACACACATACACACATACATAAGTATCCGTATAAACTAAAACCAGTGTTCTCACGCAAAAAAAGTGACAAGCAAAAAGTATGATGTGATTTTACTTTATTTGTGCTATCAGACATTCAACATAACAATCACTGGCTAGACAAAGTTTCCTGGACAGACGAAGGAAACTTATTTCTCAATGGAGAAGTTAACTCATGTATTTGCAGAATATGGCCTGAAAACTTTAACTGGTTTTAATTCAATAAGGTCACTATGATTTAAAAATCACTGTACGGAGTGCATTCAATTCATAATTTATCATCCGTCCATATCACTCAATAATGGAATAACAGAAACTGTCAACCTGAACGATACTTGCTATCAAAATATCTTATAGAAATTCGTCACACCTAGATTAAGATACAAACACACTGGAAAACAACTTCCATGTAGATGCTGAACCGTCCCATATCCACACCTTGAAAAACAGTTAATTACACACATCTTTGACAAACGTGTCACCAGTAGGTACTTTCCAACAATTTGACCTCCACGGTATTCAGATCTCAATCCAGCCGACTTTTAGTTGTGATGTCATCTATTATAATTCTAAATATTAATTACGTTTTAAGTAAAATCGCTTGTTCTATATAAGTTTATTAATTATTAAAGAATAAGTTTTTTTGATATTGTGAGTTATGGCTCTAAAGGCGTCATATATATATATATATATATATATATATATATATATATATATATATATATATTAAGGCCACAGGGATTCTATGAAGCTAGTATCCAACACCTGGAGTTACAGTATGTGAAGTGTGTTAACCCTTTCTGACCTGAATTTTTTGTGGGTGATTTTTTTCTTTGCATATAACTTGTATTTTGATCCGGGGGGAGGGGAGGGAAGAGCAATCCTCTTCCTAATAACAGTTAGCAAGGAACTGGCGCTGCTGCACCCTATTAGTAAAGAACTAAACTACTTCTGAGGATACCAAATGGAATCATCAGGCAAATCATATGAATCAGAGATTACAGAAATGTTAGTGAATCCAAATGAACTGATTCCAGAGGAAACCATGTCGAGTATAAAATTGTTGTTTAGTCAACAATCCGAAGACAGGTCTACATAACAAATGATACCAACATGCCACCATTTATAAAGGCAACTAGGCCAGGAGATCATTGGGTAGGGTGGCCAGTTTTTTCCCCCTCCATTGCATTACACCCCCCATCGCCGATTAGCTACATATTACACTAACCAAACTTCAGATGAGTATTAAGTAAGTAAGTTTTTTTCTCTCTCTCTCATTTTAGCGATGTCCGTGTTTCGTTTGAATGAAATAATAGAAAATCTTCTATGCGACTTACTACAGTATTTTTACACAAAAGTAGCCTATGTTTAAATGTTGATTTCGCCAAAATTTCTTAATTGGCCTTGTATGTTCACTTAGTTGTTCTGTTGTAGCAATTTTAGTTACAACTTCCTATATTAATATAATTTGTCGTACTTTTTTTTATTATTTAATAATAACATCTACATAAAAACGTTACATTAAAATACCCCGAAAGAGCAAAGCTCGTGTTCGGGGACAGTTCCGTTACATAGATAGCCCAAACATAATTTATAGACAAAATACTTAAGAAAAAAGGTCACATAAAGACGATAATAAATTTAGTAAATAAAAATACTAGTAATAACTGAGTGAAAAAAGAGTCGATGTTGAGATTGGTGGATTAATATTAAATTATTTTTAGTAGTATAATTAGTACAGGTCATGTTAATATAGTAACCAAGATAAGATAGAAAAAATACACTTAGGATAGAAATAAACTTGTTTTACAATACATGGTACATAATATAAATACAGGGAAGTCTGTCATATAATTTTTTATTTCTGGATCTGAACATTTCATTGCTTAAAGTAGTCAATTCTGGATGAAATTTTATTATCGAATTATATAGACGTGGACCATATATAGACTGTGTAGTAAAGCAGCAGATGTGAAATATTTAGGTTCAACTAATTTAAGAATTTCATTTCGTTTTATATTATGATCATGTGGCTGAGTTACAAATTTCATTCTATTTTTATGATAGAATTTCATTAAAGAGTATTTATAAATTTGGTCAATTCTAAAAACATTCAATTCGGAATGGATCAAATTTGTTGCATAATCTAGTCGCCTTTTCAAACAAATTTTGATTATACGTTTTTGCAACATAATTAGAGGAAAAAGAGCAGTTTTTGTAATGCCTCCCCATCCAGTTATACCATATTGGATAACAGATTCAACTATAGCCAAATAAACCAAACGTAATACATGAGTAGGTAAGTAATGGCGAAGGTTTACAAATTTGTAAATCGCAAGCATAGTTCAGTTGTCTTCTTGTACACACATTCTGATCTTCTCATTCGTATATCTGAATGTTGTTATTGCTAAGGTCGAACAAGATACATAACCACTTTCCCTTCACACATCAGTTAATGGGGTTTAGTTACTTTTAAAAGTCATTTACTGGTATTGTCGGCTTTCTACTCACTCTCTCCTTTATGATTTCTTAACACAAATCTCGACATAGAGAAATGCGCGGGTACTGGAATGGGACTTCTTCCCCTATGGTGTCAATTTTCGTGCCCCCTTAGTCGATACTTCCCCCTCATGAGTGTCGACAGGACTAAATTACGAGCGACCCCTTCTCCCGCCTCGTAAATACACGAGTCGAGATATTTGAAATTGCTCGCCTGCATCCCTAGCTTGTTCGGAATGTACATGAGCTGCCACATGCAAAGCGCAGAGATATGGGAGCCAGTAAACACAGAAGCTTGCTTGCCTTGTTCTTGTAAAAGCACATAAACTTTATAAATTTTCTTAGCTTAAGACTATCACCAATCTTATTACTATCTACAGGCTTGAACCTTGAAGGCTGGTTCACAATAAACCAGGAACGGAAACGACAATGAGAACGAGACCGGAAATATTGTTAAATACAGTAGTGACAAAAAAACCGGACCGACCCTTGTAGCTGATTTCAGAGCCTTGTTCACTCCAGAGCACGATAGACTGGTAACTAAGACTTTCGTGGTTCGAATCCTGCCTGGAAAGGAATTTTTTTTTGTTCCTTATTCAAATTTATTCCCAATACTTTTCGTTTGCTGGTAAAATTCATGTTCTGGGAATAATAAGTTAATCAAGTAGTAAAATATCACTATTTAGCCGAAACGTAACCTACCATCTTTTGTCCACTCACTGCTGCCCACGAAGAGGAAAACTATCCCGCACCCAGAATAGTCTTACCTGTCAGTGACTGCATTAGGCAGGACAGTCTGAAGGACGTACTGGATAATACTGAATATGAACTAGCCCTATTGTATTATTTCCTCCGTTATGCTGCCCGGTATTGGCCAAATTTCATTCTTTATTTTTTGCGTAAGGATTCATTTGCGGTAGAAGCTATTTGGGATTGATAAGATGATTAAACAATTGCATAATAATAGCTAGAAAAGCCGAACTAAATCGACAGAGTTCTCACAATTACTTATTTTGTTCACCACAAATCGTACAGAAACTGACGAGAATAGTATTCTTTCTTCTCTGGTAAGAGTCTAAGAAAATGTTAAATACACTGGTATAATGTTTCTAGTACTCGTTTCTTACTAGGGTGACCAGACGTCCTCTTTTGTCCGGACATGTCCTCCTTTTTAGACGTATATCCGGGGTCCGGGAGGATTTTAAAAACTCAAGAAATGTCCTCCTTTTCGTAACTTGCATGCCTGACATTTTGAAATTATCTGATATGACGTCTTTTCAAGTAACTTCTCTGTAGGTGGCAGCAGTATCGACAGAATGTACTCTTTGCCAACGATCATAACTCTCTTTGCTCCTCCTTGTTATGGTCGTTCGTCAGAGGTACTAGTAAATGAAGAAATCGAGGTGCGAATGTAAATCTAAATAAATATTTTCTGTCCTTTTAATAATTATAGTACCCTTGACTTTCATACGTAGCTAACTATAAAATCATTATTATAAAGTTTTTTTCATAATTATTTTTAATAAAATAGATATTAACGTACTTTTAAGGAAGATATTATGAGCCTAAATCTGTACTGTAAATATTTACAGTTTGTAATAAAATAGACATTAAAGTAATTTAAAATACAATATAGATCTAAACCTAAATCTAAGTACATATTTTCTGTCCTCTTTAATAATTATAGTTCCCTTGACTTTCATACGTAGCTAACTGTAAAAATCATGATTATTATTAAGTTTTATCATAATTATTTTTAATAAAATAGATATTAACGTACTTTTAAGTAGGATGTTATAAGTCTAAATCCGTACTGTAAATATTTATATTTTGTAATAAAACAGATATTGACGTAATTTAAAATATATAATAGGTCTAAGCCTAAATCTAAGTATATATTTTCTTTCCTCTTTTTTCGAACAATGTCCTCCTTTTTGAAGATTTGTGTCCTTTTTTTTATCGATGTGAATCTGGACACCTTATTTCTTACACAATCGTCAGTTATCTACAATATTTTGCAGTTCAGAAAATACCTGATATTTCATTTACTGTACGTCTCTTTCATAATTTTACGGAAAGTTTCCTAATATCGAAAAGGAAAACAAACATAGCATTTCGTTGCTCTTTTCGTCTCTCTTATTTACCTCTCCGTCCTAAAGACAGCGCCACAGTAGCTGAAGCTCGGTTGTTGCAATGCCAGGCAATTTACTTGTGGAACAATCACGCACAGAGA
The DNA here is from genome assembly GCF_040183065.1 of Periplaneta americana. NCBI lineage: Eukaryota > Metazoa > Arthropoda > Insecta > Blattodea > Blattidae > Periplaneta > Periplaneta americana. The sequence goes on from NC_091122.1 coordinate 62,746,045, forward strand.
GATGCGTGGGGTTGGGGGTGAAATGTTGGCAGAAAAGGAGGGGGTGGCATCTCGTCCATTAATAAACATCCGAGGAAATCCCGACGACAACTTCTGCATGACTGAATCAGAGGGTTGCTGTTTCTGTGGGGGATGAAGAAGAAGAACTCACGCTACGGGGGTTTATCTCAGACAGTGCAGAGGGGAGAAGGCGGGGGAAAACGAAAAGGACGCCGACCAGAAAATTTTTGGCTCGCTTCCGTAGGGGACTGACGCACCTACATGTGAATTGGTTTACCAGAAAAGACGCAACTTCCTTGAGTCCGCCTCGGGCTCAGATATATCGAGCGCAAATAATACGGTTCAGGCGGGATCATTAAGGCCGCGTCCCCGTCCTCGTTCGTATTTCATTATCATCTGGTCTGCTAACGGAGGGTGTTAGGTGTAGAGTACCAATATACCATTATTGGTCATTAGCCTCGTACAAATATCGATTAAACAATCCTACACTCTCTCTCGATTTGAATCACACAGGGTGTTAATGAACAATACCGTAATATTTTCACTGTGTATAGAGGGATTCCGGACAAGCAACTTGATATACGGAATAAAATGGTCTCGGGAATAAATAAATGAAAATATGAAGTTTATGGAATCAAAATGTAATACCAGGGAAAAGTTGTGGGGTGATATCATAAAGAACAATGCAAAATATATTTTCTCTAGATTAATATTTAGAGGCTAAAGCAAGGAGATGCACTATCACCTTTACTTTTTAACTTTGCTCCAGAGTATGCCATTAGGAATGTCCAGGATAACAGGGAGGGTTTGGAATTGAACGGGTTACATCAGCTGCTTGTCTATGCGGATGACGTGAATATATTAGGAGAAAATACACAAACGATTAGGGAAAACACGGGAATTTTACTGGAAGCAAGTAAAGAGATAGGTTTGGAAGTAAATCCTGAAAAGACAAAGTATATGATTATGTCTCGTGACGAGAATATTGTACGAAATGGAAATATAAAAATTGGAAATTTATCTTTTGAAGAGGTCGAGAAGTTCAAATATCTGGGAGCAACAGTAACAAACATAAATGGTACCCGGGAGGAAATTAAACACAGAATAATTATGGGAAATGCCTGTTATTATTCGGTTGAGAAACTTTTATCATCCAGTCTGCTGTCGAAAAATCTGAAAGTTAGAATTTATAAAACAGTTATATTACCGGTTGTTCTGTATGGTTGTGAAACTTGGACTCTCACTTTGAGAGAGGAACAGAGATTAAGGGTGTTTGAAAATAAGGTGCTTAGGAAAATATTTAGGGCTAAGAGGGATGAAGTTACAGGAGAATAGAGAAAGTTACACAACACAGAACTGCACGCATTGTATTCTTCACCTGACATAATTAGGAATATTAAATCCAGACGTTTGAGATGGGCAGGGCATGTAGCACGTATGGGCGAATCCAGAAATGCATATAGAGTGTTAGTTGGGAGGCCGGAGGGAAAAAGACCTTCAGGGAGGCCGAGACGTAGATGGGAAGATAATATTAAAATGGATTTGAGGGAGGTGGGATATGATGATAGAGAATGGATTAATCTTGCTCAGGATAGGGACCAATGGCGGGCTTAATTTATGTGAAGGCGGCAATGAACCTCCGGGTTCCTTAAAAGCCAGTAAGTAAGTAAGTAAGTAAGTAAGTAAGTAAGTAAGTAAGTAAGTAAGTAAGTAAGTAAGTAATATTTAAATGTGTCCCAAGAGCATCATATTTTGAAATTTTCACAAAATTTTGAGATTCAGATTTTTTAGCGAGAGAACTTTCTCCAGTGATTTAATCTGAACAGGATACCAGGAACATGATGAAAAATGCATATTAAAAGACTCTGCATATTTTTGGTCCCCTGTTGTTTTATTTTGAAGTGTCACAAAAACCTCAATTTATAAGAAAATTGGGAATAATCACAAAACTCTTAGGTATGATATAATTAATATAATAAAACTAATAAAAATTCATTCTTCTTATGTTGCTGGATATTTAAATCAGAATATCTCTAATTAATCAAAGAAATCTCACCTTCTACTCTGTATTCGAAATGCTAGAGGGGCTGAACCCATCACAATTACCTGCCTATCATGATGTAATGAAATATATCTATGAGCCAAAAATGAATTAAAATCTGACTTCAAATCAAAAGAATCTACTGCTGGAGGGATTTCAGAAGGAGTTGCTATCAAAACTAAAAAATCCAGGTAAAGGCATAAATTCCAAAGTCAGTCATACAAGAATATTGAACTGATTCCTGCTTACCATGATCAATACACAAACTTAATGAAACTCATAGTGACAACTAAAATTCAAAGAAGAAGCAAACAAACTATATGATATATGCAGTTAAAATAATAATAATAATAATAATAATAATAATAATAATAATAATAACAATAATAATAATAATAATAATAATAATAATAATAATAATAATAATATTGTAGGCCTAATTGTGATAAAGACCACCGTGTTCCAAAACAAGAAAGAATGTTTTACTAGAGCAAATAACCGAAAGAAGGATGATAATTATATATATATATATATATATATATATATATATATATATATATATATATATCCGATGCCGGATTGAATCCCTCTCACTTTAACTTCTACCTCTCAATTTTCCCTTAGGTGGCCTACCCTCATGTACTGTGTCACAGAAAATGTGACAGTGGCACAATGTCCAACACACTAATGTACAGAGGTGCACTCATTACGAGTGAATAAGCTGCCGGGATCCGATGGAATGAGCGCCGTCTTGAATCACAAAGTGATTACTTACGCGTATCATATTATTATGATGTACCGAAGTACATATGATATTTCCATGCAGGTATTCTGCGTTCTTTGTTCTACCCATCTTCCTCTTATGGTAACGCAGAATACATGCACGGAAATATCATGTGTACTTCGGTACATAATAATAATAATAATTTATTTATTATTTATTTATTTATTATTAATATTTGTGTGCTGAACAACAGCCAGAGGCCAATTATAGTTCAGCACAATACACAAACAGAAGATACTAAGGTGCAAAACAAAAATAAATAATATCATAAATAACAAAAACATACATGAATACAATTGTGTACAAACAGTAAAAACTAATAATCAAAACGAAACTAAACCTTAAAAGGATCTAAATTGTGCCCATGCAAATTGGCATATTTTATGCATCTACAGACTGGAGAAAGTGATTTTGAATTTCGGTTATAAAAAATTTTTTGAAATCTTAAACCTTTTGTAGGAATACGAAGGCTGATATTGTTTATGATAGACTCACAATCAATATCACCCTTGATAACTTTGCAAAAAAATTGATAATCAAGATTTAGACGTCTAGCATAAAGGCTACAACAGTTAAAATATTTACAGGTAATATCATAGTTAAAGTCAGTGGAATTGGGTATATATCGAAAAGCACATAAGGAAATAAATTTTCTTTGAATATTTTCCAATTTAACCGAATCGGTTGAAGTAATGGAATTCCAGGCTACAGATGCATATTCAAGTTTAGAGCGAACCAAAGTAAAGTATAGAATTAATAGTGACTCAGGAGTAGAAAAAGAATAAGTTATAGACCTTATTAAACCAAGCATTCTTATTGAATGATTATAAATATATTGAACATGATCGTGAAAGTATAATTTAGAATCGAGTAGTACACCAAGATCTTTTATAGAATTTTTCCTAATAATACAGGCGTTATTAAGAGAATAATTAAATTTTATGGAAGTAGTTTTTCGAGAGTACGAAATGACAAAAGTTTTTGTTTCATTAATTTTCATTCCATTAATGTCAGACCAAAGTTCAATGGAGTTAATATCATTTTGAAGAGTTTGGCAATCGGCAGAACTATTTATTGAGCGAAAGATTTTGAGATCATCAGCAAATAACAGGTAGTTTGAACTTATTCTTTTACATATGTCATCAATAAATAATAAAAATAATAGAGGGCCCAATGTAGATCCTTGGGGAACTCCACATAAACAATTAAATGGGTCCGAGAGAGAATCACCAAGACGAACACAACATTGTCTATTAGTTAAATAGTTTTCAAACCAGCTCACGTAGTTAGAAGAGAGACCAAAGTTTTTTAATTTATTTATCAGAATATTGTGAGGTACAACATCAAACGCTTTGCTAAAGTCGATATAAATTGAGTCAATTTGACCTTGGGTTTCAACAACAGGCATAACAAGATTAAGGTAGGATACTAAGTTTGTAGTTGTTGATTTACCTTTAGTAAAACCGTGTTGTGCTGAATTAATTTTATTCTTAACATAAAATGAAACATGTTTGTGGATTATTTTTTCAAAAATTTTTGAGAAATTGTTTAATATTGAAATAGGTCTATAATTGGAAACAACATTTTTTTTACCATTCTTAAAGATAGGAATAACGGATGCTTCTTTCCAAAGCATAGGGTATGTACCGATTAATAAACTTAAATTAAATATAAAGGTTAAAACGGGTATTAGAATATTAGAATATCCCTTAATAATAAAATTAGGAATGCCATCAGTGCCCTTTGATTTATTAGGTTTAAGCTTTTTTATGGCTAATGAAACGTCTTCAACTGTAATTTTAGGTAAGGATAAGAAGTCAGTAGAATTATACTCCAACAAACAGAGATTAGAATTAGGCTGTTTTTGAATCGATTTGAATTGATTAGCAAATGCATTAGCAATTTCTTGCTGATCAGTAATGTGAATCCCATTTATTAATAATTCGGTGGGATAATTATTGGATTTACGAAAAGATTCTACGTATTTCCAAAATTTCTTAGGTTCATTCTTCAAATTTTCATCAATGGATTGTAACCATTTAAATTTGTCAGATTTAATCATAGCTTTAACTTGTTTTCTGTAATTGGAAAAAATTTGATAATGGTGATCAGTTTTGAATTTCTTAAAATTTCTATGTGCTTTGTTCTTTTTCCTAATAAGTATACGCAAGGTATTTGAAAACCATTTAGGATAGTGCGATTTTTTTGCGAAAGTGACAGGAACAGCAAGAGAAATAGCTTTGTTCATAATCTGGGATAACGCGTTAGCAGCAACGTTAACATCAGTAGTTTGATATATGGAATTCCAATCATGATTGTATAGAGTGGAATAGAGTTTCAAGTAATCACCTTGAGAATAATTTATGAAGGTACTAGATTGGCAGTGATCAGGTAGCGACAAATACACTTCAAGATTAATGGAGATAGATGGATGATAAGAATCCTCCAAAACTAGAGAATGATTGGCTAGTTTTACTGTACTATTAATAATATTAGTAAAGACAAGATCAAGTAGATTTTTATTTGAGACAGTAAAATTAATTTGGTTTAATCCCAGAAGGCAAGACGAGGAATATAAATCACTGGACTTGATTTTAGAGTAGTAATGAATATCATTAAGATTAAAACCAGTTGACCAATCCATACCAGGACAATTGAAATCACCAATAATTACTATTCTAAAATTATGAGTATCAAGGTTTTTTTCAAGAAAATTGAGGTAAGATTTTAAGTGATTATGACCGAAATCAGGTGGGAAGTAATGATTTCCAATTAATAAATTAATACCATCAGCCATTTTAATTTCAATCCAAACACATTCATTAATAATTTCTAAATCATATCGCCGACAGGTAAAAGGTAACTGGTTGTTAATCGCTGTTAGGACACCCCCACCTCTTTTTTTATTGGTGTCCTCATACGTTCTGTCTGCTCGAAACACAGTATAATTGTTAGGGAATAAGTTTGTATTTAATACTGATTCAGATAACCATGTTTCAGTAAGACAGATAATGATATCATTATTACTTACTACATTTTGAAAAATTTCATCAATTTTTGTATTAAGACCACGAACATTTTGGTAAAATATCTCAAGATGATTATTAGAACTGTGCATTGAGAGTTAGAGAATAATATTAAGAGGCATTAACCCTAGAATCAACTGAAGTACCTGGTGGAGCAAAATGCTGCTCAGGTTTAAGTTTACCAAAAAAGGGTGCAATAAGGCATCCCGCAGGCCAAACATCAGAATTATTAATTAACTCGAAATCCCTCTCATCAACTGAGATATGAAAAGAGGAATACGACTGGTATTTTGTTTTCAATTTAGTTATTTCGAGAGACCTTAATTTACGTTGATGAAAGAGTGAATCCTTAATATTATTCTCGTTTACATTAGGACTAAATCTAGAAACAAAAAGAGATTTGGTTCTGATTCTCTCTGGAGCCATTTCTAAGTTGCTATTAGTTAGAGTGCCAACTTTAGGATCTCGTTTCTTAAATTTTTTGCGAGTGACAGTTTGAAAACCATCGGAGTCTACGTTATTTGATAACGCAACAGTGCTATCGTCTGTGCGTACGACAGCAGAGATTACCTCATTACTGTTATGATGAGTAAGAGCAAATGAAGTACTCGGTGCTGACTTCGCATGATTGCGAGAATTAACAGTGTCAGACAAAACACTACTGTAGGATTTAGTAACCGGGTGAACAGTGGACTGTTGACCCAATTTTGGGACAATCTGATCAGGCTTACAAGGACAGGAATTTTTTACCAAAATCTCGGCCATTTGTAATTTGAGGGCAGTATTCTCGCTCTTTAATTCGCCCATTTCTTTTTCAAGATTTTTAACATGCTCCAGAATAACTGTTAAAGTATCTAGAATGGATTCACCATTCAATCGTACCGTCTCTATTTGAACAGAGAGAGATTCCTTACTTTGTAAATTAGGTAGTTCAAGTTCTCTAGTAGGCGAGATGATCTTCTTATCGGTCTTCTTGGTCGGTTTCACAGGAGTGTTGTCACCATGAACCGCCTTCGCAGCACTGGTACACCATCACACTTGAAGGAGGAAATACCTCCCTTCATGAAAAAATCGTATTCCACTTCACTCATATTTAAACAATCAAGATGAAATCTTAGGCCACAAGGCCCAACACACTTTAGGAACTTTTGTCTGCCGAAGAAAGCAGCGCTACATTTAGAACATGTATCTTTACTAGGCGGCATTGTACGCAGTTAACTAAGCGCCTTAAATGAGGACACAGACGAATGTAGTAACAACTAAACACTGTGAAAACAGCGGAGCTACACAAAAAGTCGACTGCTCTTCATGACGACTAGAAGCCGAATGATAATAATAATAATAATAATAATAATAATAATAATAATAATAATAATAATAATATTAGAAAATTATCTTATGACGAGTTGCCAAACTAACTTACTATTATGACAAGTGTTGTATTGTATGTTTCCACGTATTCACATTTTTTTATGTTCTAGTGATATTTAACTTATTTTATATTTTTGTTTTCACATTTTCCGATAATAGTATAGGCCTATCTATAAGCGATAAGTTGAGCTATATATAATCATAATTTTCCTTACTGTGTGTACCTAAAAATATTGTATTCATTGTATGCTTTGTACTGCACTATTTTATTACTACTACTACTATTATTATTATTATTATTATTATTATTACTACTACTACTACTACTATTCTTATTTTTATCATCATCATCATTATTATTATTATTATTATTATTATTATTTTTATTATTATTATTTCTACTATTGTTATTTTTATCATTATTATTATTATTACTACTACTATTCTTATTTTTATCATTACTATTATTATTATCATTATCAATAATTGTCTTATTTTTTTAATACTTTGCATGTCTCATTTATTTTGACCTGCTGTTCACATTTTATTATGCTTTTCCCTTTCTTACTGTATGTTATATATTATGTCTGATTTGTACTTACTTGTTGTTTACATTTTATTATTATTATTATTATTATTATTATTATTATTATTATTATTATTATTATTATTATTATTATCTTATTCAGTTTGTGTGTAAAATTGTAGTGTACTTTGTAAATTTGTAGTGTTTTTTGTAACGCTGTTTTACTCCTGGTTGAGTGTTAGAGAAGGTCGTATGGCCTTAACTCTGCCAGGTTAAATAAATCATTATTAATATTATTATTATTATTATTATTATTATCAATAATTGTCTTATTTTTTATACTTTGTATGTCTCATTTATTTTGACCTGCTGTTCACATTTTATTATGCTTTTTCCTTTCTTTCTGTATGTTATATATTATGTCTGATTTCTACTTACTTGTTGTTTACATTTTATTATTATTATTATTATTATTATTATTATTATTATTATTATTATCTTATTCAGTTTGTTGTGTAAAATTGTAGTGTACTTTGCAAATTTGTAGTGTTTTTTGTAACGCTGTTTTACTCCTGGTTGAGTGTTAGAGAAGGCCGTATGGCCTTAACTCTGCCAGGTTAAATAAATCATTAATAATAATAATAATAATAATAATAATAAAATAAATTGTCAAGGTTTGTTTTAACACCTAATAAACGGTTTAATCTCTTAGATGTGATGGAAGGCCATTAATATAAAAAAGAAACAGTACTGGACCCGATATAGATTCCTGCGGTAAGCCAATATTTATAAGTGTATCCCGAGATAAAAATTCAAGTGAAGCTTCCTTAATTTTATGTACAATATCTCAACATACTATGTTCTACTTTCTTAGTAAGGTTTGAACCATTTCAAAACAATAGTCTGTATACCATAGGATTTCAACTTGGAGATATCACATGAAGAATTTGGAAGAATATAGTCGAGAAGATAGGGGATGGAATGGAAAAGACGAGAGAATAAAAAGCGGTGGAAAATGAAAGTGCAGTAGAGGAAGAAAAAGAAGAAGAAGAAGAGATGTTATTGAACTATGAGTATAGGTCTATATTGAGAGCAATATCGTGTGATCTGATGCACTCCTTCTTAGTGTGTCGACGTACACTAGGTTGATAGGTGAATGCGAGCACGGGGCACATTGTGCGATGCCTTGTGTTTCCATTAGCGAGCCGAATGCTTCGTGTACAAAGAGACGCAATTTGAAGCTGAATGGAGCAGCACGTTACAAAGTATCAAGTGTAAGGAGGTTAAAAGCAGCCTTCTTTCTTCTTTTCTTACAATCTTTGTTTCTTCTTTTTATGCTCTCTCTTTTAAAAAGGAGAGAAATGTATAAAAACCAGCGTAAGTTGTAGTCCCTGTTAGAAAATAGCGTCATCATTTTCAGAACAAAAGACTCACGGCAAGATGATGGATGGGATCGTCACCAGAGTGCTCTGTGCTTCCAACTCAAATCTCAGCTATTGCACGACTTCTGCGGAGCCTACCGAGACGCAAATCATATGTGGATGTGAAGCTCAAATGTATCTTTATTGTGGGATTGGCGCGTCCTGCTGAAAAACGATTTAGAAACTTTCAGAATGTAGATAACAGCTTTATGGGAGAGGAAATTAGCGTCAGTTCTTCAATCCGTTAATTCTTTGTGTTACTTTGAACAAGATCATAAAGGTTATTGGTACATGGGACGGATTCATAAACATATAACATAATATAAAAATATATAACATAAAAATGCAGGGACATCATTTTATTTTTACTAACATTTTTAATATTAACCTGTCTATACCTTTAGAGAACCGGAAACACCGCTTGCTCCCCCTCCAAGACTGGAGTTCGATGATACTGGCGTAAAACACAAATCACTCTACTAGGTATAGGATGGAAGAAAAGTAGTTCATCCATTTACGTAAACTAGGAAATATCGCGATTTTGAGTTTGATAATTTTCATTAGGTTTTTCTTTAATCAAAGTACAGTACTGTATTAAGAATAAGTGTTTTTACTCACGAAGTGAGTTATCCATGCGAACGTATTCATTATGCAGTGTATATTATACTATCTACAGCACATTAGCGTACAATATAGAGAAAGAAGTTAAATTGAAAAATAATCATAATATGAATATTTAAACACAATTTTGAAAATGGTGGCCGTTCATTTCGATACAGGCTTCAGTTCTTTTGTGCATATTATCGCACTATAGACTATTGCATCTAATTCCAATTGCCAGTTTCGTCCTTCGTACTAGTAACTCATGTTGAAATAATTCTGTACCTACTCTACGTACTGTGAATTCAATCTTCACTTCTGCCCGACCCGAAAATATAAAATTACTCAGACATGCTATCTACTGTCCGTCGAAGTGGTTATGCCGCAGGATTGTAGAAAAGGAGGAAATCACGTGACAGTTAATTACTTAACGAGGCCCTTTTATTTAAGTTAAATTAAACAGCTGTATAATATTACGTAAACGTCCAATTCCTAAGAGAAATTAATGTTTTCAGAAAAGAGCTAAGACAGCCCAGCTTTTACAGAGGGGCGAGCAGAAGCAGGTGGGGGAAATCGGGATGCGACGTAGGCAAACGGACAGTACCTGTGCGAAAATATGATTCAATATTGAAAGCTCTTTCGTCACTGGAAAACGCGAACATATTTCTGGAACGTACTATACTCAGTAACTCAGTACTGCTTACTATCTGCGGTCTTGGTTCTGTGTGGAGTTGGAACTTCCTTAGTAGAAGGGGTGGGAGTGAAGTACATTCAAAAACTCAGATACAATAAAAATTGAAGTAAAAATAAAATGATGTCCCTGTATAATTAATATTAAAGGTATTTAAAGAAGAGCTGTATGCTTAAATAATTTGTTCGGGATTAATGTAGCTAATTAAGAATATTTCTTTACCACAGGGTTTTTTTTTTCTAAATGAGCAGTGGGTGATTAAGTACCAGGTACTTTACTTAGGACCTTTGCCTTATAAAGAATCTGAAGGGTGGCATATGGTTAGTTTGATAATGATTATTGTTGCTTAACTAATATCTACAAGCAGCAGACAAGTCAGATGGACAGTGTTGGTTTGATATTAAGTTGTAAGGAATGTGTTTGAGAAAATCATTAGGGATGGAAAATGCTACTGAGCTAGATGATTTAAGTATTCAACAATGGATTGGGATGAATAAGTAGTGAGGATAGGAAATTTTGGCGGATCAGCTTGATGTAGTCTGTGAATTTCATTATACCTAGTATTTCGAATAGTTGGGTGTTGCGAATGCGGTAATCCGCTCCTGTTATGGTTCTGCAGATTGCCTTCTGGAGTCCATCTAGGCGTTGAAGGTGACGCGGATGTGCTTGGGACCATATCTCGCAACAGTACATCATGTATGAATGGAGTAGAGTAGTATATAGTAGAGTCTTGATCTTGAGTGAAGTGGAGGTCTTGAACACCGGGTAAAGCGCCATGAATCTCTGGAAGGCTCTGTCGCGGACGGAAGTGATGTGTTGTCGGTATGTAAGTTGTTTGTCCAAAAATACTCCAAGGTACTTCGTTGTTGTGACAAATGGTATATATTGTTCTTGAATGGAAAGACAGTCAATAGCACAGGGTACCCCATCTCACCTTCCGTTTTCTAGATTCCCTCTCTGAACGGTAGATAGCAGAAATCATCCTATTTACTCGTTACATATATTTTAACTGATTTACTATATCCTTCTTATTTTAAATGCTGATATACAGTTACGTTTTACTTTACAATATTATCCTTCTGTATTTCAAATATATCTTCATTCTTTAATTCCAATGTTTCGACTATTCGTATAATTATTTATTCTCTGGGACCCTCAAATGATCTTCGTTCCTTTATCTATGGCAAGCGAAGGGAGTTTTGTTATATAATTGATGAAATGAGTCGGTTTGTCGTAAATGTCATAATGTACTCCTATAACAGGGCTTTGATTGTCGTAAAAGCAAGTTAGAAATGTCATTTTTACCAGTGATATATTATGCACTAGCACAAGACCATCAACGAGTTCAAAGACTAGGCGGTGCACTGAGCCCATCCCGAAAGACGACATAGCATTCCCATCTCTGCTTTTCCCTCCTCTATGGGCGTCTATTACTAGATCAGAAGATTAATCATTCTTTTTCCGAATAATGCATAACAAAACAATACTTTACTTTATAATAATAATCCGTGGCGCTACAGCCCGTGAGGGGCCTAGACCGACCAGCCGGCTGCTGGCCTCACGCCCGCATGCCGAGGCAGAGGTGAACGATCATCCAACCAGAATGGAGGTATCATGTGGTTAGTCGTTATAGCTGGCTTTCGCAACCGGATTTCGCTCCCCAAGTGCATCACGATGCTGGGTGGGTACCGGTCCCATACACTGGCCGAAATTTCATGAGAAAATTTCTTCCCCCATGAGGACTGGAACCAGCGCGCATTCCGTAACGCGAATCCTAGGTAGGATGCCTTAGACCACGACGCCACGGCCCGGGACACTTTACTTTATACTTCTATTAAATTTATATAAATGATCTTATCCAGTTATCCCCGCTATTTTGAAAATAATACCATTAGCAGATATAGCACTAGACGTGTTCACATCCACATGCTGAAATTCAAACATTGAAAAAGACATCTATATCTTACCACAATAAATCAGTCCTTAAATACAATGCATTAAGATGTCTACGCACATCCAGACTGAAATGTTTGCGAATTGAGCAACAATGTCGGACAATACGTGCTACGCCAGGAATTTGGCAGCAGGTTCGGATGTCAGTGCGACGACGAACTGTGGACATTTTGAACAGTTCCTGTAAACAAATGTACACAGTCTGAAACATTAATCAACTAATACCCTAGATCACATATGTAACAGATAGGTCGGCCTTATAGGCTTTGACGTTAACAACTTTTGTCAGGTTTACTACGCTGCCATCTAGTTGTTACCTAAGGAGTCATGTCATAATTCCAATCTGAATTGTATTAGTGACTGTACTGCCATCTCGTGTTCGTTTACGGCGTTCCTGGCGGTTGTTCTCTTCAAAGTGCTGCCGATTTTAACGTAGCGATGAGTTATCTGTTACATATTATGATCTAGGCTAATACCTAACTTCTATAGTGCACAACGATCCTCTTCCTACTCCTATAACGCGACAACCAGGCATTTTCGGACCTGTATAATTTTTCTTGAAGATGTACTGCATTTCTGGTGGTGTGGAAGAGAAGGCCTGATCGCCTCAACTCCACCAGAGTAAATAAATACCCAAATAAAATAAAGTATTAAGAGGTGTCGTGACGGTTTGAGGTTTCAAAGAAGGAGCAGGGCAATAAAAGATAAATCTGTTGTTATTATTATTATAATTATATTATTACATTTTAAGATAATCATTTTCATTATTACAGATAAATTGTACAGTTTCTTTTTACTTGATTACTTAACGATGCTATATCAACTACTCGGTCACTTAGCGTCGATTGAATTGGTAATAGTGAGATGATATTTGGCGAGATGAGGCCGAGAATTCGCTACAAATTACCTGAAATTTGTGTTACGGTTGGCGAAAACCTCGGAAAAACCAACCAGGTAATCAGCCCAAGCGGGAATCGAACCCGCGCCCGAGCGCAACTCCGGACCAGCAAACAAGCGCCTTAGCCGACTGAGCTACGCCAGTGACCGTACATACTTTCTTCGTAGAAACTAAATCTTATCTATCAAATCATACATTATGTTTACAGCCATTATACAATCGGAGATTCACATAGAGCAAAGAAAAACACAGAATTATGGATTTATTGGACACATTTATAAGTCTGAAGTAAGAGGAAATGAGCATTTATCTTAAAATAGAAAATATAAAAGGAAGAAGATAACATTTCATACGATATTGGCAATAAAGGTAATATAAATGGCTGGGGAAACTCACAGTAAGTCATAGCTGATGCCCCTTCCTGGCATAATGGCAGTTGCGCTTCGTTTTACTGCTTCAATCACCTCCGCATATCGAGCGGCAAATGTGCATGGGGAGGCAGGCGCAAGGATTCTGATTGCTCTAGTCCAACTCCCATGTACTCCCTGGGATGAAGAATGAGGCCCTGTTAATATTTCAGTAGCTCAAGAAAAAATATGCATAGTAATCATTGGTCGCTCATTCCATTTAGTGGAGTTCAAACCTGCTAGACAGCCTGATCTTAACTTTCAGGTTCCGAATGCTGGCAAAACTGAGAGGAAGTAAACGTATAGAAAGACGTCGAGAATCTAAACTTTTCATGTAAACTCTTATTCTAACATGTTGAATATTAAATTTATATAGTTTGCTATTGGATGATTCAATCACATCACATGGTCTCAAATACATCGTATTGGTAATAGAGGAAGAAGTACACATATACAACACCATTTTGTTTTTTCATTTTGGAACCTACATGTTTTGAATACTGAACGTGAAGTATCGTCCTGTTTATCAATTTGTTAGTGTCACAGCCAACTTAGGGGAAAAGGAACTGGCCATCCTACCCCATTAGCTCCTGGCTTAGTTACCTCATGAGTGATACCTTATTGGTGTGACTTCTGAGGTTCACACCTGTCTTCGGACACTCGACTAAACAACAATCGTCAACTTGCAGGATGATACTGAACGGCGCAAATAAATAATATTATACAAAATATAATTCCTACTTTCTCTTTGTTTTTTTTTCTCTCTCTCAATCGCTCTGTTCTTCGTATATACATTTACAGGCAAAATATATATTCATGTCATTTAAATTTGTATAATAACGACCGAATCATTAGCCTAGTTTATATGAGCCGTTCAGAGCAAAAGTGGTGTAAGTCAAAATTGATAAGTTGCCTGGCTGAGGTTTTTTCGGGTTTTTTCCCTCATTCCCATGGATGAAATTTTTTTGATACTCGTTATCAGCCGAATAATTCGACGACAGCTGAACACTGCATCAATCGATAAAACAGGATTTTGTTGGAAAAGAGCAGCATCCTAATTAGGAAGCCATGCTAATGGAAATGAGTAATTACTAAAAAGGCAATTGAAATTAATGTGTTTCAAAATATTACACCGGGACAGTGTATTCATATTGAGCAAGATATAGAAATCTACTTTTTTACTTGATTATTTAACGACGCTGCAGCTGGCTACGGACTGGAAGGTCCGGGGTTCGATCCCAGGTGGTGACAGGATTTTTTCTCGTTGCCAAACTTTCAGAACGGCCCCGAGGTTCACTCAGCCTCCTATAAAATTGAGTACCGGGTCTTTCCCGGGGGTAAAAGGCGGTCAGAGCGTGGTGCCGACCACACCACCTCATTCTAGTGCCGAGGTCACGGAATGCATGGGGCTCTACCTCCATGCCCCCCAAGTGCCTTCATGGCATGTTACGGGGATACCTTTACCTTATTATTTAACGACGCTGTATCAACTACTAGGTTATTTAGTATCGCTGCGAGATGAGGCCGAGGATTCGCCATAGATTACCTGGCATTCACCTTACGGTTGGAGAAAACCTCTGAAAAAAACCCAACCAGGTAATCAGTCCAAGCTGGGATCGAATCCGCGCCCGAGCGCAACTTCAGACCGGCAGGCAAGCGCCTTAACCGACTGAGTCACGCCGGTGGCTTTTTCCCGTTGTACTCTTCAAAATGGGTCATGTCAAAGTGAATACAACAAAGTGGGTCAAATTAAACTTCATTCCTCGCTCCTCAAAGCTATATTTTGAAAACACAATTTCAATTTCAGTGTGATATCATGTTACCGCTACTAGCATGTGATAGAAAAATGAACTACAAATCTAAACACGATGTGACGAAAGATACAGTTTTTGTTGTTTATTTTGGTTTTAACTTTTACTAACATGACCCATTTCGATATTGAGCCCCTCAATTGTAAAATGTTCAAATTTCACTTGAATGTACTTATCCTTAAAGGACAATTTGTACCATGTGGTTTTATAGTCAGAAACGCAACTACTTTATTCGCTGCGATAGACTACTTTAATAAATAATTAAGCATGAGTATTTAACTATACACAAGATGGTTCCCGCCGGAGTAGCTACACGTGCACGCCAGTAATTAACAGGGAAATACATATTAGCTGCTGGAAATTTGTCCTTGATCTGAGCGTGTAAATCAGCTCGAGGCCAAACTCCAGTGTTTCTCCGGGAAACTGTGAGAAAGTTAGAAGAGTCGAGCGAGGCTGGTGACCCCTGAGACACTGAATGGCAGTTTGAGAAGAAGAGAGAGCTCTGTCATACCGGAGCTCATCCAATTAGACGCGCGCAACAATGTCCGCTGCTTGGTTCCTAGGCAACAGCCGGCTTCGTGTAAGTTAAATTGCCGTCATTTTAAGTTAGCAAGTTCTTATTACCTGCAGCACATGTCTTTCATTAAAATATTATAGCAACACTGACGCTGTTACTATGTTGGCACTGTCCCCAGGACGTTCGGCTCTCTCTTGTTACTGAGGCACGGTTTTCCCTATGTTTCTCCTCGTTATCCGGCGTCGGCAGTTTAGAGTGTAGCATACTTGGCCCCTAGACCCGTGGTAGGAGAATTAAATTCAGGCCGCAGAAGATGGATGAGTAGAAGGAAAATATTTGATGTTAGAAAGTCATAATGAAACGTAAAACTCCAGAGATAATGTATTCCCTTCAAAAATTGAAAAATTTTAAATTTACCACTTACTTACTTACTTACTGGCTTTTAAGGAACCCGGAGGTTCATTGCCGCCCTCACATAAGCCCGCCATTGGTCCCTATCCTGAGCAAGATTAATCCATTCTCTATCAACATATCCCACCTCCCTCAAATCCATTTTAATATTATCTTCCCATCTACGTCTCGGCCTCCCTAAAAGTATTTTTCCCTGCGGCCTCCTAACTATCACTCTATATGCATTTCTGGATTCACCCATACGTGCTACATACCCAACCCATCTCAAACGCCTGGATTTAATGTTCCTTATTATGTCAGGTGAAGAATAAAATGCGTGCAGTTCTGTGTTGTACAGGGACATCATTTTATTTTTACCAACATGTTTAATATTAACCTGGCTATACATTTGGATCAACGCCGTTGTCTACCCCCTTCCACGACTGGAGTTCGATTATACTGGCGTAATATATAAACAAATCACTTTACTAGGTATAGGGAGGAAGGAAAGTAGTTCATCCATTTACGTAAAGTAGGACATATTGCGCTTTTGAGTTTGATCATTTTCATTAGGTTTTTGTTTAATCAAAATACAGTACAGTATTAACAATGAGTGCTTTTACTCATGAACTGAGCTGTCCATGTGGACGTGTTCATTATGCAGTGTATATTATACTGTCTACAGCACATTAGCGTACAATATAGAGAATGAAGTTAAATTGAAAAATAATCATAATATGGATATTTAAACACATTTTTTAAAAAGGTGGCCGTTCATTTAGATACAGGCTTCAGTTCTTTTGTGCATATTATCGCACTACAGGCTATTGTACCTGATTTCAATTACCAGTTTCGTCCTTCGTACTAGTAACTCACGTTGAAATAATTCTATACCTATTATATAAAAGAGTACCTTGCGTACTGTAAATTCAATCTTCACTTCTGCCCGATCCGAAAAGATAAAATTACTCAGACATGCTATCTACTGCCCGTCCAATTGGTTATGTCGCAGGATCGTAGAAGAGGGGAAAATCACGCGAGAGTTAATTACTTTTATTTAAGTTATTTTAAACAGTTTCGGGTGAGGGAAATCGGGATGCGACGTAGGCAAATTGACGACAGTATCTGTGCGAAAATATGATTCAACATTGAAAGCTCTTTCGTCACTGGAAAACGCGAACATATTTCTGGAACGTACTATACTCACTAACTCAATACTGTTTGTGTTTACTACGACCTTAAGGCGACTTTGACTGTAGGAGAACAGTTGGAAGTTTACTAGTAGAGGCGGTGGGAGTGAAGTACATTCAAAAACTCAGGTACAATAAAAATTGAAGTAAAAATAAAATGATGTCCCTGTATAACTTTCTCCGTTCTCCTGTAGCTTTATCCCTCTTAGCCCCAAATATTTTCCTAAGCACCTTATTCTCAAACACTCTTAACCTATGTTCCTCTCTCAAAGTAAGAGTCCAAGTTTCACAACCATAAAGAACAACCGGTAATGTAATCGTTTTATAAATTCTATCTTTCAGATTTTTTGACAGCAGACTGGATGATAGAATCTTCTCAACCGAATAATAACAGGCATCTCCCATATTTATTCTGGGTTTAATTTCCTCCCGAGTATCATTTATATTTGTTACTGTTGCTCCAAGATATTTGAACTTCTCCACCTCTTCAAAAGATACATTTTCAATTTTTATACGAGTATTTCCATTGCGTGCAATATTCTCGTCACGAGACATAATCATATACTTTGTCTTTTTGGGATTTACTTCCAAACCTATCTCTTTACTTGCTTCCAGTAAAATTCCCGTGTTTTTCCTTATCGTTTGTGGATTTTCTCCTAAATTGACCACACTGTAATAAAAACATATAGGCCTAAGTAAAGGTAGGGGAAAAAATAACTTGCAATGAAGTTAGGTATACACGAACTTTATTTGTTTTGGTATTCGGTGATAGTCAGGGCCGGGTATTTATGGAGATCGCGAAAATCACGACATAATAGATATACAATAGATTTTTACTAATCTTTACGAATTAAGTGATTCTGATTAACAATATGTGGATAAAACAATCGCGATATATAGCGAAATAGAGTTATTAAACCAAAGAAATATGAAATTAATTTTGATGTAGTTTAAAGACGCAGCTAAAATAGGAAGCATGACTCAATTACTACCAAGGAAAATTAGAGAATCATACATATAAATATCTATATCACACTGCCATTGCATAAATGAAAAAGATCCACACCACTTGATTAATAACTATAAAAGTATTTCATTTTAATAACAATATTGTTACCTTACGTAAGTTTTATAGTTTTCAGTAACATAAGTTTATATATAGCCGTTGCTAAGTAAATTATAGAAATGAAGATCTAATATAAAATATTCTTTCTCTGCGTCTACTTACATAAAGCCCCAAAAGGTTTCACTTTCATTTCATCAGTAGCCCTATAGCATTATGTGTTGCTTTAACTATAATAATATTTCATTTTTAATGGTAATAATGTCATCAAACATTCTTAAGTTTTGTAGTTCTTAATATCCAATACACAGCTGTACTCGGAAAACTACAGACCAGAGAATCAGACCTGTAAATTATTTTTATACGTTATAAAAAATTACAAAAAATGAAGATCGATATATTGTCATTGTGATGTGAAAGAATCTGAGCTATCTGAACTCTATGTCAGCAATACTGTGGGTCATGGCCTTCGTGTAATAGTCTATTGTTTATTGTAGAGTGTGTTTTGTTTTATTCTGAAATGCAATTAATTAGTTCTCAAAACTGACGAAAGATGGATTTTGGAAAAAAGGAAAATGATGTACGAAAATTGACATTTCACTGAAAACTACTTTTTTTCTGAAAAACTTTGGGTTCCAAGCTTCGAAATGAGGGGTCATTTATTAAAATCCTTTCAGCCGTTTTTCCGTAATTTCCATTACGAGTTGAAATTATATATATATATATATATATATATATATATATATATATATATATATATATATATATATATTGCAATCGCGCTGTGTAACGATATTGTAGCAGAACAGACCGAAATTTATGCAAGAAGAAGATCAAGCCTGTGCAAATGTCACTTGGTATTTTGTTTTCACTGTGCATGCAAGCAAGACTTTTTCTAAAGCACACACTTCGTTTTCAAACAAAATTAAAAAGTTCGTTTGAAAATTGTGTCCTCAGACTTTGCTTTGAAGAGTACCGCAAAAGACAGGATGTTACATTTCCCATTAAGAGGACGGTTGTTTTAAAACAGAGCCGTGGCGATGAAGCAGTGGCCTAGCTTATCACTTGCCTCGGGGCTCGTCCGATTCCACCGTTCCTAGCTCTTCCTTGTGAATGCAGAGTTTTCATCTCCATCCATGCAAGCTGCTCTGCTGGTCCCCTGGGATCGCTTACATTACAACTGGCACTTTTAGATTTCACGCAAGTAGCTAGGATGTCATGAATCACTACTGAAATACTGAATACCGGTACTCAGACTCTGGGAAGTTCAAGTACATCATCAGTCAACTTGTCATTATGCATATCGCTAACATTATCATTGTTCTGATTATTCCGTCACTTTAGTTAATTGGTATTCCTACCACCATCTTGAATTTACCACCTTTATTGTAATAATAATAATAATAATAATAATAATAATATATATATATAATTATTATTATGATTATTATTATTATTATTATTACAATAAAGGTGGTATATTCTATTATTATTATTATTATTATTATTTTGTTCTGTATGGTTGTGAAACTTGGACTCTCACTTTGAGAGAGGAACAGAGATTAAGGGTGTTTGAGAATAAGATTCTTAGGAAAATATTTGGGGCTGAGAGGGATGAAGTTACAGGAGAATGGAGAAAGTTACATAACGCAGAGCTGCACGCATTGTATACTTCACCTGACATAATTAGGAACATTAAATCCAGACGTTCGAGATGGGCAGGACATGTAGCACGTATGGGCGAATCCAGAAATGCATATAGAGTGTTAGTTGGGAGGCCGGAGGGAAAAAGACCTTTGGGGAGGCCGAGACGTAGATGGGAAGATAATATTAAAATGGATTTGAGGGAGGTAGGATATGATGGTAGAGACTGGATTAATCTTGCTCAGGATAGGGACCAATGGCGGGCTTATGTGAGGGCGGCAATGAACCTACGGGTTCCTTAAAAGCCAGTAAGTAAGTATTATTATTATTATTATTATTATTATTATTATTATTATTATATACCGGGTATATGTCCATTTGCAGTGTGAATAAATACATACATTATTAATATTATTATTATTATTATTATTATTATTATTATTATTATTATTATTATTATTATTATATACCGGGTATATATCCATTTGCAGTGTGAATAAATACATACATTATTATTATTATTATTATTATTATTATTATTATTATTATTATTATTATTATTATTATTATTATTATGTATTTTACAACCATCATGTTCGTTATTGAGTCATTTCATATGAGCTCAATAAATTGGGGTCCACATCTGTGGAGTAACGGTTAACGCGTCTGGCCGCGAAACCAGGTTGTACAGGTTCGATTCCCGGTCGGGGCAAGTTACCTGGCTGAGGTTTTTACCGGGGTTTTCCCTCAACCCAATATGAGCAATATGTGGGTAACTTTCGCTGCTAGACCCCAGACTCAATTCACCGGCATTATCACCTACATCTCATTCAGACGCTAAATAACCTAAGATGTTGATAAACCGTCGTAAAATAAGCTACCTACTAAAATAAAAATAAATTAAAAGAAATTGGGGGGAAAGATGTTGCATGACTGTCATCAAATTTAATTTTTTTTTTTTTTCCTGAAGAGATCTTAATGTGATATGTATAATTCTTAAATATAAATAGTTTGTGTGCCAAGGCTGTCCAAAATCTTGAAAATTAGCACTGGAATACAAGAACGTGGTGTTGAATATCCCTTATTAAAAGTAAATTGCTTATGATAAATATTTTACTTATATATCATTTGAAAATGTTTTTTTCTACAGTACAAACTAGATAAGCAGTTATGACCCAAAATTTCAAGAGTTGTCCACAGGAGTGTGACAACATAAAACGAAAATGTGTTAAAATATGATACTGTATAATATTTGCGGGATAGATTTAAGATAGAGACTTCTTTTGAGGACAGTTAGGCTACCTCTTATATACTTCTATCAATGGCATATATCACTTTTAAAAATAATGAACAAGGAAAATAAATATTCTGGTCTTAATTTTCGTAAAAATTATTTGTATAAAGTTTTCACGACTATATTTGGTGATGTCTGGGAAATATTTCATATTTCCTCATATTCAGTTCAATTTTAGTAATTTGTGTCGTAAATTTCGTAATTTTCTACATTTTCAAAGGATAAATTACCTGTTTTTACATTTCCAGTTCGATCATCAGTAATATAAAACATAGCACTTTAACTGTCTACTAATTTCAACAAGTTGTAGGTCTTTCTGAATATCGTAGGGAAAAGCATCCTGATCTACAAAAAATACTTTATTTTTCTTATGGTGTTGCTAGTACATAAACAATAAGAATTTCACAAGTATGCTGATCCATAGGAAGAGGTTCTAGTCTTGGTCGACTAATACAGGGACATCATTTTATTTTTACTTCAATTTTTATTGTATCTGAGTTTTTTAATGTACTTCACTCCCACCTCCTCTACTTCCAACCGTCTCCACACAGAACCAAGGTCGCGTATGCAGTCATAGTCGCCTTACGGTCACAGTATAGCCTACAGTAGGTCTACTGAGTGAGTACAGTACGTTCCAGAAATATGTTCGCGTTTTCCAGTGAAGAAAGAGCTTTCAATATTGAATCATATTTTCGCACAGGTACTGTCGTCCGTTTGCTTACGTCTCACCCCGGTTTCCCCCACCCGCTTCTGCTCGCCCCTCTGTAAAGGCTAGTGGCTGGGCTGTCTTAGCTCTTTTCTGAAAACATTTTCTGTTAGGAATTGGACGTCTACGTAATATTATACAACTGCTTAAATTAACTTAAATAAAAGGGCCTCGTTAAGTAAGTAACTGTCACTTGATTTTCCCTCCTTCTATGACCCTGCGACAAAACCACTTGGACGGACAATAGATAGCATGTCTGAGTAATTTTATCTTTTCGGATCGGGCAGAAGTGAAGATGAATTTACAGTACGTAAGGTACTTTTTTATAGAGTAGGTAGAGAATTATTTCAACACGAGTTACTAGTACGAAGGACGAAACTGGTAATTATAATTGGAATTAGGTACAGTAGTCTATAGTACGATAATTGGAATTAGGTACAGTAGTCTATAGTACGATAACATGCACAAAACAACTGAAGCCAGTATCGAAATGAACTGCCACCATTATCAAAAATGTGTTTAAATATCCATATTATGATTATTTTTCATTTAACTTCATTCTCTATATTGTAATCTAATGTGCTCTAGACAGTATAATAAACACTGCATAATAAATACGGCCGAATGGATAGCTCAGTTCGTGAGTAAAAATACTAATTATTAAATACAGTACTGTATATCGATTAAACAAAAACCTAATGAAAATTATCAAACTTAAAATCGCGATATTTCCTAGTTTACATAAATGGATGAATTACTTTTCTTCCCTCCTATACCTGGTAAAGTGAATTGTTTGTATTTTACGCCAGTATCATCGAACTCCAGTCGTGGAAGGGGGCAGCAAACGGTGTTTCCGGTTCTCAACCGTTAATCCAAAGGTATAGCCAGGCTAATATTAGAAATGTTAGTATAGTACATTATGCAACGAGCCTATAATGAAGGTAATTAAGAAGCGAGTATGGATATTTATGAAACGAGCGCAAGCGAGTTTCATAATTTTCATACGAGCTTCTTAATTACCATTATAGGCGAGTTTCATACGACTTTTTATGCTCGACCATATTTCTAACTTGATATTATTAATTTTCTTTGTATCTGACCTTGACCAAAGTCCTATATGTTGTGAGATGTGCGCAGACGCGAAAGTATTGATTTTTTCCGAGGAACAGATGTTCACATTGACCTTGCTAGGCCATAAGAACCTACAGAGATAACATTGAAATTAAATTAGACATTGAAAAACGAGATGACAAATTGAATTTATTTGAATATTATTTACAATTAACGCTAATTATTATAGTAACAGAACATAACCTTCTGCGACAGAATTGGATTTCCAGCCTCCGTGACTTTTCGCTAATTCTCTTTCGATTGCATATCCGAGAATAATCGATACTTGCGGTTTTATAACGGTAGAAAGCTGCCCTGTCATTGGCTGAACAGTTGTAACCTGAGTCGTCATTGGCTGAAAGACCTGACCTTCAATGAGTAGGTGTACTTTAATGACATGCATTAAAGGTCTGCTACCAAGTGTATAATTACTACATTTCGGCACGGTCGAGCATAAAAAATAAAATGATGTCCCTGTAGATTGTTTGGCTGCAAATGGTTCTCATTTCCGGAATGATTTTTTTAAATAGCAACTTGTGAGGAAGACACTTCAAGAATATGTATCTTACAAACTTGACTTTTTCTGGTTAAAATTAAGAGATCGTGACAAATTGTTTTCTTTCATACATAAAATTTAATACGGTTTTCAAACATGTAAAAATCAATTTGGGATGTCATTTATAAAATGTTTTCGTCTCCCCATTATATTTGGATATTTTTGTGAGGAATTGTCACAATATTAGGGCCTACTAGATTTGTTCCCAACAAGTCATAAAGCAATTTATGATAAAATTTAAAATAATGAAGTTACTAATAATTTCCTACATTTTTACACTCTGTAATACGTCAATGTGCTAACACGAAACTACTTGTGTATATAATACATAAACACGCATATATAGGATGCAAAATAATTGTCAAGACTAGAGTAGTTTACTCCACAGAATATATTTGCCCATTTTGTCTAACGACCAGTGACGCTGGGAATTCAGCCTTGCAAAGTTTATGCCGTTGAACACAGAACGTACTTCGAGTTAGGTAACCCTTCACGAGTCGCAGGAATGCTCCAACGGAGAAGTCTGCCTGTAAGAAGAGTTTGTCGCCGTTTTGAAAGGCGGGGGGCCCGTGTGCCATGGGGTGCGACACAATGCTTCGGGGAAGCCGCAGGCCCTCTTGAAATAGCTGCGAGTGCTTTGTGTGATCAATGGCAATACCTCGCTGCACTTTGAAGTCGTGCTTCACTAATTGGAACATTGCTCGCATAATTGTGTGCAGCGAGCGCTCGCGACGAAAAATGGCAACACTGTAGACTGCTGCAAATAATTTACAATTCGAGTTTCATTCTTAGTATTGTGACTCGTGGCACAATGCGAACACATAGCGGTAATCCGAGCGACGTAATTAGCGAGCGAAATTTCAGAGTTGTAAGGGAAAGGGAACGAAAACATTGGATTGTAGACGCGGGGAGCAAATGTATCGCCCAGCAACCGCCGTTCTGCCTCAGAGTAAAAGGAACGAATTAATTGGACATGGTGCAGCTGACTTTGAAACTAAGCCGACCGTTATGAACAGAGACTTGAGGTGTAGATCTCAAGCTATGTGTAATAATTAGTATCTAATTTTCGTCAAATTCAATGCTTAACAAGACTTTTCAAGATTTCTTCATTACTTTACAAGTTTTACTGTCAAATTTCTTATAATACTTTAAGGCTATAGAACGGTGAAATTTCTAACTTCTACAATTTTATGGAATAGAATAGTTTATTTATTTAATCTGACAGGATTAAGGCAATAAGGCCTTCTCTTCCATCCTACCAGATCGCACATATAAATACAAAAAGAAATACAGACGCTGATGAAAATAATACAAATTAAATTAAAGCCCAATAGAGGGTCAGCAGGGTCAAAAGAATACTACAGAGCTCTCATCGAGCTAATACAAGAAAAAAAAGAAAGAAAAACACTTTGAATCTTGCGTACACTACTTTTAACACTTGGATATAAGTAATTGATTAACTAACGGACTTACTCGTGTCAATTATGTAAGTCTGTGCGGCTTACAGCTGTTTCGGTGCTTCATCACACCATCCTCAGAGCCTACTAGAGATAGCAATGATGATAGTGATAACTGATGATAATAATAATAATAATAATAATAATAATAATAATAATATTATTAATAATAATAAATACATTACATATACAGGGTATTTAAAAAATACGGGGTATAATTTCAGGTATGTATTTCCCACATGTAGACAATCAAAATAGTTCATTACAACATGTGTCCGGAAATGCTTTATTTCCGAGTTATGGCCTTCACAACATTGAAATTCACCGGAACGTTTTTCTTTCCGCAGGTCGTTGCCGTCAAAGGAGACATTAAGAGGGCACTCTGACAGTTCATTCCGAGGCGAAGGTTACATTCAGTGTTGTGTAGGCGTTAGACTGTGCGACATGTATTCAAATCAAGAGCTGGCAGAGATACACTTCATGTACGGTAAGGCGGACGGCAATGCTGCGCTGCCTCGTCTTTTGTACCAGGAGAGGTACCCACAGCGACAATGTCCAGGTAGGAAGACATTTGTACGTCTCCATTACCGTCTGTGCGAGTATGGAAAATTTAACTCTCCTGGTTTGGGAAGGGGACGACCAAGATCTACAACTCCAGAAGTACAGGAGGAGATTTTGGAGGCTGTGAACATGACTCCTTCTATCAGCACACGAAGGGTAGCGTTGCAAGTCATTGTTCCTCATACGACTGTCTGGAGACTGTTGAAAGAGTATCAATCGTATCCTTATCATTTGCAACGTGTACAGGCCCTGTCACCAGCAGATTACCCTGCACGAGTTAGGTTCTGTCAGTGGTTCTTGCAGCAGTGTGGTGTAAATCCGAACTTTCCTGCCTTAGTATTATTTACATATGAAGCACAGTTCACACGAGATGGCATAACAAATTTACACAATCATCATGTATGGGCGTATGAAAACCCACGTACAACTGTTCCATCTCATCACCAGGTGCGGTTCTCCCTCAACATGTGGGCCGGTATCATTGGTGATCAATTAGTTGGACCCCATGTACTTGTAAACAGACTTACGGGCGGGGCAGGCGTACACAAACTTCCTGGAAAACACCATACCTCATGTTTTAGAAGACACTCCACTGATCAATCGTCAATCTTGCATGATGTCGCTCCTGCACACTTCAGTCGTACGGCTCGCCGGTACTTGGATCGAAGATTTCCTGATCGATGGATAGGTAGAGGTGGCCCAATTGTTTGGCCTCCACGCTCACCTGGTCTGAACCCTCTCGATTTCAACTTGTGGGGCCATTTAAAATCATTGGTTTATTCGTCTCCGGTGCCTGATTTGGAATCCCTTCGGAATCGAATTGTGGCATGTTCTGAGGACATACACAATACTCCTGGAGTTTGAGATCGTGTTCGCAGGTCAATGAGACATCGATGTAAGGTCTGTATTCAAGCAGGAGGTGGACATTTTGAACATCTTCTGTAATGACAACGACCTGCAGAAAGAAAAACGTTCCGGTGAATTTCAATGTTGTGAAGGCCATAACTCGGAAATGAAGCATTTCCGGACACATGTTGTAATGAACTCTTTTGATTATCTACATGTGGGAAATACATACCTGCATTTATGCCCCGTATTTTTGAAACAGCCTGTACTGTCAATTTTACAACAGCATAGTTACAATATTTACTATATGTCATGGGTTAAGCCGAATTACGCAACCTGACAGGTGTTCAACAAGCAATTCCATGAACTAGAATGTGATTTTTTAATTTAAATTTGAATTTTGATATTGTCCGACAGTCTCTGACATGGTCAGGGAGAGAATTCCAGAGGCGTGGAATAGATATGCTGAAAGATGATGAGTAGAAGGATGTTCTGTGCAGAGGAATAGAGAGAAGGTACATGTTCCGGGTTCGAGGTAGTGAAAGGTATACAAAACAAAATGCTAGGTAAGAGGGTGTGGAGTGTGGATGATTTTAAATAGTAATAAGAGAGAGTTGAAGAATCTTCTTTCTTTAAGTGGACTCCAAGACAACAATTCTAGTGACGGTGTTACATGATCGAATTTTGTAATGTTACAAACGAAACGAACACAGATATTGTGAACACGCTGTAGTCTGTGGGCAAGATAAGTATTTAGATTCGTGAATAGAGAATCGCAATAACGAAGTGGGGCATCACTAAGGTTTGGATCAGGTTCTTTTTAAGGCTGAGAGGTAAAACGTTAGTGTAGTGTCTGAAGGAATGAATTATGGAAAAAGTTTTCTTACGTATGTATGTCACTTGACTTTGAAAATTTAAATTTGAATCTAAATATACTCCTAAATTTTTTACCGTCTTACTATATGTAATTGTGGTGTTATTTATTTTTGTATTTGATACAGTGGCTAGATCTATTTTGTTTAATGCTCGTTGGTGTCCCATTATTATAGCTTGTGATTTGTCTGGATTTAGTCTGAGTCCAAATTGTTGCGTCCATTGAGCTACAGATGCTAAATCTTTATTAATTCTAATCACAGAGTCATTGTTCGTTCACGCCCGTTATACCAATTAGTCTGAAACTTTTACCACATATTTCGTACAATGTGGACATGCAATACACAAAGTTTCACTTTGATATTCGAATTAGTTTACTTGTAACTAATTTTTTGTTGTTTTTTTTAATACTGAATTATAATTGTCCCAATTTTCAAAGTTTACATAATTTTTTTAAATGTATATTTAATTTATTTCTGGTAGTTGTATGTAAAATATTACACATGCTTTTCATATTCTTCCAATTACTTTTTGAGAAAAAAAATATTTACTTTTTAGTTGCTAATTATTTAGTTGTTTTAAACTTATCACATCCTCAACACATGTCGATTTGAATACTTTTAATAGCAGCAGAAAACACATGTGTCAGTTTACTTCATATGCTTTTGTGGACTTCTGTCCAAAATATCACTGAGATTGGAGAAAACCTGCATTCATTAGAGCATTTTGAATTCTACAAAATGTTGAAAATTGGAAAATCGAGAAAACGAGTGTCAAAGTACAGCATGTAAAGCGACATCAGAAACTTCTTCTTTGCATTTTTAACTATGTCCTGATTGCACCTATGCAGTGTAAAATATTTCCATGGCAACTAAAACTAAAGCCTGCATGGTAAAGTAAAAAAAATAAGGTACAATAAAAATGTAAGGAACAATTTTTTATGTCACTGTATACGATATATAGTATCGCTCGGTCTGGTCCCTTTAAATTCGTCCAGAGGGGCTTTAAATTGTCATAGGTCCAAAATAAGCACAGACATAGAAAACCGAAATATTATTTTACTTATAGAGTTAAAAACAAATTTTCCATTTGTTAAAGGTTTTTCCTTATTTTCACCGATCCATAGCCTTAAAAGGCTTTCGCTTTATTGAAAGTAAATACATCTCTAATCAATCAAATACTTGACAAGTCTTTGAAGAAACTGACCAATACTTATTTACAAATGACTTTTAGAGAACCCGAAGATACATTACCACACTTACATAAGCCGCCATCGGTCTCTATCCTGAGCAAGATTAATCCACTCCCTAGTATCTTATCCCATCTCCCTCAAATCCATTTTAATATTATCCTCCCATCTACGTCTCGGCATCCCCAAAGATCTTTTCTTCTCAGGTCTTCCAACTAACATTCTATATGCATTTCTGGATTCACCAGTACGTGCTACATATCCCGCTCATCGAAAAATTTAATTGACCAATGGTATTTGAAAAATATTATGGCGCCATGAACCTCAAAAAACATGGCATCCAAGCCGAGGAAAGCTGTTTGCGAGTTAATTCAATTATAGGAATTAAACCCAAGCCTGTAAGCCATGAATTCTGTGGAATACCACAAGAAAATTAACAGAAAAATGCGTTAGAATTAATTGCAAAGCAGGTGACTCGAGTTAAGTATCAGTACATTCATTTTTTGACTGAAGGACATTATAACATATAGGCGAGTATATTAAATATTTTGTTTTAAAATAATATGCAGTCATAATATTCTTTGTTTTAGTCTATAGTACAGATAAGCAATACAAATAGCCTATCCCTATTGTGTTGTAGGGTCTAATTGAAGGGTCCAGAGCTATAGTGAGCCAAGCGCCATTTATTAAAAACTGAGAAAGCAAGGGTTAAAATTAAGTGAAAACCATAATTTAATGAAGATTGACATATAATTTCGTTTTAATGTGCACATTTTATATTATTTGCTATATGTTTCATTCAATTGTGGTAAGTACTTAATTTTAACCCTTGTTTTCTCAGTTTTTAATAAATGGCGCTTGGCCCACTATGGCTGTGACCTCTTCAATTACTGTCCAAAGGTTTTATAGATTTATATTGTGATAATGAGTAGGTAGATCTACATATGTTAGAATGAACTTGAACTACGTTTTAAAATCTTGACCAATTTTGAGCAATATGAAACAGTCTTTAACATATTTTATTTTGTCAATATTCATCAAGTCCACCGCTGTGGAGTAACGGTTAGGATGCCTGACTTTGACCCGTTTCATATAGAGGTTACTAAACAGCCTCCTCTCTTTCCAATCCACGCCAATTTTCTTTAGAATCCCCATCAGTTTATTCCAGTCCAATTCTGTGAAGCGCCTTTTATAGGTTCACAAACACTATATACACGTCTTTATTCTTCTCTATATAAATCCCACTAGGGTAGCTGCCCTTCAGTAAGGGTTGGCGAAAGACACAGCATACTAAACAAATAAAATAAAAATAAACATTTGCGTTATCACTATTTACGATTTTTATTTTCAAATGGAAGCTACCCTTGAGAAAGTACTTTTATTCAATAATTATTAGTAATCAAATATAGTATGAGGAAATTTAGGTGTACAGGTGATTACGTAAAATCTGAACAGAATATTTCATTACGTCTATAGCAATAATTTTCAAAATATTTAAAGGAATTCCAAAAGACTTAAAACATTCAACTGAGAATTTTGGAATTGTTCCCCTTGCTCCGAACAATAGGCCAAATACTTCAATCTGTCCTTGTATATGATAATAATCTCTAAAGCATTGAATTGTAGGGTCATAGATGGTCTTGTTTTCTTAATGTACTGCTACAGGTTGTTCAACTGCAGTTTCAAAGCGCACGGTGGGATCGATGATAATTATTGCTCTGTCATTTCTTCTATCAATGGTAATGATGTCAACTCGCCGAGAACTTCCATCTTTTGCAAGGCAGTGGACTTCTTGGTGAACCTCATAGAAGGAAGGAAGACTTTTAGCAATAAGTTCTCGTATTGCATGGTATCTAGTATTCCGGATGAGAGTTCCATGTTGGCAGAATCCCAGGATTTATCTTTCGCCGATTGTTTGTAGCTGTTCAATTATACCTCTCGTACCTTTCCGTTCCTCAAGTCCGTAGGCGCAGAATTGGGTAAGAGAGGAGTGGAAGCACGGGGAAAAGGTTTGATACTCCGTCCACAAGGACGGAGCCTTCAATGACGTTTCTGTGACGTTTGGCAAGCACATTGAATACATATATCTTCTCCTGCTACCCTACAATGACGCGAGGGTTGAAGAAAAGGGATGAGTTAAGTGTTCCCGGTTGTGATGTCTGCTACAATTGTAGCACAGTTTTGCATCCCTGCTCAAGTGATTTGGCTCATTGTACAAACTCCGTACTCACTTAATTTCAAATAGTAGTGGCTAAGATTCCGATCTCTACCTATAATGTATGAATAAGCCTAGTACCAACATATAGGCTACTTAATTTCTTCTTAAATTTACCAATTTTTTCATCACTGATTTTTGAAGCGTTATAGTTACACATTTGTTTTTACTTGATTAATATAATAATCCAATTTAATTTATCTCAGAGAGTTTTTCGTGCTATCAAACATGATAATATAGTGATGCAAGATCTGGTGATTATAACTATTATCTGGAAGAAGAGTAACAAAAATACTTTTAGATTACATAGCGTCTTTGAGTGACGCTGTCTCCACATTCAGTCGGTGTAACACCCAAGATAGTCTTCAAAAAAGCCTCAGATTACCTCGATAATATCTTCTTATTAATTTGCCTGCAAAGGATTTTAGGTTTGAAATTTTCGCTACAGATTAAGAAGCATATGTTCACTTAATGTCCTGCCATTTGAATTCCGATTCAAGACTATGTGTCCACAATAATTCAGAGAAACGCATTTCCTTCAGTCAAATAACGATTCTAACGATAGTTCAAACAGTTAGTATATGGGAAATTAAATATACAGTTCTCATGTGATTATATTGACATAGCTTGAATAGCAAATAATTCTATGACTCCAAGGCAAAATGTGATGCGTCATTCCTTGTACTTTTTGAGAAGCGATCATCTCAAGTATGATCGACTGTATAAAATTATAGGAATCATAATTCATAAAAACGTGTTAGAGATAAAAATAATAGAGTCGTTCCATGTCACAATAAAGATACCTTCAGAATGTATAAATTATTGCAAAATCTCATTTTCGCCAAAAATTTACATATTACCTTTTGTCTTTGGTTCACAGAATTTCCTTCTGTGTTCCAAATATAAAAATTGGAAATTTATCCTTTGAAGAGGTGGAAAAATTCAAATACCTGGGAGCAACAGTAACAAATATAAATGATACTCGGGAGGAAATTCAACACAGAATAAATATGGGAAATACCTGTTATTATTCGGTTGAGAAGCTTTTATCATCCAGTGTGTTGTCAAAAAATCTGAAAGTTAGAATTTATAAAACAGTTATATTACCGGTTGTTCTATATGGTTGTGAAACTTGGACTCTCACTTTGAGAGAGGAACATAGGTTAAGGGTGTTTGGGAATAAGGTGCCTAGGAAAATATTTGGGGCTAAGAGGGATGAAGTTACAAGAGAATGGAGAAAGTTACACAACACAGAACTGCACGCATTGTATTCTTCACCTGACATAATTAGGAACATTAAATCCAGACGTTTGAGATGGGCAGGACATGTAGCACGTATGGGCGAATCCAGAAATGCATATAGAGTGTTAGTTGGGAGACCGGAGGGAAAAAGACCTTTGGGGAGGCCGAGACGTAGATGAGAAGATAACATTAAAATGGATTTGAGGGGTTTGGGATATGATGATAGAGAGTGGATTAATCTTGCTCAGGATAGGGACCAATGGCAGGCTTATGTGAGGGCGGCAATGAACCTCCGGGTTCTTTAAAAGCCAGTAAGTAAGTAAGTAAGTAAGTAAGTAAGTTCCAGAATCACAGATTGAACATTTGAAGCTTTGTGTGTAGGCTGCTTCTTAAAATTCGTACTGACAATTAATTGTTTGTATTTAACATGATCCTTAGCATGTCAGACTTTGTGCTACTTTTCACAGGAGAGTTACAGAATATGTTATCTTTGTAAAGATGTAAAGTCCGTTTTTTACCTTACCAGATTATGTATTTTTGAAAGTGCTTTCATTGAAGCTGAAATTCTGGCAAAGGAAAAGGGGATGTACCGTATGATAATGTGACCAAAAAACCCCCTTTTTCCGTTTCGGAAAGGCGCGGACTAAAGTCGGAGCTCTGGGAAAGAAACCGTCTCGACTAATTGAGTGTTCTAGGTAAATGATGGGTTTGTAAGTAGTGTGTCAAGTAAGCCAACGGGACAGTTGTTCAGACCTAAGGAAGCCATTGTGATTTTACCGGTGACTGATGGGATGAGACTCTTGATTCGCCCATAAACATCGAACAGCAGTAATCAAGAGGCTGAATGAAAGCGCGCCAGTAGTTTGTTTACGCGTGACGTCACCGCTTTATTAAATCACGGCCGTAATTAGTGTCGAGAGCAGCGGCAGCCAACGTTTCTATTTTGCTCCACTCATACTTATTTGTAAGGCCCTTAACCACACATACTCAGCCAAGGTGACACTCAGCACTGCGACAGCCGTACAATCACAGCCAAAAATGTTTCCTCTTCTTGTTGTCTTTGTTTACGAAAGGTTCAGCACGGTAGTAAATTCAGATTACGAAAAGTTTTATTTAGTCTTCATTACTACTGCTGCTCCTGCTACTACTGTTGCTACTACCACTACTACTACTGCTGCTACTAGTACTGCTGCTACTACTACTACTGGTGCTACTATTACTATTGTTGCTGCTGCTACTACTACCACTACTATTGCTGCTTTCACTACTACTACTTCTATTGCTGCTGCTATTACTACTACTACTACTACTATTGCTGCTGTTGCTGCTACTACCACTATTACTATTGCTGCTGTTGCTGCTACTACCACTACTACTATTGCTGCTGTTGCTGCTACTACCACTATTACTATTGCTGCTTTGACTACCTATACTACTACTACTACTGCTGCTACTACTATTGCAGCTACTACTACTACTACTACTACTACTACTACTATTGCTGCTGCCACTACTATTACTACTACTACTATTGCTGCTACTACCACTACTACTACTACCACTACTATTGCTGGTTCATTACTACAATTGCTGCTTTCACTACTACTACTACTACTACTACTACTACTACTACTACTACTACTACTATTACTACTATTGCTGCTGTCAATACTATTACTAATAGTATTGCTGCTACTACTACTACTACTACTACTATTGCTGCTGCCACTACTACTACTATTGACTATTGCTGCTGCTGCTACTACTACTACTACTACTACTACTACTGCTGCTGCTTTCACTACTACTATTACTACTAATGCTGCTTTCACTACTATTACTATTGCTGCTTTCAATACTACTATTACTACTATTACTATTGCTGCTACTGCCACTACTACTACTACTACTACTATTGACTATTGCTGCTGCTGCTACTACTACTAGGCTACTACTACTACTACTATTGCCGCTTTTACTGCTACTACTACTATTGCTGTTTTCACTACTACTACTGCTTTCACTACTACTACTGTTGCTGTTTTCACTACTACTACTATTTGAGGAGGTGGTGTACGAGGTGTACGATCATCCACTCCTCTACCTTTCTTATAATGGCTGTTGTCGCCAAATGGACGGTACATTGGAAAGATTGGATGTACGCAGTGGAAGACTTTTAGAAATAAATAGTGTGAATTTGTATAACAAATATAAGTAACAATAATGAATAACAATATACATGAATGGTGTAATGAAATAACAAAGAAATATGAAATAAGTGAATGAAAATAACATAAGTTAATCTGAACTAATACACAACGATATCTGAATCGTGAAAGTATTACTAGACTGGGCAAACATACTTATAGGTCATAATACACTCTAATATGGCCATCTCTCAATAATCAATAACTGACCTATTAACCATGAAAACATTCTCTGAATATATACTTTAACCATCTAGATATGAATCTCAAGACAACGCCCAGTCACTACACTATCTCCATACATGGCCCATTCAATCATAGATACCATACAATCTGACTAACCAAACTTATCATACATAAATAAACTCAATAACACAAAACTTTACCCAGTATAAGGGATCACATGACTGATCACTATACATTACCAATTCCACATACACCTCGCATGAACTGTGCAAATTGCACTAACACAAAATCTCTATTCTTTACAATAACGATGCCCAAGAGTGAGAGAGATACACGTTATATAAGTAACCGACGACAATTTCAAATCTCAATGATCGTTCAAATAGCAACGGAAACTCAATGTACTCGATTCCTGAAATAGCGGCAATGGGAACCAATAAATCAAAATGGAGTAGGGAAAATACCAGAACAATAATATGAGGCCCATACTATTCCAGTTCATTACAACGTCAAATGGAAAGTAACCCAAAGATCGTAATCGCTGCTCTATAACACAAACAGTCTTGGAACATCAAAACCTCACATTTCAAATCATATATCATAACGTAATCCCGAATCATCAAACCTCACATATCAACTTATTCTTCATAACGTGACCCCCAATACAATTTACCTCAAATATATATATATATATATATATATATATATATATATATATATATCACATAATATATTACTCGACACAATCACAATTACTTGCCCCCAAGACGTATCACTAGCAAGCGATATTTCAAAGTACGATCCACTACAATCTCTCAAACACATACAATCGAAGATAAAAATATCACGACGCAAATTTACCTACTCCACTGATACAAATCTGACACAAGTAGTAAACACGCTAAATCACAAGATATACATCTGAAAGAAACTTCCATATAATGCGTAAATATGCAAAGAAATATAGTGACGCACTGTTCTCGAACTATCTATCACGATAAACTTAAGTTACGAGAATTGAAAACAGTTCGAGCTCCACTTGTCGAGTCCGTGATGTTCTCTCTACGGCGTGCGAGTCCCGAGTGTTATTCTCTCTAACTGCCCGTGACCAGGTAAACTCACGTTCCCTCTCCCCTCGTGAGACGTAATCAACCGGCCAATAGGATAATTTGGAAAGAAATATGAAAGGATTCATAGCGCTATCTATAATGTAACGTCTGAGAGCGCTCTGACGGACGAAGTGACGTACTAGGTGAACGGCCATGATGGTGGGCACTGCTCATATTGCTGCTTTCACTACTACTACTATTACTACTACTACTACTACTACTACTACTACTACTACTGCTGCTGCTGCTGCTGCTGCTCCGCTGTTACTTCTACTGCGAAGTAAAAAAGTAAAGGCTTGGGTTTTCTGAACCGACGCATGCGAAGTGTGAGGCCCATCTCGCACAAATCCGGACTACACGAGAGATAGTGAGTGGCTTCTATAGCTGCGAGGTCCAAGCACCTCGCATGCGTCGGTTCAGAAAAACCAAGGCTTAAAGCAGATATTTCCAACTGTTGACTCTGTGACGTTACACGTCTCTGCTCTCGAGCTCCTTGAGAGGGAAGCATATGTAAAAGGGCAATGTAGGGGGACTGGCAGTGGAAGGGATGGAGATGTTTAAATAGCGGAAACACAACAATAGTCTTACTTACGTGCTGTTCCAACTCTGCTCCGAGAGGGGAGTAGGTTGATCAGTTGGAAATTAGTAACTTAAAGGTTCCTAATTATATGTGTACATGCCAATCCTATGATGTTATATGTGATGACGTGAAAAGTGTGGGAGGTCGTAGATAGAGCTACCACGTCTAAATTTTGAAATATAGGGCATTGTTTCAGAAAATGCAGGACTTTTCATAAAAAAGGACAAATTATTTAGAATTTTTAAAACAACTTCTGATTGTGTAGATCAGTTTTTTTTTCAACTTTTTTCAACCTGCGGCACATTCAATTTGTAATTTAAAATCCCCGGAACACTTGTATAATTTAAACCAGCATACGAGTAGGTGTGTTTTAAATAATTTATTTTTCATTTCTTTCTTCTTATTAGCAGACGAACTCTTGTTAGAATTTTAAAGTTGTTCAAAGTAATATTAAATACAAGTAAAACTCTCATTGACGTTCATGTAGCCTATATAGCTTAAAGTACGGAGACATTTTTCTAATAGACACTTTCGGTTAAGGAGGACTGAAGTAGCTTCCGAAGTCTGCTTATTAAAACGTAAGTCTACTAGTTGTCTTCCTTTTGTTGGTTGGATGTGTGGGTAATTCCATTTTGTTTCAAGTTCTTGTAGAACACTGTCTTGGCGAAGATATTAAATGAGTTCTAAGACATTAAGAGAGGAATCTAACACCATTAAGTTTAACCATTAGATGCCATCCTTCAGTGGATTTGTTAGATTATGTTTTTATTATACACAGTCCACATTAGTTCATATGAGTCACATTGAAGCCATTGCTCAGCAAAGTAATCGTTGAACCTTGTCAAGTTTTAATTTTTTGGGATAATATCTCATAATGATGAGCCATATTTAGTCGATGTAGTGTGGTGACAACAAAGCAACTGACGCACGCATTCTTAAACTATAAGTATTACCCCGTTTGTATAATCTTTTGTTAGTCCTAACTTGAGCCACAAACACTGGTTGAAATGAATGTTGCATCCACTCACTATTTTACCAGGAAACACGCGCTTTCAAGCTTGTAACACAAGAGTTTGAAGGTAGCTAAATGTTGACAGTCTCTGGGTTTACTTCTGGCAATGTTTAGGAATTAAATAGAAGCATCTCTCATATGTCATCGATGTTTTGTTCAGAAGAAGAGCATAAACCAATGGAACAACCTTACTCTTGTCACTTGCACTATAAAGTTAACTCAGTATAGTGAAGATCTGACTACACTGCTTGCAGCAACTCTTGAAAATTCCATCGGCGAAAACTAGTGTTGACTCTTTCAGAGTTTCCCTAGCAATTATGCTTGCAAATATTATTCTTTCATCAGTACTGTCATTTATACAAAAAATATTCCTTCGGTTAGTTTCACAGTTAATGTTATGTCACTTCTGTCGCTTGATGTGGACGTAGTTCTAGCTCTGTTCGCCTAGTCTACACAGTGTTGGAACTAGAGAATTGAGTTGGGGAGGTTCTGATACTGACTTGTAACCTAAACTTGAATCTTCATGATATACTTCTCTATACACTGCTGGCATGAGAGTCACTTATTTTCTTGCCCCTTGTTATAAATTAATTTTAATTTTTCTATTGAATACCTTATCACATCTGAGGCGCAACTGTATTCATTATCAACAGCTATTACTCGGTGATTTTCGTCTGCTATAATTCCATTCTTCCTTTATATTTTAATATAAGATTTTTCACGATCAATCCTTCGTATTTTTGTTTAATCTGCTTATTTTGTACTTGTAACCTTATATACAAGATAGCTTGTTTTCTGTCGTTGCTCATGTGCCAATGACTTCCATGAATAAAGACGAATAGTGACTCATAGCCGAGTGCACCAAACTTGGTTAGAATGCATGGTTAGATGTCCATGGTTAACTAATAAAAATATGAACTGTTGTATCATCAACTTCGCTTGGTTACGAAACCGCGGTTAGTTGCCGCGTGTTTATTTCGCCATTATTCCTTTCCGGAGCAATTCATCATAGTATTCAGAAGGCAGTGACCAGTTGATTTTTCGAATCGGTATTATAATTTTTTTATTAAATTTATTGAGTAGGCCCCAACGAGTGTAACTCAAATGTAGGTGCTATACAAGAACACATACATATATTATACAACGTAATTGAAAAAGTCAAGAAACTACAGTCTGTAAAAAACAAACAACACAAGATTTATTAAATCAATAAAGCAAAATAAGAACAAATAGTAAGATAACATAAAGTTTTGGGCAGAAAGAAGAAAAAGTTTGAAACCATGAAATAAATAAATCAACTGAGAATTAAAATAAAAATCTTCCCAAAAACGTATTTTTAAACAATTCTTAAAACACCGGCAATTTGGTAAAATTCTATATTCTAAAGGAAGTTGGTTAAAAGTTGTTGTTAAAAATGCTTAAGTCCTTTCGTTCCATAAGTTACTGAGCCATGCTGAGAAAAAATATATATTTTATTTTTTCCTTGTTAAATAAGTATGTATATCTTTATTAAACTGAAATATAATATTACTACAGTCTAATTTAATTCAATTTATTGGTCTGACCCAATATTTTGGGTTTGCCCTGCGACACAGAATAGCTCATAATAAAATTTAAAATGAAAAATTATATAAACAGGTTTCAGGCAAAAGTGATTAAGACATAAGAAAAAAAAAATGGAACCAAGTATAATTTAAGTTGAATGTACGCCATAAAGATGCTGACGAAATATCGCTACAGAAAATTTTATAATGGTGGTGACGATGGCATCTTGAAGATCTCTCGTCAGCTTGTATTTTTCCCTCTACTTTACAAAGGTTTTCGGAATGGTGCCTCTCGCTCCGAAGAAGAGACCGGTAACTGTGATTTTTTCAATGTTGTATTTCGCTGATAGGTACTGAATCGAGGGCTCGTAGATTTTCTTTTTCTCTTCGTTCACTTCAGATGGTTGAGTGGCTGAGGTTTCAAATCTGATCGTAGGATCAATTATTTCGGCTGTCTGTTTACAGTCACGAAGCTTAATACTTACTAAATATGCAAACATAGATAGTTGCTCACCACCAGGATCGCTACTCTCGTCTCATCACAGACTCTTTCCCTAGCAGACGATAAAATGTATTGTACTTTCGATATCGTGTTCTTTTGAAAAAAATTAACACCTTCCTCACTACTGCAAGTGTAAAGCATAGTAATTAGTTAGCATGGACGAATCAATTGTTGAAATTGTTTGCTGAAAACACTCGCAATGTTCGTAACTAATCGGATCACAGTTTTCCGAGAAGAAACCTAAATGAAAACGGATTGAATGAATTTTAAATGACATGTTCCATCGCATTTCGTGATCATTTATTAATACGTTGCCCACAATTGCCAGATAGTTTGGAGCGCGGTTATAACCTAAGGTAGCCGCCCTCTAATATTCATAGGCACGCAATTTTTCTTTATTTTTTAATTCCAGTTCTCGTTTTAACACTTTCGATATTTAAAATATGATGAAACTTTAAAACTTCACTGTGTTAAAATTTACTTAAAAAAGTAATGAAGGCTTACCTTCAATATGTTATATGGCCGTTTCGAAGTGGCGTACTTCATCGTCAATGGCTTATTGCTACTTCAGACTCATAAATTCTGAATAACTGTCTTATATGGAGGTGGGTACATGACTGTGGTAATCGGAGGTAGTGGGGATGCATTTGCATTGTGTATTATGAAGTAAAAGAGTGTACGATTAAGTGACTTGAAATTTAATAATGTATTAAGCAGTCTGTATTTTATTGTTCTTGTATTTTCGTAAGTTTTCATATT
Organism: Periplaneta americana; assembly: GCF_040183065.1. Lineage (NCBI taxonomy): Eukaryota > Metazoa > Arthropoda > Insecta > Blattodea > Blattidae > Periplaneta > Periplaneta americana. The sequence continues at coordinate 62,786,326 of NC_091122.1, forward strand.
ACGCAAGTTTTCAGCTATTGACTTTCAGGTGCGATATGCTATATTTCCAAGTTTCTTTCTACATTATTATAACTGTGGTTAATGTTAATAATACAACGTGGGTTAAAAGTCGCTTTCCCCAATATTCGTTCTTAGGTTTCATACTTTTACACATATACATATATTACCTTATATTTTAGGACATCCAGATAACTTTATTCCAGCAAATCCCCTAGTAACCCCAGTTTATATTCAACCAGAATGATATTTCATATTCGCGTATGCTATTTTCGGATCAATCCCCAATAAATTAGGAGAAGTAATAATATTATCCTGACAATATCCATCGCAATCCTTTTTATTACACCTTTATATAAGTCAAGCTTCTACGGCAAACAATTTTACCCAATTAATAAAATTATATTTTGATTAATAACAACTATTGTAATCCTAACTTGAATTGGCGCACGATCAGTAAAGGATCCTTACATTATTATTGGACAAATTTTATCAGTATTATACTTTTAATAATATGTTATTAACCCAATAACAAAAAAATTGTGACATAACTTAAATAAGTAAAGTTAAAAAGCTTTAAAGAAAAGTATGTGTTTTGAAAGGAAGCATAAGAAAGAAGTTTAAATTTTCTATTAACTTTACTTAAATTAATACACTTAAAGCAACAATAAAAAGAAATAAATTGTAATACCCACAAAAAAGAAAATAAATAATTTAATGATAAAAGTAAAAAATCTTTTCAAGCCAAATATCAACTTATCATAACGAAAACGCGGTATTGTACCACGGACCCAAACAAATAAAAATATAGACAAAAGAAAGCTTAAAATAAAAAAATACAGAACTAATATCACTGCCCAAAAAACTAATATAAAATAATACACTTAAACCAACAATAAAAAGAAATAAATTCTAATACCAAAAAAAAAAAAAAAAAAAGAAAATAAATAATTTAATGATAAAAGGAAAAACCCTTTTCAAGCTAAATATCAACTTATCATAACGAAAACGCGGTATTGTACCGCGGACCCAAACAAATAAAAATATAGATAAAAGAAAGCTTAAAATAAAAAAATATAGAACTAATATTACTACCCAAAAAACTAATACAAAATAATATACCTATAAATAAAATACTAGCATACTCAGCTAAAAAAATATTGCAAAACCACCACTTCTATATTCAACATTAAAACCAGAAACTTGAATAAACGAATAGTGGTGCGTTGACAACCATGTTCATTTCTAAATCAGGGCCGAAATACAGATGATCGAACAGTCACACGTGAAAATCGATGAAAATTGTGAGTTATGTTCTACCATTTGTAAATAAGTGTCTAAACGTTGTGAATTGTGTATTGGGAAACAGTGTCTCAAAATATTTAAAAGAATGTGTAGTTAAATGTAAATTGAATATAATTAAATGTAAGGAAGTTTTAGGGGAAAGCGACTTTTAATACACCCTGTATGTTCTGCGTAATTCGGTTTATTATATGTTTGAAAATAAAACAATTATCTGATATGGCATCCAATAAAAAAGTCTTCCTTGATAGTAGCTCTACTTATCCATGGATATTTTGAGCGTAACTAAACGTTGGTCCATATCGAAGCAGTACCTCCCATTACAAATCTTTAATCAGCGCTAGTTTGATGTGCAGTGAAGGAAGCAGTATCTTATTAGATTCAATCAATGGTTTCTGCTCAACATTCTTAGTTCCTGGCTCCAAATCTTGCCGAAGTGGCCAATCTTTCCTCTTCAACTGAGAATTCTTAGGCCTGTTGTACCAATCGCATAGGAAACAGCAATACTTGGTGTGCTCGCCTGTAGACAAAGTAGGACTGCAACTATCTTCAAATCTCCGTATTTGCTACTTACACGTATCGTATTAATATCTTACATGTTTTATACCTCCGTTTCGTACGTATTACCCTATATATATATATATATATATATATATATACCCAGATTGCTCTGCGTTATAGGCTTTGACAGTAACAACTTTTGTCAGGTTTACTATGCTGCCATCTAGTTGTTACATAAGGAGTCACGTCAATACTCCCATTTGAATTGCATTGTAGCTAGAATACAATATACTGAGTAAATGAAACTCAAGAACAGTTTTTATTTCTCGTCAGAAAAGATACAAAACAATTCGCAACAAAACCGTTGCCAAGGAGAACTGAATTTCCATAGCCCACTCCGTTGTATCATGAACATAGACGTAGGCCAGTTGTGACTGCAGAACTCAGAGCCCTACATGTACTCCCCTCCCAGTGACGCTGAGTCACGAAACTTTTCTTGCACCAGGATAAGTTCTGAATGGTTGGGGATTTGAAGAACTTGGTCGTTGATGATCGGAGGTCTTGTTCCCATCATCTTCAGAGAAGACTTCATAGAAAGCTGGCTTAAGTCTTTCTGTGGAAATGGTTTTAGGGCTCCCGTGAATATCGACTTCGAACACGTAGTCAGATATCCTACGAAGAATTCTATACGGTCCTTCATACGATGGTACAAGGGATCCTTTAGTTGCCACACGAACAAAGACATGCGTACACGTATATAATGTCTTATGCTGAAAAGCTCTTCTGTTGCAGTGGTGAGCAGCGGGAGTCGATCTGACAGTGCGCATTAACTGTCTGTGTTTTTCAGCGAAGGCTCGCTGTGATAGTTCGGTTTGATCGTTGACGAAAAACTCTCCCGGAAGTCTTAGTGTCGCTCCGTAAACCATTTCTGCGGGCGAAGCGTCACAATCTTCTTTGATGCTGGAGCGCAATCCAAGAAGGACAGCCGGTAAGATATCGAGCCAACATTTAGATCCCGTGTGACACATGATAGCGGCTTTCAGTGATCTATGCGTTGGCATATCACGCTCTATCATGCCGTTTGAGGCGGGATGAAAGGCTGTCGTGCGTATTTTTGAAGAACCAATGAGATTACAAAACGCTCGAAAAATAGCTGATTCAAATTGTGAGCCTCTGTCTGTTGTAATAGTGGCAGGTGCGCCGAATCTTGCGATCCAAGTCCTGAAGAATGCGTCTACAATAGTCTCTGCAGAAACTTCAGATATCGGGACCGCTTCAGGCCATCTTGTGAATCTATCAATCATTGTCAGGCAATACTGAAAACCTTTGGCAACTGGAAGCGGACCAATGATATCTATATGTACGTGAGCGAACCGTGCACTTGGCATAGGAATGTGTAGGGGCACATTTTTGTGGTGACGACTTATTTTACTTCTCTGGCACTGAAGACACATACGAGCCCACAGCATAATTTCTTTATTCATTCTAGGCCAAACAAACTTGCGCTGTATAAGTTTCTTAGTTGCTTTACCGCTAGGGTGAGACAGGTTGTGAATGTTATCGAAAACTTTCTTACGAAGACAAGATGGGATGTAAGGTCGAATAACCTGCGTCGAAACATCACAATAAATTTCTTCCTTTGATTCAGTCAGCGGAATTTTTGTTAATTTTAAGCTGGTCGAATTAGATTGAAGAAGATGTTGAAGTTCTTCATCAGCAGCCTGTGCGGCCATGAGGTCATCTGCAGATATTAGCGTCGGCATGTCTATGGCACCTATACGTGACAAACAGTCTGCTACAGTGTTGTCTGCACCCTTAACGTGGACGATTTGCGTCGTAAATTGACTAATGAAATCCAAGTGACGGAGCTGCCTAGGCGAAGCTTTGTCCGCACTTTGATTAAAAGCGTGAATCAATGGTTTGTGATCAGTTACGATAATCAGTCTTCGTCCTTCAACCATACAACGAAAATACTTAAGGCTTTTGTAAATTGCTAACAGTTCACGATCATATGTGCTGTATTTAATTTCCGCATTGGTATGTTTCTTAGAGAAAAAACCCAAAGGTTCCCAACGACCGAAATTGTACTGCTCGAGCACAGCCCCAGAAGAAATATCAGAAGCATCCGTGCGAAGAGCTAGAGTAGCATTGTCCCGTGGGTGAACTAAGAGAGTTGCTTTTGCTAATTGTTGTTTGCATAGCTCAAATGCCTCTTCAGCCTCTCTATCCCACGTAATAAGACGCTTGTCATTCTTTTTTGCACCGTGAAGATGAATATGTAGCGGGGCTTGTATCTGCGCCGCACTGCGGAGGAAACGTCTGTAAAAATTAATAATACCGAGAAACTTGCGCAAGTCGACAATGGTCTTAGGCTTGGGGTAGTCTGCAATTGCCTTAATACGATCTTCAAGCGGCCTAACACCATGTTCATTGATTGTGTAGCCTAAGTAGTTAACTTCACTGACGCCGAAAGAACACTTGGATAAGTTAATAGAAAGTCCATGTTCACGCAGCCTCTGGAAAACAAGACGAAGGTGCTGTTCATGCTGCCCCTCGTCTTTCGATGCTATCAATAAGTCGTCGATGTAACACGTGCAGAAGTCCACGAAGTACGCTATCCATTAGACGTTGCATAGTCTGCGCAGCATTACGTAATCCAAAGGTCATGACGTTGAATTCGAAAAGACCGAAGGGCGTTATTACTGCTGTCTTGGCGCGATCGTCTGGAGCTATGGGTACTTGGTGATAGGCTCTGGTAAGGTCAAGAGTACTGAAAATGGTACAACCGTCTAGCCGTTGAGTTACATCATGTATATGAGGAACTGGATACTTATCAGGGATAGTTGTAGCATTTAAACGACGGTAATCCCCACAGGGTCTCCATCCTCCGTTCTTTTTAGAAACGAGATGAAGAGGACTAGCCCAGGGACTGCTCGAGGGAGTACAGATACCTTGAGATAGCATATAATCAAACTCCGCTTTAGCGACCTTAAGCCTCTCAGATGTAAGACGTCGAGCACGTTCTTTGATAGGTGAGCCCTTCGTTTTGATGTGATGTTCCACACCATGTTTTGTTGGGCCAATAAATGGCGGAACCTTAGTTATGTCAATAAATTCTCGCAATAACAGCTCGTATTTTCCGCTAGCTATCGTAGAAAAGGTTGACAAAGCAACTGTGGTTAACTTGCCAATTGTAGCTCTGGCCGTTGAAGGGTCTGTAAGCTTTCGCTGCTTGAGATTAACTAGAATACCATAATGTTTCAAAAAATCAGCTCCAAGTATAGGCTGAGAAATGTTAGCAATTGTGAACTTCCATGGATATTGGCGTCCTAGATTAAGGTCCAGTGTAATAAGCCTCTCGCCATAGGTATCTATGACTGACCCATTCGCTGCATATAGTTTGAAATCAGCTGGTTGCTTACCGATGAAGTTTGCCTTAGAACGGGGAAGAACAGATAAATCAGCTCCCGTGTCAACGAGAAAGTCCAAGTGATTAATCTTGTCTGTAACAATGAGACGATTTTTAAATCTCTCGTCATGGACCGCCTCGACTCCAGACGACGTCACTAGTTTTCCGAATTTTTCTCTAAGCTCCAGCAACAAGGCTGTATACATCGTCTCGCGTTAGCTCCAAACTTAAAATGATAGTAGCAAACTTTATCTTTCTTCTGTTTGTAAAGTTTACTTCGTTGGGTATCGGATGACGACCCGCCGTTATTTTTAAGATGAGGAGATTTGTACTTAGACAATTTGCATAACTCGTCTACTTTGCTTTTCAATTCCGTAACCTCGTCAACAATAGTCGATAATGTAAAGGGTTCTTGCCGAGCTACTGACATTCGAGTTGTTACGTTCGTCTCCTGCATCTTGTCAGCTAAAAATGCTAGCTTGTCCAAACTATCCTCTTCTCTGCAAAGCAAAGACATTCTAATAGTGGGTGCTAGTTGTGCTAAGAAGAGTGACTTGAGGACTTCTTCACCTAAATGGCCGGAAGCTAAACTTCTGAGCTCTTGTAGATAGTGGGACGGTCGTTTCTCTCCTATAGGTATGCCGCTCAATAATCTATTGAGTCTTTTGTTGATTGGTTCAGCAAAAGCGGCAATGATACGTGTTTTAATAGCGTTATACCTGCCGTGGTTGGTGGAGATTTAATTAAATCAGCTATGATTGGAATAAACGTATGATCAGCGTTACTTACTATATATTGGAATTTTTCTTGATCTCGAGTAATCCCTGCGAAACTGAGAGCATTTTCCACTACTACAAACCATAGATCTGGATCGTCCTTGTAGAATGGAGGAGGCTTCTCAATACGTTGTGCACACACAACGACTCTGTCACCACTACTAGTTGGTAAAGAACTTTGCTCTGTATCTTCGTGCGTGTTCATATCACGTCGGGGTCACCAATATTGTAGCTAGAATACAATATACTGAGTAAATGAAACTCAAGAACAGTTTTTATTTCTCGTCAGAAAAGATACAAAACATTTCACAACAAAACCGTTGCCAAGGAGAACTGAATTTCCATAGCCCACTCCGTTGTATCATGAACATAGACGTAGGCCAGTTGTGACTGCAGAACTCAGAGCCCTACAGCATTAGCGATTGTACTGCCACCTCGTGTTCGTTTACGGCGGACGGGTGGCGATCCTGGCGGTTGTTCTCTTCAAAGTGCAACCGACTTTAACATACAGCGTATTCCGAATCTCACCGGACCGGTGGACGACAATGACGTCACGCTGCAAAGAAATAGGAACAAAACTATTGGAAGGTTCGGTGGCTGTCATGGCGGCTGTACAAGTTATTGTCTGTACTACACTAGGAAGATTTTGTAAAATTTCCGTACTGTCATTTCGTTCAAAGAAAAGAGAGCATAAACAATTTATTTCTTGAACCGGTAGTAATAGCTGGTCCGTTGACATGTTCCCTCCTAAGCCATTAACGTCTTTACGTTGTGCTCATTACAAACAATACAGCAGAACACACCGCCATGACACAACAGTGCACGAGGTCATTCGTCTGCTAATTCTCGCCCTATACAAGAACCAATCACATTTACTGATGTCGGCTGATGGAGACTGCCACCACCTCTGCAAGCTGATGGAACCGGTGCGACAGCGGTGGAACATCAGTGACATCATCGTTGAAATTCGGAACACCGTGATGCCATCAGATTTCTCAGTGCTGAGATTCGGAATACGCTCATAGGAATGAGCAGTCTATATGTGATCTGGGGTATTACTCAACCAGGCTAGGAATATTATGGACTGGAGACGCTAGTATAGCGATACTGATGTAACGGACAGTCTTAGGAAAAAGTTCTTTCGCACAGATACTTTATAAGTCCCAGAAAGGAGGCAGTTCGCATGATCAGACTACAACGAAACAAAACTAATTTTATTGTCTCAACTAGTCCTTCTTTTTTTAACCAGGTCGCTCGTCCTCTGATCATGCGCACTGCCTCCTGTCTGGAAATTCTAAAGTATCTGTGCGACAAAACTTTTTTCTAAGACTGTTCATGCACGACGCGGGTCGTAGTTCCTAAATTCACCGATCCTATTCCGAGCTTGGTTAGATAATACTGCATACCCAATTGGAATTGAAGGCATAACATTCCTGTTATGTAATAATACAGCCACAAGACTGAACTCTAAGGTATCTAATAACAGCCTCCATTGATTAGAGTGTGTTGGATAATTACTGCTTTCATTAACCCTAGCACATTATTACCGGAGCCGGTAAGCTGCAGCACAATCATTTAAAAACAACACCCAGGTAACGCAAACTCCCGCACCGATACTGTGTAATACTCGCACCGAGACTGTGTAAACTTCCGCGACTCTTTTTCCTTTGACCATCCTGACATTTACCTTCCCACTTTACCAGACTCTGAAGTGGCAATGCGCGCGGAACATAGGTGCGGTTAAAATGTCTGGTCAATCATGATATATTAAACTTTTGGACATAGTACGTAATACTCAACTGTACACAAGTTAAAATTGTTATGTACTTTGTAATTGTTAGTCCTTGTAATAACATTTATATGTGTAACACTTTTGACGAAATCAAATCGAGAAATTTGTTTCTCCACATACACGCAAGTGTACAAAACGTGGATATTAATTTTTCGCCTTTATATGCTTGCTAACTGCCACTTCTTGTCAACTGCTTCGAATTTTTATATAGCCTACGTGTGTACTTAAAACTGTAATATATATAATATTTATGGATTTTAAGATGTTAAGATGACTATTATAGAAGGGACATTGAATTTGGAGTGACATGATTCAACTGCGTTTATAGTTTCCTTTCATTCCTTCAAAAAATAAAACTATTAGGATACTAACAGGATCTTGGTATAATGTGCACTGTACACCTCTGTTTATAAAGTAGGCCTAATGATAAAATCTTAACTGTTGTAAATCTTAGAATTTACTGCTATAGCCTAACATTTACCGTTATAGTGCGGTAAAACCCCGAAATATCTGATTAGATGTACGTATAGCCTACATTTTGAACTTTTACCAAGAGAAGTTGGTAAATCTCAGGATTGATCGATCAGCTGTGGTAAAATCGTATTAATTTAATAAAAAATATATTAAGTAAGATTTACCGTTCTTTGCAATTTTACATATATATTTCCGATTAATCTTTTTATTGTTATTTTAGGATCAATTTTAAAAACATAAATAAAAATCACCTCAGCAATGACTGAAATAATTTGTATTTATTTTAAATTTAAGTTATTTACATATTCTTACATTTCAATGTGATTATAATAAACACTATTCCATATTAAAAATAGTGAAAAATATTACAGGTTTAACCATTGTCTGTTATAGTATTACATACAAAAATTAACAAAGCCTTTACATTCCCTCAAGCAGTTTACGTCCACAAATAAAGCAAAACAAACATTATGAATGTTAATTCTTGTTACAAGGTTGGCCGTTATGACATTTCTTCGCTTGCATTTCAAGAACTTCTTTGGCATCCTCTCGGAAACGCTTCACTTTATCGACCCTGCAAACATGTCTGAACCTGTACAACGGAGGCGGGATTCTTCGATCTTGCTTTTACCAGTTCGCATCGGTAAATCCTGAGACTTACCAACATATCTTGGTAAAAGTTCAAAACGTATGCATCTAATAAGATATTTTGGGGTTTTACCGCACTATAACGGTAAATGTTAGGTTATACCGGTAAATTCTAACATTTACCGGTCTTCGTGCGTTTACGGTAACGTATAGGCCTAATTGTCTTCTTTACATAAAAAATAACATCAATCACTGTATTTACAGATCTGAGCTGCATCATCAGTTCATCACTCAATCAGAAGAAACCATCACCTTATCGAGCCTGATGTCAGACTATCCAAATTCAAAAAGTGGTTTCAATGCATGGCCGTTTCTGCTATGTTCATTGAATTGCCATCAAATGCGCAACATATAGATTATAAAGATATTGAGCAAAAACTTACAGAATTGCCTTGTTAATAATCCATTTAATGACATCGGGAATATTTTGATTGTGATGTAATTATATTTTAATTGTTAATTTCTTAATGAGATGTACTTCATTTATATTAATTGCATATGGTTGTAATTTACGGTTTCACATTATTATTTTAATGTACATGCGGATTTATTCCTGGAAATAATTTATGTGACATTATTATATAACGACACTGTTCATAGCAACAATTGTTCTATGGCAATAAAAGTGTTTAATGTTCAATCCATTCTTCAGCGGGGAATACAGCATCCAGACGAATGTAATTATTCTTCAAAAGGTAAACACACAATTCTGTTAATATTCACTATTAGGTTTATAAGTCATGAAGCCATCTGTGAAATAAGTGAAAGAATAGTCTGTCTCTTTAACTGGTAAAACAGACAGACCAAAAAGCAAAGTGGAATTTTTTTTACAGAAAAACACCTGAGGCATTCCCCGTTCACGTACTTCACGATACCATTTTTTCGAAAGTGAAATGCATAGCGTATGGTACAGCTTAAAAAATTCTATATAGAACAGTGTGTATATGACAGTTCAAAATGGGATACAATAACTGGCGGCAGAAAAATTAACCTTTAGATTTGCGTGTAATGTCCTTCATGCTGTCCATGGATGGAGGAAAAAAGCCAAGGTAATATTGAAAATTTCATCAACGTAGGCACAGTTGTTCATCCTCTCAATTCTGATTTGCATCCCTGTTTTACCTGCTTTGTCTGCTTTGTTCCTTCCTTCCTATCTTTCTGTCTTTCTTACTTTCTTCCTCACTTTCCTTCTCCTTCATTTTCTTTCTTTCTTTCTTCCTATCCTCCTTACTTTCTTCCTTACCTACTTCATTTCTTTCTCCTATACTTCCTTCCTTTCTCGGTTACTTCCTTTCTGGCTTTCTTTCTTACTTCCTTCCGTTCCTCTTTAATTTCTCCCTTACTTCCTTTCTCCTTTACTTTCTTTCTTCCTTTCCTCCTTACTTTCTTCCTTACCTACTTCATTCCTTCCTCCTTTACTTCCTTCCTTTCTCTGTTACTTCCTATCTGCCTTGCTTTCTTTCTTCCTTCCTTTCCTCCTTATTTTCTCCCTTACTTCCTTTCTTCCATCCTTTTCTCCTTACTTTCTTCCTTACCTACTTCATTCCTTACTCCTTTACTTCCTTCCTTCCTTTCTCGGTTACTTCCTTTCTGCCTTGCTTTCTTTCTTCCTTCCTTTCCTCCTTACTTTCTTTCTCCTTTACTTTCTTTCTTCCTTCCTTTCTTTCTCCTTTACTTTCTTTCTTCCTTCCTTTCCTCCTTTCTTTCTCGGTTACTTCCTTTCTCCACTTTCTTCCTTACCTACTTCATTCCTTACTCCTTTACTGCCTTCCTTTCTCGGTTACTTCCTTTCTGCCTTCCTTTCTTTCTTCCTTCCTTTCCTCCTTACTTTCTCCCTTACTTCCTTTCTCCTTTACTTTCTTTCTTCCTTGCTTTCCTTCTTTACTTCCTTTCTTTCTCGGTTACTTCCTTTCTCCTTTACTTTCTTTCTTCCTTCCTTTCTTCCTTACATTCTTCCTTACCTACTTCATTCCTTTCTCCTTTACTTCCTTCCTTTCTCGGTTACTTCCTTTCTGCCTTGCTTTCTTTCTTCCTTCCTTCCTTTCCTCCTTACTTTCTCCCTTACTTCCTTTCTCCTTTACTTACTTCCTTTCCCCTTTACTTCTATTCCTCCTTACTTTCTTCCTTACCTATTTCATTCCTTTCTCCTTTACTTCCTTCCTTTCCTCCTTTCTTTCTCCCTTACTCCCTTTCTTCTTTACTTTCTTTCATCCTTCCTTTCCTCCTTACTTTCTTCCTTACCTACTTCATTCCTTTCTCCTTACTCCTCCTTCGCTACTCTCTTCCTTTATTCCTTACTTTCTTCCTTTCTTACTTCTCTTCTTTATTCCTGACTTTCTTTCTGCCTTTTGTTCTTTCTTTCTTTCCTTGTTCTTTCTTGCTTGCTAATTACTCTTCATTTTTCCACCTCTTTCTTTTAATTCGTATTCTTGAATTTCTCACTTGTTTACTCCCTATTTGTTTACTGTTTTTCTTGCCTTGTCTCAATTTTATTTTTGCCTCCCCTTTCTATGTTTGTCTCATCTTATCTTTTTGATTTTCCATTTGCTTTTATTCTCTATATCTCATTCCTGTCTCTTACTCTTTTTCTATATTTATTTATCTCTTTCTTTTAACTTCTTCTTCTTCTTTCCATTCCCTGCTTTTTCTATTTATTTCGCTTTTTCTCATTATTCATTTAGCTACTCCCATTTGACATCTCATTTCATCTCTCTCTCTCTTTCTCTCTCTATATATAGAGGAGAAGGTGGAAATATGGGCTACCATTTTGTTTTCCTCATAATAATGGAAAATGGTGTGGCATATTACTTGGAAATCTTTATTGACATACAAAATAATTATTCATATATAATTTTTCCTTTCTTAAAGATCAATAGTTGCAATAGATATTTGCATATAATTAATTTTTGAACGGAAGAAGAACTGCTCCTCTATAGGTAGTGAGGTCTAAATATGGGCTACCATAAACATTTGAAAATAAAATTGGAAAAAACAAAGAAACATAAGTAGGAAACCTGTGTCACATCAATGGCAATATTCTGTAACAAATAACGCAAATCACGATAGTGAAAATACGGGACGTGTCAATGTGCTGGTAATATGGGCTACCTATCCCATATTTTACAAATAGCGGTAGCCCATATTAGCAGCATCGACTCATGATGGTTTCTAAGATTATGTATGGCAAATGTTGTCCTAAATAAATATTACTCTTATGTCATATGATAGAGCTATTCTTAATCAGTGCAACACATCAAGCTTGAATTTAAACACGAAATATATTTCTTTCAATAAAATTGAGACTACATATCTGCAAAAACTTTAAATTGATGAAAAACACAAAGGACACACCACATCCACACCACAAAGGCAACTGGTTTGTGTATTTGTGGAAGCAGACTGATGGACACGTGATATACTTTTAGAGTTTTTTCGCTAGGTAACAACATCATATATAGTAAAAAAACGAGGTAGCCCATATTACCACTCCTAGCCCAAATTTCCACCTTCTCTTCTATATATATATATATATATATATATATATATATATATATATATATATATATATATATATATATCTGTGGCTTGGTTCTAAAAGGGCCAATGTCAAAAATGTTAGTTTTGAGATAAATGGGTTTGAAGTTTGCTTCTTTGTACAGTGAACCTATGACATTGGCTTGTGAATGCTCTGTACCTTCCACATTAACTGCAGCAGACATTGGTCCTTTTAGTGTATGGAAGAACAGACCGAGATAAGCTCGAAAGTGTATATAACTCAAAAGTGCAAAAAATTGACATTGGCCCTTTTAGAACCAAGCCACAGATATATATTTCTTACTTCTTATCGCCCTTTATTCCCATTCTCTTGCTTCTAATGTTCCTCTTTCTCATTTTTCTTCTGTTCTTGCCTTTTTTTCTCTCTCGTTTCTATTGTCAATTGATTCCCATTATATTTTCCTAATTCTATCTTTCTGTATCTTTTTACTCTTTCTTCTCTCCGAAGTTGTCAGTGGCGCTACAGATTGCGACATGTTCCGCCACTGAGTCGCGTGGGAGATGGATCAATGGAGCCGCTGGCGGCGGAGTCTTGTTTGATTGTCATTTCTAACAAATCATCTGCAATATGGAGCGCAACACGACCATTGTCAACGCGCCTCTGTCTCGCATTGGACCGGCCGGGCCGCGCGCAGCCTGCAGGCACCTTTTACTGATTGAAGGTTTGTTGTCTGCCTCAGTGCCCGCGCTGCGTATAATGGACCTCTTCATCCGCGAAGATCTAACAGGCTGCTTCGCAAGTCCGTGTCGTCATCCTCTTGATCGCTTTCATAAATGCATTCTCTTCCATTGTTCCTTTTTCTGTTCCTCTCCCAGCTTCATTTAATTCTGATCTCTATTTTATGTATTTCTTTCCATCCATATTTCATTTTTTTCTGTATATTATAAATAATAAATTTAGCTTCCCTTACGAAAAGGTTGCCAGATTTGACAAAGCGTATTACATATAATTTGGAAACACACCTAAAAGGTAAAATGATATACATTTGAAACGGTTAGGGAATCGAATATACAAAATGTCAGAAAAATTTACACCCAAGTAGCGTTTGTGATCATTTACAGTGGAGAAAGGGGGAAGAAAATATCATCAATAGGTTAGAATGATTTGAACGCCATATACCGCGAGAAAAATAATAGTACGGATTTACTGGCATTGATATCGAAACCAATCAACAGCCATCGGTTAAGATAACTTGAAATTTCCATTATCACTCTCATACAAATGATTTCTCAATATCTGAACCGATCCTGTACTCTTGTATCCACTCTATGTATTTCTTAACTTCTCAAGATTTTAACAGCATTTCTCCATAAGCTTTCGTGTTCACGTGTTTTCCTTCTCCTTTCACCCATTTCCCCTTTATCATCATTTCTTTTCTTTTTCTTTCATCCCTTTTCCATTCTCCTTTCATCCATTCTTTCCTTCTTTGAACCCTACTTTCATTCTTTCATTATCTTCTTCCTTTTCATTTTTCCCAGTTGTATATTTCTTCAACGATTTCCAGTTCATTACCCTCCATAACATCTACAAAATTTAATAAATTTCAAAAACATTGTTTTCGTACATGTGAAACATTCAAATAACGAATTCCTGAAAATTTTAGTTTCCTGGATTAAAAAGAAGCTGAAAAAAATTCGTTTTGCATGGAAAAACTAAACTTCTGGAAAATAAACGCTAAAATAAGACAAATATGCGTATTCTACGTCTCTCTCAGAAAAACGAAAAGTTAACATGGATATACTTTAGTGTAATAATATGTGATATACCTTTTTAAAGATGAAAAACCAAAGAATAAATTGAGAAAATGAAAATATATATAATTTTTCGCATAAAATTCGTAAAATGGTGAAGAATTAGCGTTAAAATTAAAACTTGTATGCCTTTCTCAGAAAATCGAAATATTAAAATGGATACAGTTTGAGTATAGACATATGCGATAGCTATAACATTTTAAAGAAAGGAAACCAATATCTATTGGAAACATAAAGAGTAAATCAAGATTTTCACACAATCGAATTCTGTTTACCTTCAATACATCGTTCCGTTCGCATTCCACAGCCTACTAAAATCCAGTCGTACGTAGTAGCCAACCTTGTATATTTCTAATGCTACTGATTCAGTTGCGTATTATGAGGATTCCTTCTAAATATGTACGGTATATTGTCAATTGAAGGGTTCAGATTCATTAGGCCTACAGATTGACATATTATTTAGTTTTCATGTGCATACTTAATATTACTTGCTATATGTTTAATTAAATTATGACAATCAGTTACATTTAACCCTTTTTTCTTCGTTTTTAATATATGGCGCTTGGCCCATTATGGCCGTGAACTACAAACCAACAACGATCGAGAAAAGGAGACTAACAGCGCTCGGAAAGCCGAAAACCCGCACGACAATGTTATATTATGTCGCGTCCTTGACGTAAAGACTGGTTATGAGTCTTTCGAGACTCGATATTGATCATCTCCCGAAGTCCCGAAATCAGCATTTTTATACCTGATTGAACTTTTATCTACTTTGGCAACTGTTATATATGTATAAACAATCAAGTAGTCTATTTGAAACATCTCTAACTTTCAGTGTATAATAATCCGTTCCCCAGTCTTTATTTAATTACTACGCCCTTATTAAAAGGCTAGGAATTTTCTTTTCATACATTTGAGATCAAGTGTGCAATTTCAAGTAAAAAGATATTAATGTCATGTTTTATGCTTCTTAGAAATGCAAATTTATTTGAGAATTTTTTTTTATTCATATAGCCATAGTCAATATCACATAATAGAACCAGAACATTTTGATAACTAAGATGCTGTTCTGTTTTATCTTTTTGTCTCATTTAAACATTTATAATTTTATTTATTTCAATGATGTATGTTATTCAAAGTTACGAAATCTGTTCTGTTTTATCTTTTTGTCTCATTTAAACATTTATAATTTTATTTATTTCAATGATGTAGATTATACAAAGTTACGAAATCTTTCCACGCCGACCAAATGGTATTTCGAGAAAGACGAGCGAGACTCGAAGCGCAGCGAGAATGACGAGCCGAGACTCGAAAGACAAATGCAACGAACACAGCGAGCGAGAGCGGCAGTTAGTTTTGTTCATCTCTACCGTCAATCCTTCAATTACCTAGCGATGCTCTATCTATTACATTGTTATTTATCATTGATGAAATTATTATTAGTGATAGCAAGATGTTATTTGGCGAGATGAGATCGAGCATTCACCATGGGATTACCTGATATTTACCTAACAATTGGGAAAATCCTCTAAAAAAAAAAAACAAATAATCGATCCATGCAGGAAATGAACCCACGCCCGAGAGCAGCTCCGAATCAGTAGACGAATGAGCCTACAGTCTGGGCTATGCTGGTGGCTAATATTTATGCACATATTTAATATTATGCTATTATCTACAAAAATAATTCTGACTTTAATGTTAGGAACGGACGATACGACTGTGGCAAATTCTAGATCGCACGCCAGGAATTTCCCAGAGGAGACCAGAGAACTCTAAGAACATATTCGCAGTCCCTTGTAGATGCATTTCAGAAATGTTACTGCTCCTCCAACTTGCTAACAACAGAGAAATTATGTAAATTCTTCGAAAACTTAATTCTTGCTCTAAATTGAGAATATTCTGACGAAGTTCAAAGGTCAGGTAGGTAACGTAACGTCAGTGGAGCTCAGTTATACATACATTACACCGTGAATGGGGCGTTCATATTCAGCTCATGTAAGCGGGAGGATGGTCTCTCCTCGCTTCAACAAAAGTCGTGTTAAAAGAAGGATATGATTTAAAACATTGCTCCCATAGTGAACTAAGCTATTAGCAAAGAATACATTTTCACAGCCCTCTATGAATTAAAAAGTAATTCTACAACAAAGAGGCTGTGCAGGTGCCTCTAACATGTAGTTGCAGGTGCGGAAACAGTTTCGACCTCGATGTTCACCTCTTCTCTTTTATCCCTCCCCCACAGAATGCATTATTTCAACTTGGCGCTGTAACGTTCTTTCCACAACACTGAGTTCAACTTCTGACATTTCATAGCATCTCCTAAAGGGCTTTCTGGCTTTTTAAAAATAATCCTACATCGACGTAATCAGGAGTGATAAATTTACATGTAGAATTGATTACACTAGTCTACAACATTTTTTGTGCCGACAAACAGAATGCTGATTATTACCAAGTCTGATGCGCTGATTACGAATATGTAATCAGATTTTGCCCATCACGTCAGATTTCTGAGCACTGCAACAATGTTCTATTTTATGAATAGCCATGAATACAGTGCGGGCGGGAAGTAACTAGGTATTATTAATTGGCTGTAGAATTTTTAATATCGATGGAACCATAATGAAAATTGTGTGTATATATAAATCATTAAATAGAATTTGAACTTTTGTTCGTCCGTAGTATAGATGATGGCCGTGAGGGGCAGTTCGCGCAACAATAGCAAAGATGGTCGGTCACCTATTTGTTCGCGAGAGTGCGCAGATTGCTGCACGCTATGAAGTGTGGATTTCCGTTGTTTTCGTTCGAGATGGTGCCATATGGAGAAAGGAAGGAATGCCACAATCCGTCCAGAGACGACAAAGAATTGGAATCACGGATTTGGGGCATTATCACCAATGCCCCACGCAACTTCCTCCAGAAGACTGTGGATTCCATTACCGGCCGCTTGAGGAAATTGGTGGAAGCCACAGGTGTCTACGTTTAATTTTGATATATGCATACGTATTCCCATTTAACAAGGTACACATGAAATAAATTTCAATAATTTAATGTTGTAAATATAGATTTTATGCACATTTTTCAATACCTACTATATATGTAGCAGCGCTTCTTTGGTTTCTATCCATTATGCCAAGTCCCTCTTCACTTGACACATCTGAATCATGGTTTGTTGATACTTGAAAGATAAGATAGACTTATAGGGTACCTGGTAATGAAAACAGAGACAGTCTGTACTTTGTTTAGTTCGAGTGTAGAGGTTTTGTTAGTAGTGTGAGCTGTTCTGTGTGAAATGAAATGAAAAAGCAAAGGCGTAGTTTTAACAACTTTCCGAACCAATGGTATGGTGTGAGCAAAAAAACCACTAAGATGTTTGTTATTTCTGCTTACTCAATGTTACTGGATTTTCTTAAAAAAAATAAGAGACTCATTCAGTATCCTAATCTCCCGTCAGCTATAAGCCCAATACCTCACGGAGAAAATTTACTTGTTCCCATTCCACTTTCTACATACCAAGAAGAATCGGAATCTGACATAACGTCATCTGATGATGTGCAGCCCTCTACACCAAGGGATGACGTCTACATCCCAGATGAAGAGAGAGAAGAAAAGCCACATTTAATAACATAGGTAGAACTCAATGATTGGTGTACGTGATTTGTACTTAACTAAACAGCTGACTGAGCTTCTAGGATCTCGTCTTCAGGAATGGAAGGTGCTGGATAAAGATGCTAATGTTTCAGTATTTAGAAACATAAATAAGGATCTACCATTTTTCATAGTTACAGGTTCTGGAGTTTGTGCATGCAGCGATGTAAATGAACAGATTAAAACTAGGTATTACACATAATGCTGAATCGCGGAGCTTATTTATAGATGCTTCTAAAATTAGTCTGAAAGCCATTTTGTTACACAATTGCAATAAACTTCCTCCATATCTGTAGCATACAGCGCAGCAATGAAAGAAACATACAGTACAAAAACATGTGTCATATTCTTGAAGCCATTAAAATATGAAAATCATTGTTGGCATATTTGCGGGATCTTAAAGTCTTCTACATGGAATGCAGAGTGGATTCACTAAATATCCTTTTTTCTGTACCTTTGGGACAGCCGAGATACTCAACATCACTATACAGTCAAGGAATGGCCAAGAAGAGAAGATTTCACTCCTGGAAAGCATAATGTAAAATTTAAACCTTTAGTGGTCCCACAAAAATATATCTCCATCCTTTACACATTAAATTAGGGCTCATGAAGAACTTTATGAAAAGTATGGACACAACAGGCGAAGGTCTGAAATATCTAAGAAGAATATTCCCTAGTTTGAGTGATACAAAATGAAAAGAAGGAATATTCATTGGACCTCAGATTAAAAAAGTGATGGGTGACCAATTTTGTTTAGAAAAAATTAACTCCAAACGAACGTGCAGCATGGGACTCATTTAAAAGTGTTGTGAATGGGTCCTTCGGCAACAAGAAGGAAGAAAATCATGACGAACTAGTTCAGAATCTTTTTCAAAATTATAAGAATTTTGGATACAGGATGTCTGTCAAATTCACTTCCTACATTTCATTTAGATTTCTTTCCTAAAAACTTGGGTGCAGTGCGTAACAAACAAAGGGAACGCTTTCATCAAGACATTTTACAGATGGAACAGCGTTATAAAGGGAGATGGGATCAATCTATGATGAGTGATTACTGCTGGTTCATACAAAGAGAGTATACTACAACATACACAAAAAAGTGTTTTAAAGCGATGCCTGCCTTCCACTATATAAATGTAAATAGCCATTTACATCATTATAACATGAAGGACACTTTATTTTTAGTACTAACACCACTATAATAGTGGAAGACTATGTTTGTGCATTCTGCATTAGATATTAAAAATGTGGAACTGCTTAGTTAGTATCGAACTTTTCAGAAGTGTAATAAGGGTAATAACTGAAAATCTGAGGGTGCTGCTGAAAAATGGGTTCCATTTTTGGATTCAGCATGGCAAATATGTGGATAGTAACAATGTTTCATTTCGGCACAATTTTCAAAGTTAAAATTTGTAGACTAGTGTTATTGTTTGGAGTAAGTGGACTTAATGACAAAACTGAAAGGTGTACTTAATCTTGATCGCATTCCCGAGGCACAGAAGGTCACTTAAGGCTGGTTTACAATAAACCGGGAACGAAAACGACGACGAGAACGAGAACGGAAATATTGTTAAAATAAATGTATTTAAATGTGAGCATTCACAATTAACTATTATGAATGTACACAATCAAATACATTGCACAAGAAAACGGATACAACCCCAACATAATACACAACATAATACGTAAGACAAAACAAAACCACAAAAAACAGAAGAATACAACACAAACACAAGAACACAAAAAATACATCACACTAACATACGAAAACAAAAACACTCATAAAATTGCAACCTCATTCAAGAAATTAAACTACAACATCGCATACAGAACAAATAACACTATACAAAAACATCTCAACACACAAACAACACAAACAAACAAATACAACCACACAGACGTATACAAACTCAAATGTAACACCTGCAACAACTTCTACATAGGACAGACAGGAAGATCATTGCAAACACGTTACAAAGAACATATCACAGCTATAACAAAATTAGAAAACACCTCCATACATGCAGAACACATCACAAATGCTAACCACACCTACAGAGATATCAACACAGACATGGAAATACTGCACATCCAACCAAAAAGCCAGCAACTCAACACACTAGAACAATATGAAATATACAGACACACGAAAACATACCCCAACGATATTCTCAACACACAACTCAACTTCAAAACACATACACTCTTTGACTCTACACTACGAACGCACCCACAGAGGAAACAAAGAGGCGTCAAGATCAACAACGACCAATTCCGAAGATGACCGAAAATAGGTCGAAACATGTTAACAAGGTGCGTTAATAATATTTAACACAAGAAAGTTCTTATCATACATATTCCGAAATATTATGAATGCTTACATTTAAATACATTTATTTTAACATTATTTCCCTTTTCGTTCTCGTTGCCGTTTTCGTTCCCGGTTTATTGCAAACCAGCCATTATTCTGCGTTATGGCTCTGAATGATGGAGAAAGCTAGCAAATCACAAAGTAGAATAGCAAAGCATCTGTGGAAACAATGAGGCCTGTCCTGTCACAATACATTTACGATGTAAAGCAGATGGTACACGACTGCCTGACACAATCGAAAAAATAGACTGATCAATTTCAATCCTTTTTAAATATTTTAAACACTTATAAAAATTTGAATTATTGTAATATTGTATGCTAGTCCACCGCTGTGGGATAATGGTTAGCACGTCTGGCCATGAACGAGCGGGTCCAGGTTCAAATCCTGGTTGGAACAAGTTAACTGGCTGGGTTTTTTCCGGAGTTTTCCTTCAACCAATTGAAAAAGAATTGCTGGGTAACTTTCGACGTTACATCTCAGACTCATTTCGCAATCATTAATTTACATATCTTCCATACAATAGCCCGGATTAAGCTCACTGTGCGGCGTGCTGTAGTAGTAGTAGTAAGCGTGCTGTAGGAGTAGTAAGCACAATAAGCCTCAGGCTGCTGTGCAAGTCTTCGAATCCCTCCTCCGTACAAGAAAAAAAAACATGAAAAAATGCGGTATGCTATAATTAAAAAAAAAATTAAAATATTTTGTGCGAGATCGTGCGTATTTGCTTGTTTTCCGCACAGAACCAATACGCGGTAAGTGTGAAATACCACATTCAGTATTCCCAACGTAACACACATAGCAATTTTCCTCTTCTTACCGCTTAAGCGCGACATTCATTTTACTGCTTTAGGCTTTTAACATATTATTTTTAGAGACGTTTAACATAGTATTAATTATAAATTGGAAACTTACCACTGCAATTTCACCTAAATTGCAATGTTAATTATTGTTTTTAAATATTTGCAAAAATTAAGTAAATTCTACTACTCCACGAAACTTATTGCATTCTTGATACAAGTAACATTAAGGAAGCCGTGAAAAAATCAACAAGATATCAGATGCCGATGTTATTACTGCAATATGTTATATAAATAATATTGTTAAAATATTAAAATGAAAAATAAATCATTACATAACCTTACCGTTTGTTTTAAGTTCGCATTTATAGACTGGGGGAAAAAAAGACAGAAGTATATCACGCCCTGCTGGAGTTTAGTAAACACAGAAAGCATTTTATAGCAACAATGTTGAAGAAAGATATTTTGGTTTTCCAAAGTTGCCGTCATTAAACAGAAACCAATATGGAGATTTCATTGCAACTAATTATAAATTCGTCTTTCAGGTATGTAATAAACGATCTTTGCACAAAATAATGTACTATACACGAGCGGTATGTTTGTTTTCATGTTCTTGGAAATTAAAAAAGCTCAACTACGTTTCGCTTTTTCAATCTTTTCCTCGAACATGAAAACATCAACACACCGCTCTTGTAACGTATATTACTATTACATAAAGGCAGGGGACAGACATATTTTGTCCCTGCGCATTATTGAGACATAACTGTTCAGACAACGTAAAGACATCGTCTCCGTTAGTCAGTGGCGTACGCAAGATGTGCAGGAATTTAAGAGAATGGAATAAGACATTTGGAATAGCCTATAGTACAGTATACAGGGTGTTTAAAAATACGGGGCATAATTCCAGGAATGTATTTCCCACATGTAGACAATCAAAATAGTTCATTACAATATGTGTCCGGAAATGCTTTATTTCCGAGTTATGGCCTTCACAACATTGAAATTCACCGGAACGTTTTTCTTTCCGCAGGTCGTTGCCGTCAAAGGAGACATTAAGAGGGCACTCTGACAGTTCATTCCGAGGCTCGCCGGTACTTGGATCGAAGGTTTCCTGATCGATGGATAGGTAGAGGTGGCCCAATTACTTGGTCTCCACGCTCACCTGATCTGAACCCTCTCGATTTCTACTTGTGGGGCCATTTAAAATCATTGGTTTATTCGTCTCCGGTGCCTGATTTGGAATCCCTTCGGAATCGAATTGTGGCATGTTCTGAGGACATACGCAATACTCCTGGAGTTTGGGATGGTGTTCGCAGGTCAATGAGACATCGATGTGAGGTCTGTATTCAAGCAGGAAGTGGACATTTTGAACATCTTCTGTAATGACAACGACCTGCGGAAAGAAAAACGTTCCGGTGAATTTCAATGTTGTGAAGGCCATAACTCGGAAATGAAGCATTTCCGGACACATGTTGTAATGAACTATTTTGATTGTCTACATGTGGGAAATACATACCTGAAATTATGCCCCGTATTTTTTAAACACCCTGCATAGTATAGGCTGTAGTTTCTCTCGCTTGCACAGATGAAGTGTGGCATGTATACATGCATTATTGTTGGCCGTATTAAGTTGGAATGTCTCATGATTGAAGGGGTTAGTCTTTCCGAAACAAACTACATTACAACTCTAAAATCAATAAAAAGGCTACATCTAGAAGTCAAAATATGTAAGATTAGGCCTATGTAGCATGTCTCGGTAATATGTGTTTTTTGTGAAATGTTTGAAAGTAACATTTAATTGAAATTCATCGTAGAAATACCTAAATCTTGTAAAACTTAAAAAAATCTGTTTTAAAATATGTACGTGACATAAAATTGAATATATAATTCTAATTATGTAAATGTCCGAGGTCTAATTATGATATTCTAATTTTTGTTACTGTTGCTCCAAGATATTTGAACCTTTCCTCCTCTTCAAAGGATAAATTTTCTGTTATTATATTTCCATTTCGTACTATGTTCTGGTCACGAGACATAATCATATGCTTTGTCTTTTCGGGATTTACTTCCAAATCTAGCTCTTTACTTGCTTCAAGTAACATTACGTAAATAAAAAGTATATTCACATACTAATAATAATTACTACTTCACAAAATCGATGGCTAAGAAGTATTAGTATTAGTAGTATTTATTTATTTAGTATTAGTATTTATTTATTTAACCTGGTAGAGATAAGGCCGTCAGGCCTTCTCTGCCCCTCTACCAGGAGATTCCAGCTACAATATCAACAATAAAATTACAATTAGTATTAAATTTACAATTACAATTACAAATAATATTACAGTTAGTATTAAATTTACAATTACAATAAAATCAAAGTACGAAAAGATTACCTGAATAATTAAAACTAGATAATTTATCATAGAGAAACAAAGAATATTTTATATTTACTGAATTACAAATTAAATCTAGAATAACAAAATTGTATAGTGATGAAATTACTGAATATTGAAATATTTTGTCATAGATTAAAGAAACTATTTACAAGTAATCAATTACTGACCAAGTGCCTAGTAAGTTTTCGTTTGAATTCAATTTTATTTCGACAGTCCCTGATGCTAGCAGATAGCGAATTCCAGAGTCTTGGCAGGGCTATTGTGAAAGAAGATGAGTATGAGGAGGTGCGATGGGATGGTATTGTTAGTATTGTTTCATGACGAGAGCGTGTGTTCAGATTATGGTGGGAAGAAAGGTAAGTGAAGCGAGACGACAGGTACGAAGGAATAGAAGAGTTCAAGATTTCGAAGAGAAGGAGAAGTGAATGTAAATTTCTTTTCTTATCTAGTTTAAGCCAACCTATTGCTTCCAGGGATGGGGTAATATGATCATATTTACGAACATTGCTTACAAAACGTACACACAAATTATGAGCACGTTGAAGTTTCATTTTGTTGTCGCTGGAGAGGTCAGTCAGTAAAATGTCCGCATAGTCGAAATAGGGAAATGCAAGTGTCTGCACAAGGGACTTTTTAAGCAAGAGGGAAGATGAACATTTATCCTTTTTAGCACATGGATAATAGAATATACTTTTCTGCAGGTTTCTGTGATTTGCATGTCCCAGTTGAGATTATTATCCATGTGAATGCCAAGATTTTTTACTGAAGAACTGAAAGGGATATGCACTGTACTTACTTTAACAGGGGAAATGTCGAGGTGTTTTACAGCGTCGGTTTGCCGTTTGTGTCCTAATATAATTGCTTGTGTCTTTCCAGGATTGATTTTAAGACGGAGTTTCTTTGTCCATGTCACAATCGAGTCAATGTCTTCGTTCAATTTATCTATAGCGTCATTTACTCGTTCTAAGCGGGAAGAGATGTAGCATTGAAGGTCGTCAGCATACAAGTGATAGTTACAATGCCTTACAAGAGATGTAATATCATTGACATATATTGTGAACAACAATGGTCCGAGTACCGACCCCTGTGGTATACCTGATGTTATGTCAAGCCAGGAGGAGCTTCGATTCCCGGATACAACACATTGTTGTCTTTCCCGTAAGTAGGATTCGAACCAACTCACAGCAGTCTCTGACAAATACATATTTCTCAATTTATGGGTGAGCAAGTCAAAATTTACAGAGTTGAAAGCTTTGCTAAGGTCAAGAAGTGTTAGTATTGTTACTTTATTAGAGTCGATTGCTTCACGAATGTCTTCGGTCACTTTAAGTAGAGCAGTGCTTGTGTTGTGTCCAGCTCTGAAACCTGACTGATACTCGTCGAATAGTTTGTGTTCGTTCATGTAGTTAGTAATTTGTCTGTGTACGATTCTTTCCAGTGCTTTTGAAATGGCTGGCAGGATACTGATTGGTCTATAGTCGTTCGGGTCGGTGGGAACTTTGACTTTTGGAAGAGGAAGAACGAAAGCTTGCTTCCATATTTTAGGGAAAGTTGAAGTGATTAAGGAACTATTGAATATATGTGCAATCGTAGGTATTACTATCTCTTGTATTTTCTGTATAAGTATTATGCTAATGTTGTCTGGCCCTTGGGCTTTTGTCTTGATGCGTCGGATGGCTTTCATTACGTCAATGGGAGTGACGTCAGTAAAATAGAATTTGTCTCGAGTTAGGGGAACTGAGTCAGGCAAAACTGTGTCTTGTTTCGTTGTGTCGTTCAAGCTCGGGTCCTTTACAAAGTGTTCGTTCAAGCGGTCAAGTGGGATGGGAATGTCTGCTTGTTCACTAGCCCTTCCAAGTCCAATAACCTTCAGATTTTTCCATAATTGGAAGGGGTTGTGTTGGGTTCTATAAGTTTGTAGGAGTATTTCAGTTTAGCGTTTCTTATTAGTTGAGTCGTTCTATTTCTTAGGTGTTTATAGGAGTTAAAATATTCGTCGTTTTTGTTGCGGGTGTATTTTCTATAAGCTAAGTCGCGTTCGGACATCAGGCTACGTATTTCAGTCGTCATCCAAGGGGCTGGGTTTCTTCTGGTACGTTTGGTCTTTAATGGTGCGTGTTTGTCATAAAGTTGAAGTATTAACGTATTGAATAAGTCTACCTTCTCGTCTACATTTCGTAATGTCCAGATCATGTGCCATGGAAGTTGTGCAGCGTCTTCTTTCAGTGCAATGTTATCTATTCTTTTAATATCCCTGTAAGTAATTACTTTGGGAGCCGATTTAGGACACTGCAGATTAAATGATAGATAAATGATATCATGCCCTGATAGTCCTGGTGCAGGCAACTGTCCATGCGTCAGTATTTTGTCGGCATTGTTAGTAATTATCAAGTCCAGTAATGTGTCTGTACGTTCCGTATGATGTGTGGGAGCTAGGGGTAGGATTACCATATCAAGGCACTGAAAGAATGATTGAAGTCTTTTAGTCGTTCTAGAATGTGAGTCAAGTAAGTTTGAATTGAAGTCACCCATGATTATAACGTTCTCATATTGCGGCGTTACGTTTAGTAAGGCGGTTTCGAAATCATCTACGTCATATATATGTGGGGGTTTATATACGACACACACTAGACATTTTGTGAATAAGGTGCAAATTTCAATGAACATGAACATGAACTGGCTTGGAGAATTATGAATAATTTTAGGTCGCAAATCGGATCTAATATAACCAGCCACCCCTCCGCCTCTCTTGCCCTCTCTGTCATTACGGCAAAGCGTATAGCCAGGAAGGTTTACGAGAGTGGAAGGAAGATTAGGATGTAACCAAGATTCGGAGATAAGAATAACGTGAATGTCTAAAGGTGAGAAGATAGAAGAAAATTCGTCAAAATGACAAACAGACTTTGTGCATTCACGTGAACAACATTAAGTGACAAAGGAGAGAAAGAAAGCGCAGCCTTGAGTATGTCTGCGGTACAGGGCAGTGGGCAGGTAGGGTTGCTATTGTTCGTGTTAATAGAGGGCACCGGGCTCTGTACACTGACCTGAGGGACTGTCGGGTGAACATGCTGCTTTTGGTTATCAATGGTACCAACTTAAATGCAGTTGAAGTTTTTAAACTATTTCCTAGCAATAATAACTTAAGATTACAGTGCTAAATGCTAAAGAAATAAGAAGAAAAAAAGTTAATTATTAAATTAATAAAGTTAATAATATAGTAAAAGTTATAGTAAATAAGTTAATATAAGTATAACACTAGACTAAATCAATTAGAATAATACTAAAGTAGAATAATACTAAAGAAGTGATACCTCGTATCTATAAATTTGCAGGTCAATAAAAAAACTGCCTCAAAAATTAACTTTTCTCAAACTACATAAACTTTGCATATAATATGTTCCTGCTTAGCAAGATCTCCTACTTGAGGACAAAATATTAGTTAACTGTCCAATTTTATGAACATAATAATAATAATAATAATAATAATAATAATAATAACAATAATAATAAATATAATAATAATGCACTTAATCTAACTATTAACGTAATTAAACTAAATGGTCATTTTTGTAGATAGGAGAAATTACTTCTTAGCCATCCTCTGCCCCTCGGCGTAAGGAATCACTGACTCTTTGAAATTTGTTTTAATACGTTAATAAGAAAGTCCTGATAACGAACCCCCAGTTAATCTTTATGGTAGCACGTATGGCCCTACTAATCTAACACCAAGAACGCCTGCCCATATGTTGATTGAGAATCAGTGCTGATGCCTTGTTTCTTCAACTGCATGCTGATTACGAAAATTCACAACATCACCTTTGCTGAACCCCGCTAATATCCGCAACCAAACAGTTTTCAGTATTCCTTGCGACGTATCATTATTCCATGCCAGAGATGTCGACTACGGTATGATTATCTGGTAGTTTGCTGTATTGTAGGGCAGAGAAATGCATTTCCATAAATGGACGTCAGATTGAGCACCTCCTATGAACAAGTGTTCAGATGTCAGAAAGTATGTGTTGTAGGACCCATGTTTATTAGACATTATTTTCTTGTTTTGATGCATACTATCACCTCCTAAAATATTGGATACTATTTAACACCCTGTATATTAGGTTATAAAATTAATTCTATACTTTTTTATTAATAAGGTGATAAATTTATAAATCATATTTGTCATAAATATGAAACCGACCTTCTAATGCAATGAATACATATCAATATTATCTAGCAATTATTTTGTTTTAAATGACTCAAAAAATGTGAGGGAAATCTAAAAGTTAAGAACGACACAAAATAAGGATGCAATAAAATAAACTGAAACAGAGTTGGCGAGCCCAGACACTGGACAAAACTAAACTAGAGTGAACTTTCTGGAACATTATGATAACCCAATTCATTTAAAGCTCCGGCTAAAGCATTAGGCCTATATATCATTCACATGACCTTGAGATGAAAATTTAAATTTGTTTGTGCGAGATCGTGCGTATTTGCTTGTTTTCCGCACAGAACCAATACGCGGTAAGTGTGAAATACCACATTCAGTATTCCCAACGTAACACACATAACAATTTCCCTCTTCTTACTGCTTAAGTGCGACATTCATTTTACTGCTTTAGGCTTTTAACATATTATTTTTAGAGACGTTTAACATAGTAATAATTATAAATTGGAAACTTACCACTGCAATTTCACCTAAATTGCAATGTTAATTATTGTTTTTAAATATTTGCAAAAATTAAGTAAAGTCTACTACTCCACGAAACTTATTGCATTCCTGATAAAAGTAGGACATTAAGGAAGCCGTGAAAAAATCAACGAGATTCCAGATGCCGATGTTATTACTGCAATATGTTATATAAATAATATTGTTAAGATATTAAAATGAAAAATAAATCATTACATAACCTTACCGTTTGTTTTAAGTTCGCATTTATAGACTGGGGGAAAAAAAAAAAACAGACGTATATCACGACCTGCTGGAGTATAGTAAACACAGAAAACATTTTACAGCAACAATGTTGAAAGATATTTTGGTGTTCCGAAGTTGGCGTCATTAAACAGAAACCAACATGGAGATTTCATTGCAACTAATTAGAAATTCGTCTTTCAGGTATGTAATAAACGATCTTCGCACAAAATAATGTACGATACACGAGCGGTATGTTTGTTTTCATGTTCTCGGAAATTAAAAAAGCTCAACTACGTTTCGCTTTTTCAATCTTTTCCTCGACCATGAAAATGTCAACATACCGCTCTTGTAACGTATATTACTATTTGATAACTGTTACTTAGGTATCTCCAGCTGAATAATTGAAAGTTTATTACTTTACTGAAGTTTACTGAACGACGCTTAAGCAGCATAAATGATACAGAATCTAAATTCCATCTAGGCGAGGAAAGACCTGCAAACTTAGCCTGGAGCCCTCCATCAGAAATAGAATTTTTTAATCTGCCATACATATCTACGGCACGGGATCTACAGCTTTATTTCCATCGCGGTGAAAGTCATGCTAAGTATTTCATCGTCCTTTCAGAGTGCTTTTATTTTTGGTAGCACAGCATCAGTGTGACATGGAATGCAGTGGATGGTATTTAATGCTGATACACAATCAGTAGTCCATTGGCCGTTTTGAAATTGTGCCAGATCAGTGTTGGCCGACGCTGAGTGATGAATTTTTGTGCTTTATAAATGATGCTTTGTGATGTGGGAGTGACATGTCTGTACACGAGAAGTGTGTTGATCCATCACGCGTCGAACAATGGGGCGTCCGGGACAAGTGGCGTGACAAATGGTGCAGATATTGACAGCTCGTGTCTCGCGTGGTTACCTACACCCAGGTACGCGCTCCTTCCTTCGTCCACTCGTTCATTTCATTCGCTTATTGTTCGCTCATTCTTTATTTATTCACTACATTCATTTCTACTCTCATTCGTTCGTTCTTATTTTGATTCATTCATTCCACTTTTCTTACTTCATTTATAATTAATTATCTAGTTCTTTCGTCATTATTCTCTTCAATAGTTCACTCCTTCGTTAATACATCCATTCATCCTCTACTTCAATTAGTACTTACTTACTTACAAATGGCTTTTAGAGAACTACCCTCACATAAGCACGCCATCGGGGTCCCTGTCCTGAGTAAGATTAATCTAGTCCCTACCATCATATCCCACCTTCCTCAAATCCATTTTAACATTATCCTCCCATCTACGTCTCGGCCTCCTCAAAGGTCATTTCCCTCAGGTCTTCCAACTAACACTATATATGGATTTCTGGATTTACTATTCGTGCTACATGCCCTGCCCATCTCAAACGTCTGGATTTAATGTTCTTAATTGTTCGGTGAGGAATACAATGCGTACAGTTCTGCGTTGTGTAACTTCCTTTATTCTCCTGTAGCTTCATTTCTCTTAGCCCGAAATATTTTTCTAAGCAACTTATTCTCGAACATCCTTAACCTCTGTACATCTCTCAAAGAGTTCAAGTTTCACAACCATACAGAACCGATATAGGTATCGGACCATTTACCCTGAAGTACTAAATACGATAATCTGTCACTGAAAAATTCGACCTTTTTTTACTGCGAATTTTATTTTTTATAAATAAAATAAAATTAATGAAATTATGGTTTCTTTAACGACGCTCGCAACTGCCGAGATCATATCAGCGTCACTGGTGTGCCGGAATTTTGTCCCACAGGAGAAAAAAATGTTATGTTTTATTTAACGACGCTCGCAACTGCAGAGGTTATATCAGCGTCGCCGGATGTGCCGGAATTTTGTCCCGCAGGAGTTCTTTTACATGCCAGTAAATCTACTGACATGAGCCTGTCGCATTTAAGCACACTTAAATGCCATCGACATGGCCCGGGATCGAACCCGCAACCTTGGGCATATAAGGCCAGCGCTATACCAACTTGCCAACCAGGTCGACCCCACAGGAGATCTTTACATGCCAGTAAATCTACTGATATGAGCCTGCCGTATTCAAGCACACTTAAATACCATCGACCTGGGGCGGGATCGAACCCGCAACCTCGAGCACAGGAGGCCAGGGCTTTTTTGAATACAGAATCCTGTTAATTGGTGATTACTGTTTCCTTTCCTATAGTGCAATAAGTAATATCCTATTGTTAATATGCCATTCCCATCTAACCTAACCTCCTATTCTGCATCTAACTAGTCCTTTTATTACTAATGTTACCCCTCCTGTTATATAAGTACTCGTGACATTTCAAGTACCAATCACATAACCTTATTCCTTTGCTGTGGTCGCGCCAAAGAATTAGTCCCATTCCGAGGCTTATGTTGAGTATCGTAACTGGCTATTTTTTTACGGTGATGGGTTGTTAGCCTTTCGCCCAACTCCTAAGCTGGAGGACCACACCATATCGGCTGTCTGCGACTGCTTATTAAATATATTCGCAGCTAATCTCTATATCTGGAGGCCGTCTCCTCTATCAGCAATCTGAGGACGCGTCATGGCGTGGTGATAGGACACTTAAAATATGTAGTCATTTATTCATTCTTCCTTCCACTCATCCATACTTACAGTCATTAATTTATCTGTCCTTCTATTCGCTCATCCGTCAATCCGTTCAATTATCCATTCATCCATCCATCCAGCCATACATTCAGTTATCCATTCATCGATTTATCCATTCAACCATTTCAATTACCCATCCATCTGTACGTTTGTCCATCTATTTGCTGTCCGTCTAGAAGTGAAGCATAGTTTCGTTACGTAGCCTACCTATCACAGCTTCATAAATCGCTTTAAAACACACTCCTGGCCGTCGTTTTACTCTTATTGGTAAATTAATCTATTAACGAGTTACGTACGCAATCCCCAATGTCACATTTGGAATCACTTTGAAAATGGGGCTGCCAGTATACTAAATGTTTTATCACTGCACAGTATTTTGTATGATGATTTTTTTTACTTTCCATTAAATATTTATTGCACAAAATTCCAATATGATCTACTTTAAGTATAGATGTGTGATACGACGTGAAAGGGCTAATTCAGCTTCACTCGTATACTTACTTACAAATGGCTTTTAAGGAACCCGAAGGTTCATTGTCGCACATATACAAACCCGCCATCCAATGCTGCTCATCGGAGCGACTACTACCGTGGAGGAATCGGAGATTACGAATAAAGCTCTCCATCGGTGATCTCCGATACTACCGTAGGTGGAACAGGGGACATACGGAGGGATGCGGTGGTTCGGAGCGAAGCGACAGTTAGCTCAAGGACGACCGGCGCGTACGGACTGACTGTAGTTATGAGTCGAATAAAATGGCACCAAATCGGATATCCGTCGCATGGAAATTCTTTAATTTAGTTGAAGGTAATAATAAAGTCGCACACTGTATACTTTGTGGGCGAATTTACTCTAAGGGTGGTGGAACTTTGAATTTGTTAGACCATTTGAAGCGATCGCACAATCGCGAACTTGATGAAAACAATTACGCAAAACATTTGATACGATTTATTTTTAAATTGTTTTAATGCTATTGTTCCCAAAGTCTCACAGTCTAGGAAAGTCTTGAAATTACTCTAAAACTTAACTTTCGAGGCAATAAAAAACATATGAAATATTTACAAGACGACTTGCGTTATATTTTGTTGTTTAGACAACTTGAGTTATATTTTACTGTTTGGATTAAAATACTTCTGAATGAAACTAAAGAAACGTGTGGTAATAATATAATTACAATTATTCCTAAGTTGATAACCGCTTATATTTTTATTACAGAGAAAGAGTGGCGCGTTTTAGAAGAGGCATTTCAAATACTGACACCCTTTAACACAATGATCACAATCCTGTCCGGTGAAGAATCTGAATAAATTATGTTGGTCAGTAAACTTTAACCCACTGATAGCCTACGTTTCTTTTGTTCCATTCTGAAGCTCCCTTAATATATTTTACTTTAAACTAAACCGATTAGAATAATAATTGACAAACCCTGTTTGCGATTAAACGAGAGTTTCTAGGAGAATTAAAGTATAAAAGTTTACATTACCTACTGAAAAGCTTTACTTCTGCGTTAGGGTTTTGCAGTTAGATTGATCAATGACATAAAACTAATACGTCTTTCCACATATACTATGAATTTCAAAACTAGAAAAAAAAATCTGTCAGCTAACGTAGCATTTTAAGCAACACAAAAAAGAGCCGAAGAAAGAGAGAGATTAGCATAAAAGAGAGAATATACAACAATAAATTACAACTTATTTTAAAAGATACGCGGACGTCAGCGGACTCGAATCACTACCTGATCCGATTAAAGGAAGCTCAGCGGAAAGTGTATGTCTGCGCCACAACACATATACAACCTGCGCGGCATCAATCAGAGGTAACCAGAGGTCTCCGATTGAAAGCGCCCAAACAACCGCTCCGAAGAAAACCTAATCATAAGCAGCACTACCGCCATCGGTCCCTATCCTAAGCAAGATTAACCCAGTCTCCATCATCATATACCACCTCTCTCAAATCCATTTTAATATTATCCTCCATCTACGCCTTGGCCTCGCCAAATGTCTTTCCCGTCAGGTCTTCCAACTAGCAATCTATATAGATTTCTAGATTCACCCATACGTGGTACAGCTGTCAAAAGAAAAAGTGGCCGCTCTCCTGAAACAAAGTTCCCTTCGGGTATCTTCGCTACAATTCGGAGACAGGCTATGTTATATGTTGTTGGACCACGTTGCCTGATATCTACAGTTATAATTAAAGTATACTATGTGTTATTCGATAGCATAATGGTAGCGTTCAGGCCTCTTATTCATGAGGTCCTGCGTTCGACTACAACCTCGTGCTTTTTATGTTCTTTTTTGTTATGTTTTTGAGAGAGACAAACTATACATAATGGCTCCTTTCTCTTTTAAGATTATTTTAGTAATTAACATCAGGATCATTAATATATTATGCCATGACTTTATCATTATGATATTGTGGCTGCAAATGGAAACAAAAAAGATTTTATTCTCAATAAAATATCTTTCGTGGCATAAACAAAACAAATTTACTGGCGTCGGCCTTAAAACATTCAAACAATTAAGCGTTCAAAAAACAAAACAAAAAGCCACAATTCAATATTTAGTCTATCTTCCTCTTATCTCGATCATCTTGCAGTCGAGTGGGCATGGAATTGACTAGTCTTTGCAAATAGCGACTGTTCTTAGACACGATATTCCAGGCATTCTGAACATACATACATAAATGTTCTGTCCATGGGCAGGTCTTTCATTGCAAACCCAGCAATCTCCAATCTTTCCTATTTTCTGCCTTCCTCTTAGTCTCCGCATATGATCCACATATCCTAATGTCGTCTATTATTCTTTTCAACCAGAGACCCAACCAATTCCTTTTTCTCTTTCTAATCAGTTTCAGCATCATTCTTTCTTCACTCACTTTTTCAAACACAATTTTATTTCTTATTCTGTCTGTCCACTTCACACGCACCGTTCTTCTCCACATCCACATTTCAAATGTTTCAATTCGTTTCTCTTCATTTCGTCGTAATGTCCATGTTCTTTCCCCATACAATGCCACACTCCACACAAAGCACTTCACTAGTCTCTTCCTTAGTTCTTTTTCCAGAGGTCCGCAGAATATCTTTCTTCTTCTATTAAAAGCTTCCTTTGTTCATGTTTGCAGTTTTTCTTGGGAAGGATAGGCCTAAATGCGGTAACATCCCATTGCTTTCCGCACACCACTATCTCTTTCGCATCTTATTAAATTCCAGGGGGCCCAAGCGTGGAGATGAGGAGAGTGGATTTGACTAATTGGGCCCTCCGGACTTCACCGAAAGTCACGGCAAGGGTTAAATATTAATTCTATCAGGATGTTTGACTCGATCAGAGACCAGGAAATCTCAATTAGACTTTGCCCCCCGCATCCTGGACTAGCTTCTACGAATCATCAGAAAATCTTAGAGTGTGATTGGGCCAAATTTTCCGAAAATATTTCCACACTTTTGTCCTCGTAGCTCAGCGGACAAACGTTGGAATTTATATGTCAACGTCTCAGGTTCAATTCCTCGTTACTCCTTTTCATTTTATTGTGGTTCAAGATAGTATAATGTAATAATACAAAAAGAAAAACTAATACCAGTATTACGCAACTGGATTTTTCCAAACCTATGTTATTTATATCGCTAAAGAACGATTACAATGTAAATAACTTGAATATTATTTATACAGTATCACTAAAGAACGATAACAGAATATAAATGATAAATATCGGTTTGTTTAATTAATATATTGCAAAAGAACAATAACAATATAAATAACTTGAATATTATTTTATAATGCTAATGAAGGAAAACAGAATATAAATGATAACTTGAATATTATTTAAATCGCTAAAGAACGATAACAATATAAAAAACGTGAATATTATTCATATCGGAATTTCACGGATTTATTACAGATGTATTTAAGAAATTGTAGAAGAATAGTAATTAGTAACAGTGTCCTATTTATTCTTCTTGGAGCCAAATTTGTAACTTTTAAAATTGTGGTTACTATGTTGATGTGTATGTGTTGTAACGGATGCTTGATTTGTTATGTATGTGAGTCAGTTATGGGATGCTTGATGTCGTCGCAATGTCGTAATTATAGTTTGATTGTGTTTGTGTGACTATTGTGTATTAATTCATGATGTATGGTACGGAAAGCTGCATATTTGTGTTATAGAAGTGTTACGTATGTGTGTTGTTAATGTTTTTGTATGTTTCAAATTGATAACTGACATTTGTTTTGCAATCGCAATGCCTAATTTACGGATTGTTTATGTTTTGTTTACATCGCGTAAGCTAATTTAATTTTTTTTTCCACTTCTCTTTATGCTCATCTTTTTTGTGTATAAAACTATAGCCCTAACATACATATGTAAAATAGGGCTAACCCTGATTGGTGATGCAATAAAAATTATTATTCATGTCGTTATAAAACGATAACAGAATACAAATGATGACTTGAATTTTATTCATATCTCTAAAGAACGATAACAAAATATAAATAAAGTGATATCCATAAAGAACGATAACTGGATATAAATGATAATTTGAATATCATTTACATCGCTAAAGAACGATTAAAAAATAAAATGAAAACTTGAAGGAGGTCCGAACCCACAACCTTTGAATCATTAAACAAGCACTCTACCGCTGCTCTACGAGGCGCAGATATGCAACACTTTCATAGTTCCAGAACTCCTTGTACAAGCACATGCATCGTGTAACATCGCCGCGACCCGAAGTGGACTTTGAAAATATTCGCTGTTCACGAGTGCGGCCACTTTTTTTTTTTGACAACTGTACATTTTTTTTATTGAATTATCGGCTTCTGTTTTTATGTGATTCGTATTTGATTCTAACAACATTAATATGTATCTCACTATGTTTATTTTTATTTTGTGAGGTAAATTTTATGTAACTACCTCTTTTGATCATATTATGTACAGCTGTCAAAAAAAAAGTGGCCGCACTCGTGAACAGCGAATATTTTCAAAGTCCACTTCGGGTCGCGGCGATGTTACACGATGCATGTGCCTGTACAAGCAGTTCCCGAACTATGAAAGTGTTCACATGTCTGCGCCTCGTAGGCCAGCGGTAGAGTGCTTGTTTAGTGATTCAAAGGTTGTGGGTTCGGCCCTTTTTCAAGTTTTCATTTTATTTTTTAATCGTTCTTTAGCGATGTAAATGCTATTCAAATTATCATTTATATTCAGTTATCGTTCTTTATGGATATTACGTTATTTATATTTTGTTATCGTTCTTTAGAGATATGAATAAAATTCAAGTCATCATTTGTATTCTGTTATCGTTTTATAACGATATGAATAACAATTTTTATTATTGTATCTCCAATGGTGGTTAGCCCTATTTTACATATGTATGTTAGGGCTATAGTTTCATACACAAAAAAGATAAGCATAAAGAGAAATAGAAAAGAAAATTAAATTAGCTTACGCGATGTAAACAAAACATAAACAAACCGTAAATTAGGCATTGCGATTGCAAAATAAATATCATGTATCAATTTGAAACATACAAAAACATTAACAACATACATACGTAACACTTCTATAACACAAATACGTACCATACATCATAAATTAATACACAATAGTCATACAAACACAATCAAACTATAATTACGACATTGCGACGACATCAAGCATCACATAACTGACTCACATACATAACAAATCAAGCATCCGTTACAACATATACACTTCAACATAGTAACCACACTTTTAAAAGTTACAAATTTGGCTCCAAGAAGAATAAATAGGACACTGTTACTAATTACTATTCTTCTACAATTTCTTAAATATATCTGTAATAAATCTGTGAAATTCCGATATGAATAATATTCACGTTTTTTATATTGTTATCGTTCTTTAGCGATATAGATAATATTCAAGTTATCATTTATATTCTGTATTCCTTCATTAGCATTATAAAATAATATTCAAGTTATTTATATTGTTATTGTTCTTTCGCAATATAAATAATATGTATTTTATTTAAGTAATTATTATAACACAAATAACCATCCTTCCTTGTAAAATAGGTTATTTTATTTAGATAATTAAATAAGTATTATATAATATCTTATATTAATTAAACAAACCGATATTTATCATTCATATTCTGTTATCGTTCTTTAGTGATACTGTATAAATAATGTTCTAGTTATTTATATTGTAATCGTTCTTTAGCGATATAAATAACATAAATTTAATATTAGGTTTGGAAATATCCAGGTGCATAATACTGGTATTAGTTTTTCTTTTTGTATTATTACATTATACTATCTTGAACCACAATAAAATGAAAAGGAGTAACGAGGAATTGAACCTGAGACGTTGACATCTAAATTTCGACGTTCGTCCGCTGAGCTACGAGGGCAAAAGTGTGGAAACATTTTCGGAAAAATTGGCCCAATCACACTCTAAGATTTTCTGATGATTCGTAGAAGCTAGTCCAGGATGCGGGGGGCAAAGGCTAATTGAGATTTCCCGGTCTCTGATCGGGTCAAACATCCTGATAGAATTAATATTTAACCCTTGCCGTGACTTTCGGTGAAGTCCGGAGGGCCCAATTAGTCAAATCCACTCTCCTCATCTCCACGCTTGGGTCCCCTGGAATTTAATAAGATGCGAAAGAGATAGTGGTGTGCGGAAACAATGGGATGTTACCGCATTTAGGCCTACCCTTCCCAAGAAAAACTGCAAACATGAACAAAGGAAGCTTTTAATAGAAGAAGAAGGATATTCTGCGGACCTCTGGAAAAAGAACTAAGGAAGAGACTAGTGAAGTGCTTTGTGTGGAGTGTGGCACTGTATGGGGAAGGAACATGGACATTACGACGAAATGAAGAGAAACGAATTGAAGCATTTGAAATGTGGATGTGGTGAAAAACGGTGCGTGTGAAGTGGACAGACAGAATAAGAAATAAAATTGTGTTTGAAAAAGTGAGTGAAGAAAGAATGATGCTGAAACTGATTAGAAAGAGAAAAAGGAATTGGTTGGGTCTCTGGTTGAAAAGAATAATAGAAGACATTAGGATATGTGGATCATATGCGGAGATTAAGAGGAAGGCAGAAAATAGGAAAGATTGGAGATTGCTGGGTTTGCAATGAAAGACCTGCCCATGGACAGAACACTTATGTATGTGGGTATGTTCAGAATGCCTGGAATATCGTGTCTAAGAACAGTCGCTATTTGCAAAGACTAGTCGATTCCGTGCCCACTCAACTGCAAGATGATCGAGATAAGAGGAAGATAGACTAAATATTGAATTGTGGCTTTTTGTTTTGTTTTTTGAACGCTTAATTGTTTGAATGTTTTAAGGCCGACGCCAGTAAATTTGTTTTGTTTATGCCACGAAAGATATTTTTATTGAGAATAAAATCTTTTTTGTTTCCATTTGGAGCCACAATATCATAATGATAAAGTCATGGCATAATATATTAATGATCCTGATGTTAATTACTAAAATAATCGTAAAAGAGAAAGGAGCCATTATGTATGGTTTGTCTCTCTCAAAAACATAACAAAAAAGAACATAAAAAGCACGAGGTTGTAGTCGAACGCAGGACCTCATGAATAAGAGGCCTGAACGCTACCATTACGCTATCGAATCACAGAGAGAATACTTCAATTATAACTGTAGATATGAGGCAACGTGGTCCAACAACATGTAACATCGCCTGTCTCCGAATTATAGCGAAGATACCCGAAGGGAACTTTGTTCCAGGAGAGCGGCCACTTTTTCTTTTGACAGCTGTACCTATTGTATCTGTATGTAATTCCGATCCAGTTTTATGTTCAATTGTGTAAGCAAGTTTTAATCCTGGTTGAGTGTAAGAGAAGGCCTTACGGCCTTAATTCTGCCAGGTTAAATATAGCCATTATTATTATTATTATTATTATTATTATTATTATTATTATTATTATTATTATAAATGGATGAATTAATATGTAAATGGATAAATTAATATATAAATGGGTGAGTAAATATTTAAGCGGACGAATAAATGTATAAATTTATGAATAAATATATAAATGGATGACTAGATATATAAATTAATGAATAAATATTTGAATGGATGGATATATAAATACTTAAATGGATGAAAAATTATTTAAATGGATGAATAAATATATGAATGGATCAATAAGTATACAAACCGATGAATAAATATTGAAATGGATGAATAAATACTGCAATGGATGATTGAATAAATAAATAAATAAATAAGTATATAATGATAAGTATATAATAAATAAATAAATACGTATATAAGTGAAAAAATAAAATATTAAAATAAATAAAAATATAAATGAATTAATAGGTTTATAAGTGAGTGAATAAATGATTGAATTAGTGTGGGAATAAATGAACGAATTAATCAAATAATTAATTCAAAATATGAATCGATATCCACTGAATTTAACAAGACAGCTTCGCGAAGTAACAAACTGCTCATCAATATGTAGACCTACTCTGGGAATCCAAGAAGTTCGTATTTGATTCTAACAACATTAATGTGTATTTCACTATGTTTATTTCTATTTTATGAGGTAAATTTTATGTAACTACCTCTTTTGATCTCATTATGTACCTAAATTGTATCAGTATGTAATTCCGATCCAGTTTTATGTTCAACTGTGTAAGCTAGTTTTAATCCTGGTTGAGTGTAAGAGAAGGCCTTACGGCCTTAACTCTGCCAGGTTAAATAAAGCCATTATTATTATTATTATTATTATTATTATTATTATTATTATTATTATTATTATTATTAGTAGTAGTAGTAGTAGTAGTATTAGTAGTAATCATCATCATCATTATCATCATCATCTTTTAACAGAAAAGTAACATTCTACTGGTGTTTATATGACTACTCCCAATCTCTAGCTGTTGGAAATGTGAAGAAAGATCTAGTATATTTTGCTAGGCATATTTTTACAAAACATAGAACAAACATTTCCACATTTAACTGACATTGTGTAGGCTACAACTATAATGAGAATAATCCTTAGGACAGCTTGTGTTTGTCGAAGAACAAAGCTCATAAACACAGTTCAACGCGCTATTTGTCACATCATCCTCGCTGCCTACAATCCCTGCCGCTAGATAGCACTGGCGAGTCATTCGCCACTTTAACCGTGAACTTTCCGGTATTATCATTGTAGAGTATTCGACGATACTTAGCGAAACAACAACTGCGGTCTCTATGGAGACGATGCATGACAACAATAGCAATGCTGTTGCTGTGTTACATACGTTCTGAGTGGGCCAAGATGTTCAGATCAGCTCTGAAATTCGTTACGCAAAACTCAAGAATTCGGGAGTTAGTAAAACCAGAGAGACTGGTTACAACCGCCATAACAACGATCGGTGTCGGTTCTCTACTGGGCACAGGCTACGGGATTTATTGCATCGTGACCGGGGACAAAGGCAGGGTGCCTCTGGGAGTCCACCCGAAAGAGGTGATACTGAAGGACAGACATAGGCGGCCCCGTCTGCAGGAGGAGGACCTCAATTCCCCCTCCGAAAAGGAAATCAAGGTGACCGATTACAGCAAATACAAGCCTCGACCACCAGAGCCAGGACCAGAGCCAGACTACAACGCCCTTGCTGGCCAGGACGGGGAATTGGCAGCGGAAGAGACGCCTGTGCCGAGGATCTTCGTACCCCACGAAAACAGAAACACCGGGCGCTTCACGGTTGTGGAGGGGGGGAAGTTGAAGAAGGTCTACACAGAGGATGAAATTCCAGAGGATCAGGACCAAGATGAGAAGAAGGGGGAAGACCAACCGTCCTCTTCCCCTCCTCCGCCCCCCCAACAGTAAGGTATGAGCTTACACATCCAACTTACTGGATATATAGCCCATATTAATGTCAACATTTACATCCATGTAATGTGGACCTCACAATTTTGTATCCGGTGCCACAGTTACATTTATTACAGATATACCTTTTGTAGACGCTCTTATATTTTAACTTTTGACCCTATTTAAATTGATCAGTATTCCCACCTTTAAAATCTAACAACTTAATTTAAAACATTCAAAATTGACAATTTTAGGACTCTGTTCTTGCTTTTCAGTACACTTATATCGAACACACACTGTTTCTAATAATACTTGTTACTAAAACATACTGCACCATTGTCCACTATCTTCGTTATTATGTATGTTTCTTGTGTACGTTTCATTTTCAGATCTCACTAATTTTGTACATATTATACTTCGCTATCCCAGCTAGCCTCCTCCACCAAGGAAAATAGAATAGAAGGTAGGGGCCATCACACCCCTCAACTCTGCTCGTGACGTCATCTGCCGTCAGGGCGGGACTTTTTACATGCCTCGTACTATGGAAAGCAATACACCGAAGATATTTATGACACTCATAAGAATACCATTGTGATCCCAAACAATTTTTCAATTATTGTGGGCTCTTTAGACTTCGTTAAAATACTTATGTGAGGATATGAAAATAATACAGAATGACTCTCTAAGAACAATATTATGTTATTGTGCTCATATTACATAGTTGACGATTTTCTTAATTTTCTTCGCTGTTTTACGGCTAGTTGTACTTTTCTGCCCTTGCCGGCGTTTGTTGAGAGCTTTCATGATCGAGTTGTGGAGTATCATTCAATAACGAATGGATCTGTAGGTCTACTAGAGATCTTTTCGTTCAGTATATTAACAAATGTTTGTGCTAGGTTTTTGAACTCGTTTAATGTATTCCCATGCTACTCCTCACAACACTTTAATAACATCCACTTCTCAATAAGACATCGACGAAATAAGTCCTTTAACCCAAGTATGAAGTTATTTGCCAACCTAATATTTCATTCATATGGCGTCCGCAAATCTCGAAGAATTTGATCTAATGCTGTAAACGCTATATGGACGTTTTCGAGACTTACTCGTTTTAGAGCAGCGATGTCAGACAGGGACTAAACGGAGCGGAGCGCTCCACTAGACTGGTTCCGTGCTCCGGTGTTTCCACAGACATAAGCAAGTTCAAGCTCCGATCTAGCTCCACAACCAGTATTGGAGCTTACAACTCTGACACTACTGTTTTAGAGGAATACGAAGCGAACTCATAACGTTCTGTCAGCAGTATACCGAAATTAAAGGTAAATGACATGACGCTGATAACGAATACCCACGTTTGCGTACATCATGACCGATGCTGTACAGTTTGAATTGTCTGAATATTGACCACAATAAGCTTTCATGCCTAGTTATGTTTGTGATAGGAAGTTGAGCACAAATTAATTCATCGACTAAAATGGTTCATACTGTCAGTCTTCCTCGTGTTACAACAGCCAGTTGAAAGAGAAAACTAATGCATCCCCTAGCAACTAAAGGAAGTGAAACAAATGAATCGTCATGTGCATTCAGCTCACGACTATTTTGTGCCTTGGCAACCTCAATCAAACTGAAGATGGAGGTGTAAAAACAGAGAAAGATCTCGACAGATCACGCACAAGCTGATCACAGCAACAACACAAGAACAAAATGTACAGCAAGAACACACTGAGACTAATTTGCAATTAATTCGTGAGATAGTGAAAAAAGTTTCCTCAAAAACTTTTAAAATCATTTAAGTAAAATTCCACAAAATATTCAGTGAACTATGAAAATACTTATCTTAGGCCGGTATTCATAGTCGGTGACTTATTTGTTCAATAAGTATGACTTTGTGAAGTTATACTTATTGGAAAATCTCAACTTATATGATTACGGTATTCATAGTCGACCAATAAGTCGTACTTTGTTAAGTTTCATTCAATAAGTGTAACTTATGTGTATACAAATAAGTCGAACTTATTGGTATGAGAAATTGCAAGACCATTGTCACGACAATGTAAATCAGACAGTCGATTTTCTTTTGTCTTTAAATTTGTTTGCATAGCTTCTGATTGATGTAATGTACTTAAAGAAGAAAACAAAATATTTCAGTTATGTATAAAAAGATTATTATATTGAAGGAGATTATTCTAAAATATTCAAAGATTGTAGAGAATAAGAAGACCGACGCAGTTTTTTGAAGACAAAAGATTGCAGAAGAATTCAATTCGTCGATACATATTGTGGAACATGTAAGTAACCCTAATACAATATTTTCTTTGAAAAGTGTATATTATAACATAAAGAAAGAAATTATGAAGTTCGTTTACGCGAAATTGGAATTGATTACAGAGAACTGGAAAACAACTACGTATAGGTTATTATGGACGAACATCAAATGCCACCAACGGAATGTTTTGACCAAAGAACGCCAGACAGTGATGGCTACACGAGGTGGTCTTCCAGTAAAAATGTGAAGGACATTGATCCACCTGTAGCACAAATAATCCCTCGCACAATGGTCCCAGGTCCAGGAGCGTTGAGTCCGATATGATTGCGAGTGAAGTAGAAGGTAAGCAGTGTTACATTCAATATTCTTTCTTGAACTTTTAATTTTTTTCTCAGCCTATTAGCTATTATTTGTTAATAAAGAAAATTATCAAATCATATTTACATGAAGCGAGGTAATAGGTAACTAGACCTAACAAGTGATAGAATGAAAAAGAATAAAGCCTACACAACATAATTAGCCAGTTGACATAGCCTACGTATTGTTTACATTGCAGTTGTGTTCGTAGAAGTAGAGGGAGCACGTCTTGCACCATATCCTTCCAAGGACGTATCCCCCTCTACAGCTGGACCATCTAACTCAGTTGCAGCTGAAACAACAGCAACAGCAACTCCAGCAGCACCAGTGGATTACACAAGAAAGCGCAGGAATGTAGTTTTGAAAGAACATAGTGATTCATTATTTCAGTTTAAAAAACTGAAGGCAAAATTAGAATTAGAAGTTGCGGAAATTGTGTTGCGCGAACAACTTATTGATACTGAGCTAGCAAAAAATATAAAATGTCAAAGGTTGGACATTTGTTGGCATAACTAAGCATAATTATGGTACAGACTACTATATTTCATTATAGACAAAGTACATGTAAAATATTTTCGTTATCGCGTCAATATTGTTGTTCAAGTCTTTGAAATGGAAACGGCACGCGCTTTAACTGCCATTTAGCTCTTTGTCACTTCACTGTGTTGCCGGATCTTATTTAATAGTAGCAACAATTAGAATATTAAATATTTTTCTAGGTTTAAATACCACGGAGAAAAACTAAATGTGGCAATGCAGCACACGTTTAAAGTGGGTCTGGTGGTTAGAGTAATTATTATCACTTTTTACAAGTCAATGGAACTGAGATCGGAAGCCCACAAACAAATGCCGCTTATCCATAATGAAAACAGGACTACTATAGTTATCAAATACTTCAATCGGTTATTGTTTAAAACTTCATAGTATTCGTTGTTAACATTACAAATTGTCTCAATTTTAAATGTTTTGGTAAGTCACATAAATGAATAAATATTTTACTTCAGTGAAATTCATTTACATCTTGTCATCATGCCTCCTAAACACACTGTTAATCAGTTCTCCCTGAAAGCCTGCTGTGCAGGTGATGCAACAGACACAGGTTCTTATGGATGAGTCGTTACATCTGGATCATCATCTGGTAAATTGTCATTTCTCTCCGAATTCGAACTGTGAAGCAATGCACAGGTAACAATAAATTATATTTGGGACATTCTCGAGTTTGTTTTTTATACCAACCGAGAGATAAAGAAATCTC
Organism: Periplaneta americana; assembly: GCF_040183065.1. Lineage (NCBI taxonomy): Eukaryota > Metazoa > Arthropoda > Insecta > Blattodea > Blattidae > Periplaneta > Periplaneta americana. The sequence continues at coordinate 62,830,975 of NC_091122.1, forward strand.
ACCTTCTATACCTCAAGCATTCTCTCCACTACATTAATTCTCGTCCTTTTTTCGGCTCTATTGTACCTATAAAGTTTAAAGTGCCAAGCCGATATTTCCACAACTCCTTACATTTGACAATTTATTTATTTTCATTATGACAGAAAACTTAATTGGTTACTGTGGTTGCATGTTCGGTGAGGTCTACGCTCCTTGAAGCCCTGAACCAGTGTGAAGGATAGCTGCGAATATATTGAATAACCGGTTGTGGACAGCTGATAAGGAGTAGTCCTCTAGCTTGGGGATTGGGCGAAGGGCTAACAATCCATCACAGTAAAAAAGAGCTTGTTACGAAACCCCAACATAAGCCTCGAAATGGGATTACAGCAAAGAAATAAGATTATGACAGTTGATGCTTGAAATGTCACGAGTCTTTATAGATCAGGATGGGTAATATTAGTAGCAAAAGAACTAGCTAGATAATTATGGAATAGACTTTGTGAGAGTACAGGGAGTTAGGTTAGATGAGAATGGCCTATCACCAATTTGGAAGAGGATTCTTTATTCATAAAAAGAGATGAGCAGGGCATGTAACACGTATGGGTGAATCCAGAAATGCCTATAGAATGTTAGTTGGAAGACCTGAGGGGAAAAAGACCTTTGAGGAGACCGATAATAGTAAAATGGATTTGAGGGAGTTGGGATATGCTACTAGGGACTGCATTAATTTTTCTCAGGATAGGGACCGATGGCGGGCTTATGTGAGGCCGGCTATGAACCTCCGGGTTCTCTCATTTGTAAGTTTGACAGCAAGAAGGATTTGTTTTCCATTCATTTTATGAATACATAACAATTTAATTTAAATTGACTGAATAAGAGAATTTAATCTTACTAATACTCAAATTTTATGCGTATTAAAGAAACCTAACATTACCAATATATTGAATACCGTACCTCATTTATATTATAGAATACGGTTATGGTTATATTTTAAGAAAATTAAACTTATTTCAAAGTTTTTCGTGGCATAAAATCTCAAGTGAACAAGAAGTAGTAATCTAGAAGAACTGGTAAACCTGTCTCGGTTTTGTAAGAGTTCTTTCCACTTTCGGAAGTATTGATTCCAAAATCTTTTGCGAAAACGAAACCTCCTTTTGAATTCAAGATCATTATAAAATTCAAAGCAACCCATGATGTTTCGCAAGTAACGCTTTTGGGCGCAAATTTCCTGCATTTCAATAACTTTCTCGGCCAATTCTTTATAAAAGTTATCAATTTTTAGGTTAAAACTGACATAAGTCAGGGGTTCCCTTCACTTGATGAAGTTTAACTTATTTCATAACATAAGTCGCACTTGAGTCACTATGAATTGCAATAAGTTCAACTTCATGAAGTCAGACTTTGTAAAGTAAAGCTTATAAAATAAGCACGACTTATAATAAGTACGACTTATTTGGACCGAAATCTGCAATTGAGACGAGATTTAAGTTCGACTTATATATAAGTATGACTTATCTCGACTATGAATACCGGCCTTAGAGGAATTGTTTATTCAATGACATTTTAGTAGCAGTGTGCAGAACACATTACGAAATTTAAAATTAAATATTGCTCATAAATAGGAATTATTCAATCAATTACAACTCATGAAATTTTACATTCATTCTTTCACAGAACAATTGCATTTCAATCTAACACAAAGTGCTTCTTAACTTTATTATAAATTAGCTATTTATTCAATATTTATATCGCAGAACCATTACTTTACCGTCCCGTGATTTAAATAAATGTAACTTAATGGCAATTATTTATTTCCACTGCATGTACCTACATATAAAAATTATGCATTGCGATATTTTAAATCTTGTTTTACTTGATCATATCAATAAGTTTAAGCACCGAAAATATCTATTGTTTCATAATTAATGTTAACATATTATATTAAAACAAAGTAATACCATATATACTAACTTGAAATATTTAATATAAACCTGGTGATTATTTTAATGTGTTCTCACCGTGGTATTAACAGTATCTGGTGTGTCAAAAGACTTCAAGCCTGAGCAATAATATCGCAATTGAACGTACTTCATTATTTTCCAGATCCACGCCCGCGCCGCCGTCATGGTGCTGGTCTTTACCACCACGACTGGAGTCGTACCACAACCGTCGCCCCGTTTTGAACATCCTACACCGCGCACTCCATCAAGCACGCCTTTGCCGCCCTCATGGTGCTGGTCTTTACCACCACGACTGGAGTCGCACCACAACCGTCGCCCCGTTTTGAATATCCTACACCGTGCACTCCATCAAGCACGCCTTTTTCGCCCTCATGGTGCTGGTCTTTACCACCACGACTGGAGTCGCACCACACGCCGTCGCCCAGTTTTGAACATCCTACACCGTGCACTCCATCAAGCACGCCTTTGTCGCTCTCATGGTGCTGGTCTTTACCACCACGACTGGAGTCGCACCACACGCCGTCGCCCCGTTTTGAACATCCTACACCGTGCACTCCATCAAGCACGCCTTTGCCGCCCTCATGGTGCTGATCTTTACCACCACGACTGGAGTCGCACCACAACCGTCGCCCCGATTTGAACATCCTACACCGTGCACTCCATCAAGCACGCCTTTGCCGCCCTCATGGTGCTGGTCTTTACCACCACGACTGGAGTCGCACCACACGCCGTCGCCCCGTTTTGAACATCCTACACCGTGCACTCCATCAAGCATGCCTTTGCCGCCATCATGGTGCTGGTCTTTACCACCACGACTGGAGTCGCACCACACGCCGTCGCCCCGTTTTGAACATCCTACACCGTGCACTCCATCAAGCACGCCTTTGCCGCCCTCATGGTGCTGGTCTTTACCACCACGACTGGAGTCGCACCACACGCCGTCGCCCCGTTTTGAACATCCTACACCGTGCACTCCATCAAGCATGCCTTTGCCGCCATCATGGTGCTGGTCTTTACCACCACGACTGGAGTCGCACCACACGCCGTCGCCCCGTTTTGAACATCCTACACCGTGCACTCCATCAAGCACGCCTTTGCCGCCCTCATGGTGCTGGTCTTTACCACCACGACTGGAGTCGCACCACACGCCGTCGCCCCGTTTTGAACATCCTACACCGTGCACTCCATCAAGCATGCCTTTGCCGCCATCATGGTGCTGGTCTTTACCACCACGACTGGAGTCGCACCACACGCCGTCGCCCCGTTTTGAACATCCTACACCGTGCACTCCATCAAGCACGCCTTTGCCGCCCTCATGGTGCTGGTCTTCACCACCACGACTGGAGTCGCACCACAACCGTCGCCCCGATTTGAACATCCTACACCGTGCACTCCATCAAGCACGCCTTTGTCGCCCTCATGGTGCTGGTCTTTACCACCACGACTGGAGTCGCACCACAACCGTCGCCCCGTTTTGAACATCCTACACACCGCACTCCATCAAGCATGCCTTTGCCGCCCTCATGGTGCTGGTCTTTACCACCACGACTGGAGTCGCACCACACACCGTCGCCCCGTTTTGAACATCCTACACCGTGCACTCCATCAAGCACGCCTTTGCCGCCCTCATGGTGCTGGTCTTTACCATCACGACTGGAGTCGCACCACACGCCGTCGCCCCGTTTTGAACATCCTACACCCCGCACTCCATCAAGCACGCCTTTGCCGCCCTCATGGTGCTGGTCTTTACCACCACGACTGGAGTCGCACCACAACCGTCGCCCCGATTTGAACATCCTACACCGTGCACTCCATCAAGCACGCCTTTGTCGCGCTCATGGTGCTGGTCTTTACCACCACGACTGGAGTCGCACCACACGCCGTCGCCCCGTTTTGAACATCCTACACCGTGTACTCAATCAAGCACGCCTTTGCCGCCCTCATGGTGCTGGTCTTTACCACCACGACTGGAGTCGCACCACACGCCGTCGCCCCGTTTTGAACATCCTACACCGCGCACTCCATTAACCACGCCTTTGCCGCCCTCATGGTGCTGGTCTTTACCACCACGACTGGAGTCGCACCACAACCGTCGCCCCGTTTAGTACATCCTACACCGCGCACCCTTTCAAACACGCCCTCGCCGCCCTCTTGGTTGCCGCCGCTCCAGCCATCTACGCTCCTCACGCTACCGCCCCTACATCGGTGAGAAAAGCACGCCACACGGTGTGGCGACCAACTAGGCTATGCAAGGGGAATACCAGAACGAGAGCCGATACAGTCTGTCTCGAGGGTTAAGCCATAAAATTAAAGTGCTTTTTTATACAAAAGTGAAGTTCTACCTATAAGTGAATGTAGAAACAAATCTTGTATTTTAATTTAAATCCCGGAAGCAATAAAGTGTGAAGATGAAAAACAAGAAACTGTTTGATTGTTCCTAGATTTCACCCAATGTTATACTGACGTTCAAAGATACCTGACCCTACTAATCAATTGCGATCGATAATTTTTGTTGGTGTAAGTGTGTCTTCGTTAGTTATTATTCCTATGTATAGATGACAAAGGTAATAGTGAGTATTGTGAATTATAAGAATAATTTATGCTTAATCTACACAATCATTTTCCCTGATGGTTTTTAACAGTGTAGGGCTCTGAGTTCTGAATTCATGACTGGCCTTCGTCTGTGTTCATTACACAACAGAGTGGGCCATGAAATTTTTAGCTCTCTTTGGCAACGGTTTATTGCTAATTGATTTGTATCTTTCTTACTAGAATTAAAACTGTTCTGAGTTTGATTTACTTATTATTATAATATGCCTATTGTATTCACACTACTATAACCGTGGAGGTAGTAAGAATATGGAGTTGGCGCTATAGGCGAATATGGACGAGGGGAAGCGTGCCAGGTGACGGAAGGGGGGAAGAGGTGCGGAAAGCCATACTACACGCCACTTCGCTATGCGATTAAATACACAGAAACTGTTTTTAAAAGGAAATCAGGTTGTAATAATACACAAACTTTATTTAATGTCAGGTTTTCATAATTCACAAACTTTATTTAAGAAGACATAGTGAAAGAAACGAAATTATTTGAATGTTTTAAAGAAAAAAATTAAAAAAATAAAAATAATCATGATACACTACACCCGTGTCTGTTACATCTATATGACAAATTAATTATATTTCAGTATTTTAAAATTTTTAATTATATAAAATTACAATAATAATAAATTATAATAGAGTGCACGGATATTGGTTTCTTAAGTAAAATGTACAAATGATTGAAGTTTAAATCAATGATATAATATTTTATTGCAGGTATGTTTAAGAAGGATTCAACGTAACATAGGCCCATTGGCTGAAACTATGAATTAGGCCTACAGTAAAATTTCATTTATAAATTTCTCACTTATAGGCTACTTTTTTCTTAAGTCCCCGCAAAATTCCAATATCTTCCATGTTAATTGAAGAGTCCACTGCAAGAATGATGGATGTCATTTGGAATACATTTTGCAGGAGAAGCAATTGAAAGTTTGAAATGCTTAGCGCCCAAAGCTTAACTGTGATTTTCCTATCATTACTGGACAATGACTATCAGTTTTAATGCCATATAACTCTGTATGTACAGTTGTCAAAAGAAAAAGTGGCCGCTCTCCAGAAACAAACTTCCCTTCGGGTATCTTCGCTACAATTCGGAGACAGGCGATGTTACATGTTGTTTAACCACGTTGCCTGATATCTACAGTTATAATTAGGATATTCCGTGTGTTACTTGATGGTGTAATGGTATCGTTCCGGCCTGGTATTCGTGAGGTCCTGCGTTCAAATACAACCTAGTTCTTTTTATTGCTTTTTGTTTTATTTTTAAGAGAGAGAGACAAAATATACATAATTGCTCCTTTCTCTTTTACGATTCTTTTAGTAATTAACATCAGGTTCATTAATGTATTATGCCATAACTTTATCATCATGACATTGTGGCTGCAAATGGAAAGAAAAAAGATTTTATTCTCAACAAAAAATCTTTCGTAGCATAAACAAAACAAACTTACTGGCGTCTGCCTTAGAATATTCAAATAAGCGTTCGGAAACAAAACAAAAAGCCACGATTCAATATTTAGTCTATCTTTCCCTTATCTTGATCACACCATGCACTCGAGTGGGCATGGAATCGACTAGTCTTTGCAAATAGCGACTGTTCTTAGACACGACATTCCAGGCATTCTGAACATAGATACATAAGTGTTCTGCCCATGGGCAGGTCTTTCATTGCAAACCCAATTTTTCCTATTTTCTGCCTACCTCTTAGTCTCCGCATATGATCCACATATCGTAATGTCGTCTATTATTCTTCTCAACCAGTGACCCAACCAATTCCTTTTTCTCTTTCTAATCAGTTTCAGCATCATTCTTTCTTCACCCACTTTTTTCAACACAATTTCATTTCTTATTCTGTCTGTCCACACTTCACACGCTCCGTTCTTCTCCACATCCACATTTCAAATACTTATATTCATTTCTCTTCATTTCGTCGTAATGTCCATGTTTCTTCCCCATACAATGCCACACTCCACACAAAGCACTTCATTGGTCTCTTCCTTAGTTCTTTTTCTAGAGGTCCGCAGAAGATGCTCCTTTTTCTATTAAAAGCTTCCTTTGCTTATGTTTGCAGTTTTTCTTGGGAAGGATAAATGCGGTAACTTCCTGTTGCTTTCCGCACACCACCGTCTCTTTCGCATTTTATTAGATCCCAGGGGGCCCAGGCGTGGTGATTAGAAGAGTATATTTGACTAATTGGGCTCTCCAGATTTCACCGAAATTCACCGCAAAGGTTAAATATTAGTTCTGTAAGGATGTTCGACCCGATCAGAGACCGGAAAATCCCAATTAGCCTTTGCCCCCCGCATCCTGGGCTAGCTTCTACAAATCATCAATTGGGTCAATTTTTCCGCATGTTTCCACACTTGTGCTCTCGTAGCTCAGCGGAAGAACGTCGGAATTTAGATGTCAACGTCTCAGGTTCAATTCCTCGTCGCTCCTTTTCATTTTATTGTGGTTCAAGATAGTATAATGTAAAATAAAAAGAAAAAAACTAACATCAGTATTATGCAACTGTATTGTTCCAAACCTAATATTAAATTTATGTTATTTATATCGCTAAAGAACGATAACTGAATATAAATTATAACTCGAATGTTGTTTATGTCGCTAAAGAACGATAACAATATAAATAACTTGAATATTATTTATACAGTATCACAGAGTATAAATGATAAATATCTGTTTGTTTAATTAATATAAGATATTATATAATATATATATATTTAATTATTTGAATAAAATAACCTATTTTACAAAGAAAAATTGTTATTTGTACGTATTATAATAATTACATAAAATACATATTATTTGTATCCCGAAACAACAATAACACAATATAAATAATTTGAATACTGAAACGCTAAAGAACGAACACAGAATATAAATGATAACTTGAATATTATTTATATCGTTAAAGAACGATAACAGAATATAAAAAAACTTGAATATTATTCATATCGTTAAAGAATTATAACAGAATGCAAATGATGACTTGAATAATATTTATATCTCTAAAGAATGATAACAGAATACAAAAAAATATAACTGGAATATTATTTATATCGCTAAAAGAATGATAACAAAATATAAATAACTGGATATCGATGAAGGACGATAACAGAATAGAAATCATAATTTGAATATTATTTATATCGCTAAAGATCGATTAAAAAATAAAATGAAAATTTGAAGAAGGCCTGAACCTACAACCTTCGAATCATTAAGCAAGCATTTTACCGCTTGTCTACGAAACACAAATAAGGGATACTTACATAGTTGCGGAAATGCTTCTACAAGCACATGCATCGTGTAACATCGCCGTGACCCGAAGTGGACTTAGAAAATATTCGTTGTTCACAAGTGCGGCCACTTTTTTTTTTGACAACTGTACATCCCCTGTCTCTCTCAAACGTCTGGATATAATGTTCCTTTTTATGTCAGACGGGGAAAGGAAGTGTCCTGGCTAGCCGGTTATCTTCTGGCCTAGTTGGCTCATGAGTGATCGGATCTAGTCGCGTTATAATAATAATAATAATAATAATAATAATAATAATAATAAATTTGTCTGGTTTAGACTCTCTGACGTTGACTCAATGAGCTTTATCGGTTTTTTAACACAGTCGCCCTGTTTGAACTTATAAATATTTGTGTTAGATAGATTTCCTCAGCTTCTCGCACCGGTTCGTGTGATAGAGATGTTTGTAAATTGTGACGGAAGGGAAAACAGGAGTGACTGTACCGCCGCAGTTGTAGCAGCGTGACCTTAGATCCTCGTCTAATTCAGTTGCGGGAATGCGATAGCAGGACAATGGACATGTCCATGTCTCGATGCGATGACCTGTGGCAACTCTTCATTCCGCGCATAGCATGCCGGGAGCTCTGACAATTAGCCTGTGACTCTGAGGTTGCGACAAGTATGTCACACTGACAGAACAGAGCGACTTGTTTCATTGCGAGATATTTTTGTTACTACACATAGGTGAAGATAAAATATTGTATTTAGTCTTCATTTATACGGTATGAAAAGAATTAAAACTTCCTTTTTTTCTAACATGTTGAACGACAATAAAATGTATTTGAATGGTCCTTCAATAACTGTCGCAAGGTAATATTTACATAATTTACATTGATGAACAGCAATATGATAAAATCTTAAGAACCGAATGACGAGCACTTCACCTCTTCGGGCATCATCAGGTCTCCCTGCGTGTTAAGTAAATAATCACACATTAACATTTTATACCATAGATGTCCAATTGTAACGCGTACAAGATAATCCCTGGCGTAAGCAACCCGCAGCGCATATTCTTTAAGGTCTTTTTTCCTATTTTGTATGGAAAGTTAATGACCTTAGCAGAGCATACTTGACGTGCAATATCTCCTAGTTCTACAGGCGTTTGGACACCTATGTTCTGTACTCTGTGCTGACGACAGGGGTCGTCAGCACAGAGTACGCTGGGGCTAGTCTCTCTTACCCGCTGAAAACGCAGTGCACTAGGTAGCTGCTAGCGGGTATACTCTCTATCTCTCCCTGTTGCACGACAGTGCACACGGGACAGCACCGTGTACCCTTTGCACATTTCAGCGAGTGCTGACGACCACTGTTCTATACAGTGTGTGATTTAAGTCATTCTTTTTTGTTTAGGCAGCCCAAAGATTAGTCCAGACTTGTGAGAGGTATTTAACGGTTTCTCAGGCGGAATTAGGGGTCGTCCATGTGAATGTCTTCTGTGGTAATGCTATGTTAAAGGACACTAGGACTGAGTTTTTACAAAAAATGGCCAAAATATCATTTTTAGGTTTTTTTGTACTAAAATATTCCTTGGAATCTCAGGACGTTGATAGTAAGCGGTTTTATCCTCTCCGTCTTTTTTGAGCTCCAGGAGCGATTTTTATATAGACCTTCTCCATAGGTTCTTTTCAAAAACTTGCCTTTTCCTCGAAACAACATTTTTGATATTCAAAATATTCCACACGAATGGATTTTTCACCATATTCAATGAAAATATTCGTATGTGTTCAGGTATATATTATCTGAGATCTAACGTTGAGACATTTTAAGTATCTGAAAAATTGGGAGTTAAGAAATTATGATGTAAATAAAAATTATGAATAAATAAATGTCTGATTTTCAAAAATGTATTGTGCCAAAATTAAACTAGATACCTCAAATTTATCAATGCTGAAATACTGCATTGCCCGTGAATCAGGGTCCGGGTGGAAAAATATGAATTGCTGGATTTGAATACCTAGTAAAGATTGGATAATTGCTAGTTTTGCAGTAAAAGACTTGCCCATGGGCATAAAACTATGAAATTATTATTATTATTATTATTATTATTATTATTATTATTATTATTATTATTATTATTATTATTGTAAAATGTGAGTATGTAAATTGAGTAGACATATAACTTTAATTCAAGTCCTTATGCCTGCATACTCAAGTAAACACCATTTCTGAATAGCTTTGTGTCTTGTTGAAGTGTTATTATTTACATTTCCGATGACATTATCTCAATGTTCTCTTCCTATTAAATGTGTTTAAAAGAAATATAAACTGTCAGTCATTCATTTATTGACAATGCTTGCTTACGTGTTCCATTTAAGGATAACATTCTATACACTAAAATTTTGAGGACTTTTCCTGTAATCAGGTCTGTCAAAAGCAGACACAAATTGTAATAATAATAATAATAATAATAATAATAATAATAATAATAATAATAATAATAATAATAATAATAATAACAATAATAATCTCTTTATTAAGGATATTGTAACTTTAGAAAACACCTCTGTTGAAAGCCAAAATATATGTTACTCTTTACATGATAATACTCGCTCTTCGTGCTAAGCTCTTATTGGTTATATTCTGTCGGGAAACGCATTCATGAATTAATGAATGAATGAACAAATGAATAAATAAATTAATATGTAACTAAATAAATAAATCAACACGTAAACAAAGAAACAGATAAACAGACGAATACAGGGTTGTTTCCGATCTCTGATAACGAATTTGAATGACGTCATGTGCATCAGGAATCACACCGACAACTGAATTGCGCGAGAGGGGACAGACCAGTAGTGAGTGATTTCATAATCAGAGTGCACGGTGTATCACAGTAGCAATTCCCAAGAAAATCGAGCCTTTTTAGGAAAGGTACATAACAACTCTTTCCGATGCCAAGTACAGTTACGTGAAAATAATAGGAGCCTGTAAGAAACGTGGTTTCGTTATTTCCAAGAAAGGCATATTGTGTGTACCTAATAATACTGGCAGAGCTCGGGATTAATTCCAGAGTGGAAAAAGCAAGCAAATCCACCCCCGTCACAAGTCGCCGCACCCCACGAGATGATACAAATTAATTTCAATCGAGCTTTACCAATCTTATTAGGTACACAGAAGATGCCTTTCTTGGAAATAATGAAACCTCGTTTATTGCAGGCTTCTTTTATTTTCACTTAACTGTACTTGGCATTGGAAAGGATTGTTATGTACCCCTCCCAAATAGGCTCAATTTTTTTGGGAATTTCTGCTGTGAGTCGCCGTGCACTCTGACTATGAGATCACTTACTACTGGTCTGTCACCTCGCGCCACAGTCCAGCTGTCGTGTGACCCCTGACGCACATGATGTCATTCAAATTCGTTATCAGAGATCGTAAACAACCCTTTAAATGAATAGAAGAGTAAGTAAGCGATTAAATAAAATATAAATATATATATATATATATATATATATATATATATATATATATATAAATGTTTATTATTATCGTCATCATCATCATCATCATCATCATCATCATCATCATATTATCCTCCGTTCATGAAATAATACGACCAAAGTGAAACTTGAAACATTCCACAACCATTTTGTCCTCAAATGCAAGCGCCGAGTTGTGATTTGCGACTCGGTGGGGAACGCGCAGTTATGAAGAACGTGAGTGCCCGTTACCTCGTCTGACATTTCAGTCGGTTCCCACGTCACAGGCCGCCGCCGTATTTTGGCACAAGCGGTTCCTTTGTTGCACGGAGCGCGCTCGTTACGTATTCCGGTCAGGCGTCGCAGCTTCCGGTGGCACATCGCAAAGTAGGAATATTCAGATGTCGCGACATCTTCCGTCCAATCATTTCTTTCTCTTTGCGACTGAAATGAACCGATTGCCTCGGTGCAAAAACCAACTCAATCTCCCATGGGAATCGACCGCTCGATCTGCATATTGCATATCTTAGGTGCGTCTTATCATAGTGTACATGGTTATTTAACGACGTTGTGTTAACTACTAGGTTATTTCACGTCAATAAGATTGGTGATAGCGAGATAGTATTTGGCGAGATGAGGCCGAGGATTCGTCAGAGATTGTCTGACATTCGCCTTACGGTTGGGAAAAACCTCGGAAAAAACCCATTCAGGTAATCAGCCTAAACGGGAATCAAACCCACGCCCGAGTAAAACTCCAGTAGACAAGCAAGCGCCTCCGCCGACTGAGCTACGCCGGTGGATGGTACAGCTTATCATATTAATATATTCGTGCATAATAGGTTTTATCTATCTATCTATCTATCTATCTATCTATCTATCTATCTATCTATCTATCTATCTATCTATCTATCTATCTATCTATCTATCTATCTATCTATCTATCTATCTATCTGTCTATCTGTCTGTCTGTCTGTCTGTCTGTCTGTCTGTCTGTCTGTCTGTCTGTCTGTCTGTCTGTCTGTCTGTCTGTCTGTCTGTCTGTCTATCTATCTATCTATCTATCTATCTATCTATCTATCTATCTATCTATCTATCTATCTATCTATCTATCTATCTATCTATCTATCTATCTATCTATCTATCTATCTATCTATCTATCTATCTATCTATCTATCTATTTATTTATTAAAATCAGATGGAATGTCCATGAAGGAAAAAACTAAGGTATGTATTGTCCACTAGGAGATTTGATGCAAATGTATATAAAATCTATTATCCAAATTACATCAGAAGCCAGTGCAATAAGATAAGATAAGACACATTTTATTGTCAGAGGCAAATATGCATAGACATTGCCAATAAAATACGCCAACACATTAAAATTACAATAATTAAAAAATAAAATACATTATGCAAGAGTTCAAAGGCCCACACGTGCATCCTCTAGACTGTAAGGACACAAATGTATTAACTTATTTTTTATATAATTCCTTAATTTAGGAGTATTATTTGTATATTTAATATCCTCAGGCAATCTATTGTAAATTTTAATACCGGAAACCACGTAAGTTCTACTAATATTTGTGATGTGCTGTACCGGAATACATAAAACTATTTTTATGACGAGTATCATGAGAATGAAAGTCACTATTTTGGTGAAAGTCAGAAAGATTTGAATACATTAATTGCAATGCATTAAAAATATATATGCCATAAACAGTGAGAATTTTACACTGTAAAAAATATTCCCTTCAGGAGGTTCTATTATGAACACCCGCTATGCACCTGACAACACGCTTCTGAGACATAAAAATGTCATTCAACATGGTTCCAGATCTCCAAAAACAAATGCTATATGAAAGCCTTGATTCAACTTGTGCACAATAAAAATACATTAATACATCATGATTAATTATAGTCCTCAAAATTCTGATTTGATAACAAATACTGTTAAGTTTAGAAATTAAACTTGTACAGTGGGGTCTCCAATACAAACGATCATCAAATGCAACACCCAAAAAATTAGTCGTTTCCCATTTACGTAAGTAATGATCTTGAATAGAAATATTAATGTTTCAGAATCCATCCATAGGCCTAACCACTTAGGGCCGTATTCATAGACATTTTTAGCGCGGGCTTTCGGTGGATTACCAGCGTTTTTCATATTCATAAACCAGTGCTAGCGATAGGATATGATTTGAATTCTGTACTAGTAACCAGTGGATAGCCGGGACTAGCATAGTTCGCTCGTAGCGCGTGCTGCGAAATGTCTATGAATACGGCCCTTTTTGTCTAGCCTGCGGCGTACAAAGAAAGATGTTCCTGGATAAAAAGGGTGATATTATACTGCTCATATCGTGAACAATTCTTACTGTAGGGGAGAGTCGAGTAGTATCGGACATCGGGTAGTATCGGACAGTGCGTTTCTTTCATCTACCACCATATGCTAGTACCTGAATGACATGGTTACGTTTCTCTATGCGACATCACAGAAACGTAACCATGTCAATCAGGTACTATCATCGTGTGGTAGATGAAAGAAACTCACTGTCCGATATTACCCGATGTCCGATGCTACCCGACTCTCCCCTATTACAGAGTATCATAATAAGCAGGCGGTTAATACAAGAGGAGAAACATTTTCTGTTTGTGATACACTCGAATATAGTAGAAATAAGATTGTATTTTTCGATAAACGAAATCTCCTCAAATTGTCTGTGAATTCATCGAAATAATTCCCATCTCTAGGAACATTTCACACTCATCACCAACCCTGATTCAAGTAGTCCAGAAAACAAAAATTCATCTTTGAAATCGTCAAAGCTCCCATTTTATTTTGCTATTTGTCACTGGATATATGCCTCAACCTCTTGAATAAGGCCAGTTAGATATTACAATGAATAATCTTCTGTTTGTGTTGCAATCGACGTTGATTCACCGTAAAATTTCTTAAGCACAGATTAAGGGGTAATTTTAACCCATGATTATCCTAACCCGGATTGTTTCTCAACAATGGAACACAATATTATGAGTGTGAGAATTTCATAAATCTCTCCATGATCTCGGTTAAGACCCACAATAGTACATTATGCAACGAGCCTATAATGGTAGTAATTAAGACGCGAGTATGTTTGTTTATGAACATAATCTTCATACGAGCGTCTTAATCACCATTATAGACAAGTTTCATACGACTTTTTATGCTCGACCATATTTCTAACTTGAAATTATTCATAAGTATTCATGTTATGGTTATGTAAGTGAGGAGCGGAACTGACCTGAATTGTGAGATGTGCGCAGACGCGAAAGTATTGATTTTTTCCGAGGCACGAATGTCATTGATCTTGGTATAATCTAGAGAATAACATGGACATTAGGCTTGATATAACCTGGAAATTGATTTAGAATTGAAAAACGAGATGACAAATTGAATTTATTTTAATATTATTTACAATTAAGGCTAATTATTATAGTAACAGAACATAACCTTCTGCGATAGTATTGGATTTCCAGCCTCCGTGACTTTTCGCTAATTGTCTTTCGATTACATATCCGAGAATAATCGATACTTGCGGTTTTATAACGGTACAATGGTGATTTCTCATTGGCTGAACAAATGAATTATAATGAATAGGTGTACTTTAATGAGGTGCATTAAAGGGCTACTACCAGGTATATAATTACTACATTTCGGCATGGTCGAGCATAAAAGCTATTATTTACTCCTGATTAAAATTTTAAGATAGCAACAATGTGGTTATGATTAATTTACATGATAACATGATTAATTTTTTTGTAGTGGAAACAAACATAAAAATAAATAGCAATCATAATCCATAATTATTTAATAATCTAAGTCACAAATAACTAACTTCAACGAAGGACATGTTCTTATAATATAGTTTGAGAGAGGATAACGCGATATGAATTAAGAATGGCTCATTCTATTAAGATGATTAATACTATTTTTATTCTTCTCTATTATACACGTATTCATATTATTTAATTCCATAAACTACTTCTCATATATCCCAATTAAATCTCAAAAGGGAAATAGCACTACCTGCGAACAGCCTAATTTTGCAGACGGTTAAATGCTGTTTTCATTCGCTAAATACATTGGGTTGATATAGTACCTACTAAATGCTAAATAATTCATTAAGTAAGGGAAAAGCTGAACTTTATATTTTAATTCGTATTTACGTTTTCCAACGCTGTCAAAATATTTACACTTACTTTTCTAACAGGCTATAATATAGACCTTCGCTTTGAGTATTTGAGACATTTCATTAGCGTAAACACACAGTTGCAAATGTTTATGAATGAGGAATTAGTTAATTAAAAGTTTTATTCATAAAATTTGACTCTTTGCTTCCGTAAATAAGGCAGACAGATAGTAATAAACACCTAATTTTGTTAGTGGATATGAAACATTATATCTTAATAAACCCTGATATAAACACTGTTAATATAAGCATGTGCCAACACCTCGTCTTATCTTACTGCTATTGCTACTACTATCATTATTAGTATCTATATATAACTACTGTCACTACTACCATTGTCGCCATCAACAACATAAACTACAAAAACAACTTGCTTAATGTCGGTCAAACCTCTTCTAGCTCCGTATTAATTGGTCAGCTCATTTAATATTGATCCTATCATGTCAGTCCTTTCTTCAGATTGCATGAAGTTATTTTCTGTCGTTCCGTGCATCTCGCAATATACTGAGTCGGTATGTTGTTATTTAGTCATCTGTTCGAAGACAGGTTTGAACCTCATGGAGTGAAACGGGGGAAGATGCATCTTTCTTTGTAGTTTCACATTCTTCCAAGAGAGAACGCCACGCGCATGTCTTCATGATCATTGAGACAGTCGAATGTTTGTAGAGTGGAAGTTAACTCATTTTGCCACATGTTCTTGTTGTGAAAAGAAGAAATGAAAGAA
This sequence comes from Periplaneta americana, assembly GCF_040183065.1. Classification (NCBI taxonomy): domain Eukaryota; kingdom Metazoa; phylum Arthropoda; class Insecta; order Blattodea; family Blattidae; genus Periplaneta; species Periplaneta americana. The sequence goes on from NC_091122.1 coordinate 62,847,177, forward strand.
AACAGATCACTTTACTGCTATAAAATAATTGCAAAGGTATGTTAAAACTTTAATACATCCTTGAATTCATAATAACTGTCAAACCTTTGTAATGAATATTGTAGTAAAGGTTCTAAAGTTTGTATTGTTAACAACCAACGACCTTGTTCCGCCATCTTAGGTTGCGTCACAGCACTAAGCATCTTACCCCGATACTTGCGGAAGATGCTCACTTTTTTGGGGGTAAGATGATAACTTGTTGCAAGAGTTTTATTTTTTGTTTTATTGCAGGGAATGCGTAAACATTAAGCAAGGTCCTCTGATATGTTAGTGGATTGAGGACAGTTTTGAATTTGCGATGAAACATGTTAGAACAGGGGATATGAACTGTTTTAGAGCATCGCAAGCATATGGAATTCCTTACCATACCTTTAAACGCCGCCTAAAAACATGATGAAAAAAATGTACTGGATTGAATTCATTGTGTGCAAGAAGTGATTTCACGAGTCTTGCACACGGCAATAAAATGTGTGCAATGACTGTGTTCCTAAGTAATGATAAACGAGTGAGAAAGTGTCCATGAGTTTTATATTGTCATTTTTGTTATATACATGTATCAAACCAAGTTCAGGTAAAATACATATATCAGTAAATGTATTAATTGCATTTGACATCTTACCCGACTATCGGGGAAAGATGCCTACAGTGCAGGCAAGAAGAAAACGTGTATCTATAAACAAGGTAATTAATGTTTTCTGTTTCGTATCAAAAATATAGTTTCAAAATACCTTCCAGACTTTGATATTTAAATATGAAATTCAAAACTAAATGGACAGTATCTTAAATTTTCAATCAAGGAAAAAGTCAGGTATCCTCCTCCCAACCACTCCAAGTAACACCAATAAGGCATCACTCATGAGGCAACTAAGCCTGAAGATAATGGGATAGGGAAGCCAGTTCCTTTCCCCTTGATTCAGTTTATGAAGCTGTTTTTAATTGTTATTTTTTAATTTGAATTCATATATGTACGTTTTGCATCTATTTTTTCATGCGTTGATACTCAATTCCGTGAGTGAAATAGTAGAATCCTCAATTTTGATATGTTTGGGTTACTCTTTTGTCTACTTTTGTCATTTTGCCATTGATTCTCATAAAACCCTCCAGTCACGCAGTTACATTTATTACCTTTTGAACTTTAATTTTGTTCCTATTCCTTTATGCACTTTACATCATGCCATGCATGGAATTAAATCGAGTTATGTGTTTACTAATCTCTGTTTTATTACTTATACAAGGTACTTTCTAAATAGGTAATCTTATTTGTTACATTATTTAGTTTCTTATTTTTGTAATTTACTACAGTTCTTACTGAAACATTTGTTTCCTAATCTTTTTTTTTTTTTTCAAATTTACTTTCTCATTGTGCAAAAGTTTATAAAAAACTCGAGATTTTTACGACAATATACGTTTCTACCATATGTAGGTATATTGTCTCTCCGTGTACAGCGAAATATCGTAACTTGTGGACAGATTTTTTTCGTATTTAGTTTTTACGAGTGATTTGAAAGGGATTTGCAGATGCAACATTACTATTTTTCCTAACAATTTATGCTTTTTCCAAACATTGTTGTCAATAAAGCCATAACGTAGTTCCAATATTTATTTTTGTTAAAATGTGTTGAGTACATTGTTCATATTATTAATCAAGGCAAGACATTAAGAATTAGCAGAACTTTCTAGTGATGTGATGGCCTGGCGCTAGGCAACCTATTAGACAACACTTCATAACCACAAGACATACAAGCAGTTCATATAACATAGAAATAAATATGTTTATTTTCTGTCAAAGTCAATATGAATTCCCTGAATGTAGCCCAAAACACTGTCACTGAAGTCACACGTGTAAACGGAAGTAACCTGAGAAAATAGGCGAACCCATATTGAATCACTACAATTTTACTGCGCTACTTCGGTATTCCAATTAGCCTGCGAAATAAAATGTGTTAAAACGTAATTCATTTGGACAGACTATACTGTAAACAAGCTACTTTATGCAGCAAGTTGCTTACACTCTGTGCAGAAATTGATCGCATCTGCTACTCTTAAAAGCAGTTCCTCGCGTCTAAGTGCGGTGAAAGTTTGTCTCTTATAATATTAGTTGCAGTTTCCTTCCACTCTGACCCTTTGTAACGAGTTTTTAATGGAGGCGGAATATCAGGTAAGTTAGTCGAAAATATACTGGCGCCACACCACGCGTCGCGACGCCAGTGCCGCTTTACACGATCCGAATACATTTACGAAGTCGCTGAATTCATCTGACATTGGAGATACAGAGTGAGGCTTCGAGGAGAGATGTGCCGTTTGTTTTAAAAATAACTGAAAAAGAGATACAAATGTCACAATTAATCAAACGGTAGATTATATATAACAATTCAATTTGAAGAAGATGAGGAAGTGGAAGAATTAAAATAATGCCACAGACGCTGCATTAAATTAGATAGCTACGTAAAGGAGAAATGAGGAATAAACTGGTAAAAGAATTCATAGAATTAATATACACCTTGATTGGCTGTCAGAGTGAAAGTTTCAATTGTATTTTGAGGCTAAGTTTAATGAGGTGGGAGCACAGTCAATACACAAATACATTAGAAAGAAGAGGAGGGAGTTAAAATACACAAAAATATTAGAAATATGAGGAAGAAGTTAAAAAGTAGGCGTGCAGTAAATACACAAAGAGGTTAGAAACAAGAAGGAAGAGTTAAATATTAAGAGTGAAATATTTATATACAAACGGTCTTACTATTAAAAACTCTATATACAGACGTTTAACTGTGTTACACTTATACAATGAGTAGCTCGTTTATAAGTCGTGTGTAAATTCCTTACTAATAATCACTACATACGTCGTGTATAACAGTATAACTGTTACACAGCTACGTCATAGTTTCGTCATTACTTTATTACGAAAGGTAATAGAATATCTGAGGTTCTCTATTGCTTCTGGTAGAGCGCTCTAGTGTGCCATGTTAAGTATCAATAGTACAACTGGCTCTGATCGATTACTACACTATGTTTTGGTCAAAGAGTACAAGCTACAGCAATATTATCACAGTCCAGTATATACAGTCGCGAAGCTTGGGGTGATTTTTTGCATTTCTCGCGATAGTTGCTAGCCGCTTGGAGCGCTGTGTGTACTGGGAACAATAGACTGTGTCACTGCCATCGTGATCTAATACAGGCCGTAAGGCAGACCATGTGACTCGCTTAACCCGATCACTAAGGGCGGCGTTTCAACCATATAAATTAATTGGAATGCATAAAAAGTGACATATATATCTCTAAAATGTAGTGTAATTGCATTAATAAAATTTAAAACAATGATTAGGAGACACTTCAGATATAATTCCTTGCGAGTTAAGATGTAATATTATTTTTGGTGTGAAAATTACGTTGTTCGTATGTGTAATAGACCTACCTGCCTTTATTTCGATTAAACATTGCGAAATTCTTGTACATTCATTTATGCACGATTCAATAATTTTCAGTTGCACCACACGAATATTTAGATATGTTGAAATTATAGGTTATGTTTACTGTCCCAGTTGCCCCTTTCTGTATAATTTTAGTGGTGTCCAATGCCCTGCCATTCGTATGGAAATATTATAGGTTATGTTTACTATATCTTATATTCCGAAATTCGCAATTATACATTATAATTAAGCATAATATCATGTATGATACTCCGCACTTTCAATTTGTCTGTATTTTAATAATACAATTGAGTATTGAATTATTGTATTTATTTACTACCTAAGAGACGAAGTAACAATCGTAAGTACACTGATTTCATAAGGTGGTATGATAAATTTTCTGTCTTTATCAAGGAAGGTAGATGTGCTATATTAAATCACAATATAAATTCTTTTTTTATTAAACCTCAAAATGACTTCCATTCTAAATTTAAAATATTGATGCGAAAAGATTATGTTAACATGTAAAATTCTCTTCACATTAATATAACACAGTTTTGTAATTATTTCTGCAACATATTATGCAACAAGAAGTAAAGGGAACTTATGGACACATTACACTAAATAAAACTTGATGCTATGATACGCAATAATGTTATAATATAATAATTCACTGAGCTCCATACATTGGCATAGAAAACCCGAACATATATTACGGCCTGGTCTAGATCGAAAAGACATTGACTGTGCCGTATTTCGCATTGTTGTGAAAAGTTGTGTAAAGTGTGAAATATTCGTTATCGGTTGTAATAACTGTAAATGGCTAAAATACAATAATTTGAGTAATAATATGGGACAAGGAGACGTTTGTTGCAATATAAATTGTAAAAAAAAAAGAGGTCAGAGTTATCCTCATTCCGAAAGATCCAGGAAGGTGAGTTTATAAAATATAATATATACTTTATGAAAATAATATATAAACCTTATGCATTTCGTATTTCAATTGTGGAAGGAAGGTGTTAATTTTTCAAAAGAACACGACACACATTTTATCGTCTGCTAGGGAAAGAGTCTGTGATGAGGCGATTGTAGCGATCCTGGTGGCTAGCAATTATCTATGGATGCATATTTCAACTGTCTATGTTTGCATATTTAGTAAATATTGAGCTTCGCAACTGTATATACTAAACTGTGATATTATCCTAATTAGTCTGTGCTCTTTGGTTTGTTCCTCTGTGATTAGAGGACAACCATCATCATAAAATGGCAGTCGATAGGAACAGCTGATAGAGGGGCGGCCATTTTTTCTCTATATACAACGCTTAAACAAGGGGTTTCGTGTATATAACTACTGCAAAACAATTCCCATTGTATAGTTACAGACTGTTTATACAGCCATCGCTTATGCATGGTTTATTAGTAACGTTTTCTGTCCCAACTCTGCATAATCTTGTATAAAAACTATACACGTTTACTAGTAAGACCGAAAGGGTTTAGAAACGAGAAAGAAGAGTCAAAGAATAGGCGTCAGTAAATATACAAATAGATTAGAAACAAGACGGAAGAGTTAAAGAGTAGGCGTGTAGCAAATACACAAATAGATTATAAACAAGAAGGAAGAGTTAAAAAGCTTATAGTAAACACACAAATGGGTTTGGAACAAGATGGGGGAAGTTAAAGAGTAGGCATGTAGAAAATACACAAAGGAATTATAAATAAGATGGAGTTAAATAGTAGGCGTGTAGGAAATACATAAATAGATTAGAAACAAGAGGGAGGAATTAGAGAGTAGGCGTGTAGGAAATACATAAAGATATAAACAAAAGGGAGGAGTTAAAGAGTAGACGTGTAGTAAATACACAATTAGACTAGACACGAAAGGGAGGAGTTAAAAAGTACGTGTTTAAAAATTCTACACAAAGAAATTAGAAACAAGGGGGAGGAGATAAAGAGTACACGTGTAGTAGGTACACAATTAGATTAGAAACGACAGGGAGGAGTTAAAGAGTAGGTGTTTAAAAATTCTAACAAAGAAATTAGAAATAAGGGGGAGGAGCTAAAAAGTAGGCGTGTAGAAAATATACAAATAGATTAGAAACAAGAAGGAGGAATTAAAGAGTAGGCGTGTAATAAATACACAACGAAATAAGAACCAAGAGGGAGGAGTTAAAGAATAGGCGTGTAGTAAATATGCAAATAGATTAGAAATAAGAAGGAGGAATTAAAGAGTAGGCATGTAATAAATACACAACGAAATAAGAAACAAGAGGGAGGAGTTAAAGAATAGGCGTGTAGGAAATATACAAATAGATTAGAAATAAGAAGCAGGAATTAAAGAGTAGGCGTGTAGTAAATACACAACGAAATAAGAAACAAGAGGGAGGAGTTAAAGAATAGGCGTGTAGTAAACATACAAATAGATTAGAAATAAGAAGGAGGAATTAAAGAGTAGGCGTGTAATAAATACACAACGAAATAAGAAACAAGAGGGAGGAGTTAAAGAATAGGCGTGTAGTAAATATACAAATAGATTAGAAACAAGAAGGAGGAATTAAAGAATAGGCGTGTAATAAATACACAACGAAATAAGAAACAAGAGGGAGGAGTTAAAGAATAGGCGTGTAGTAAATATGCAAATAGATTAGAAATAAGAAGGAGGAATTAAAGAGTAGGCATGTAATAAATACACAAAGAAATAAGAAACAAGAGGGAGGAGTTAAAGAATAGGCGTGTAGTAAATATGGAAATAGATTAGAAATAAGAAGGAGGACTTAAAGAGTAGGCATGTAATAAATGCACAACGAAATAAGAAACAAGAGGGAGGAGTTAAAGAATAGGCGTGTAGTAAATATACAAATAGATTAGAAACAAGAAGGAGGAATTAAAGAATAGGCGTGTAGTAAATATACAAATAGATTAGAAATAAGGAGGAATTAAAGAGTAGGCGTGTAATAAATACGAAATAAGAAACAGGAGGGAGGAGTTAAAGAATAGGCGTGTAGTAAATATACAAATAGATTAGAAACAAGAAGGAGGAATTAAAGAATAGGCGTGTAGTAAATATACAAATAGATTAGAAATAAGAAGTAGGAATTAAAGAATAGGCGTGTAATAAATACGAAATACGGAACAAGAGGGAGGAGTTAAAGAATAGGCGTGTAGTAAATATACAAATAGATTAGAAACAAGATGGAGGAATTAAAGAATAGGCGTGTAGTAAATATACAAATAGATTAGAAATAAGAAGTAGGAATTAAAGAATAGGCGTGTAATAAATACACAACGAAATAAGAAACAAGAGGGAGGAGTGAAAGAATAGGCGTGTAGTAAATATACAAATAGATTAGAAACAAGAAGGAGGAATTAAAGAATAGGCGTGTAGTAAATATACAAACAAATTAGAAATAAGAAGAAGGAATTAAAGAGTAGGCGTGTAATAAATACACAACGAAATAAGAAACAAGAGGGAGGAGTTAAAGAATAGGCGTGTAGTAAATATGGAAATAGATTAGAAATAAGAAGGAGGACGTAAAGAGTAGGCATGTAATAAATACACAACGAAATAAGAAACAAGAGGGAGGAGTTAAAGAATAGGCGTGTAGTAAATATACAAATAGATTAGAAACAAGAAGGAGGAATTAAAGAATAGGCGTGTAGTAAACATACAAATAGATTAGAAATAAGAAGGAGGAATTAAAGAGTAGGCGTGTAATAAATACACAACGAAATAAGAAACAAGAGGGAGGAGTTAAAGAATAGGCGTGTAGTAAATATGGAAATAGATTAGAAATAAGAAGGAGGACTTAAAGAGTAGGCATGTAATAAATACACAACGAAATAAGAAACAAGAGGGAGGAGTTAAAGAATAGGCGTGTAGTAAATATACAAATAGATTAGAAACAAGAAGGAGGAATTAAAGAATAGGCGTGTAGTAAATATACAAATAGATTAGAAATAAGGAGGAATTAAAGAGTAGGCGTGTAATAAATACGAAATAAGAAACAGGAGGGAGGAGTTAAAGAATAGGCGTGTAGTAAATATACAAATAGATTAGAAACAAGAAGGAGGAATTAAAGAATAGGCGTGTAGTAAATATACAAATAGATTAGAAATAAGAAGTAGGAATTAAAGAATAGGCGTGTAATAAATACGAAATAAGGAACAAGAGGGAGGAGTTAAAGAATAGGCGTGTAGTAAATATACAAATAGATTAGAAACAAGAAGGAGGAATTAAAGAATAGGCGTGTAGTAAATATACAAATAGATTAGAAATAAGAAGTAGGAATTAAAGAATAGGCGTGTAATAAATACACAACGAAATAAGAAACAAGAGGGAGGAGTGAAAGAATAGGCGTGTAGTAAATATACAAATAGATTAGAAACAAGAAGGAGGAATTAAAGAATAGGCGTGTAGTAAATATACAAATAAATTAGAAATAAGAAGAAGGAATTAAAGAGTAGGCGTGTATAAAATACACAACGAAATAAGAAACTAGAGGGAGGAGTTAAAGAATAGGCATGTGGTAAATATACAAATAGATTAGAAATAAGAGGGAGTAGCTAAAAACTAGACGTATACTAAATACACAAAGAAATTAGAAGAAAGAGGAAGGAGTTAAAGAGTAGGCGTGTAATAAATACACAAAAAGAATAGGGAGACAAAGGGTAGGCATGTAGTAAATACACAAATAGTTTATAAATAAGAGAGACGTGTTAAAGAGTATGCGTGTAGTAAATACACAAAGCGAAGCGATGAAGGAAAAAAATAGGAAACCGAGATAAGAAGTAGAGCGTGACTAGGTAAAGGAAAAAAGAAACTGGAGTAGGCTGTACGAAAGAGACAACCGCAAGTTTTATGCTTGAATATAAGTCGCTAATAGAATAAACTCTTGTTAAGATAAACGTCAGCAGTTATAATCAACAGCTCTTTTTTTTTCAATTACCCTGAAATCCCGGTATATCTTCGCTGTCCTGGGCTCCTGGTTGCAGCCATCTTGTATTATTCAGACTAAACATGTCGATTGCAGTAGTAACCATCGCGTTGTATCGTTTGCTCCCATTTGCGTTGGATATGCCTCGACATTGTGAATTTTCTCTCTTTATTCAAATCCACTCATGAATTTTTCCAATTTAATTTGCTGATTGGTGCTCAATTTAGATTGCATCCTGGATCGTTACGCATCGTTTGACACCACTACTCCGCTTCGAATTCTCGAGTTGCACTGCTTCGGTTGCCGCGCTACTGCCAATTCGTGCTTCAACTTTTCGCCTCCCGCGTATCGCTAGATAATGTCATTCGCTCCAACTCAAGGTCACATTGGATACATTGATTCTTCGTATGTGTATCGCTGTTTTCTCCATAGGGATAATGTCGTGTAGTTTATAAATTATAGGCATGACAAAACTCGCCTGAAAATGTGTCGGTCGACTTTCTGGAATGGCACCGTTAGTGCTGGAACTGGATTGAACTCATAGACGTATTCACGTGAAAATAATATTGATTTGAAAAATTAACATGAAGAAATTAAAGATAGAAACACAATGAGGGGATTAATTAAATATATACATACATATACAGGGTGATTCATGAGGATTTACCATGACTTAGGAAGCTTATTTTCGAAGACATTCTGAAGAAAAATGTCATATCTTAATCGCAATATTTTCAAAGTTACATTAATTTGAAATTGTTAGTAAAATACCTTTTTTCTTTAGTTTTACGGGTAAAAAATATTACAAATATATTCAGAAGTGTCATTTCTTTAATTGGCCAGTATTATGAATTAGAAAGGCATGATAAGGACCGATAAGCTGATACAATAACAATAGGAGTTTTGTCAGGAATCGTCAGTGCTTATCTATATAACAAATATTATTAGTTTACAATAATTTGTCACATTTATTTGGGTTTTAACGTTTTCGGCTTGAGTAAGCCATCTTCAGAAAAGTTTATGCCTAATTATATACATGAAAGTGGTACATTGTTGTGATACAAATAAATAAACCAATTAAAAACAATTAAAATGAATTTCTTTAGAAGTAGGTGAACATACAATTCAATTAAAACAGTACAGTATTAAAATTGGGCTATATGAGCCATGATCAAAATTGTTAAAATTATTAAATACTAAAATTAGATTAAAACATGTGCGATGAAGTTGCAATTGAAACAGGAAAGTCTACAGGGATATCTCCACAGCATTCATGATACTGATTCACCAAATTTCAGTCAGTTCTGGACATCACTACAGACACCAACCTGTTTCAATTGCAACTTCATCGCACATGTTTTAATCTAATTTGAGTATTTAATAACTTTTAACAATTTTGATCATGGCTCACATAGCCATACAGTAATGTTTTAATTTCATTGTATGTTCACCTACTTCTAAAGAGATTCATTTTAATTGTTTTTAATTGGTTTATTTATTTGTATCACACACACATGTACCACTTTCATGTATATAGGCATAAACGTTTCTGAAGATGGCTTACTCAAGCCGAAAACGTTAAAAACCAAATAAATGTAACAAATTATTGTAAACTAATAATATTTGTTATATAGATAAGCGCTGACGGTTCCTGACAAAACTTTTGTTGTAGTATTCTGAAGCTAAAAAAGGTGTTGTTAATTGCTTTGTACAGATTTCAATTTTGAACTAAATATGACAACTTTCTTACGCACACATCACAAAAATTGTTACAAATCATACGACTTCATGAACTTGATTCTTTACAGTTTCATTATACATTCTAACGTATAGTCTTAAAGAATTTACGAGAGTGGCGTGATTTGTATTATCATTGTTATGATAAATGCGTAAGAAAATGTAATTTTGTAGTTAAAAATCGGAAAACAAAATCTGTACGAAGCAGCTATGGAAATTACAACACATTTTTAGCTCCACCTAATTAAAGAAATTATACTCCTGAATAGTTCATTCTTTAACTGTAATATTCTTTTACACTTAAAACTCAAGAATAAGGTGTATTACAAACAAATTCAAATTAGTGTAATTCTGAAAATATTGAGATTAGGACAAATGTTTATATGACATTTTTTGCTTAGATTGTCTTCAGAAATAAGCTCTGTAAGGGACTGTAAATCCTCATGAATCACTCTGTATATAGCCATATTACCGGTTGTTCTGTATGGTTGTGAAACTTGGACTCTCACTTTGAGAGAGGAACAGAAGTTAAGGGTGTTTGAAAATAAGGTGCTTACGAAAATATCTGGGACTAAGAGGGATGAAGTTACAGGAGAATGGAGAAAGTTACAGGCCGCAGAACTGAACGCATTGCATTCTTCACCTGATATAATTAGGAACATTAAATCCAGACGTTTGAGATGAGCAGAGTATCTAGCACGCATGGGCGAATCCAGAAATGCATATAGGGTGTTAGTTGGGAGGCCAGAGGGAAAAAGATCGTTGGGGAGGCCGAGGTAATATTAAAATGGATTTGAGAGAGGTGGGATATAAAGCTAGAGACTTGATTAACCTTGCTCATCAGTATAGGGACTGATGGCAGGCTTATGTGAGGGCGGCAATGAACCTCTGAGTTCTCTAAAAGCCATTTGTAAGTTAGTAAAACTAAAAAATAAATTAGAAATATAAGAGGAAAGCTGTCGAACGTGTGGAGGAAATGTTGTGCATTATAGAAAGATAAAAATAAAATTGGAGGGAAGTTAGAAACAAAAGAATGGCGAAGAATAAGAATATGAAGAAGAAAGGGTGGGAAATGTGGAGGAGGAGGAAGAAGGAAAGTAGTACTAAGAAATAGACTAAATATGAAGAGAAAGTGCGAGAAGCTGTTCTCAGTTCATTTCCATCCACGTGTCTCGCAGTGGCGTAGGAAATGACGGGGAGGTTTATGTCTCCTGCAGCAGTGTGATACACGCCGTGTGCCCTGTCATAACAGACACACTATCGACCACCGTGTCGTCATCAAGTCCTGTGTCTCTCTGAGCCCTTTATCTTTGCAGAGGGTGAGGAACTCCTGTCTGTGTACTTATTACTGAGTCCAAGTCATTATTCCGTGTGCCACGCATTAGTGGCTGTGTGAGATAACAGCTGTCGAGACAACACTGCGCGTAGGCCGAGTTTGACATTTGTACCTACACAGATTCTTCAAGGACGATGAAGTGATCTGAGGTCCGAATTATTGGGATTAAACTTGTTTCTCTTTATCTTTTTATTTCTAAAACTTTAATATTAAATTTCGTTTAATTCTTTTTATAAAAAGTAGGTCTATCTAGGGGTTACTTATGTAATATCATAGATAATATATTACTTTTGGAGAGAAATCGCACCTAGGATCGAACCCAGGACCATCAACTCTATTCGTTCAATGGTCTATCAGCTGAGTTACGCCGGAGCCGGTGCGAATTTTTGTCCAAAAGTAATAGAGTGAGTGGGGAGGGAGAAGACTATCGGGGGAAAATGCTTATTTCTTTGTAGTTTCACATTCTTCCAAGAGAGAACGCCACGCGCATGTCCTCATTATCATTGAGACAGTTGAATGTCTGTAGATGGAAGCTAACTCATTTTGTCACGTGTTCTTGTTAGAAGAAGAAAAGCAAGAAAACAGCTCATTTTTCTGCTATAAAATAATTGCAAAGGTATGTTAAAACTTTAATACATCCTAGAATTCGTAATAACTGTCAAACTTTTGTAATGGATATTGTAGTAAAGGTTCTAAAGTTTATATTGTTAACAACCAACGACCTTGTTCCGCCATCTTCGGTTGCGTCACAACACTAGGCATCTTACCCCGATACTTGGGGTAGATGATCTTTCTTTTTCGACAACTTATTGCGACAGTTTTACTTTTTTGTTTTATTGCAGGGAATGTGTAAACATTAGGAAAGGTCCTCTGATAGAAGTCAGTGGATTGAGGACAGTCTTCAACTTGCGATGGAACATGTTATAACAGAGGGTATGAACTGTTTTAGAGCATCGCAAGCATACGGGATTTCTTACCGTACCCTTACACGCCGCCTAAAAATACTGATGACAAAAAAATGTACTGGATTGAATTCATTGTGTGCAAGGAGTGACTTCACGAGTCTTGCACACTGCAATAAAATATTTGTAATAATTGTGTTGCTAAGTAGTGATAAATGAGTGAAAAAGTGTCCATGAGCTTTAGATTAAGTCAATTTTGTTATATACATGTATCAAACTAAGTTCAGGTAAAATACGTACATATATCAGTAAGTGTGTTAATTGCATTTGCCATCTTACCGGATAAAGTGGCTAGTAGATTGTGAATATGAAGAAAATAAATCCATTCGTTTAGAAGTGACCACTGTAGAGAGAAACCAATTTATTTAACAGATTAATGCTGATAATTTATATTTTAATGCAATTATTTTATTATTGGCACACAATTCATTCGTATAATAAGGTGGTAAGACGTGTACATGAACCTGGTAAACAGTTATTTCGACCCTTCCTTGTTTGGCACCTTGAATCTCTGACTTGAAGAGTTACACTTTGCGGTTGAGTGAAGAAAGGCCGGGATGGCGTCGCTCCCACACCTGGCGTGGCTTTTGATGAGCTCTCAAGTAATGCCGGAAGTGCGTAATCTGGAGCGGATATAGCCGTAATTATGATGTGTGAAGTCTTGGCAGTCTGCTAATTAGGCAACACGCCTCATGTTGCGGCTCCATTACCCCGTCCGAATGAAGTCGCGGAGGTTATCGTGGGTTCCTGCTCATTAAACGAACATCACAGACTTTTAATTAACCCCTCAAAATAACAACTGTGTGGAATAATTAGTCGATGACCTTATAATTGTGTGGATATGACGGCACGGATTAGGGCAGCCTAATGCGGGGTGAAATATTTCCCTTGAGCGCTAGAAGGGGTGGATCGAGTACATGGTAACTTTTGTTTTAAACAGCAATATATTATATGAATGCGTCATATAAGTAATTTCAAAGTAGTATTACTCTAACTCCAGAGTTAGGTAGACACAGACCTGCGCTAATGAGAATTAAAACTACGTAAAAATTAACACATATCAGTATTAAATAATTCCGAAAGCATCGTAGATGATAATTAAATTTAATTTTAAATAATCGACTTTCTTAGACTACTGGTAGTAATGCAAGATAATGAAAGCGAGTTATAATTAACTCATTACTTAAAACAAATCTGCGAACTCTACAACATAAAAATTTCAGCCTCAAAAACATAGATCATCGCATTCTATGGAAAATATTCTCGACGTTCAAAAGTTTTCATTGACAAACAAAGAATAGAAAAAGTATCTCAAATTAAATATCTATGCTGAATTATGTGCTATGTTAAAAAATAAAACACAAAACCCAACACTTACAGATCATTTGTGGGACAATAATAGAGTATTGAGGAAAAACCAGTAATAAAAGCTAAATTAAGAATTTTACAAAACAAATATTATGCCAAGTATTATATATGAAAACATGTCTTAGATAGTTACAAAATGAAAAGAAAGAAAAATGCATGCGCTTTAGATGATATTTTTAAGGAAAATAGAAGGGTACACTAGAAGAAATCAAACAATGACATCCCGGAAGAACTCAATTTATATTCAACGAAAGAGAAAGCCGAATAATATAAAGCAAATTGGATTACACACCTAGAATTTAACATCTTCCGTGGTCTAGTGATCAGCAAGCTCGTTTCAAGATTTGAAAGTCACGGGTTCTATTCCAGAATTCGGTTCTCAGGAAATTTTTATCGAAGAAAAATAGTTCCCTGAGTGTTTAGAATCTGGAAATTTGTATAAATGTAAGTGTAATTGCCTATGTGCAGCTTTATTAATAGACCACTCTTAAAAAAGAAGCCTATAAAATACAATATATCAGGACTCTCATCTGGAAAGAAACCTAAACACAAGTTCAACTAGTAATCAGCTTAAGCATAAATCGAACCCACGTCCGACCGTAATTACGGATTGCCAGGCAAGTGCCTCAGCCGACTGAGCTACGCCGGTAGCTGTTACATTGTTGACATGTGACGCCATCATTTAGCACAACCAGAAAACATTAATAGATGCTAGAGTGTTAACAACGAATTACAAAACACATCTAGAAAAACAGATGATTTAGGACTTCCAATGAAAGTACTATTATCACCCCAAAAGGCAGAAGAGATGGACATAGTTTTAAAACTATTGTAAGGTAGGAATCGGCAAAACTGCCTAACCCTGGAAGTGGATAAGAAGAAAAATTTTCTTAACTATTTTAAATAATTATTATATCGACCATGCTAAATTAAAAAGTTCCCATAAATAATAGGCTTGATATGGCGAATGACGAACAGTCAAGTACCCGCCATTAGTAAAAAAAAAGTAATGATATAGCGTTTGCTATAACTAGAGCCCGGATGTTTAGACATTGATTTTGGTTAAATAGGCAGGCATATAGGCATTAAAATAGTAAAAATAGGCAGTGAAATAGGGGCTTATTATTCATGGAAACAGACAAAAATAGACAAATACTTAATAAATTATCCCATACGGTACTCACTTTCCTTGGTTACATGTCACAACAAGATGCTTTTTTAAGTTGTCAACTCATAGTGAGCTGCCTGTCAGAACGTTTTTCATGGTGGAAAAATATCTTTCTACTTCTACTGAAGTGATTGAAGCAAACTTAAAACAACTTATTTCAGAAGGACTGTCTCTACTTTCTTTCAGAGATCGGGAAAAACCGACTGTGTATTGTCTCAAAAAGAGGGATGTAAGAAGGGATTAGAGACTTCAAAGTACGCGTGCCTTGTGCATGCAAGCGACAACAGTGACAGGACCTGGAGGCTTACTTTTAATACTTCCCTCACCCCTTTCTTTTGCTGGTAAGCCCCAAAGTGACCTGAGTACTGAGGGTTATACTGTTCAAACACCTTTGTTAAGTGACATAAAAGATGGAATCGGTAGGAGGGAAAAGTTTACGACTTCTTGGAAACATATTATGTATTGCTGGAGAATAAGATTACCAGCAAATATTTGTGTGAGTTGAATATATATTTTTAATTTGTACAACCGTTCTTTTTTGCTTTTTTATATAATTTATGTGCGGTTTGTTTTAAATGCATAAAAATATAGAAAATGTACAATAACGACGTAAAAAGTCTAAAAAAAAAGGCATTTAACCTTAAAACAGGCAACGGAAGCTAAAATAGGCAAAAAAGGCAAAATAAAAATTGGGCCTATCGTTTCCAAATGTGTGCAAACATGTTTATCTCTGATATGTCTTTCATACATACACTCAGGTAAAAAAGGCATATTGCCTAACATCCGGGCTCTAGCTATAACATTATGACACATATTTTCTACACTTCGGCAAATACGCAAATGGAAAAACACGTAAATATTTTGATTATGTGCAGATAATAAGTTACAGATGTTCAGAAAATACTCTGGATCACAATCAGAGAAGAGCGGAATATCATTCTGCCAATTATTATGCCGAGAAAAGCATGACTTTTTAAGACATTAAGTTAAGAATACGAAGAAAATTAATTAAACTTCATTGTAATCAGATTAGAGGTGAATTATATTTAACTGTACACGTAGCCCCACTTCTGGTCGATAACAGAAGAGAAACGCTTTGTTTCCAATCAGATCTTTCTCACTTTTTTTTATCTTAGAGTTATATTGTTTTCTCGCTTTCATGTAAAAGCTTAATGTGTATTTTACCTACAGAGTCCCGTCTGGGAGCCGAAGTGATTCATTATTTATAGTCAGTTAAAGCCGCGTGTGTCCTAAGTGTACTGAATTTATTTAACACGGGCGAGAGTTTGCCGCTTTGCCAATAAGCTTTCCAGCTAATTGAAAGGATGAAGGCTTTCCGCCCTGTTTTCCAGAATTACTCTAGCATCTTTTATTTATTTATACGCGTTAACTGTCGATTTAGGGTTCAGAAGCAACTAGTGAAGGTGATTGTTTTGCCGATATTGTGTAAGAATAGTTTAGTATGTCTTTACGTGCAGAAATTGCTTTCGTGATAGTGGAAAATTGTTTCAAGAATCATTACTTCCTTAACTGCAACAAAATTGCTATAAATATACCGTTTATTTAGAAGAACGTGATGTAAAGAAACAGATACGGGAGTAGACAGAGTTTCCCTTATCACTAACATTTAAATATCAGCCTGAAAGTAATGATTGCAATGTGTAATCAGATTTATAAACAGACATATTAAAATACAGAGTGATTCACGAGAATTTCCCGTCGCTTACGAAGCTTATTTCCGAAGATATTCTGAGCAAAAAAGTCATATTATAAACATGTGTCCTAATCTCAATATTTTCAAAGTTAAACTAATTTGAAGTTGTTTGTAAAATACCATTGTTATTTAGTTTTAAGAGTAAAAAATATTACAGGAAAAGAATAAATTGTTTGGGAGTATCATTTCTTTAATTAACTATTATTCTGAAGCTAAAAATGTGTTGTGAATTCCATAGTTGCTCAACTACAAAATTATATATTTCTTATGCATTTATCACATAATTGTTATATATCACGCCACTCTTGTAAATTCTTCAAGAATATACATTAGGATGCATAATTAAACTGTAAAGAATCAAGTTCCTAAAGTCGTATGATTTGCAACAATTTTTATGATAAGTTCGTTAGAATGATGTAATTTTTAGTTAAAAATTGAGAAACAAAATCTGTACAAAGCAATTAACAATACATTTTTATCTTCAGAACACTATGATGAGAGAGAGATGGAACGGAGAAAAATTCTCTCCGGCGCCGGGATTTGAACCCGGGTTTTCAGCTCTCCGTGCTGATGCTTTAACCACTAAGCCACGCCGGATACAATCCCGACACCGTTGAGAATCGTCTCAGATTAAGCTCCATCTCTTGGGTTCCCTCTAGTGGCCGCCCTCTGCACTACGTCATAGATGTCTATGCACGCAGGACCGAAGTCCATACATGTGTAGAGGTGCACTCAGATGAGTGACTGGTTGGCCGGGGTCCGACGGTATGGGCGCCGTCTTTAAATCACAAAGTGATTTATTACGCATATCATATTTATTTTGATGTACCGAAGTACATATGATATTTCCATGCAGATATTCTGCTTTCTCAGATGATGAGATGGACTTCGGTCCTGCGTGCATAGACATCTATGACGTAGTGCAGAGGGCGGCCACTAGAGGGAACCCAAGAGATGGAGCTTAATCTGAGACGATTCTCAACGGTGTCGGGATTGTATCCGGCGTGGCTTAGTGGTTAAAGCATCAGCACGGAGAGCTGAAAACCCGGGTTCAAATCCCGGCGCCGGAGAGAATTTTTCTCCGTTCCATCTCTCTCTCATCATCTGAGAAAGCAGAATATCTGCATGGAAATATCATATGTACTTCGGTACATCAAAATAAATATAAATTCAGAACACTAGCCAATTAAAGAAATGATACTTCTGAATAGTTCATTCTCTATTTGTAATATTCTTTTACTCTTAAAACTAAATAAAAAGGTATTTTACTAACGACTTCAAATTAGTGTAACTCTGGAAATAATGAGATTAGGACACATGTTTATGTGCTCAGAATGTCTTCGGAAATAAGCTCCGTAAGTGGCGGTATATCCTCGTGAATCAGTCTGTATATAACAGATAAATCTTCCATTTGTTGATAATAACTTTTTAATCAGTAATTTGGAGAACAATCTTGATTAAACAACGTACACATTCCAGCATTCAGCATAAGTTATGGATGGAAGTATCAGCAAAAAATAAAAAGTCAACTTTCTTTTCAGGTAAAGGTAAAAGGTAAAGGCATCCCCATCACACGCCATGAAGGCACTTGAGGGGCATGGAGGTAGAGCCCCGTGCTTTCCATGACCTCGCCACTAGAATGAAGTGGTGTGGTCGGCACCACGCTCTGACCGCCTTTTACCCCATGGAAAGACCCGGTACTCAATTTTATAGGAGGCTGAGTAAACCTCGGGGCCGTTCTGGAAGTTTGGCAACGAGAAAAATCACGTCACCACTTGGGATCGAACCCCGGACCTTCCAGTCCGTAGCCAGCTGCTCTCTTTCTTTTCAGGAAGGACAAAATATCCCATCTCGTCCCAGTCTTCAATTGTATTATATCAGTAAAGTTTTAACTTTGGAATAAACACAACATTGACTGAAACTGAATAAAATGAGATTATTCACAAAAAAGAAAGGTAAACGTTTTTAGAACTGAAGATAAACAATTAATTTCCTTAGTAATTAATATCACGTGTAATAGAGAAATACAAGGAAATGGATTCGACATGTTTTCAGAATGAACAAAATCGGAAAACCTGGAATAACAACAGAATATACAGAGCAAAAGATTGCTGGCGAAGGAGGTAGTCATTTGAAAAGACTCTAGAATGAGGCCGAGGCCGAACCAGGCTTAAGGGCGTTAAGTAGAGACAAATTGTATACAATCTTCATTCCATACAAGAAGACTCCGAATATGAAGATATGTAAGAGAAATAACGCCTTTATGGCGCCTAGAATACCTGTCTGAAAGCACAATCTCATATATTTCCGAATTATTAATGGGAAACACGAGAAAGAAATATGTATGCTCCACGAAGCAGTTGCAAAAACAACAAAGGCTATCAAGTGAGAATGTGACTTGTAGTTGAGGGTGCGCACAGACAGTCGCAATAAGGCGTGATAACATAACCAGGACATTTGATAATTAATATACAATTAATCGATGGCTGCATCGTCAATCACAACACAAACCTGACATGAAGAGCGAACTGTGATCAGCTAATAAGTTCCTGTATTCCCCTTGCATTGCATACAATATGGTGTCGGTGTTGTGTTAAAATTGCGTACTGGCAACATCCTGAAGCACATTTATAATAGTATATACTATAATGTAACTACAGGGTTGTTTCCGATCTCTGATAACGATTTGAATGACAACATGTGCGTCAGGAGTCACATGACAGTTGAACTATGGTGCGAGGTGACAGACCAGTAGCGAGTGATATCATAGTCAGAGTGCACGGCGACTCACAGCAGAAATTCCCAAGAAAATCGAGCCTTTTTGGGAGGGGTACATTACGACCCTTTCCAATGCCAAGTACAGTTAAGTGAAAATAAAAGAATCCTGCAATAAACGAGGTTTCGTTATTTCCAAGAAAGGCATCTTCTGTGTACTTAATAAGATTGGTAAAGCTGGAATGGAATTAATTTGTATCATCTCGTGGGGTGCGGCGACTTGTGACGGGGGTGGATTTGCTTGCTTTTTCCACTCTGGAATTAATCCCATCCGAGCTTTGCCAGTCTTATTAGGTACACACAAGATGCCTTTCTAGAAAATAACGAAACCATGTTTTTTGCAGGCTCCTATGATTTTCACGTAACTGTACTTAGCAGCAGAAAGGGTTGTTATATGTCCCTCCCAAAAAGGCTCGATTTTCTTGGGCATTGCTACTGTGATACACCGTGCACTCTGATTATGAAATCACTCACTACTGGTCTGTCACCTCTCGCCGCAATTTAGCTGTCGGTGTGATTCCAGACGCACATGACGTCATTCAAATTCGTTATCAGAGATCGGAAACAACCGTGTATAGGTGGTACCTTCTTGTAAAAATCTCGTATACATCCAGGGCTTAATATTATGACGTTAATTTAAATAATGAAGCCTGTGTATCTGTTACATCACACCATTTGTCGATTTACTGCATACTGTAGTTACATGAATATTTTCATGTTTTTTTAATGCTGAAATTCCGTGATTATTCGTTACAAACTGCGGTCCGAAATCACTGCAATAGTAATTAGACAATGCTCCAAGAGTTTCGTAATTTAGAATATAGAATGACTAGCGCGCCTGAAGCAGCAAGTTTAGAGTATCTGTTAACTGCTGTGTAAGAGAAGTTGCCGCAGAGACAGGCGCTTCATAACGGTTATTAATCTCTTGTTTCAACAGCTGGTGTTTTCTATTCCGCCTTCCACAGTTAACGGATGGATTGCTAAAACTGTCACCTTCATTAAAATGATGCGTCTTATGGCGTATTTCATACAGCACAACTGTTTAATATTATTCAGCGTGCATAAAATTCATTTACCTAATAATAATAATAATAATAATAATAATAATAATAATAATAATAATAATAATAATAATAAAGGTAAGCGCAAAATTTAGATTATTTAGTTACATATAATTCTAAGAGTTAAACAATTACAATATAGGGTTAATAAGTCAATTTGGATCGAAAGGATGATTAACATAATGAAAGAAAATTGATATAGTCCTATTAACCCTTAAATTCACAAAGTATCCTATAGGATACAACAGGTTAATAGACTATATGCTATAATTTTAATAGAACAATAGAAAAAATTGGAAGAAAAATTAAATTTAACCAAAATTTCACAATACTATAATATTGTACAACATATAAAATATGGGCATTGCGATAGTTGCTTTCTTTACAGTCCGACACAGTTTAATAAAGTAGTGTGAAAAATAAAGTTTTTTTTCCAATTTAAGGGTTAAAATATATATTCTACTTCTTCTTCTTCTTCCTCTTCTTCTGCCATTACAGAGTTTTGGGTTGTTTCCCGTCTGTGAAGTAAAAATGGAATTGGTCCTTCCAACATCGGTGAGATCTGCCTAAATCTCTTCGTCCTCGTGGATGGTAATACAGTAGTCTCTTTGGTAAACGATTTTCAGACATCCTAAGAAGGTGATTTGTCCATTTCCGTTGATAATGTTGGACGTCTGCGGTCATTTCCTGAACTTCTCACTGATTTCTTATGTCTTCGCTCCTAATGCGGTCCCGCAAGGTAACTCCTGTCAGTGATCGTAGAATTCTCATTTGTGATGCGTTGATTCTATTTATTTCCTTTTTCCGCATTGTCCAATATTCACTGCCATATAACAGAGCTGATTTTGATATTATGTTGTGAAATCGGATTTTGACCTCTTTAAAATATAAATTCTACAAAAGTAATACTGTCTTTGAAGAAAAATCACATTCTAGATACGAAAAGCAGTCTTTCTGACAATCGACTTTTGAAAGTAGTGAATCCCTGACAGGCCTTTACACTATATACACTATTTTCACTATCTACACTATCATAAATAATGACAGCTTACGTTCATAAAACATTATATACACTATTGTACACAATTTACAAAATAAGTAGGCTACAGTATTATGAAATGAAAAACTTGGAATTTAATAGGTAATATAATGTTTAACAGACTGACAATACAAAATAGATTGATTTAACACAATGTTACAAGATGTGCTAATTTAAACTCATAATACTAAATACAAATAATTACACACAGAAAACTTAATAAATTTTACAGAACCGGAAGAGTTCGTCCAAAGGGCTGGATTCGGGAAGAGTACCTAAAACGCTCATTGCATTTCCGTGTTGAATAACAATAATTAAGCGTTGACGCAAATAAGTAGTGCAACGGCGATCACCAGTAATGGAGATAAAAATTTGGCCGATTTTAGATACCAAAACTTTAGCGTTATGACTCCAAGGGCCGAAGATCTCCACAGCAAAGGGGACAAAGGTATAATTATCTAAAAGATGAGCATATTTTATTGACTTTTTTCTTCACGGCTAATTCAGCAGCAAATGCTACGCGTCTATAGGTATTCGGCAAGTGAGATGGAGCTAGAGTGTCTATGCAAGTGGAGTCCCAAATTAAAGATTATCCTCTAGACCATGGAATTAAGGTGAGACCATCGGGCCGTTTACCATCCTCGCGACTAATACCTGGTGGTTTCAAAAGAGACGGGATGCCACAAGAAGTCAGAGATCTTTTAATGATATTGAGTGATGTATGTGTGGGAATGCGACCCTTGCTCCTCGCACAGCTGAGTGCATGATGGCCATAAATATCAGCAATTCCTCCGCAAATACATTGGTGTGGCTGGCAGAATGAAATAAAACATCTTGCATTACAACACACAACACTCTACATAATAGTGTAAATAATGTCTGACTAATGTAAGCCTACATTCTTTATTATTGTCTACATAGTGTAAATAATGTAAATTTTATGTATTATTGTAATTGAGGGGTTTGCCGGAAAAAGGGGCGTATACGTCAATATGGTGAATTGATGATACAGGCAATCTAAGATTTTAAAACGCACCCGAATAAAACATTATACAGAGTGTGAACAAAATTATACCTTAAATTAAAAATCTTAGCGAGTATAAATGTTTTGTAGCATTTGGACAATTTATATTATTAAATTTCCTTATATTTGTACAATATAAAACTTCGGTCTATACGCCCTTTATCCATATAATGATTTGCTTAGGGGATTTAATGTAGATTTCAGATTTAAATTTCACATGAACTTGAAACAAAGATACATTTTATGACATTTATTATCTACTTCTAAAGGAATTTACATTATTTCAGGTATGCTAAGTAGACATTAAGTAGGCTACTCAAAGCAAAATCTCTGAATATAACGGAAAAAGAAAATCTCCATTTTGTGTGAACATAAATAAATAAAATTTATACTTTGTATAATCCTAATAACAATAAGCCAAAAAATCTCAATATTTTAACAAATCTCTTTATAGAACATAAAATATTTCCGTCTGAATCTCTGAGTTTCATCAGTTTGTTTACTCTTAAAGCAAGGACAATAATGAACATAAAAACCAGTCAAAGGAGACAAATCGACTGACTAAATTGAACTATGAATGACTTTCTTTAATTTGACATTCAAACCATTCTCGACTTTCTTGGTCCAAAAAACGGGAACAAATCTCTCACGTGACTTTCCTTTCGAGGATTCAAGGGCACACGCTGAACAGACTTCGGTGTTATAGAAATATTGAAAAATCTCCCTCTGCCGAGACGTACTTACTCTTTCGAAGCACTTCTGACTGCAACAACGTTCAATTACGTTATTTTTCTTACCGGGTACAAATTTTCCACTTCAAGAAACGTGCGGTTCTCCCTAACGCCTTTTTGATGTGTCTTTCTTTCTGCTCGTCTTGTCCATCCTCAGCCGCTTCCGTCATATTGCTTAGTCTCTACCAAGAGAAAACACACACAGTACAGTATGCGTAACGCGTAGCACTAGTTGTAGACTGACTAAATCGCACACGCACGCAGCCCTGTCCTGCAGGTATGTATGTACAGTACAATCAAAACAAAATTTCGCTACTATAATTAGCGAATTATTCACTACATTTTAAATCGTTATCCCGAAGAAGGGCTTATAGACCTATCCGCCTTTCTTCCAGCAAACCCCTCAATTATTAAAGTGGTTCATGTTTTGTTCTGCCCCACTTTACAGACCGATTATTTAGTCCTGACAGCTCAGCGACGCAAAAGAGGGGAAGTAATAGGAGTAGTGGCGACAGCTCCGGAGTAAAGATAAGGGCGAGCGGTTGGTAAATGAATGTAGTACAGCTTAATTGTACTGGAAACATACTGCTCTACCGCACGCATGACATCCGATCACTCCGAAGGCAAGCGAGTGAATAACCAAACACCCCTTGGCGTAACTAAATGGACTCTCCTGACCCAGGCGCACATCTCCGGCGACTGTCAGGATTAAATAATCGTATTGTACGAAACGAGAATCACGTGAGTCGCCGGTCAAGAACTTCGCTTGCTAGATGCACGTGCGTCATCCACTTAATCTTATAGCCTCATGTGACAAAGTAACGGTCCCTATTTATGACAGATTATATTGGTGGTAAGATGATGTTCAGCTCACCCTCTTTCAAGTTGCTAGCTTGTAGTCTTTGATCGTCAGCCTGTGTTGGATGTTCTTATTTTGAATAAATTATTATTCTCTTTTTTTCAATGATTTACGTATTTAATAATGTAAACCTATATAACTTACAATGTTTTCAGCATAAGTTGCAGTATTGTGATTTAGATGAACTGCTACAGCAATTATTTCATCCAGTTATCTCTCTTCCACTCCACTCGTCTTGTTCGTTTTCTTGTGTCTCTGAGGACGAGTCTCAGCCTGTCTTATGACTGAGTATCCTCTAAGACACTGGCTGGGATCTATTTTAATAGACGGTAGATCCAAAATTAATTGTGTTCTTTGGCTAAACTCTGTTGAAGAATTGTTCCAATTTTTTTATGCTGGGATGTGTGTTCAGTGCTTGCAAATAATGTTCATCCATATGAGATATGTTTTATAGTTTCGTATGAACATTGGAATCTTCTTCTGTCATTAGAAATGTTTGCTTTTGGACTGTGGTTTTTTCTCGGTATTCTTGAAAGAAGTAAAAGAATAAGAACACGCTCTGGAATGCCATGTGGGCAAAGGCCTCCTGTAGGACCCTACAGCGTTAGCTCGATTTACCTCACTTATTGAGCGTCCACACCTGTGGAGTAACGATCAGCACGTCTGGCCGCGAAACCTGGTGGTCCGGATTCGATTCCCGGTCGGGACAAGTTACTTGGTTGAGGTTTTGTCCGGAGTTTTCTCTCAACCCAATATGAGCAAGTGCTAGGTAACTTTCGGTGCTGGATCCCGGACTCATTTCATCGGCATTATCACCTTCATCTCATTCAGACACTAAGTAACCTAAGATGTTGATAAAGCATCGTAAAATAACCTACTTCAGTAGATTGATATGCACTCCCTATATAATTTTGACGGTTTATATCGTTTAGATCCTGTATAAACAAGTTACCGTCCATCTTCCCTGAAAATATAAAAAGAGAAAGTAATACACACAGCGCAACTCATACAAGTCGTGTAACGCTTGTTGCCTAATTATGACTTGACGATAAAAAACGGTGAGAATTTATTGAAAAACATGCTGTAGTTTTTTCACGTTTTAAATGTGGAAAAATAGATAATAAATACGGGATATGCTGAGCCAAGTTTTCCAATTCCGCCATACAGGCAACCCACACAACACGGGGCATCTATCTTGCTCTCTACTATCAGCATGAACTCTGAGCACCTGCGCTGTCATTGTGAGCGAGATTCATGAACAATGTGCGACGTCTGTTATCAGATTTCGACAACTTCAGCGCTTGCTTCTAGAGTAGAACTAAACTGAATTGCTCCAGTGGGAAGAATTCAAGGTTGCCAGACCTTGCAGCTTTGAATACATGATGATCTATTGTTATGATCTGAGTTGTCGTAGGAAGAACGGCAGTGATATATAGTCCCTAGGAACATTCTCCCAACATATAAACAATTTCTATTAATTGATTAAGGGGTTAGGTACAACTTATAGCAGCAAAATTTTGAAAATATTCAACATTTTTTTCTCCATTACTGTATCTTGTACAATAATGGAAATTAGTAAGTATAAAACACTGTCCTGCTATATATGAAGAAAATATTTTTACGATTTAAAAAAAAATTATTTACACTTTTTTTTTAATTCAGATCACTGTGCAGTGATGAAGAATTTTCCACATAATTAAAAAGCTATCCAATATTCTGTGATGAACTTTCTTGTGTGTATTAATGCATGTCATATTTACAATATAATGCAAGATCACTTCCCTGTTTTTGATAGATTGTTTAATAAAAATGAATTACTTTTACAAAATGGTGAAATATCAGTATTTTCTTCTAACACAAAATAAAAAAAAAATATTTATTAAGGAATGCAGTTTAAAGAGCATGATATTGTAAACATGAGTTTCAGCGACAAAATAAATGAGAAAGAACATGAAAAAGTTAACAAGTTTATGAGTTATGAGGGAAACGCTTCATCACTGCAAAGTGAACTGCACACATTTTGAATTTTGAAAAAAATATATATATAAATAATTTTTTTCTAAATCGTAAAAATATATTTTTCTTCATATAGCAGAAGGGCAGTGTTTTACATATACAAATTTTCATTATTGTAGAGTAGTGGCAAAAAAAACCGGACCGACTCTTATATAGCTGATTTCAGAGCCTTGCTCACTCCAGAGCACAATAGACTAGTAACTAAGACTTTCGTGGTTCGAATCTTGCCTGAATAGGAAACTTTTTTTGTTCCTTATTCAAATTTATTCCCAATACTTTTCGATTGCAGTGATATTTTACTACTTAATTAAGTTGTTATTCCCAGAATATGAATTTTACCAGCAATCGAAAAATATTAGGAATAAATTTGAATAAGGAACAAAAAAATTTTCCTTCCCAGGCAGGATTCGAACCACGAAAGTCTTAGTTACCAGTCGATTTTGCACAGAGCTCTGAAATCAGCTATAAGGGTCGGTCTGGTTTTTTGCCACTACTGTACAAGATATAATGATGGGGTAAAAGAATGTTGAATATTTCCAAAAATTGTACTGCTGTAAGCTGTACGTAACCCCTTAAAATTCAAATAATTCTACAAATAAAATTATTATGTTCTCATGAAGTAAAGAGATTAGTTTCACATAGAGGGATCGCTATCGTCATATGTCCATTATTGCTTCAACGTTTTCACCGTCAACATAATAACTTCATTTCCTTAAAATATTGTCATCATTTTATTTTAAGATCTTAAAAATTTAATTTTTATTAACGTCGAAAGAAGGGTTAGATTACGTACCTGCTACAACTAGTCTTTCTTCCATCTTCTAAAAAATGGGTGAGGAAAATAAAAAAAAACAGACTGAATCTGCTGTGAAATGGCTCGCATGTATTTGTTGTACGAGTAACATCACACGTTATGTTTACCCATATGATTAGAGGAAATGTTACTTCTTCTGACATGTAGTTTTCAACTAAATAATCACTGAAAGATGTTATCGCAGGAGAAGTAGGACCATTTTCATTAAAATTAAATACAAAACAATATCTTACTTCACAAAGATCTAAAAATCGGAGGCCAAATAATATATCTAAGCCATTTACCATATTCATCTTCGTTGTCCAGGTATACTGCACTCAACCCAAGTTGCTGAATTTTTTCTGTAGCACGTTTGTGATAAATGATATCTACATCCAATTATCCTGGCATTTTTCCGAATATGTGTTACGAATTTAAGGATTGCATATTCAAAATCGACAAGAGATGTACTTTCTTCATTTTCAGGATTAAAAGGTTAAAAAATATTGAGCAATGTTTTTTCTGTTTTATCTCTAAAAAGAGCGTGAACTAAAGAGTTGTTGTGACAGTTCTGTATTATAATCTGTATAGTCGGTTTAAAAATTACTACACTAAAATCTACCAAGTTTCTCAAAGAACTTTTTCTTAAGAATTAAAAAAAAAAAAAAAAATTAAAAGGAATATATTAAAATTTGGTACCTCAAATGACGTTTTCCGACCAGAAGATTCCCATCGGGTGAAAGTATTAATCCATTTGAACAAAATAAAATAAAAATTTGTATGAGTGATTAAATTTCAATCTTGTTTATATGAATTAATGACGGAATACTTACTAAAATAATAATATTACTATTTAATAAATAACTTAATCATAATCTCTCATAAGTCTCAGCATACTTTCTCCTGTTTCGATTGCAAAAAGAGTTCACGGATTATTCTAACTGATATCTCTATAAATCCACATTCTTGGGGATGTCTTTCAAGAGTTAAATTAGGCTTTCTGAGGCCAACATACGGTATAATCTTTGTTATATTTAATCAAATGTTTATTCAAGTCCATAAGTTACGTTCATTCATACATATGTTTCCATTTTATACACTGATTTTATCTTTTTATAGCTATTTGGCTGTCTCATATGAATATTTAATTAATAATAATGCAATAAATTACCATAAATTTGTGATACTTTATATTTAATCAAAGTTTTTTTCTACTAGGCCGTCAAAATTTATCTATTTGTATTACAAAATCACAATGTTTTTATTTTAGCATATCGATAATTTTTTTGGTTTAAGTAAACCATTACTACATCTTTCGTAAACCTCTTAAAATTCATGTTGAATCTTTCGTACACTACTTTTAACACTTGAATAAAATAATTGATTAAATGGCGATCTTACTCATGTTAATTGTGTAAGACTGTGCGGCTTACAGCTGTTTCGGTGCTTCTTGACACCATCCTCAGAGCCTACTAGATCTCGGTGTCATCTCGAACTTCGCTGATTTTGTGTGGGTCCTTTCATTTCTTGAACTAATGTTAACCACACATACAATAACATAGATACAGACATGGAAATCCTACACATACAACCCAAAAACAAACAACTCAACACACTAGAGCAATATGAAATATACAGACACACTAAAACACACCCTGATCAAATTCTCAACACATAGATCAATTTCAGAACACACACTATTTGACACCACATTTCAACACTTTTCAAGAATCGAACGCACCCACACAACAGGCAGCGAAGTTCGAGATGACGCCGAGATCTAGTAGGCTCTGAGGATGGTGTGAAGTAGCACCGGAAGAACTGTAAGCCGAACAGTCTTACACAATTAACACGAGTAAGCTCGCCATTTAATCAATTACTCTTAAAATTATGAACAAGTTGTTTCATTGTGAACAATCGGTGAAAAAACAGTGGGTTACATGAAATTGTAGGTCATGCTAATAGATATAAAATACGTGCAAGTTACTACATATAATTGCTTTAAATTTTAAAATTATACACAAAGGTAAAATATTAAAAAGCAGACATTTACTCTAATATGAAATTTAAACAATATAAATATCAGAATGACCCTCTATGTATATCATATAATTGGAATTACATGATGTCTGCATTCACAAATATTAGGTTATACTGTTGCAAAATGGCTGAGAAGAGTAGAAAGACGAATATACAGCACCATGTATGGTAAATTATATACGCAACGCTCGCAGCATGTGTGGTCTTGTAATCTGAAAATATGTAGAAATTCTTGTTATATTAGGGAATCAATAATGTAAACTACAGTATTATGCTTTTTTGATTAAGTGAAGATAATACACAAATCTCATAAGGCGGTGTACCAAGTTAGTTAGATAATATTACTTACGGGGTTGGGGTGAAAGAAATACTCGTATGTCCGAAGATGCAGGAAACAACCACAAATGCAAAGGAGCGTTACGTTTACATATTGACTAAGTATTAACACAGTCTAGTATATACAGTCACGAAGCTCAATACGTAGTAAATATGCATCCATAGATAGTTGCTAACCACTAGGATCGCTAATATCGCCTCATTACAGACAATGCGAAATAGTACCGTCACAGTCTATTGTTCCTAGCACCCTTACAACTCAAGCTTCGTGACTGTATATACTAGACTGTGGTATTATCATATTGAAAAGTAGAGGGGGAGGGAGAGGTCGTGTTGGAATAACGGAAACTGCGTGTCCATGGAGAATCTATATATATATATAATTTGAACTGGTAATGGAAATTACAGGAAAACGGCTGAACGGATTTAATAAAGCACTCCTCATTTTGGAGCTTGGAACCCAAAGTTTTTCAGAAAAATAGTAGTTTTCAGTGAAATGTCAATTTTCCTACTTCATTTTCCTATTTTCCAAAATCCATCTGTCGTCAGTTTTGAGAAATAAGTATGGCTTTTCAGAATAAAACAAAACACACACTACAATAAACAATATTACACGAAGGCCATGATTTGCAGGATCGCTGACATATTTAGAGTTCAGATGGCGTATAAAATAATTTACAGGTCTGATTCTCTGGTCTGTAGTTTTCCCAGTGCAGCTGTGTATTGGATATTAAGAACTACAAAACTTAAGAATGTTTGATGAGATTATTACCATTAAAAATGAAATATTATTATAGCTAATGCAATATTATGTTAGTACACCTATTTGCCACTAATTATAATTATAATTAGTGTGTAATTACACATATTAATGCTATATTGATGATATGAAAGTGAAACCATTTGAGGTTTTATATAAGTAGACGCAGAGAAAGAATATTTTAAATTAGATCTTTATTTCTATAATTTACTGAGTAACATCTATATATATTGTTATTGAAAACTATAAAACTTACGTAAGGTAACAATACTGTTATTAAAAATGAAATATTTTTATAGTTATTAGTCAAGTGATGTGAGGTTTTTCATATATTTAATGGCAGTGTGATGTAGATATTTATATGTGTAATTCTCTAATTTTCCTAGGTAGTAATGAGTCATGCTTCCTATTTTAGCTGCGTCTTAAAACTAAATCAAAATTAATTTCATATTTCTTTGGTTTAATCGAAACTGAAATTTTCTTAACTCACACCTATAATTCGCAATGACCTGAAATAGCTACTGCATTACTCCCACTTGAAAAATTCCTTGATCGTCCTAACATTGTTACTTGCGTTTTTGCATTGAAACTCAAGAACTGAAGATGGATAGGTTCAAGGAAATGTATTTGGCATAAAAAGCATTCAGAGGGAGTATGTTTCACTATTATGGAAGCAAATAACTTTCAAAATGTCTGCTATTCTTCATTGGAAATAAATTTGAAACATTTTAATTTGAACTTCTAATGAACTTAGTTTGCACAAGCCACTAGTTTAAGTTATAAAGCGGACTATGTAACAACATTTTGATTTTCTAATACAATTAGATAAGTTTTGACGGCCTACTAGAAAAAACTTTGATTACTCATACAACTTACCGGGTTCAACATGGTTATTAAATACTTTATACCGGTATGATTTCTATTACACTTTAAACGTCTTAAAAATTCGGGCCTACTTAGTTATAGCACTAAATTATAATTGTTACTTGCCTTAGGTATGAGAAAAATAACAAAAGAATGTAATAATTGATGGGATCCATTATTCAGGGCCGAGGTTTATTCATGGGTATAAAGGAACAATTAATCAAGTTCAATAACAGACCGTGTCAATATTTCAGAGGCGCCTGATTGTTACGCAATGCAGATCTTGTTGAAATTCTCTGGGTTTGTTTCCAGGCCAGACCATGTTTAGATCTGAGCTCGTATAAATAAATGATTCAACGCTTCGTAATTGACAGCAGACATCTCCTGTCTGTTCTCTGTCAGATCTAACTCTGCTTTACCTTCAATATTTCCTGCAATATCTCCCCGTTCCATTTTATGAGTATAGGAAAGGGAGATTCTTTACTGACAGATTACATAAGATTATACATACATCCAAGTTGAAGGGATGCATGGAAAGTGGGTCGAGTAGTAAAATATCAAATCATGGAGAACTTGTAACACTGTGCTAATTTCATGTTGCGTCTTATTTTATATTAAAATGGTTATGAAGTAATTTACTGAGGTACTAATATTTTTATTTGTTCTGAGTCCGTTGAAGAAGTGCTAATAAAATTATAATTTGTATTATTTATATTTTGCAAGAATTATCTCAAGTTATCTGCCATATGTCTTAGTAACTAGAGCAGTGGTCGTATTTCCTGACTCGCGAGTCAACTCCGTAACGAGATTGGAGGGGTAAAGCGTGATCTCCTCCCCCCTTAGCCATCACTTGTTCATTCAATGTTAAGCAGTTTGGATATGTTCACTGTGCGTCTCTGCGTACCGAAAACTTGCAATAGTGAAGGTGTCCTCCGCCTTCTCCTCTTATATTTCTCCCTACTAACTTCCCCTTTGCTGTGTTTTGCGGGCTGTATTTTATATTATGTAATCTTTGCCACTCACTGGTCTAGACTTCTAGAGGAAAATATACAAAGACGGACACGTAATATAAAGGCTATTCACGAGGGTTTACCGTCCCTTACGGAGCTTATTCCGAAGACATTCTGGACAAAAAAAATATCATATAAACATTTGTCCTAATCTCAATATTTTCAGACTTACACTAATTTGGAGTTGTTTGTAAAATATCATTATTATTTACTTTTAAGTGTAAAAAAATATTACAGGGAAAGAATGAACTGTTCAGGAGTATCATTTCTTTAATTAGCTATTATTCTGAAGCTAAAAATCTGTTGTGAGTTCCATAATTATTTCGTATAGAATTCTTTTTTTATTTTTAACTATAAAATTACAATTTGTTACGCATTTATCACAACAATTGTTACAAATCACGCCACTCTTGTAAATTCTTTAAGACTGTACATTAGGATGCATAATTAAACTGTAAAAAATCAAGTTCTTGAAGTCGTATGATTTGTAACAATTTTTGTGATAAGTGCGTAAGAATGATGTAATTTTTAGCTAAAAATTGAAAAACAAAATCTGTATATAGCAATTAACAACACATTTTTAGCTTCTGAACACTAGCCAATTGAAGAAATGACATTTCTCAATGGTTCATTCTCTATTTGTAATATTTTTTTTTTTACCCTTAAAACTAAACTACCAACTACCAACCAACAACTTCAAATTAGAGTAACTCTGAAAATATTGAGATTATGACACATGTTTATATGACATTTTTTTGTCAGAATGTCTCCGGAAACAAGCTCCGTAAGTGATGGTAAATTCTCGTGAATCACCCTGTATAAACGTCTTGGATTTTACGTATTATAATGTTTCCAATATTAAATGCTATATCAACTGTAAAGTTACCTAGCGACGGTGCAACTGGTAGTACCGAGATTGTATTTTGGGAGATGACACAAATTCCCATGGATTATCTGATATTCGTCTTATAATTAGAGCAAACCTCGCAAAAAACCAAACATACAATTTTCCGAAATGTTATTAGAACCCACGGACAACCTCAGTCTCAAATTAGAAACCCATATCGTTACCCTTGACCAACAGCAGTGGCGAATGTTCGTTAACAAGTTCTCATCTAAGTGTCTGTTTAAGTTCTAATGACTAAAGAAATAATCTTAAAAGTAATATAAATTACATAAACCGTTTGAAATTTTAAACCTAGAGAATTTTGGTAAAAGTTGAAAAATTAATTTTGACACTCAAATCATTCTGTTTTAAACGATAGGTTACACATTACGTAAAAGGCTAATACCAAGAAATACCAGTAGTAATGTTATTCTAAAAAGTGTGCTTTGCACATTTTGCTGCTCCCTTGCTAGAAACATGAATGTTCTTAAGATGATAAACAACAATCAGGAAACTGTTGTAAAATGGTTATCAAACTGGAAAAATTCCAAGCGTACAATACATACAGGAGGGAACTGACCTAATGGATGCTAATATAGACATATAGTATTGGAATAAGAGGTAAAAAATGATGGTGGCCTATATTCACCTGGATGATGGACATTGCAATGCCTGGCTACTCATGAGAGGGGCTGGATTTAACATTCTTCATCTGAACGTCAGAAGAGAAATTGCGCAAACCTATCTTCAGTGTTAGTAAAATATGTCTAAGGATTCCAGAAGCCCTTCAAGCTCGAAATCTGGTCGACACACTTGTGCTAATGTGAGATTTGATCGAACTAGTCGCAGGGAATAAAAGCGGAGATGTGCAGGCAAATTCTGCTCAAGTGTAGGTCGCACACAATGCAAGAAATGTGAAGTTGAACTATGTGCATCATGTTTTGTGGCTTTCTACACGAATAAGGTTCAAGCATGTAAAAACAACATTTTTTAGGAAAAGAAACGTATCCTTACAGTTTATATTTGTTTTTATAAAATGTACATGTACAGAATTAGGGTGACGATATGGTCACTTCCTGTATATATTATACTATATTGTTAAAAATAAAAGAAACTGATTATTTATATTAGGTTACGATGTATTTGTACCAAATTAGGTAAAAAATGTGGAAAAAGTGAAAATGAAAAATTCCGTCCCTAATGGGTTAAAAACATTTTTTTTTTTAATTTTAAGCTTATTATTGAAACAAAACCTTAGTATCACCACACTCTAGTATATACAGTCACGAAGTTCAATACGTAGTTGCTAACCAATAGGATCGCTACTATCGCCTCATCACAGACAATGTGAAATAGTACCGGCACAGTCTATTGTTCCTAGTACCTTCAACAACTCAACCTTCGTGACTGTATGTACTAGACTGTGGTATCTCGAAATTAGCCGAGTCTGCCCTATTTCAAAACAAATGTAAAAGTGTAATAGTGCAGATGAATTCAGCAAATCGAGACTACACAACATAAAATTCCGATTGTCAAGACTATTATACGGTAGACAGAAAATTCCTTTACGTATCACGAAGACAGTTGACACTTATCCGAATACCAGTGGGAGGAAAATGACGATCACTTCCGTAATTTATTGAGATTTGATGTGGATAGTGGGGATATGTTACTACAGAAACATTTAGAAACATATCGTCGCTTTGGTGGTGAAGGGGCCTAACCCACAAAATTTTTATTTTTGACTTAAAACCATTTATAGAGTCTAAGAAGTCTAAATTTTACATTTGTTAAAGGTAATATGCGATTAGTTTAAAAAATAAAGAGATATTTGAATTTTGTGAAAAGCCCTATACCACAATTAATGAGTTGTGAATAGACTTAGGAGTCTTACATCCATTCACAGTTGCATTAGAAGGAAAAATTCTGGAACTTTTGTACGGTTGTGAAGGGTCTTAATCCACCTGCAAGTGTCTTACATCCATTCACAATTTCATTTGAACAGGAATGCTCAAAAGGTTGTGAATTGTGAAGAGACTTAAACCACATAAAATGCTTAAATTATCTGATTTTTAATTCCTGGAAGCTTAGGAATTTAGACTTGTGCATCATTGCTTGATTATTTTTTGTGTACCGAGCCATCAAAATCAACTTCTAGTAAAACTGACATAAATCCAGACTTTGAAAACAGTAGTGATGAATTATTTGGGGATATAAATGACAATGATCGGCCATACCATCCAGAAGGGGATGATGAAGAGACAACATCTGAAGATAATTTAGAATCACCAGCACACTCTGATGGACAGAAGATAACAGAACAAGTTGAGAAAAATCAGATAAGCGAGAGGAATGAAGATATAAGAGAGGACAGCAATTTAACTAAGAAAAGGAAATGAAATCCGACAAAATGGAAAATAAATTACAAATACCGGTACAGTAGAGACAGATAAAGGAGCAAGAAACCCCTACCACACAAGAAAACAGAGAGTGCGAAAAACATAATAAGGTCTCATAATATAGCCATTACCAGTAGTATCATTCACATTACTGTCGAAGTTCTACTAAAATGAAGTACCTTGCTTCTGGCTTATCCGAAAACAGGCTATACAGTGACTATAAAGAATAGTGTGCAGAACTGGGCATAACTCCTGAGAAGGCCAGTTATTATTAAAAAAATCACCACTGAATTTCATTATGGTTTCCACAAGCCGAAAAAGGATCAATGTGATTTCTGTATGCTTTTAATAACAAATATGAGGCAAGATAACAAGAACTGCAAGAAAAATATGGATCTGGATGTGGCTAGAAAACAGGAAGCAAGTGAATATAAAATAGCTAATAAAAGAAGAGCTAAATCTAAAAATTCATTTTCCTGTTTCACAATGTATGTGTAAAAAATTCTTGTCACACCACCAGCGTTGAATATTGGAAAACTATATTACATACAGAAATTGAAAACTTTTAATTTGACTACATATAATTTGGGTAAATCTGAGGCTGTAAATTTTATGTGGCATGAAGGTCCTCAGAAATAGCAATGTGTCTTTGGGAAATTTTAAGAAATCTTCATCCAGCAGTACAAGAAGCGACTATCTATTCGGATACAGCATCAGAACAAAACCGTAACCATATAAATGTGGCTATGTTCCTGCGTGCTGTAACGATGTTACCTATCAACGTGATTAACCAAAAATTTATGGACCTTGGTCATTCTGATATGGAATGTGATAGTATCTATTCTGCCATTGAAGGTAGAGGAGACAAGATTGATATTTTTACCCCAGATAGATGGTATACTATTGCCCGAACAGCCAAAATACAAAACCCTTTCTATAGGGTAGTTGAAATGGACTTCGCTGATTTCTTTGATTTTAAGAGCTTTCCTGCTCAACTGATAACTAATAAGAATAAGTATGATGATGGAGGGACACTAAACTGGTTGAAGGTAAAATAGTTTCAATACAGAAAATGAAATTCTACCAGCATATTTTTCAGGAAAGATTGAGTGACCTAGAATTTCGAACCATCACAGTGACAAAAGATACCTAAACGAAGAGAAACAGATTTTATTACTACTGATAACAGCATGCACTGCTCAGGTACAGTAACGTCATCAGAAGAAAATGACTTAAATATAATTAATGCTTTGTATCATTTGTTCAGTGTAGTATTAACCCTTTCACGCCTGTGTACATCACTTTTTCAAAAGCAGTTTGTCTGAATTTAAAAAATATAGTATCTAGGCCTATAGTTTAAGTGTAAATACTTAATTTGGAAACATTTCTATACTACCTGAAGATATTTGACATTAATTTATTTTTGGGCCTTAAATGAGGTTGAGGATACCTTGAATAATTACTTAGAATAGTTTTTTGTCTCGTGCTGCAAATAGAAATTGATGCCAGAAAAGATTAATACACTGATTTTTCCGTAATTGATAATATTTTAAATAAAATACATGTCTTTAGCATCATCTATAATACTTTTGTTTCATATTATCAGTTTTGGGTTATGTCCTTACATCATTTTAAGTTAGATAATTTCTCATTAATAAATATGGTGAAAGGTTCTAAGCCACATTATAAAATATAAATTCGATATTAATATATTTTAATTAAATGAAACATAGTATAGCATTCTTCTTAATTGTATGAGAACATAAAATCCATTTCAATTTCGAATTTACTCTCACAATGTTAAATAATGTAGTTTTTCTGATTGCACAAAAATTTCAAATCGCTTTATCTCGAAACTTGCTCACTGTGGAATAGAACCATTCACTACCAAAGCGACGATATGAAAATAATGCTTCATACATAAGCCTCAACATTCAAAAAGTGATCTTGAAACAGCTTGTAAATAGAGTTAATACTACATTTATTATTTTAGTGTGTTGGTGAACGAAACCACTAACATCGGAGGTGTAGAGCAGCTTTTCTTTTGTGTAAGGTATGTAGATTATGTCACATTGTCATTTGTTCTTCGGGAGGATTTTCTGATATTGCATTTGTTCCACCCTTGCTGTGAATTTCGGTGAAGTCCAGAGGGCCTTAGTCAAATCTACTCTTCTCACCTCCACGCTGGGGCCCCCTGGGACCTTTTAAGATACGAAAGAGAGAGTGATGTGCGGAAAGTAACGGGAATCTACCGCATTTACCTGTTTCAAGAAAAACTGCAGACATTGGCTGGGTTACTGGTTGAGAAGAAACTGCCTTCTGAATAATGCACTGGAAGGAATGGTTAACGGGATAAGAGTTCGGGGCAGAAGAAGATATCAGATGATAGACGACATTAAGATATATATGGATCATATGAGGAGACAAAGAAGAAGGCAGAAAATAGGAAAGAGTGGAGAATGTTGGGTTTGCAGTGAAAAACCTGCCCTTGGGCAGAACACTATGAATGACTGTATTTGTTCCCAAGTATGCTCTATGGCTTCCACAATCATCACTAATCTAAAAACATTCGTCATAAACTTGCAATATATGTGTGGTTAAAGGTATGATGGTTCCGTAGGAGTGGGTGGATACATGCAAGGTTGTCAGACTATACTAACTGAAACATGACCTCCCGCGGCGTATGTCAATTTTGATAATTACTCCTTAAATTTGGCACTGCGTATCAAAGACAACAAATACGAAACTGACTTGGGACAGTTAAGAAAGTGATTTTTTTCAGACATAGGCCAAAATGCCTAGATATTATAAAACGGACTGCCCGAGTGTCTGAAGAACAAGGCTAGTAAAATGCTGTGAAACTCGGTGGGTGGAATATCAGGACACATTATTTCCGTTTTTCGGTAAAAACTCATTTTCGGATTTTTGTTGATGTAGGTACTTTTTCCTTGGGACGATTCAATTAACATCCATCATGCTTCCAAATTATTTTCTGGATACACCCCTGAATACGATACAATCACAGTCTAGTATATATATAGTCACGAAGCTTGAGTTTATGAGGGTACTAGGAACAATAGACTGTGCAGGTATTATTTCGCATTGTCTGTAATAAGGCTATGGTAGAGATCCTAGTGGTTAGCAACTATCTATGGATGCATATTTGCTACATATTGAGCTTCGTGACGTATATACTAAACTGTGATACAATGGATTTGATTGAAAGGAAATTGTTTTATGATATTTTATGCCAGCACTTATATTTCTCCTCACATTCCACCATTATCACGAACCTAAAATATAAACGAATATTTCTCCCAAAGTTAAGTTGTGTACATAATGCTATCAGAGCTACAGTTCTCTCATTTTGTACACCATTTCACAACTCGTTTGAAGACAGTAATAATAAAAGTGAAAACTTGCTAGAAAATTTGCGAGGCATAATAAGAGTTTTAAATTCTTAGAATCCGCATCTTTATAAATGAATTAGCGTCGCGTAAAGCGCATCTGTCCCTCTGCTTCTGCACATAAAACATCTCCAACAAAGTGAGTCGGTCGCCAGATTTTTATGGCGTATAAAAGTTTGTAATGAGAAAATTAAAATATGGGGACGAGTTTCATTGTGTTATAAAGTTACAGCGCCTCCCCGAGATTAAATAGAATATTTTAATGCACTCTTTGAACTTTCTGATAATGGCACGAAGTGGTAACTACGAGGAATTCCTTATCTATAACCAGGCACGGAGGAGAATGAACCCTCCGTGAGATGCCTTGCAGACTTTCTGTTCTCTCTTGTAGAACAGAAACGATATTAATATTCATAATATAAGACCACTTGACTGCTGTTTAAATAAATATTTCAATTATAAATTTACTAGTCACAATAATAACCAAGAAACCTGTTAAAAATTTATGGAAATAGAGAATTCATTCATAGTTACTACCAAGTTAAGTCTATGGAAATGTTCGTATAGCAAAATTCCGAAAGGGAGGACTATTGCATGTTTCCACGTATTCACAATTTTTATGTTCTAGTGATATTTAACTCATTTTATATTTTTGTTTTCATATTTTCCAATAATGGTATATCTCTAATGTGATAAGTTGAGCTATATATATTAATAATTTTCCTTACTGTGTGTGTTCTTAAAAATATTGTATTCATCGTATGCTTTGTACTGCACTATTTTATTACTACTATTAGTATTATTATTACTATTAGGCCTATTATTATTATTACTATTCTAATTTATTATTATTATTATCAATGTCTTATTTTTGTATACTTTGTATGCCTCATTTATTTTGACCTGCTGTTCACATTTTATTATGCTTTTTTCTTTCTTTCTGTATGTTATATATTATGTCTGATTTCTTCTTACTTGTTGTTTACATTTTATTATTATTATTATCTTATTTAGTTTTGTGTGTAAAATTGTAGTGTACTTCGTAAATTTGTAGTGTTTTTGTAACGCAGTTTTTACTCCTGGTTGAGTGTTAGAGAAGGCCGTATGGCCTTAACTCTGCCAGGTTAAATAAATCATTATTATTATTATTATTATTATTATTATTATTATTATTATTATTATTATTAATTTTATTTTTCAAATGTTAGTGAAAAATGATTAACACTTCAGCAACCTCTCACTTTTTAGTATAGTATTGGACGCTCAGTGCACTTTATACATTGCTACAGACAACAGTTTCTGAGGCTTTAGTAAATGTTTCTCATCATTATTGCAACCACAACTTCCATTAAACTCAATGCAAAACTAAAATTGCATAGTTTATTATACTTGAGGGGGTAGCTGGAAAAAGGGCCCATAAGCAAAAGTTTCGAGAAAACAATACTTTTCGATTGCAGCGATATTTTACTACTTAATTCCCGGAACATGAATTCTACCAGCAATCGAAAAGTATTGAAAAAAAAAAGTTTCTTTCCCAGGTACGATTCGAACCACGAAAGTTTTAGTTACCAGTCTATGGTGCTCTTGATTGAAGAAGGCTCTGAAATCAGCTACAAGAGTCGATCCGGTTCTTTTTGCCACTATGGAATTCTAAATAACATGTTGAAATTAATTCTCATTCTAAGATGCTCATTTATTAATGCATGCAATTTAAAATTATAATAGATAATGAAATACTTCAAACATAACAGTATGCTGCGTACTTGCAAGCACTTTTAACCTCTTCAGTCCTGAATTTATATTTGTTTTTAAATTGAAAAAAATATATATATACATAATCATTCTGGGGTTCCAAAAATTCCAAATCATATCTTCACAGAAAATCAAATTTTGGGGCAATTTTGACTCTTGGTGCCCCAAAATTGTAATTCTAACTTATAAATCTGGTATAGAAATGTTGCAAAAGTGATAATCTTCATTTCTATCAAATTTAATTATTCAAAAATTCAAAAGTATCCAGGATACTGCAAAAAAATTAAAATATAATTATATATAGTATACGCTACAACAGGACTGAGGAGGTTAACGGAACTTAAAGAATTCTGGAAATGTTGAAATTAATTGAACACAAATTAATATTGTAGATGTAATTGCATATCCCGATACATACAATTACACATAACGATGTGCTGCGTAGTTGAATTCATTTTTAATGGAAATTAAATAATTCGATTTGAAATTTGTTGAACGCAAACTGATGGAACCTGAGTGGAATACTGTAAGAGCATTAGGCGGATAACGCTGTTCTAAAATGTTTGTAAAGTCTTGAATTGTGTTACTGTGTAACCCCTAAACACAAGAATAACTATCACTGAACAACAAGAATTTTACTCCGACTTAAAAGAATGTGACCCTTATGGTTCGGTGTGCCCTGAATCCGAAAATGCATCTCTTTTCTTCGTATCACATAAGGTTTTTAAGATATACTATGATTTCACTTTTCGATAAGCGCTCTCCCAGGAAATATCTGGCCCGGGTTGGGGGTTGTAAAAAAAACAAAAGCTAAATAAAGTATTTTATGAGTTTATGAACTATTTCCAGTTTCTTATGGTTGTTGACATGTTCTTTTTTACTTCTAATAAATAAACAGATGTTAGTCCCTTCTATTCAGTAACTTTCATAACAGTTCAAAGTGAGGTCTACGCAATGAACAAACAAGGATGTGCTTTTCATTATTTAAAAGAAACGTTTACCAGTCTGAGTGAAGGCAAATTAAAAGAGGGCATTTTAATCGGTCCACAAATCCGCAAAGTTCCTTTTTACTCTTTTTTTTTAGGAAAACTTTCCATTACAGAAAAAAAAATGGCA
Organism: Periplaneta americana; assembly: GCF_040183065.1. Taxonomy (NCBI): domain Eukaryota; kingdom Metazoa; phylum Arthropoda; class Insecta; order Blattodea; family Blattidae; genus Periplaneta; species Periplaneta americana. The sequence goes on from NC_091122.1 coordinate 62,888,710, forward strand.
TGGAGCGCTTTCAAATATATTTGCTCAAATTTCCTTCGAAATTCTAGGGCAGGCAACTACATCGAACTTGTGAAAATCATGTTAAGTGCATATGAGAAAATGGGGTGTAATATGTCTCTCAAAACACACTTCTTACTTTCTCATTTGGATTTCTTTCTCCTAACCTGGGAGAGGTAAGCGAAGAGAATGGGGAAAGATTTCAACAAGAAATATCTGAAATGGAAAGGCGATATAAAAGGAAAATCAGCATCCAACATGCTAGCAGACCATTGTTGGTTCCTTTTAAAAGACAGTCCCGGGTCTAGTTATAAAATAAAGTCATCCAGAAAATCCTTTTAAATGAATGGTAAGTTCAAATTCCGAGATTTTTCGCATTATAGACATAAAATATTTTTATTGTTGTTGTGTTTTTTGTATTTAAACTATGTAACATCATATTTGTAATCAGTCCACATTTTTCAAGTGTTATGAGGCATTTTGAATCCCTAGAGTGTTGTAATTTTATCAGTAGCAGTGAAAAATAAAAAAAGATAAATTTTTCATAAAGAAATTCAATTCACTTTCCCCGGAAAATGGACGTGATGGAGAGACTTGGATTTTAAATTTCAGATTTAGGACACACATATTAGTAATATTCACCTATTTTTATTTTGGAGTAAAGCAAAAAGTAAAAATTTGTTGTTCAATGTTATCGGTGTCACAACATGTAAAGATATTGTTGATGATAATTTTAAATTTTCTATCTACTTTTTCTCAAAAACGAGTTTTTTACATTAAAACTATTAATGCACTCAGCTCCTCAATTAATACATGCAATTTCAAATCATGATACACGAGACAATTCTTCAAGCATAACAGTGGGCTGCGTATTTCCATTCATTTTTAATAAGTAAATTTAATTTCTAAAACACAATTTAAAATTTACAATCTGAGATTTTTGTGTGTTCTAAAATAAGGTTAAAATATACTATGAACTTTAACTCTCTAATGCACTATCTCGGATATCATTTAATAGTGTTCCTCACATATAGGCCTAGTCACACAAACAGATACGATATACAGACAATGATACAACGCACACACACATGCAAATAGTAATTTCGTTTCCTTTCCCGGAAACCAATCTCGTTTATCAGGGTTCGAATTTGAGTACAGTGTTCGTTCTAAACATTTAGTCCGAATCACCAGCAAATTAATTGCAAGCATTTGTAATCACAGTTGTCTCGTGTGCAGCATCGAGTTCTGAAACTTTTTCGATTGATTGTGTTGTTTTATTTGCTTCTGGGATGTACCAATGCTCACATCTGTGAGGACTCCAACGTTTCAAACTACTAGAACACTCTTCCTTAAATTACACACTGCGGCGTTCTGTTGTCTCATTAAACTATCTGTTCCACTCATATGAACAAATTCCAGTATATTCTTCACGTAATACATAGAGCCTATATATTATGCCAGGGAAAATAAAACAGGCTACATTTTAGACCATACAGTACGTTTTGAGATCTCTTTGAAATCACCTTTTAATATGGTCAGGAAGGAAATTCAATTTACGAAACAACTTCGACCTATTTTAAAAAACTTGTTTAATTTTGAAACAATTGTAGTAATGTGACTTTCATTGGCAGCCAGTGTACAATATAATTAACAAAACTTTTTTTAAATTGTTATGTAAAATTCAATTTAGGTAGTAGAATGAGGTCCACACCTGTGGAGTAACGGCTAGCGCGTCTGGCCTCGAAACCAGGTGGCCCAGGTTCGATTCCCAGTTTGGACAAGTTACCTGGTTGAGGTTTTTCCCGGGTTTTCCCTCAACCCAATATGAGCAAATGCTGGGTAACTTTTGGTGCTGGACCCGGACTCATTTCACCGGCATTATCACTTTCAGCTCATTCAGATGCTAAATAACCTAAGATGTTGATAAAGCGTCGTAAAATAACCTGCTAAAAAAAGTATCTTTAATCGTCTATACATATTTTAAGATACCATTTATGTCACAAGTCTGTATAATAAAAATAATAATAATAATAATAATATTAATAATAATAATAATAATAATAATAATAATAATAATAATAAATTTTGACCATATTTATGTCATTTATAATCACATATATAAGTCTTCTTATAATAATCCGTGGTGGTACAGCCCATGAAGGGCCTAGACCGACCAGCCGGGTGCTGGCCTCACGCCCACATGCCGAAGTAGAGGTGGACGATCATCCAACCAGAATGGAGGTATCGTGCGGTTAGCACGATGATCCCCCCAGCCGTTATAGCTGGCATTCGCATCGAATTTCGCTACCTATCGTAGCTCCCCAAGTGCATCACGATATTGAGTGGGCACCGGTCCCATACACCGGCCGAAATTTCATGAGAAAATTTTTTTCCCCATGAGGGCTCGAACCAGCGCGCATTCCGTAATGCGAGTCCTGGGCACGATGCCTTAGACCACGGCACCACGGCGTGGGACATAAGTTTTCTTAATCATTGTAATTTATGTTATGTTGCTATTTATAGAGGCTATATTGTCTCTGAACTTTTGTCATACGAGCATTTATTTAATTTTATATGCTTTGTATTTTGTACAGGTCACTATGGTGGTAAGTTTAATAAAATTAAAATTAGTAACACTACAATCCAACACTTCTCTATAGCAGTGGTGTTCAATCTCTTTTGCTAGCATACACCCAAAATAACGTTTTTTGCTTTCTTACCCCCAAACTGCAATGAAAGAAATAACACAAGAATATGATTAATAATAATAATAATAATAATAATAATAATAATAATAATAATAATATAGTCTTTATTATCAATGAGTGGAATGCTCCACTATATACATTGTCAGTATTTATAAACAATATGAATGACTGAATTAATTTAGCCATTTCGTCCCTTAAAAAGCAAGGCTTCCTAAAAGAGGCATGGCAGACAAAATATATTCTCTAAATTACAGATATAAAATTTAAAATATTAAATTGAAGTACAAAAATATTTATAAAATTCTCCATAAAACGCTGTTAAAACTTTAAATGTAATAACCATGTTCGGTCCGATACTTTGTATGAGTATTTCTAGTAGGCCGTCAAAACTTATCTAATTATATTACAAAATCACGTTTTTATTTTAGCATATCGATAAACATTTTCGGTTTAATTAAACCATCATCAGATCTTTCGTAAATCCCTTAAAATTATGAACAAATGTTGTTACATTGTGAACATTCAGTGAAAAAACAACGGATTACATGAAATTGTAGGTCCTGGTAATAGATGTATTTTATTTTAGTAGGTTATTTTACGACGTTTTATCAACAGCTTAGGCTATTTAGCGTCTGAATGAGATGAAGGTGATAATGTCGGTGAAATGAGTCCGGGGTCCAGCACCGAAAGTTACCCAGCATTTGCTCATATTGGGTTGAGGGAAAAACTCCGGAAAAAGCCTCAACCAGGTAACTTGCTCCGACCGGAATCGAACCCGGGGTAACAGATGTAAAAATACATGCAAATTACTATATAATATTAAAAATTGTACATGAAAGATAAAATGTTAAAAATTAGACAATTGCTGTAATATTAGATGTGAAGCATGAACAATATAAACATTAGAATGACCCTCTATGTAATCATATAACTGGAATTTCATGATGTCTGCATTTACAAACGTTAGGTTGTACTGTTGCAAAATGGCTGAGAAGAGTAGAAAGACGAATATGCAGCACCATGTACGGTAAACTATATACGCAACGCTCGCAACATGTGTAGTCTTGTAAACTGAAATTACGTGGAAAATTCTTGTTATATTGGGGAATTGATAATGTATACTATTATTGTTAAAACTACTAAAATACTGTATATTCTGGTTATGACTCATCAGTATTACAAAGACTATTACACTTTTACTACGTCATACTACTGTTGACCAATAAAACGGTGCGAAAGGACGTATTTCAACCAATCATGGTTGTTTATTACTATAATTTTATCACGTCCCTCGCATTTGTTTATTTTTATCACTTTCCTAGCATTTGTTTCATTGTTTGCCAACATTTCAAACTGCAAATTCTTTACGGTACTATAAAAAATGCTTTGTTTCCAGCATAGATAGTCGATTGAAAATGGCGGCTTCGTTCAAACGTTTTGGTGAAGGTAACATTAATGAAATCGAATTTTAATAAGTCAATTAATATCTATTTTATTGTATTAGAGTACTTTATTTCTTCTAATTTTTATATACTTTCTTCTGTTTTTATTACCTCCCTACCATCTGTTTCTTTGTTTACTAACATTTCAAACTGGAAATTCTTTACGATACTATAAAACATGCTTTGCGATCATCATTTGTTTACCGAATATAAATAGTCAACTGAAAATGGCGGCTCAGTTCAAACGTTTTGGTGAAGCTAATATTAGTGAAGTAGAATTTTAGTAAGTCAATATTTTATGATATTATAGTAGTTTATTTCTTCTAACGTTTAATACTTTTTTCTAATCGTGTAATAGTCAATTAAATCTCACTTAAGTTTTACATATTTTATACCTATCTAATACCATTCTACCATATATGTTCCTCATATTCATTATGCTATACAAAGCCTTGTCTTTTAACCATTATTTTATCAGGGACATACTGTAGATTAATTCTGTGTATATATATATATATATATATATATATATATATATATATATATATATATATATATAGAGAGAGAGAGAGGCAAATTCGAGGGGTTCACAACCAGAGTGGACCAAGTCCATCTGGAATAGTTCTGAGATATTGAGTCTTAAAGTTCCTGGCTCACGCTTAGCAACCTTCACCTTCCATAGGAAATGCTGCTTTCTGTGGAGTAACAAATGAGTTATGGACTTTGTTTGTTATAGCAATGAATAAAGCTAATTTTCATTTTGAAGGTAGTTTTAACCGATAAGCAGAAGTACAATGAGTATAGGATAAATGGGACCGTCAATTTCCTTAACAAATAATATATAGTGTTATTAACTATATTACATTTTATTGATTAACGTTTTCGGCATGCTATGCCATCATCAGATCTTGAGAAGTTATCACTTATACATACTTCATATTGGTGCAACATAGGTTAAATGCAATATATTCAAATAACAAACAACAATAATAATCATGATTACACTATGCAAATCTAGTCTTTCAGGTGAAGCTTCCTGTAAAGCAGGTTTGAATAATTTCAAGGGAAAAATTGTTCCGGGGCCGGGTATCGATCCCGGGACCTCTGGTTGAACGTACCAGCGCTCTAACACTGAGCTACCCGGGAACTCCACCCGACACCGTCTCAACTTTTCCCTTTATATCCACACAACTCGCGTAAGCTGACGAAACGCCAGAGAGAAAAGTTGAGACGGTGTCGGGTGGAGTTCCGGGTAGCTCAGTTGGGAGAGCGCTGGTACGTTCAACCAGAGGTCCCGGGATCGATACCCGGCCCCGGAACAATTTTTCCCTTGAAATTATTCAAATCTGCTTTACAGGAAGCTTCACCTGAAAGACTAGATTTGCATAATATATACGTCACTGTGTACGTTAACGGAAAACCACAATTACAAGTCACACAGAGTTTGTGTGCACTCGATGTGGGTCTCTGGCGTTTCGTCAGCTCACGCGAGTTGTGTGGATATAAAGGGAAAAGTTGAGACGGTGTCGGGTGGAGTTCCCGGGTAGCTCAGTTCGGAGAGCGCTGGTACGTTCAACCAGAGGTCTCGGGATCGATACCCGGCCCCGGAACAATTTTTCCCTTGAAATTATTCAAATCTGCTTTACAGGAAGCTTCACCTGAAAGACTAGATTTGCATAATGTATACATCACTGTGTACGTTAACAGAAAACCACAATTCCAAGTCACACAGAGTTCGTGTGCACTCGATGTGGGTCTCTGGCGTTTCGTCAGCTCACGCTTGTTGTGTGGATATAAAGGGAAAAGTTGAGACGGTGTCGGGTGGAGTTCCCGGGTAGCTCAGTTGGGAGAGCGCTGGTACGTTCAACCAGAGGTCCCGGGATCGATACCCGGCCCCGGAACAATTTTTCCCTTGAAATTATTCATGATTACACTAGTTATATTATAGACAATACTCCGTCCAAATTCAACTGTTTAATTGGACATTATGACATGACATTTACATAGTGTCCAATTAAACAGCTGAATTTGGACATATCCAGTCACGAGTATTGCCTATATAACTAGTGTAATCATGATTATTATTGTTGTTTGTTATTTGAATATATTGCATTTAACCTATGTTGCACCAATATGAAGCATATATAAGTGATAACTTCTCATGATCTGATGATAGTACAGTATGCCGAAAAAGTTAATCAATAAAATGTAATATAGTTAATAACACTATATATTATATTATGACTAGTGGCTTGTGCAGCAAATACTGCTGCAAACTAAGTTCGTTAGACATTCAAATAAAAATTTTTCAGATTTATTTTCAATTAAGAATACTTCTCTTTTTGATAGATATTTGCTTCCATAATAATGAGACATACTCCCTCTGAATGGATTTTTTAGGCCAAATACTTTCTCTTGAACCTATCCAACTTCAGTTTTTGAGGTTCAACGCGAAAACGCAAGTATCAATGTCAGGACGATAGCAGTAGCTATTTCAGGTCATTGTGGATTGTAGGCAAAAGTTAAAAAAAAAAAAATGTCAGGTTTGCTAAGCTTTCGAACAATAGCATTTTCGTATAGCTGCTGCATGTAGAACTTGAAATGTAGAGCGTAAAATCATTTTATCCTACTAAGAAATCTTGCTCAAATGATCTGGAGACTACAAAATTTTCTAGGCCTCTTATTTTATCAGTAAGTAATACCTTTTGATCTTTCCATAGGAACTGTAATTTTTGCGCTCTCTCGAGCCAATACTGAAGACAATGACACATATCAATATCTACACTACACCGCCATTAAGTATATGAAAAAGACCCAACCCCACTGGGTTAATAAGTATAAACATATTTTATTTTTAATAACAATATTATTATCTTACTTAAGTTTTGTAGTTATATATAGCAGCCACTCAGTAAATTATAGAAATGAAGATCTAAATTAAGATATTCTCTACATTTACTTACATAACCACAAAACGTTTCACTTTCATGTCATAAATATAGCATCAATATTATGTACAATTAATGAAAAAATAGATGCATCATGATATTAACTATAATAATATTTAATTTCTAATGGTAATAATGTCATCAAACTACCTCAAATTTCGTAGATTTGAATATCCACTACACAGCTGTTCTCAGAAAATTATACACTGCAGAATCAGTTTTTAATAACAAATTGAATTGAGCTCTAAATATGTCGGCAATCCTGCAGGTTATGGCCTTCGTGTAATAGCCTATTGTTTATTGTAGTGTGTGTTTTGTTCTGAAATTCAATCAAGTCGGCCGTGATTGAATATAATTAGTTCTCAAAACTGACAACAGATGGATTTTGGAAAATAGGAAAATTATGTAGGAAAATTGACATTTCACTGAAAACTACTACTTTTCCGAAAAACTTTGGATGCCAGGCATGAAAATGAGGGGTCACTCTTTAAAATCCGTTCAGCCGTTTTCTCGTAATTTCCATTACCAGTTCAAATTATATATATATAGATAAGCAAATTGACGGTCCCATTTATCCTATACTCATTGAATAAAGCTAAGTTTTCTTTATCCGAGATTGTATTAATCCACAAACCGACCAAAAGTGGACTTGGTCCACTCTGGTTGTGAGCCCCTCATTTATAAAATACTTTTAAAGCTATATAATCACTAGCCGTACCGTGCGCTCCGCTGCACCCGTTAGAAATAAATATAAAGTAATTACATAATTAAAATAGGACATTTTATCCAGGGAACATTCGTGTTTGATAGAAGGATAAATCGTTTAATATGTTACTTAATTTAAATTGCATCCAAATAATTAAAATGCGATCATTTTGGTCCAGAGACACTCATTTGGTGCAATGACAATTCCTTTAACCTGTTTCTTAATTTTTATTACATGCAACCATAGTTTAATGAAGATTGACAACATTTAGATTTAATGTGTATATTTTATTTTACTTTTTATAGGTTTCCATTGAATTATGGTGATAATTTAATTTTAACCCTTGTTTTCTACGTATTCAGTAAATGGCGCTTGGCCCACTATGGTTCTGAACCCTTCAAATAAATTATATTATATTATATTATATTGTATTGTATTGTATTGTATTGTATTATATTATATTATATTATATTATATTATATTATATTATATTATATTATATTGTATTATATTGTATTATATTATATTATATCAGAAGTTACTGTAATAACATTATAGCATTATGTCCATCTAGAGAAATTACACTTTCCAATGGTGAAATAATAATTAATTATACAAATCGGTTAATTTAGCTTCCGATATTACTTCATACAAACACAGAAACATTCTCTGTAGGCTATCTTTCATAGTTTTCGATTGTTGCTGTCCAAGGCCCCTTATAGACGAAGTCATTTGTTTTTTAATTCATTACACGGCCTTAGATGGCAGTTATTTTAATTTTAAAACCAATTTATCTCATTAAATATCAGTCCTATCAAAATTTTTAAAGGAATACAACTTATCGCAAATTATTTTTAAAGAAACTTTTGTTATATAACATTTTTCACAAAATCAATAATAAGCGAGATATTTCGATTTATTTAATTCAGGCTCTTATAACCCCCCTTTTAAATAATGTATTTTGATTGGCATATACCCTAAAATCTAAGTTACAACGAACTTAATTTATATTCCAATTTTCATCGAAATCGGTTCAGCCATTATCGCGTGAAAAGGTAACATACAGACAGACAGACAGACACATAAACAAAAATTTCAAAAAAGCGATTTTCGGTTTCAGGGTGGTTAATTATATATGTCAGGCCCAATTATTTTTGGAAAATCGAAAATTACCAGAACAATTTCGGCTACAGATTTATTATTAGTATAGATAACGAATTTGTGATTTGATTATTCTAGCATAAGGAAGTACAAGACTAGTGTTCTTTGTGGCATTTGATTATGGACTATATTCCTAATAAATAAGTTGTTATGTTTTTCTTTACTGTAGGCCTAGCCTGTATCAAGCAACTAGGTACAGACAAAAGTTTCAATTCCTGAAAATAAAACTTACAAGAATTCATTTCTTTTACATTTTATACATCTTGTCCGTATTGTAGGTAAAATAAATAATTATTATACATTTAACAGTTATTGATGTAATAATAATAATAATAATAATAATAATAATAATAATAATAATAATACTGAATAAATTAAGTAAAATGCTATTGTGGCTAGGAAAGGTAAATTATATTTTTTTTTAAATATGTAAACTGCAAAAATTACTGTCAAAAAGTATAATAAAATAAATGTCAGCATTTTTACACACGTAAGTCAGTGAGATGTGTACCACTAGAGACGTACCACGTATCCCTGGAGGTATGCGTACCATATAATTGAATACCATTGACCTGTAGCAGAGAACGTGTCCCAAATGACGGCTCTGATTTTATGTAATGTGGTTGATTTCGGGAAGTATGTAAGCTATAGAAATGCAGTTAGTCTCAGGGGAAAACTAATATTTCTGTTTTTATTAAGCGTACTGCTACCAAATGTGCTTGCTCTGGGTATTATTGGGAAATTTCATGATTATAACATGGCACTATCGAGTCTCTAAAAACCACTGAAGGAAAATTTCCAAAACTCTTTTAGAAGATCTACAAAACCTCATAAGTTATGATTTTTGAAAATTTTAATTCTTGAAAAAAGATTAGCGAAGTTGGATGTTTCAATGTGATGGAAAACTTCTACTCTACTATTCTGTTAAATTTAATGAAAAATAGTCTACGGCTTATGTTTCTGGAGTCGATAAGATGTTATAAGAAGTGTAGGACTATCGCTTGCCAAGTAATCTTCGTCGGAAAAAAAAAGATCATCATACCGAAATCAATAACTTATTCTGTGGGCAATAACATATGAATGGCGTCATCAAGGCGATCGCCGCGAAAACACGAAGTCCGTCAAAATCCATCTCCGGTGAAGTTAATGGTCATTTTAGATTATGACATTCGAGGAACTATTTTGTGTCGTTTTTGTCCCCCATCCGCCAGACTGTTAATGCAGCTTGCTACGACGCTTATTTGCAGAATAACCTACGTCGCGCTATCAGGAAAAAACGTCCCTAGTTGTTGAACAATGCAATCATCCTTCACGATAATGCAACAGCCCATACGGCAACCATTGTTCAGGCCCGTTTACGGCGCTGTAGATGGGAAGTACTAGAGCATCCTCCTTACTCCCCCGATCTGTCACCATGCGATTTCGATTTGATACCGAAATTGAAAGCTCCATTGCTTGGGAGACGCTTTCATACACGAGAAGACAACCAACGCAGTGCGACGCAAGATTGCCAGATTGGACAATGGAGCAGCTGATGGTATTGGCCGTCTTCCTCATCATTGGCAGCGAACAGTTGATTGCCTTAGAGATTACTTCGAAGGATCTTAATGTATTCAACATGTGTTAATGTGCGTGCAGACTTTTTTTAATGTGTTAATGTGCATGCAAACTACCCAAACATTATGATATAAGGTAACATTTTCTTAATTTTTACTCTTCTCCCTTGTCTACAATACTTCCTGAGAAACTCATGTAACAGACATGATTGGTAAAGTACATTATGTATCAGGACAGTGCTTACAACCGGTTTATATTCGACTGGTTGCAGGTCAATCGGCGAGGTTGGACATTCGTTCGATATCCGGCCTTGAAGCGGCCGCCTGGCTAGACAGAACCACAGATATAGAGGAGAGAATACCAAGCGCATTTCACCATACAGGAATTCTGATGACAGTTTGTAACTACACAAATGGAGTAATTGAAGGAAATTTACTTTGGTAGTTGCATGATGCATGCTTCAATCAATGAAAAGAAAGGAGGAAATATCATTTGAAAGGTACACGATGATAATCGCGTTCTTGCAACGATTCTTGGAACTCCTGGATGGCTCAATATTATCTGTCGTTCATGATCCAGAGCCGTCCAGCCTATTGAGACTTGGACATTCATTGAACCGAACATTGGACTACTCCGCGAGACGGAAGAGCTTCGCATACTGTCTATAGCGCCAGGCGTTCAGTAGCAATCTGTCTGTTCTATCTTTCGTAACCGGTTATGCAGGACTTTATTATGTATTTTCATATATGTATAATGAAATGTTTGTATAATAACTCATTTGCCTAAAAAATAGTTGCCATGACTTAGTATGTGACCTTTGTATATCAATCACCACTACTTAATAACACTGTATGGCAGTCATGCAGCGCAACGCTGAGTTTAAAGAAAACAGGAAAACATAAGGGATATACAGCATATTTCTTCGTAATATGTTTTATATGACTTTCTCGTGTTAAATTCTATCGTACCTGGTTAACATATTTCGGTCTGTTATCGACTTTCTTCAAAACAGGCTGTTGCTGGCCTTGGCGCCTTTTGTTTTGTTTCCTGTGGGGGTGTGTTTGTGTAGTGTAATGTGGAGTCAACATAGGACAGGACAGACAGGCAGATCATTTCAAACACGTTACAAAGAACACATCACAGCCATAACAAAATTACAAAACACTCCTACATATGCAGAACACATCAAAAATGCTAACCACACCTACAGAGATATCAACACACACATGAAAATCCTACACATGCAACCAAAAAGCCAGAAACTAAACACACTAGAACAATACCAAATATTCACAGACACACAAAAACACACCCAAATAAAATTCTCAACACACAACTCAATTTCAGAACACATACACTCTTTGACTCCACATTACACTACACAAATACACCCCTACAGGAAACAAAACAAAAGGCGCCAAGACCAGCAACAGCTAGTTCTGAAGAAGGTCGATAACAGACCGAAACATGTTAACCAGGTACGATAGAATTTAACACGAGAAATACATGTAATACATATTCCGAAGTGATATATAGTTAAAAGTTGTGTAATCAAGAGTTATAGCATATTTCTGTGGAATATAAGCAAACCTGCGCTTCCCTGTAGGATTTCACCTCGAGTCCGCTGATTTTGCAACAAGAAAAGGTATCATTTGAGCAAAAAAAGAACGAAAACAAAGTGAAACTTTTGAGGCTTATATTGTTCTATCTCAGAGTATTATATCTCTTTTAATTTTCTTGCAAAGTACGTTGTTTTCTTAGCAGCTTCCTCATAAACGCATATCTCACATTTTATTAGAGTTGTTTAAGGGCTTCTTCATGTTACGTAATTACTGGCCCCCAGCGCCCCTCATTGGCTCTGAATAATAATTTTTTGTGCAGCAGGTTAATTAACGCAGGTGGATTCGCCGTGAATCATTAGGACCGTATCTGCTGCTATCTCTCTAGCTTGTTTCGGCACAGTTTAATTTCCTATATTATAACATCTTCACTTCCTCTTCCGCGTCGCAGGCGCCTATTTCAAGGAACTGGGAGAAATTAAACGGCCCTCGCCGCCTCGGAGCTCCTTAATGCTGGAGTGACTAACCTCACACTGCCAGGGGTGGACAGTTGTCTGCAGTTGTATCAAACCCGTCAACTGGCAGTAAATCCTTGCGATCAAGTTATATTCAGCAGAAATAAAAATATGTTGTTTATTTATTTACATAGGCTAAAGGTAGGTAATATTGTGATACTAATAATACTATGGTAGTTTTTTTTAGAATTTTTTACAATTTTACTTAGAGAGAGAAGGACTGATTTTGTGCAGAAACTTGTCGACGAACATTCCCTTAATACGTTGAAGCAAAAATCCGTTCTTCCTCTCGCTCAGTAAAATTGTAAAAAATTCTCAAAAAGAACTAGGCCTATCATAATATTATTAGTATCACAATATTACCAACCTTTACTCGAATTCGTAAACACCAAACTATGTGCGGGATTATAAACCAGAAATTAAAGAAAAAAACTAGAAAGGACACCCAGTCGAGAACTCGGCTACAGCATCATTATGGAAGTAAACCTGGACTCATCGTAAGAAAAATATTAATGAAACAGAAGCATCAGAGATGAGATTTCTGCGAGCGGTGAAAAGCTTCACAAAAGAGAAAGGTTCTACAGAATCTGCAATCCATAAACTACAAAGAATAAAACTAACTGAATGCCTAAGACTTTATTACAAACCGTCTGAAATAAAAGTTTTGGAAAACCCAGAAAATGCTGCATCGATGAGGCTGAAATAGGAGTTGGACTTATGTCGTTAAAATTGATGCTGATTATTATGATTATAAATTTTAAAAAATTTGTCCAAGAACAAGTAAAACAAGTGACCTCTTGTATTTGTAGGGAGTTTTGTGTTCCAATGTTAGTTTATAAATTCTATAATGTGCAAATAAAAGTAAGTCCTTCATCATTTAAATTTGATTAATAATGTATTTATTTATTTAAATATTTACTTATTTATTTAAATATTAATTTAAATAATAATTTATTTATTTATCTATCTATTTAAATAGTCATTTCTTTGTATTTTTATTTACCTATTTATTTATTTGTCTATAATAGGACAAAACCCAAATTAAAATATGCAGTACTTACTCACTTACAAACGGCTTTTGAGGAACCAGGAGGTTCAGTGCCGCCCTCACATAGGCCCGCCACTGGCCCCTATCCTGAGCAAAATTAATCCAGTCCCTACCATCATATACCACCTCTCTCACATACATTTTAATGTTATCCTCCCATCTTGCCCTCACCAACGGTCTTTTCCCCTCAGATCCTCCAAATAACATTCTATATGCATTTCTGGATTCATCCATACATGCTTAATGCCCTGCTCATCTCAAAAGTATGAATTTAATGTTCCTAACTGTTAGTGAAGAATACAATGCGTCGAGTTCTGCATTGTGTAACTTCCTCCGCTCTTCTTAATCTTCATCTCCTAAGCACCTTATTCTCGAGCAGTAATAGTACATTATGCAACGAGCCTATAATGATAGTAATTAAGACGCAAGTATGGTTGTTTATGAAACGAGCGCAAGCGAGTTTCATAATATTCATACGAGCGTCTTAATTACCATTATAGGCAAGTTTCATACGACTTTTTATGCTCGACCATATTTCTAACTTGAAATTATTCAGATGTATACATTTTATTTCTGACAAGATCGGAAGTGACCTTGTTCTAGGTCGTGAATTGTGAGATGTGCGCAGACGCGAAAGTATTGAATTTTTTCCGAGGAACAATAATGTCATTGACCTTGACATAATCCCGTTAAGCTTGATAATATTATAACCTTGATTATTGAATTCGACATTGAAAAACGAGATGACAAATTGTATTTATTTGAATATTATTTACAATTAACGCTAATTATTATAGTAACAGAACATAACCTTCTGCGACAGTATTGGATTTCCAGCCTCCGTGACTTTTCGCTAATTCTCTTTCGATTGCATATCCGAGAATAATCGATACTTGCGGTTTTATAACAGTACAAAGCTGACTTGTCATTGGCTGAACACCTGTAAGCTGAGTTGTCATTGGCTGAACACGTGTACTTTAATGAGTAGGTGTACTTTAATGACATGCATTAAAGGACTGCTAACAGGTGTATAATTACTACATTTCGACATGGTCGAGCATAAAAAATTATAATTATGATACTCAAGTCATAAAAATAAAAAAATACATATATTAATACTTGATACCTACAGATAGAAATACAAATAAAAAAATATAATTAAATTAAAAAAGAAATGAATACACATATAAATAGAAGATTAAATATGTAAAACAAAATTAAAAGGTAACAAATAGTTAGCAATATTATTTTAAATCAACTGTCTTCCATATTTTAATACGAAAAAATTTGTATTTAATACAAGAAATGCTAAAATATATAAGCCATATTTTACATAATTAAATTTAGAATACATTTTTAACATGGTGAATTTTTATGTGATAAGATGTTTGCTTTTCTGTAGTGTAATAACCGGTGAGTTGGTAAATCCGATATTCGAGCCTGAAGATGGATTTGTGATAAGATTTCGCTATAGTCCAGTAGATGATTCTCATTCGAAATATAATGCGAGATACAACATAGGCATCTTCAGGCAGAGTAGTTCTATCCATAAGAGTTCCTTGTTTTTCTAAATCCACTTTAAATCCGTATAACATGTGAAGGATGGTCTACAATAAACCGAGAACGAAAACCAGAAAAATAACAGGAAGCGGAGGACGTGAACGTGAAGACTTTTTATTCATAATATACCGAGAACGAAAACGACCATTGATATCAATAACGATATGTAAAGTCGATATTACGCATTCGGATGTTATTTGTGTATTATTGAGTATTGGCCAATGGCGTTCTCTCAATTCTCTCATAAATACAAGCCAACCAACATAGGTTAACCAACTTAAAAATGTATTCAATTCACGTGGTAACAGTAGAGTTATTAAAACCAACATACAGTTTACAAAACTTGCAGAGAGGATTCAAATATTATTCGAGAATTTTATAATATTACCAGGACTGTCAGTAAAACTGGCAACATAATCGGTAATATTAGCCAGGCGGCTAGTGAAATAAACCGCAATTAAGTAATAATAACAATCGGATTGTTCGTAAAATTATCCTGGCGGTTTGGATAATTAACCGGAATTAAAATGATCTGGGTAGTCAGCCCTGCCAAAATAACTCCGAAATATTTATATTATTTCTCTAAGAAAACCTTGCGAATTAGCTTTAATTCCTACATTACAAAATGAATCATTTTCTGTTCATTTTAAACCTATGGAAACAAAGAAACATAAAGAAATGGACATATTTCTTCAAACTAATTAGACTAGAATACTTAAAACCTGTTAATTGATGAGGCGATCTCTCTCTCTTAACAAAACATTTCCCAAAGAAGATATTGCTCACAAGAGCCCGTACATTTTCACTGCAGATCACAGTTGTATAAATATCGACTGTTACTCTTGTTACTGGTATTTATGTGTTTGGTTTCGGGTTTGACGGTTGAAATTC
Source organism: Periplaneta americana (assembly GCF_040183065.1). Taxonomy (NCBI): domain Eukaryota; kingdom Metazoa; phylum Arthropoda; class Insecta; order Blattodea; family Blattidae; genus Periplaneta; species Periplaneta americana. Next base: position 62,904,802 of record NC_091122.1, read on the forward strand.
TAATATCATGAAGTTAGATGTGTTTACTCTAATAAGTGTAGATAAATATTTACACGAGGAAAACGTATCACGATCTGCCATGGATATCAATGTCATTAATGTATATCCACTTTCAATCAAGCTATTCACTCCTAGTAAATGTTATGGCTTTAATTCCGTGCCTATAAATTGTTACATGATATGTTGGATATATTTTGTATTCAAGCGTATATAATAGCATACAACTCGGAACTTAAAGGGAGTTTTCAACTCAGCTATATGCGTATATCTTCCATTTCCAGTTTAATACAGTTATCAGATCACAATTCTAAGGTGGGCTCTTCTGTAGTTTTCTAATACAAACAGGGCAATTTCAAATGGCAGGTCTACATGACTGGCCTAAGAAGATAAACGCAGAGATGGAAAGTAAATTTTTGAAGATAAATTCAAACAGTTTCTTACAATTTACTTGTAAAAACATGCTCTATGAACTTTCTGTAACAGAATTTTGATATTAGTCCCTATAATTGCAAAATAAACAATTAAAATTTAACAACACTTTATTTTCTCTCTTGCAAACAGACAGACTTATTTTTAAACTGAAATCAATTAGGAAAATTCTGTTACAGAGAAAACTTTCCTAATCGTTTAGGGGATGTGTGTTCTAAATTTCATGCATGTATCTTTAATAGTTCAGAAATTATATCGATTTTTGTCTGGCAATGTACCAAAAAGATGAAAGTTCTGGAAACAGCAATAAAAGGCGGTGTGATTTAAAAATTCAGAGCGCAGGAAATTTAAAAATGGCGTCTCAACATCCGATAAGGGCACAAATATCCGCAAAATGTTATACAATATATTCTACACATATTACAGAGTATTTTAAGGAATTAAAAAAAATGAAATTCCGGAAACAACACTCAAAGGGTGGTTTGATTTAAAAATCCAGAGCGCAGGAAGTTTGAAATGGCGTCTCAACATCCGATAAGGACACAAATACCCACAAAATGTTATACAATGTATTTCACACATATCACAGAGTATTTTAAAGAAAAAATTTAATTTTTTGAAAATTTACTTATTTTTCACCAAGAAATACCGTCCTCTCCCCTTAAGAGCCAAGAGTTGATACAAATCACAAAATTAAAACTCGAATCCTTAAGTGTAAGTGAATAGAAATAGAACAAAAGCAGTAGGAAAATATAACAATACAGAACAATAAGTATGGACCGAAAATGATATGTGCATCCTGTTTGCACAATTTATGAGTCTTGCAACAATTCAATTAATTCACAATATTATTAATTAATGACATTTTCGTTTATATATCACAAAGGGAAATACAATCAGAAAGAGGGGAATACAAGGAGAACAAGGTTAAGGCAAAGAGAACGGGGGCCAATAAAATAGAAAGGGGAATACAGGGAGAACAAAGGGAAGGCGAAGGCAAGGACAACAAGGAAGCAAGCAAGGAGAATACTAGGAAAACAAGGGGAAGTCAACGAAAATAAGGCGGACACAAGGAAAACAAGAAGAAGACAAGAAAAACAAGGGGAAGAAAAGGAAAGCAAAGGGAAGACAAGGATGACAAGGGATAGACAAAAATTAACGTAGCATTCTGTTTCATATATCAAACGTAAATCAATTGTACAATCTGCGCTACGGTATGTTTATTAAATTTAAAAAAAAATTATTGTCTAAATCAGGCCTGCACAGGGTTTGCGCTCTCCGAGCCGGCTCACAGCTCATGAGCGGAATGCAGATATTAGCTGCGCTCTGTATGAGGGTGGACTGGAAGAAGGGGTGGATATCGTACAAAATATACACAAAAGAAAGTATTATTACTAGTGCTTATGAAATTAATTCCCGTTCAGTCTTTGCAAAACTATCTTGGACTATTATTAATTAATAACGAAATATTTATTTTACAAAAGTAATAGAAATTCTATAGCTACTTAAATGTACAATATCATTTTGTTAATTTTTATTTACCAGTACATCAAAACGAGGTTTTATGCTGTTGGCAGCTGAAAGGAACAGTAGCCTAATGATCATAATGAAACATCAGTTACAGATGTTCCGATGTCTGCCTTTATTAAAGTTGATCATAGAAAACAGTTGCTCACAAATATAAATGTTGAGCCACACATAGCAATTATTTTCACACCCAGCCTGTGTAGTCGTGGATATTATTGCTAATGTTTAGTCTTGTAAAACTCAACCAGGCTAGTAGTATTATTCAAACGATCTTTACCCCTTAGGTCACATTGAAGATCAATAAGTCCGAGCTGTAAATCGTTATATGTTAAATGTTATGTCCAGTGCTTTAGATTCCTCCATACTGTACTGTAGCACTAGGTAAGCAACGTGAAACAGTTACTGAGAATAGGCCTACACACTGCACTCCACTAGATAGCTGAGTGGTCGTTTCCCTCTCCTCTACCTAAAGCAAGTCTATGTCATTCTGACGTATCTTCCTCTCCGTTTCGGCGAGCGGTAAACACCGCTCTCCCGCTCCGAAGGAGCGCGCGCGCTCGTTGAGCGCTGTTTGTGCAGGCCTGGTCTAAATAATCCTATATAAGAAAGTGAATATTTTTCTAAGTTTCCGGTACTGATGGCAGACAAATCCAATTGTTAAGTATATTATGCAGTTTCTTTGAAGTTAATATAAATTTATCATATTCAGAGCGTTGAGCTGGACTACTGGCCAGGAACACGAGCATGAAACATGTCTGCATGGCCGGCACACACTGCATCATTGTCTATTTGTAAACCTCCGGCGTATTTTTACTCATATAACTTCGATTGACTATTACAGGCATAGGGAACTATAATTTTATTCATAATGAGCACTAACCTGTGTTATAGTAGCTGTTGGAAGTGATGTTCCTCTTCATTCACACATGCCTCACTTCTATTCCTAAAATTGTTTTTCACACGCAAACGTTATGTTTTCTTAATGCTTGCAACTTCTCTTCTCATATTACTTCTACAATCATATGCAAAAAGTTTTTTGTCTAGTGTGAACTTCTGGGTTAACATATTAATGAACTACCGTAATAATGAATGTTGCCTGTATACATTTGCACTTGCACTTTATAACGAGAGTTATCAGTTTATCACATTGCAATCATGAAATCAACTGAACTATAAGCTGACTACACACGTGTCTGCGCTGGCATTGAGCGTAGTATAACGCGGCGTATGTCTGGGACATTCATCCATGAAAGCAGGCATGTCTGATCCGCGTGTTCTTGGCAGGACGCCGCACTGAATGCACCGAATTTCGAATCATCCTGGAACAAATAAAATCAAGTTACAATATTTTAATAGAAATGTAGAAGTGGGGTTCATTTGTATTAAATTAATCAAATTTCTTCTTTCGAAAATATTATTCTGATATTTTTTCGTAAGACTAATAATATACTGTGTAAGCACAAGTAGATACATAGACTTTTAATACGAATGCTTCATATAAAAATATACAGGGTGATTCACAAGGATTTACCACCAGTTACGCAGCTTATTTCTGAAGACATTCTGAGAAAAAAATGTATTCTTTAGTAGGTTATTTTACTACGCTTTATCAATATCTAGGTTATTTAGCGTCTGAATGAGATGAAGGTGATAATGCCGGCGAAATGAGTCCGGAGTCCAGCACCGAAAGTTACCCAGGATTTGCTCATATTGAGTTGAGGGAAACCCCCGGAAAAAACCTCAACCAGGTAACTTGCCCCGACCGGGAATCGAACCCGGGCCACCTGGTTTCTCGGCTAGACGTGCTAACCGTTACTCCACAGGTGTGGACAGCAAAAAATGTCATATGAGCATGTGTCCTATTCTCAAAATTTTCAGATTTACACTAATTTGAAGTTATTTGTAAAATACCTTTTTTTAAGGGTAAAAGAATATTACAGATAACTAGACAGTGGATGCGGAAGGACTTAAGGAAAAGTGAAGTTGTTTCGTTTCGGAGTATATGGCACGTGCCGCGCCGTCCTTCGTTTGTGTACCTGGTGAGTACAGCAGCGTACATAACGAAGGAATCCCGGTCCACATTGCAACGCAATGTGTGCAGTTGTGTTATCCTGCTCAAATATTTAGTACGAGTTGAATAGTGTAGTGCTGATCCATTCATAATGTTGAAGTCAAAACGTTAAATTCGCTGAGAGATACGAAATGCAATTAAGAAGCATGAGAGTGACATTTTATGTATTAACGAAGACAATATCGTACGTAATGTATGTAAAATTGAAATAAAAACCAGAACAACTCAGGCTATAGAGAAACATTGCAACAAAACATCGCACAGGAAATGCGTTGAAATGAAATCTGAGGAACCATCATCATCATCATCATTTAGTTGTGCGGGTCTAAACGATACGTGCAACATGATGCTCAGTGCAAATATTCCTCTAAAGAAATTGGGTGATCCCCATTTTAGAGTTTTTCTTCAGAAATTCCCTCGATACAAAAACTGTTTAAGCGATAGGCGAAGACGATTCAGCTTCGACAACTTACGAGAATATATCGTCGTTTACTGCAACGCTGGTAATTGCATCAATGATGACGACGACTGAACTTGCAAGGTATGTACTGCAGTACGTTATTTTTCTTTTCCTTCTGACTGTACGGAGATACAGTAGCATGTTGACGTCGTCTGTTTACGTTTAAAACCTGTTGAGCCAATGGTCTGAATGAAAAAATGTAACATATAGTAAATGTGCACCTACATTCAACGATAAGTCATCCCGCATCCACTGTCTACAGATGACGAATGAACCATTCAGGAGTATCATTTCTTCAATTAGCTAGTATTCTGAAGCTAAAAATTTGTTGTGAAAACCATAGTTGCTTCGTAAATAATTTTTTTTCGATTTTGACTACAAAATTACATTTTTCTTACGCATTTATCACAATACTGTAATTGTTACAAATCAAGCCACGCTTGTAAATTCTTTAAGACTGTGCGTTATGGTACATAATTAAACTGTAAATAATCAAGTTCCTAAAGTCGCATGATTTGTAACAATTGTTCTGATAAGTGCGTAAGAATGATGTCATTTTTAATTAAAAATTGAAAAACAAAACCTGTACAAAGCAATTAACAACACATCGGAGCTAACTACCAAACATATGAAACCGTTGTCTGAGGGCGAGTTTATTAAGAAGTGTCTCATTGTTACAGCGAAAGAAATTTGCCCCGAAAAATTAGAGTCATTTGAAAATATATGTCTCTCTCGATGTAGGCCTACTGTTGTCACATGGAGAGTTGGAGAATTGGGGAGCGACATTGAAAACATATTCATCTTGTTTGTCTTCTCCGTCTTTTCTTATCAACATTCGAAACTAACTTCAACTTACTTACTGGCTTTTAAGGAACCAGTAGGTTCATTGCCACCCTCACATAAGCCCACCATTGGTCCCTATCCTGAGCAAGATTAATCCAGTCTCTACCATCATATACTACCTAACTCAAATCCATTTTAATATTATCTTCCCATCTAAGTCTCGGCCTCCCCAAAGGTCTTTTTCCCTCCAGCCTCCCAACTAACACACTATATGCATTTCTGGATTCGCCTATACGTGCTACATGTGCTGCCCATCTCAAACGTCTGGATTTTATGTTCATAATTATGTCAGGTGAAGTACACAATGGGTGCAGCTACCTAACTTCAACAAACTTATAAGTATGAAAAAGTGGCGTCGATGTTCCAGTGAGTGTCAGGAAGATTAATTATTTTTTATTTTATTTTAGTAGGTTATTTTACGACGCTTTGTCAACATCTTAGGTTATTTAGCGTCTGAATAAGATGGTAATAATGCCGGTGAAATGAGTCCGGGGTTCAGCACCGAAAGTTACCCAGTTTTTTCTCATATTGGGTTGAGGGAAAACCCCGGAAAAAACCACAACCAGGTAACTTGTCCCGACCGGGAATCGAACCCGGTCCACCTGGTTTTGCGGCCAGCAAAAAAAAAAAAAAAAAAAAAAAAGAGAGAAAAGAGAGAAAAATCACGTTTAATATAAATTGACAATGAGAGAGACGTCAGTGATATTCAATAAAAACATGAATATAGTCGACAGAAATAAAAGGTACAAAAAATGCATTTGTTTGAATAATTTTATACATATCTTTGTTAAAAGCTTCAATTTTAAAATATTTCAAATTTGGAAAATGGTTTGTAATTTTATTATAATGTCTTGGGCCGAAACTAGCACCATGTTTAAGAGCTGCATTTGCATGACATTTTGGCTCAATTAATGGGAAAGTAGACTTTTGTCTTCGAGTACGATATATTAATGTCGATTAGATTTATGTTTTATTTGATTTCTGTGGTAGTAAGTTAGTAAACTATATTTATAAATTTCTTCAATAGTTAATACTTTAAAATCTGTATAAATAGAATTTGTTGGGTAATCCATATTTTTGGTTAGACAATTTTTTCGTAATGTTCTGTGTAATAAAATTAATGGATTAAGTACAGATGATGCTACTCCACCCTAATTTATTATACCATATTGTATTAATGATTGTACTAAAGATAAAAATATTATTCTCAGTGCCTCCTTAGTGCCTCGAAGCATTATGAATAAAGCTCGGAACTTGGGGACTTGTGTGTCGTGTGCATGAGTAAGGTTACAGGTACAACGTACACAATGTTCACGCTGCAAGTGCTCAGGGACAGTCGTGTGAACTAAGAAAGTGGTCACATCGAATGACAGGAAGACGGACTAGGAAGCTGTGTCGTGTCGAAGCCAATGACATTCAGAGAATTACAGGTAAACGGTCTGTTTGAGAAATTAGAAAATACGTGTTATTCGAATGGGTATTATAGGCCTAGAAGTTTGAAAATACATTTTTTAAATTTAGGTACAGAATTTCGTGGAGGACTTCGGAGAAGATATATTATTTTCTTCGAATGGAAAGTTTATATTTTGTAAGTTGTGCCACACATAAACTAGAGGCTGGAAACGGTGAAAGAAATTGCAGTCTCTTAAATTGGTGGAAAATTTGTCCACAGCCATGGAACAAGTCGTAGAGGGACCTGCCCTAGTAGTGACACACAAATTGAAAACTATTTTCGAGAAAAATTAGGGATATAAGTTACTTATCTTTCTCAGATACGAGATCAGCTAGCAACTCCTGAAAATCGAATAGAAAACAGTAACAGTGAAAACATTCAGTACTTTAAGTTTCTTCCCGTCACTTCATGTGACGTAGAAATAAGTTTTTCTCGTTTCAAATCATGTTTAACTAACAGGCGAAGAAGTTATGGGTTCGAAAATCTTCGAATTTACTTAGTCATACACTGTAATAAAATGTATAAAGCAGAACAGTAAATTTGATATATTTCTCGTGTTTATTTTCATTATACATATGCTTTAGAATTACGTGTTTCAACCTACCATAATACAATCAGTATGTTGTTACAGCCAGAAACCACTTTTATAGCAGACCTGACTGTACCTCCGTGCTGGAAGCGGGAGTTGTTGACAAGGAAGTCCAGTCGCTTAGCCACGTGCAAAGGCACAAGTCCCCAAGTTCCGAGCTTTGATTATGAATTTATAAATTATCTTTCTTATACTTGTACACATGAAATCAATCTGTTTATCCCAACGTAAATGCTGGTCTATAATAATTCCTAAATATTTGAATTGTGTGGAAGGTGTTAGATGTGGGCAATTACAATAATTATTTGTTAATTCATTACATGAAATATTATGTATTACTAAGTGATAATTATTCATAGGTGGAGGTAAACCTTTCGTTGTTAAAGAAAATGGAATATAGGTAGTTTTATTAGAATTTAAGGACAGGAGATTAGAGTCAAGCCAATTTTTCACCACTTTAATTCCATTGCTAACATTTAATTAAGTGTTATCCCATTTTGATTATAAAAAGGACATACACAGATTATAAAATGTGGAACCTGCAATTAAATTTAAAAATACACATTGCTTTATAATTTTACGAGTAGATATTCATTTCGGGAAATATTTACGATAATAAATTAGCATACTAAACCACACCTGTGAAGTAACGGTCAGCGCGTCTGGCCGCGAAACCAGGTGGCCCGGGTTCGATTCCCGATCGGGGCAAGTTACCTGGTTGAGGTTTTTTCCGGGGTTTTCCCTCAACCCAAATATGAGCAAATACTGGGTAACTTTCGGTGCTGGATCCCGGATTCATTTCACCGGCATTATCATCTTCATCTCATTCAGACGCTAAATAACTTGATGTGTTGATAAAGTGTCGTAAAATAACCTAATTAAAAAAGCATACTAAATATTTCTGATCAATCTTCTTTCTTTTAACAAGGATTGACGTCTTTCTCTTTCGCCAACGAAGTATCTCTGTATATCACAAATCCAGTTGTATTTTATATTGTAAATTCTTCGCTATTTGATCGTGTCCCATTTCGTTCACTGCCCATTATTTGTGTTCCTATAGATAATTTTACGCTTTTAACACAAGCGTTTTATATACCGGTAGTGATTTGTTTTCCGGTATCTCATCTTTTTTCAGCATTCACATCGTGTTTTTATTCTGCTTGTGTCATTCTAGCGCTATTATTTCGTGCTGTTGTAACATGGGCGAGAATAGTCATGATGCTCTTGTACGAGTTCTCGTTTTATTTGAAAACATGTAATTCCAGATAATGCCAATTAGAGAACTTCATACTACTTCATTTACTTTTATGGCTGATTTGAAAATCTATTCATTTACAAGTTCTTAGCAGGAGATATTGATATATAAACATTTAAGTTTAGAACTTCGGTCGACTATTTTTTACTTTATTTTGTCGTTAAACGAAATTGAAAGAAATCATTCTGAAGAAGGATAAAAACATATTTCTGGATATTTACGTAAATACAGATCTTCAGCACACTTAAAACCGGTTTTGTGTTCTGTTTTTCTATATATCAGTCCGTCCGCCCTTCCATCTGTCTATCTGTATATGCATAACTATTTCTCCTAAACTGGTGGCTAGATATCATTCATATAATTTATTCGCGAGTGTCATTTTTTTATTCAGCTTATTTACACACGCGTGTGTAGGAAACTTAGGTAAATCAGTAGGCCGTTGATTATTATTGAGTTTCTATTTCTATTGTGTGTTATACAGGGTGCATCTAAATTGGTGTCAAATATTTCGGGGACGTGTTCCTAACATCAAAACAATTAAAAAAAGTTAATAAGAACATGGGTCTGAAAACCATTCGTTAGGCAGTTATTAAAGGATTTGTCCCTTCATTGACCGCTGATTGTTTGATGGTTTTTTGTTTGCTTGTATTTTGTAGAGCAAAGAAATCAGAAGAAAATGTATTCTGTCAGTGAACAGAACGAAATGATTTGATCATTTAATTGATGATGTGCTTCTGGACGTCATCCAACGAATGTGTGTTAACACGATGCTGCTCCAGCTCATTTCAGTCTGATAGTTCGTAATTTTTTAATGATCGATTTCCCCAAAGATGTATTGGTCGAAGGGGATTCATTGCATGGCCTGCTCGATCGCCTGATTTGAATCCAGTGGATTTCTTCGTCTGGGGATATTTAAAGTCCCTGGTTTATGCGACTCCTGTACTTAATGTTGATATTCTGAGAGCATATTCAAACTGGATTTCACGAAAAACGAAACACTCCAGGAATTTTCAACAGAGTACGCCAGAGCATGTAACGCAGGTTTAGGGGATACATCGAATCAGAAGGAAGCCACTTCGAGCAATTTTTGTAACATTAAATTTTGTCTTGTAACTCTGAAATAAATTATTTTGAGACCAATGTTTATATGAATCTTTTGTAATGTTTTTGTGTTACGAACACATCCCCGAAATATTTGACACCAATTTAGATACACCCTGTATAGGTGTCTTGTGTTTTTTTTACTTGGTTATATAACGACGCTGTATCAACTACAGTATGGGGTTATTCAGCGTCGATAAAACTGGTGATACTGAAATGGTATTTGCCGAGCTAAGGCAGAGGATTCGCCACAGATTACCTAACATTCGACTTACGGTTGAGAGCCAATGAGAGACCAGGAGAATGAAATAGCATGAAAGGGGAAACGCAGGAAATTCGAGGAGGAGGAAGAGGAAAAGAAGAAGAAGAGGAAAAAGGACAGAATAAGACTTAGATGGCAAACAGGGGGAGATATAGGGGAGAGGAAACATGATAATGACAGGAAAAGTGAAGAAAGAAATGGAACAAATGGAAATACAGACGGATAATAGGAAACTCAAGATGGTAAGAATTGGACAGGATGGAGAATGATAATAATAGCAGTGAACGGAGAACAATAGAAGGAAGAGATGAGCAGGAGAAAGATAAAACAGGAGAGAAAAGAAATGAGAAATTGAGTAGTAGGAAAGTCGAACTAAAAGATAAGGTAAATCAAAATAGAATGTGCATGTAAACAGCGCATAATTGAGTGAGCAAAGAGGAATTTGAGAACGAAAATAGTAGTTAAAGTAAAAATGTAAACGGGAATGTGAGTGATGTGTATTTTGACGTGTCCTATTGGTGATTTGGTTTTGAACCATGGTGTTGGACAAATAATGTCGGCATCATCAGGAAGCTTGCGTGCAACGAGAAGTAGACTTGCTTTATGGAGCATAAAATGACTGGAGAGAGGAGTTAATGGTTGTGTCTCAGATCTCTGCAAAGAATATGACACCTGCGTCAAGCTCGTATCTCCAGCGCTATCAGTTCCGAAGGTTCATTCTCTGTCAGGAAACGCCTTCCAACTTTGTGTAACAGATGGCGCACCTCATTTTACAATAATTGTCGGCTTATTAGGTGAACTGTTCAGCTATCGTTAAATCTCTGTTCTTGAGAAGGTATCAATAGATCCTTACATCCACGAATATTCTTTATGGATTATATAGAATATTTAACATAGATAATCTACGAATATTACAATATAATATGATATTTCTGTCCTTGAAGAAACTGAATTAACCAATTAAATAAGTTAATTGCACAAAAGTTATTGTTATTGTTTTATAATGCCAGGCGTTTGACAACAGAGTCATTTGACCTCTTGCACTCCAATATTTTTCAAAGATATTATCATGGTCAGCCACTGGAGCACAGATTTTGAGGTATTCCGAATCCATTTCTTGGTTTGAGTTGCACAATGGGCAGTTAGGGGACTGATATATTCCAATTCTATGCAGGTGTTTGGCCAAACAGTCATGGGCTGTTGCCAATCTAAATGCAACTACAGACGATTTTCGTGGTAAATCGGGAATTAACTGTGGATTATGATGCAGAGAGTTCCATTTTTTCCCTTGAGATTTTGTTATCAAATTTTCTTTCTTGAAGTCTAAGTATGTAGATTTAATAAATATTTTCACAGAGTAATACGTAGATTCAGTAATAGGCCTGTAAGTAGCAGTGCTGTCCTTCTTTGCTAAAGCATCCGCATTCTCGTTTCCTAGGATTCCACAATGGCATGGTATCCATTGGAATACAATTCTTTTATTGATTGATATTAATTAAGAGAGCATTTTAGTTATTTCTGCTATTTGAGATGAAGGTGTGTGTTTAGAGACTATTGATAGAATAGTTGCTTTGGAGTTTGACAATATAACTGCATTCTTAAATTTATTGATGTGGCATAGAAGATTCCTGAGACTTTCACGTATTGCAATGATTTCTCCATCAAAACTTGTTGTTCCATATCCAAGAGATCTATAAAGTGAGAAGAGACAGCACGTGACACCTGCACCGGCACCTTGTTCTCTGGAGATCAAGGATCCGTCGATGTATAAATGAAGCCAGTTTTGTGGAGGGTACCTAATATTAATTGTCTCTAAAGACAATTGTTTCATTATTTCAGTGTTTACTTTTGATTTCAGTATTTCTTCTGTTAAATTTAGATTATACTTTATGGGTCGATTTCTAAAACACGGACGAAATCGTGATTCCAAACCTCGGCTGTTGAACCGCGATCGAGGTCTGAATTCTTATGCGATTTCTAAAACGAAGTCGAGACGCGGCTTCAGAAGAAACCGAGGTTCGTGGGTTTTATATATGGCAACGCAGCTTAGAATCGATTTTTATTCCTGTACACAGTCGATATTAGAAAGAAATGAACATCGGGATTAATATTTTCATTGAATTGCAGTAAGTCACATTCTTTTGTTCTCAGCTAATGTATTGTTATATTTACAAATTTATACAGAATATATGTGCGTTTAAAATACTAGTATTACTTAGTATTTAATAGGGAACGGAGTTTTGGGTACCAGAATGATATTGCCCAAATAATTAGCATAAATTGAGCGTTTATATTGTAGTTTATCATTTGTTCATAACTACTACCAACATTAACTACCTGAAAACCCGGTTCTAAGGAATTAATAACATAAATATTAACTGGATTAAAATTTCAATTGAAACTAAAATGTAGTATGGTTCTATTTTCACATATACTAGGCTAGTACTACGTGGAAAGCTCCAGTAGCATAAAACTTAAAAATAACAAGACAAAATCACGTTTGCTTTATATTTTTATAGGCCCACATCAATTTCGAGTACAGGCATTAAATAAAATGTCCAAAATTACTATAAAAACTAAGAATTAAGTTATATAGTCTTATGGGCATAAATTTATAATTAATATAAAATATTATATCTTACTTCCCTGAAATCAACAAAAAGGTGTAAAAAAATTGTCAACCCGCTGCCTCTTGCATTTCGTTGCAGATTGTTATTTAGCGTTCTTGCTCAAATTTGTGTTGATTCCTTCGAAAATCGAAATATTCGTCTGAAATTATCGTTGTTATATTATTATCTCTGTCACTCATCACTCTAATCTGGTGATTTAATAACGTAGAGACAAATTTTCATTTGATAATTATCCAGTTAATCTACTATCTCCATCTTGTATACAAGAAGCCATGGTTTTAAACCTACCCCAGCCGTGGTCTCTGCTTCAGACCATGGTTTCGAGCCATGGCTCAGCAAAATGAAAAAGATCTCGTTTTATAAATCCAAACGGAGTTTAAAGCCATGGCGGGGGTCTAGATCTCGTTTTAGAAATCGACCCTATATTTAATAGAGTTAAAGGGTTTGGTTTAATTTGTAAGTTTTCTTTTAAATTCGGGATATTGATTTTCTGTTTTAATTTTTGAACCATGGATATGAAACTTTTTTGAGTTTTTAATCTACAGAGAGGACTGTATGAATGCCCATTGTTTCCTGATAATCTGATAAGTTTTTCATATTGAATCAGTGCTTTTTCTTCTATTGTCATTTTGATGCTGTTAATATTAGTGAGGAATCTCATAGAATTGCACATATAGATAAGGTAAATGATTATTATAATTATTACATGACGTGTATTTGTTTGCCTGTACGTACACACAAGTATAAATACAGAGTGCGACTGTACATTGTAAGTATACAGGACGGAAGTGAAATAACCATGTACAGTACACGATTAAAACCAGTTTATTGTCATACATAACTGCTTAACGCAGCACTACATTTTATTAAAAAACTAGCCGTACCCGTGCGCTCCGCTGCACCTGTTAGAAATAAATATAAAGTAATTACATAATTAAAATAGGACATTTGATCCAGGGAACATTCGTGTTTGTTAGAAGGATAAATCGTTTAATATGTTACTTAATTGAAATTGTACTTAAATAATTAAATTGCGATCATTTTGGTCCAGAGAGCACTCATTTGGTGCAATGACAATTCCTTTAACATGTTTCTTATTTGTTACTAGCCGTACCCGTGCGCTCCGCTGCACCTGTTAGAAATAAATATAAAGTAATTACATAATTAAAATAGGACATTTGATCCAGGGAACAACTTTTACAACAGCGCAAGATAATTTGCTTCGCTCATTACCCAATTTTTTTGCATTGCATTTATTGCATATATATTTTATGTATTTTAACACGATTCAATTGAGCATAGTTAAAATTTGAATTATAAAATAATGGATTGCTAAGCTAACGTACTATTACTGCATACTAAATCAATACACTCTCGTTGTTCGTTAATTCTCTGAGATTAAAATGAGTGTACATAAATATTATTTTAAGAAATACAGAAAACGAATGTACAAAATAGCCTATCAAATTTTCTGTGCATAAGAAGCTATTTTAATCTTACCTGTCCTCGATTTATCAGACGTTACTGTAATAACATTATAGCATTATGTTCAGTAGAGAAACTACACTTTCCAATGGTGAAATAATAATTAATTATACAAATCGGTTAATTTGACTTCTGATATTACTTCATACAAACACAGAAACATTATCTGTAGGCTATGTTTAATAGCTTTCGATTGTTGATGTCCAAGGCCCCTGTTTCGATTGTTGTTGTCCAAGGCCCCTTATAGACGAAGTCATTTGGTCTTAATTCATTGCACTGTCTTAGATGGCGTTATTTTAATTTTAAAACTCATTTATCTCATTAAATATCAGTCCTATCAAAATGTTGTAAATAATAAAACGTATCGGAAATCATTTTTAAAGAAACTTTTGTTATGTAACATGTTTCACAAAAATCAATAATAAGCGAGATATATCGATTTATTTAATTCAGGCCCCCTTATAACCCCCTTTTAAATAAAGTATTTTGAATGCCATATAGCCTAAAATCTAAGTTACAACGAACTTAATTTATATTACAGTTTTCATATAAATCGGTTCAGCCATTATCGCGTGAAAAGGTAACAAACATACAGACAGACATACAAACAAAAATTTCAAAAATGCGATTTTCGATTTCAGGGTGGTTAATTATATATGTTAGAACCAATTATTTTTGGAAAATCGAAAATTACCAGAAAAATTTCGGCTACAGATTTATTATTAGTATAGATTACACGCAACTATAGTTTAATGAAGATTGACATATCTTTTAGTTTTAATGTGTAAACTTTATATTACTTGCTATATGGTTCCATTGAATTATGGTAATAACTTAATTTTAACCCTTGTTTTCTACGTCTTCAGTAAATGGCGCTTGGCCCACTATGGTTCTGAAACCCTCAAATAACTTAAATAGTGATACAGCATAAACAGTGATATGTAATTATATTTCTTTCTTTCGAAAATGTAAGAATTCACGATCTCCTATGTACCATTGCCATGGAATGAATAAATGTGTGTTTTCTTCCTACTCAAAAATTTTCTATTTTGCACATGGGAATTACTGCAGGAACAACAACGCTACAATCTGAGGCGGCGGTGAAAATGTATTGTATTGTTATTTTAAAAGTCTATCAGAGCTACCAAATTTTGCATAGAATAAAACTTATCGGAAATCATTTTTAAAGAAACTTTTGTTATGTAACATTTTTCACAAAAAAAGCAATAATAAGCGAGATATTTCGATTTAATTCAGGCCCCGTTAAATGAAGTATTTTGAATGCCATATAGCCTAAAATCTAAATTACAAAGAACTTAATTTATATTTCAATTTTCATCGAAATTCTTTCAGCCATTATCGCGTGAAAAGGTAACAAACATCCAGACAGACAGACATACAAACAAAAATGTCAAAAAAGCGATTTTCGTTCTCAGGATGAATAATTATACATGTTAATACCAATTATTTTTGGAAAAGCGAAAATTACCAGACAAATTTCGGCTACGGATTTATTATTAGTATAGATTATGGAAAGCTTTTATTTTAAGTTTTCATTGTTACCGGTGCTGTAATAATTCGAATATTTAACGGATGTAAATTCATTCCTCAGTTTGCTTGTTCGGGACCTACATCATTGATCCATGTTGTGCGAATGCGTCTGTGGGAATTGCAGAATTTGTTGGCTCTCTGTGGCGCAATAGCCAAGCCTAATGGTTCATGGGCAACTCGGAATAGTTGACCCCTGTCACGTGCCAACAGGAGGCAACAATATGGATGAAGAGTTAATCTTAATTGTCACTTTTAATAGGCGGCGTAACCGAATTTCTAGCTGACATTCCGCATTACGTCATTGTCTGTTCATACAAATTGTCTGGCATGCTATAATTACATTTTATCATTTCAATGAGAGACATCTTTGCAGTATTTCTATTTCATAACAGCGTGTAGTTGAGAAGTGTTCCAGAAACAGTAACAATTTTAATAATAATATTTTTTTAGATTATGGTTTATATAACGACGCTCGCAGCTGCAGTAATAATAATAACAATAATAATAATAATAATAATAATAATAATAATAATAATAATAATAATAATAGTAATAATAATAACAACAACATTGTGTCTGTTATGCCCCAGGGCTAAAGAACGCCCTGTAGCATGATTTCCTATGGAGTATTAAATTTGAAACAGGAACAGTGTCAGCGGAATACACGGTCTTAAGATGTTTAGCCAGCGGTATAGAGTCTTGCCGGGCGTGTGGTAAATCACTGTCTACAATGATTTATATTCTTACGCCTCAGACCATTGCTGGATTGGTACAGGAGGACAAAGCCTGCATTTTAATTGGTTAAAATTATATTACGCATTGTTCGAATTCTTTTCTTGCGCGTAGTCTCATTATAGCGACTTATCATTATAATGCACTGAATCAGAATTAAATATAAGAGGTGTTTGATCAAGACGACATTTGTAAGTACGTGAAATCAAAAGTCCTTTTAAGCCCATCTCACCTGGTGGAGCGTGGTCGGTACCCCGGGCGGGAAACGGATAACGAAACATAAAAAGTGTTGGTGAGGAGACGCGGTAGTCAGTGGAGATTGACGGAGAGTGTAAATCGAGTATATTTTTTTCTTGGTGAGAAGAAACGGTAGCGGTGATGGCGTCGGTAGAGGAGAATGATATACTCTGTAAGTTGTTTTGCTGTACATATGTAAATATATAACAAATTAGGTAGAGGTTACAACATTGCAATCATTTCAGACTAAGTTTTGTAATCATGTAATTTTCCTATAGTATCCTGAGAGCTCCAGCTCTTCCAGCAAAATAGTTTTCCATTGTTGTGTACAATGGTGGTGTCAGAAATCATGATGAGAAAGAGGAAAAGTCGAACGCAGTAGCCATCCGGCTAGCAAACAGTGCGACCTAAGTGACGGTCGCATAACATGTCTATCTAATTCTTTTTTCTTGTTAGGAGGGAGGGAGGGAACATCCCACGCACTACGACCTCAGGTCTATTGTACACCCCCCGATATGGGATGAGTTGCGTGCCCACCGATCCTCTATGCGCACCGACCTAACCACTTAACCCCCTTAATGACCAGTCCCTACAGCTAACAGAGTCCATGTACCACTCCTGCTTCGGCAACCCCCACAAGGCTCCCTTAACGGTCCGAGACGGAAGTTCTCCCCGAGAAGGTCTGCCTCGGGTTCCGTTGCAGGAGCTATCCATCATCATATGAATAAAATCCACGGAGGCCGGTAGAGAGAGCCAGCAGCTTCGGAGGGCCGCCTGTAGAGCGATCTGAAAACCAGAAGAAGTAACGGGATGATGAATGAAAGGATGAGAGGGGAGGAATGAAAATGGCGAAGATGAGTGGGGTTCCAATCGCCTTACCTGATATTCATCCATAGGAGTGAGGAAAAAATACCGAAAAATCTCACCCAGGCAACTCGTCTCGACCGGGGATCGAACCCGGGCCCGCTGGGGTTGGAGTTAGACTCGGTAACCCCTCAGCCACAACGGTGGACTACGTGTACCTAATAATAATAATAATAATAATAATAATAATAATAATAATAATAATAATAATGATTTATTTAACCTGGCAGAGTTAAGGCCATACGGCCTTCTCTAACACTCAACCAGGAGTAAAAACTGCGTTACAACAACACTACAAATTTACAAAGTACACACAAAACTGAATAAGATAATAATAATAAAATGTAAACAACAAGTAAGAAGAAATCAGACATAATATATAACATAGAGAAGGAAAGAAAAAAGCATAATGAAATGTGAACAGCAGGTCAAAAATAAATGAGACATACAAAGTATAAAAAAATAAGACAATTAATAATAATAATAATAATAATAATAATAATAATAGTAATAATAATAAATACGAATAGTAGTAATAATAATAATAATAATAATGATAATAATAATAATAATGATAATAATAATAATAATAATAATAATAATAATAATAATAATAATAATAAAATAACAGGCCTAATAGTAATGATAATACTAATAGTAGTAATAAAATAGTGCAGTACAATGAATACAATATTTTTAAGTATACACTTCAATAAACTTAGCTTGTTGCATTTGCCACACAAGTCACTAGTATGGTAATGCATTTCTTGCACTTTTTTATGAAAACGTTAATTTGTGGTTTCTGCCTTTTTGTCAGCTTTTTTGAGCATGATTTTCGGAATTTTAACTTCGCAGCCCTTCGAATGGTACTAAAATAACGGTTATCTCAATAACACTGTACGCCTTGTAAATTTGTTGTCTCGCTTATTTGTTTCTGTCATTCATTTGTTTATTGGTATTGTTAATTCGTAGTCATTGCATTCTTCTTAATGATAGAATGGAAGAAATTCTGCAAATTGTGGCTTCATGTGGATATTTAAAAGGTGTAGAAAATATTTTGATGCATATTCTTGGAGAAGAAAGTTACCCCAATATCACTGATAATATTAAATATAACGAGAAACCATCGTTTCTTCACGGCGTTAAGATTCGATGTAACTGCTTTTGAAATAGAGTTCCACTTATTACAATAGTGAATTGGTCTCGATTCTGACTGGCTCTGTGGCTAATGACGTCATGATAGAGTTAATGAATTACGAAAGCTCTCTATTATTGCCGTCCTCAGGGATAACACAGGCCTCATGTCATCGGTTATCTTGATTCCTGTCAAACCAATAGATGGCAGCTCTCGTGGTAATGAGTTTGTTACATATTTTTTTAAAATCAAATTGCACCATCTTGCTTATTTTCACTCATGATGCATATGGCGTTTTGTTCTATTGTACTACCTTACCATAATCCATATGTATTCTGATGACTTTCTTTCTTTATTCTTTTCATTAATATAATTTTGTCTTGGAACTCACAAACGATCTCTGTTCCCTTTTTAATATGAACAGGTCGGCGAACTAATATACAGTAAGTGGCTTTGAAACATACACTCCAAAAATATAGAGATGGGAAAAGTTGTTATTTTCTCGTAACTGTTCGTTCCATGAAAATACTAGGTTCCAAATAACAGTACCACCATATATTATATAGCCTACGCCCAAGTTCGCTCCACAGCACCGGATCGAATCCCTCCTCCAGTGTTTTTCCCTTTGTGGCCTGACTCCATGTTGTTACCATAACAGATAAATTCTGTAGGATCAGAAATTAATTTTTACATTATATATATATATATATATAATTTTATGTGGAAACTGTACCAAAATAAAACACACCAGGAATGAACGAAACTCCTCCAGAGTCAAGTCCCTAAATTCAGTGCTGTCATTCTGTGAAGCGTGTGACAAAATTTATTTTTGTTAAAACCCTTTAGTCAAAGTAGTTTATGCAAACATTTGGGTAAAAAAGGCAAAAGTATAAGTCGAGGGCCATGAGAAAGTCCAGAAGTCATACTGACAGTATTGACACCACGAAACCAGTTACTTTATATTTATGCACGACGCCAGTTCAGGATTAAAAGTTGGTATTGATTTTGTCCCTGAAAATTGTTAAAAGTAGCCAGATCTAGTGACAAAGTCGCTAAATTGATAACACTGCAGCAACGGTTGTCATAATGTAGTTCCATACACGGCCGACTTAATGCTAGCTTCGCTTCATCTTTTAAAGCGAAGGGAGCATCAAGTCGGCCATGTTCCATAACATCGAGTATATTGTAACATGTAACAGCTAGTATTTTGTATAACAGGTACAGTACTACTAGTATGTAATGTAACAGTGATGGTTTGGAACAGGCCGTTACGTTATTTTATAGTCATGACTCATAATGTAGTTCCATAACATCGAGTATTTTTTGTAACAGCAAGTTATTTTTTGTAACAGCAAGTATTTTTTGTAACAGGAGTATTTAACGTAAGAGTGGAAGAGCCACGTACTACTAGTACGTAATGTAACAGTGGTATTTAGGAACATGTACGGACGCTAAATGATCACATACTTCCTTGTATGCCATGTGATGCAGTACGATGTCATAATGAGTCGAGATGTGAATTCCTGGAAATGAAATCTTTTCTAATGCTAAATTGAATTCGTAGATCAGGTTTGTTCGAAGCAGGAAATGTAAGGTAATTTTAAATTATTTGTAAATTGGTCACGAAATCGAAATGGATCCCAGTGGTAAATAAAACCTAACCTATTCTTCCTCTTCTGCTTAGCTGAAGGTCACAGTAGTGTTCAATTTCTCCAAAAATGCGTAAATAAAAGCTATAATCATTTCGGCCGTGCTAAAATTCATATTAATAATGTACCGTCATGAAGAATAATTATCTCATTGTAATGAAATATGAAAATTTACCGTTGTACTTTTTTTTTAAACAAAAGAACTTCAATAATAGTCATGTTTCAACAGATTTTAATTTAATTTCAAGAATTGGTAATGAAACTAAAACTGTAAAATATTTGGAAATAAAACATAACCTATATATTTTCATCTCCCTTGATAAAATTCACAATGTAGTTACTATAATACAGGCATTATATTATTTGATAGAATTCTATACTTAATTAACATAAGTTCCAAGATAATGTGTACATTTTTTTAAAGACTATCTTCGTATCTTTACTATTTATCTTTTACTTCAGTTTCCAACATTTTTTTCAGTACGACGAAAGGATTCGCAATTCTGCTTTCAAACAGTGGCGCCAACTTATATGGGCTCGTGGAAGCCGAGTCCACCCAATAATTTATCGTGTTGTGACACGTTGTGAGATTTATTTAACTTAAGGCTCGTCAAATGTTTGAGCCCACGCACTGTTTTCCACTGCTTTGAATAGTACCAAACATGTTCCGTTCTGTGGAACAGGCGTTGTCATAATGTAGTTCCAAAGTGAAACGAGTATTTGTAACCGCAAGTATTTCGTACTAGCTCAGAGCAACACTGTTATTTTGGAACATAGTGTTCCAAGGTGCTGTTACTTTTTGGAACAGTTCCAAACAAGGAACGGTTCCAAAATAACTGTTACGTTATTTTTCCCCACCTCTAGGAAGAACTGAATGCGGTAAAAATAAAAACATTAGAAATTTATATAAGAGCATAAAGGAATTTAAGAATGAATATCAGGCAAGGGTAAACGTGATCAAGGATGAGAATGGTGACTTGCTTGCAGACTCCCATTCAATCCTGAACAGATGGAAAAATTATTTTGGGCAACTACTAAATATATGTACATAGGCCAAATAGAAATGATCGGGACGAAATTGAAATACAAACTGCTGACCCATTTGTACCCGAACCCACACTTTCTGAAGTCGACATTGCGATAGAAAATCTGAAAAATTATAAGTCTCCAGGTATCGATCAAATTCCAGCAGAATTAATACAAGAGGGTGGAAGCGCATTATCTAACGAAATTTATAAGCTTGTACTTGCTATTTGGGAAATGGAAATTGCACCAGAACAATGGAAGGAGTCCATAATCGTACCTATCTTTAAGAAGGGGGACAAGACTAACTGTAGTAACTTTCGAGGAATATCATTTTTGTTGACGTCGTACAAAATTTTGTCCAATATTCTTTTGAGAAGACTAACTCCATATGTAGATGAAATTATTGGGGATCATCAGTGTGATTTTAGGTGTAATAGATCAACTATTGATAAGATATTTTGTATTCGACAGATAATGGAGAAAAACTGGGAGTACGAGGGTACAGTGTATCAGTTATTCATAGATTTCAAAAAGGCATGTTACTCGGTTAAGAGAGACGTTTTATATGATATTCTTATTGAATTTGGTATTCCCAAGAAACAAGTTCGATTAATTAAAATGTGTCTCAGTAAAACGTACAGCAGAGTCCGTATAGATCAGTTTCTGTCAGATGCGTTTCCAATTCACTGTGGGCTAAAGCAAGGAAATGCACTATCACCTTTACTTTTTAACTTTGCTCTAGAATATGTCATTAGGAAAGTCCAGGATAACAGAGAGGGTTTGGAATTGAACCGGGTTACATCAGCTGGTTGTCTATGCGAATGACGTGAATATGATAGGAGAAAATCCACAAACGATTAGGGAAAACACGGGAATTTTACTGGAAGCAAGTAAAGAGATAGGTTTGAAAGTAAATCCCGAAAAGACAAAGTATATGATCATGTCTCGTGACGACAATAATGTACGAAATGGAAATATAAAAATTGGAAATTTATCCTTTGAAGAGGTGGAAAAATTCAAATACCCGGGAGCAACAGTAACACATATAAATGATTCTCGAGAGGAATAAATATGGGAAATTCCTGTTGTTATTCGGTTGAGAAGCTTTTATCATCCAGTCTACTGTCAAAAAATTTGAAAGTTAGAATTTATAAAACAGTTATATTACCGGTTGTTCTTTATGGTTGTGAAACTTGGACTCTCACTTGGAGAGAGGAACAGAGATTAAGGATATTTGAGAATAAGGTGCTTAGGAAAATATTTGGGGCTAAGGGGGATGAAGTTACAGGGGAATGGAGAAAGTTACACAACACAGAACTGCACGCATTTTATTCTTCACCTGCCATAATTAGGAACATTAAATCCAGACGTTTGAGATAGGCAGGACATGTAGCACGCATGGGCGAATCGAGAAATGCATATAGAACACGGGTCGTCAGCACAGACCACCCTGGGACTAGTCTCTCTTACCCGCGGAAAACGCAGTGCACTATGGTGCACTCCGTATCTGCTAGCGGGTATGCCCTCTATCTCTCCCTGCTGCACGACGGTGCACACGGGACGGCACCGCGTACACTTTTCACATTTCAGCTAGTGCTGACGATCACTGATATAGAGTGTTAGTTGAGAGGCCGAAGACAAAAAGATCTTTGGGGAGGCCGAGACGTAGAAGGGAGGATAATATTAAAATGGATTTGAAGGAGGTAGGATATGATGATAGAGACTGAATTAATCTTGCTCAGGATAGGGACCAATGGCGGGCTTATGTAAGGGTGGCGGGTTCCTTAAAAGCCAATAAGTAAGTAAGTAAGTAAGTAAGTAAGTAAGTAAGTAAGTAAGTAAGTAAGTAAGTATGTAAGTAATAAGCTTCCTTGAAGCTAATTTCCCTGCGCGCTGTACTGTAGGGAGGCATGGTAGAGATTGGAGTTAGCTGGATTCACATGTTTTCACTAGGGCGTGGAATTTTCAAGACAAATTATAATATTGGAACCATATTTCAATACAAAACATTGAATCTAATATGGAAAAGGTTTATCAAGTGACTTGTTTTTAAACATATAGTAGAAAATGTTTTGTGGTGACTATTAGTTTATTTATTCACTCACAGTATGGGAGACCGCTACATAAATTTCTCTAGACAACAGGTAAGTGTCGATAGAAAACTGCACGTTAAATTGACTGTACAAAGATCCTTAAGAACCCCTTAACGACAAAAAAATCTCTTGTGCTATTAGTTATATTTATTAATGCATTTTGCACGACGAGAGTCGAAAAGTCATATTTTTAAATATGAAATCACACCGAATTTAGTTTTCTGTTCGAAATGATACCCAAATTAACCAAATGTTATATCAAAATTTGTTATTTTTATTCACCGTAAATAGCATCCCTAATAATAGCTAATTTCTTCAGCTATTTTTAGGAGCACATTTACCATACCTGCTTTAGGACGTATCCCTGAATGTAAGATGACAAATTTATTAATGAAGAATGGATCGCCACAACATTCTGTTGCATCACAGATCATCTTCAAAAACGGTTCTCCATGGGATGTGTTACAATACCATGGTCATTGAGATCAAATTTTTACTTTTCGTTGTACGAAGTGTAAAGAGAATATAGAACCTACTGAATGAAGCGAAAATTGAGTTCTTTAATTTCGAGGAGTTATAAAAGACTCCACTTACTATCAATTTGGCAGTCAGTTCTAACCGATCAGTCGTGACTTTTACGATAACCTGATGGTATGTGGCAGAGGTCTGCATCGGACGTTTTCGCTCAAGCGCCAAGTAGTTCATAGCATAATCTGATAGGTAGCGCACATGCATGATGGGTAAAATTGTCACGAGCGATAAATCCTCTAACGGTATAAGCCGAGCGTTAGACATTCGTTCTTGTTACAGTGATGTACTATGTAGTAACATCATAGATGTTTATCATTTCAAAACTTTGCAGTGTGTAACTAACCTCTCCATAGTACAACTACAAAACTTGCTTTAAAATGTAATGCAAATGTTGTAGGTAAATGTTCTTTTTTTTTCCCCCCCCCACACAGGAGTGATTTTGTTTTTGCCACATCTGATATATGTTATTGGATATGGAGAACACAATCACGATAATGCAAGAACTGTATCAAGTTTTCTAGTAATAACAATAATAATAATAATAATAATAATAATAATAATAATAATAATAATAATCTCTAATAATTGTGTATCTCTCTTCGCGTCTGTAACAGTTGTGCAGCATGATTATTCGTTTTATTATATTTTCTGTGACGTTATCTCTGTACTAATATTGTTATTAATCTACTGCTATATCAATCATATTTTTCAAAACGTTTCTACATTGTCGCAGTATATAGGGGGAACACTATGTATGGACCTATCATTTTATATATATGTGGTAAATCAATAATTATTAATTAGCAATAATAACTGTATATCGAAGTTTTTCATAGTATTTTATTTATAATTTCATGTTCCTGTTTTGGTACGTTCCATTGACTGTTCCATTAAACGTTTGTCATAAACGCAGAAAATAAAGCCTTATTTTTACCGTGTGGGCAAAACATATATGTATCTTCTCTGTCGCCTTCCATACAATATAAGACATGTCGGTGAGATGACCTTGTACTGTGCTTCTATTTATTACGAGCGTATCAGGACCGATCGTAACTCACTCAAAGGTGCGATACTCGACCGAGTTCAAGCGAGCGATTTATCTCCAATGCAGCACTCTGGTATGTGGTATCAGTTATCGTTTCGTTTTTTAATTGACTAGTCTGACTGAAGCACTGAAAGTCTATCGATTTGTCGAATCGTCCGACAAAAAGGAACGTGTGTGCCACGGCTCACTCAGATTGGTCCGTTCTTGTCTGTTTCTTGAAAGTAATGTTATCAGGATTGGGAAGTCAGACGTAAAATAATTTTTATATGACGCACGGTGTGCAATAAAGCAAATCTAGCTGGACAGAATTAGTAACTTCTCTGCATTCCAATGGACTGTTATGAAACATTGTACAGACCTTACAAATAGTACATATTTTTTGTGTACAAACTCCGACTACATTTGTGTACGAGGAATTACACATTTATAGGAGTGATTTTAAACTAAAATAATAACTGCTCTTCTATCTAATAGATTTTTATGAAACACTGTACAGAAGTTACAGGTAGAATATATGTTTTGTGCACAAACTATATTTACGGTTCCATAAGAGGAATTGTCCCTTTACAGGGAGTGCATTTACGCAAAATTAACTTCTCTCCTACATCACAGATTTTTATGAAACTTTGTACAACAGTTACAGGTAGCATATATTTTTATGTAAAAATTTTGATTACATCTGTATGCTACCTGTAGGCCTAATTGTTGTACAAAGTTTCATAAAAAATATATTATAGAGAAGAGAAGTTATTAATTTTGTCTAAATGCACCACTATAAAGGGGCAGTTCCTCATATGTAACATAATCAGATTTTGTAAACAAAAAAATAAAATAAAATATTCCACCTGTAACTTCTGTATAAAGTTTCATAAAAATCTGTTAGATAGGAGAGAAGTTATTAATTTTATTTAAATGCACCCGCTATAAAGGGATAGCATTTCTTGTGCAAACGTAATCAGAGTTCGTACATAAAACATGTGTGCCACCTATAAGGCATGTACAAAGTTTCATAACAATCTGATAGAATGCAGAGAAATTCTTAATTTTGTCCAGCTAGTGATTTGCGTTCTGATTCACTGTGCTTTTGTTAAGGTTAGATAAAAATGAGTCCAACGTATTTTTAACCTGATATTCGATGTCACGTGAATAATTTTTCAGGCCTAAAACACTCACAAGTGATTTCCTTGTTCCATTATTCTTTTCTACTGTTAAGCCAGACATGGAGCAGTTACCGTATGCCCCACCACTGAAAAAATTGATTACTGATAAATGCGCATGAACGCGGAAACTTTAAAATAGGGATTCAACACTCTAAATGATGCTGTATTAAATGGTAAAATAAATGTCGTAACAGTACATGACCAATTATATTAAAGACTAGATGACAAAAGCTTCTCAACCGAATGATAACAGGCTGTTTCCATATTTATTCTGCGTTTAATTTGCTCCCGAGTGCCATTTACATTTGTTACTGTTGCTCCAAGATATCTGAATTTTTCCACCTCTTCGAAGGATAAATTCCGAATTTTTGTATTTCCATTACGTACAATATTCTGATCGCGACACATAATTATATAATTTGTCTTTTCGGAATTCACTTTCAAACCTATCGCTTTATTTCCTTCAAGTAAAATTTCCGTGTTTTCCATAATAGTTTGTGGATTTTCTCCTAACATATTCACGTCATCCGCATATATAAGAAGCTGATGTAAATTCAAAACCCTGTCTGTTAACCTGAACTTTCCTAATGGCATATTCTACAGCGAAATTAAAAAGTAAATGTGATAGTGCATCTCCTTACTTTGGCCTGCAGTGAATTACAAAAGCATCAGACAGAAGATGGCCTATACGAAGTCTGATGTACGTTATACTGAGACACATTTTAATTAATCGAACTAGTTTCTTCGGAATACCAACTTTTATAAGAATAATATCATATAAGACTTCCCTCTTAACAGAGTCATATGCCTTTTTGAAATTTATGAATAACTGATGTACTCCCATTTTTTCTCTAATATCTGCCGAATACAAAAAATCTGATCAATAGTCGATCTATTACGCCTAAAACCACACTGATAATTCACAATAATTTCATCTATATACGGAGTTAATCTTCTCAAAATTTTGTACGACGTCAACAAAAGTGATATTCCTCGAAAGTTACTACAGTTAGTCTCGTCTCCCTCCTTAAAAGTCCACACCTGTGGAGTAACGGTCAGTGCGTCTGGCCGCGAAACCAGGTGGCCCGGGTTCGAATCCCGGTCGGGGCAAGTTACCTGGTTGAGTTTTTTTCCGGGGTTTTCCCTCAACCCAATACGAGCAAATGCTGGGTAACTTTCGGTGCTGGACCCCGGACTCATTTCACCGGCATTATCATCTTCATTTCATTCATGCGCTACATAACCTAGATGTTGATACAGCGTCGTAAAAAAATAACCTTCTTAAAAATAGATACAATTATGGATTCTTTCCAATGTTCTGGTATAATTTCCTTTTCTCAAATAACAAGTACAATCTTATAAATTTCGCTACATAATGCGCATTCTTCTTCTTCTTCTTCTTCTTCTTCTTCAGTCCCTTCTCCTGCTAAGCGTTGGGTTTGCCTCTCTCAGTCCATGGCATTCATTTTTCCCGGTCTCTACACATTCTCTTCATCTCTACCATTGCTTTTCCTTTCTGTTGACCTATTCTTTCTAGTGCATCCTCCCATTTAATCCTCGGTCTTCCTCTTCTCTTTCTTCACTTCCACCACCAAAAGACACGACAAAACTCTTTTCTAAGACAGTACACGATTTGCGATAAAGTAGGCTGTGGTTTCATAAAAAAATGTTCTGATATAGCTATGAAAAATTCATGCACGCACTTATTTATCCGTAATCAGCCATTACTTACTATTCATTAAATGTTAAGGAAATTTGATTGATGAACAGCTCGCATTATACTAATAATAATAATAATAATAATAATAATAATAATAATAATAATAATAATAATAATAATGATTTATTTTAGCTGGCAGAGTTAAGGCCGTAAGGCCTTCTCTTCCACTCAACCAGCAAAAAGTGTATATACATATGCAAGAACTTACAAAGAATCCAACAATTTGATTTAGATGAGAGTTACATGTATACAAAAGTTATTTACAAATTAAACAACAAAATACTATGAACTATTAATTAAACACTGAAATAAACTGTGTATCAGAATTAAACTAAAATACATAGAATGTTAATATATTTCAAATAATATTAGATAATAGAAAGAGATTATTACGAGACAATTAAAATACAGCACAATCAGGATGATGTCTAAAGAAAAAAGTAACAGTGTAGTCAGTGATAGTTTAAATCAGTATGATTGGAGTGAAATGCTAATAAGGTTATCTTTTAAGGTGTTCTTAAAGGTGTTTATTGTCTTGCAGCCCCTAATACTCTGTGACAAGGAATTCCATTGACGCGAGGTGGATATTGTAAAAGATGATGAATAACAAGATGTTCTATGAAGAGGTATACTTAGCGTGCCACAGATAAGTGATCTGGTATTTACGTCGTGGTTAGAGTATAGATAAGAGAAACGAGACGAAAGGTAATTTGGTGTTGAAGTGTGCAGAATTCGAAAGAGTAAAGACAAAGAGTGTAAAGTTCTACGTTCTTTAAGTCGGAGCCACGAGAGACTTGCGAAGGACGGTGATATGTGATCATACCGTCGGATGTTGCACACGTATCTGACGCACATATTCTGAGCTCGCTGTAACTTGACTGACAATTCAGAACTTAGGTCACTTAACAAAACGTCACAATAATCGAAGTGCGGCGTTACTAGGGTTTGCACTAGGGTAAGTTTTAGTTGCTGGGGCAAGAAGTTTCTCAAGCGACTCAAACAGTGAATGGAGGAACAGATTTTTTTTTATCGTTTCTTTAACTTGAAAATTCCAACTTAGATTATTATCAAAAAAGAAGCCAAGATTTTTTACGACAGATGAATAAGGGATTAGCGTGTTGTTAAGGGTAACAACTGAAAGATTACTGTTATTAAGGGAGTTAACTAAACGCTTATGTCCAATAATTATGGCTTGAGTCTTACTTGGATTAAGTGCGAGTCCGAAATTGGCCGCCCAAGTGGAGACAGTGGCTAGGTCACAATTTAACTTGTCAATCGATTCATTGATCGTATTGGGTCTGGAATGTATGTAAAGTTGTAGTTGTAGTGAATCATTAAATATTTTAATGTTCACTAGTTAATGTTTCATTTGGATTTATTTACTGAAGCGTCGGCCTGGTTAGCGGAGTTGGTATAGCGCTGGCCTTTTATGTCTGAGGATCCGGGTTCGATCCCGGGCCAGGTAGATGGCATTTAAGTGTGCTTAAATGCGACAGGCTCATGTCAGTACATTTACTGGCATGCAAAAGAACTCCTGCGGGACAAAATTCCGGCACACCGGCGACGCTGATATATCCTCGGCAGTTGCGAGCGTCGTTCAATAAAATATAACATTTTTAACATTTTACTGAAGCTTGGTGAAATCAGCCATAAGTCTTTATTTCTTCTATCGTTTGAAGTGATACAGCAGCATTGTTTCCGCGGTTGCTTAACTACTCGCCGCGCCGATACAGATTTCAGAGTTTACTACATACTTAGGCCTATCGAAGGCTGCCGAAGACGGTTTTCATAATTTACATTTTATCATTGTGTTTCTCACGGGTTCCACAGGCATCGTTTATCTTGTATTTTTTGTCCAACTCCTTTTGTCACTATGATAAGGGACAGTGTCTTTATGCGTAATGTCGACTTCATTTCTTTTCCTTTACCTGCTGGCCGAAGAAGTCTTCTTGTTCACAGAGGCCAATATTAAGAGAGAAAATACAAAATGTGTTGCTGTTTGAAAAATCTCTGTAGACACTCTCCCAGAGGCCGTACATTAGACTTTTTCTGTACAATTCTAAATTGTTTGTTATCATTATATTTTGATCTAATAGTCTAGAAATAATTAAAAGGATGGAATTACATAATCAGCTTCACTTCATAGTTCCGAAGTGTTCAGTGAGAGTTTGTAAACAGTGATTTTGAAGTTAGTGAGGTCCTATATTAAAAATAAAATACTAACTCGTTACCTTCTTTACTGTATTAATATGGACTGTGCTATTTGGGCTCAGACTAAATCCAGACAAATCACAAATCATAATAATGGACACCAACGAGCATTAAACAAAATACATCTAGCCACTGTATCAAATACAGAAATAAATAATACCACAATTACATATAGTAAGACAGTAAAATATTGAGGAGTATATTTAGATTAAAATTTAAATTTTCAAAGACAAGTAACCTACATATCCAAGAAAACTTTCTCCATAATTCATTCCCTCAGACACTTAACCAACATTTTACCTCTCATCCTTAAAAATAACCTGATCCAAACTTTAGCGGTGCCCCACTTCGAGTATTGCGATTCTCTATTCACGAATCTAAATACTGATCTTGCCCTCAGACTACAGCGTGTTCACAATATCTGCGTTCGTTTCGTTTGTAACATTAGAAAATTCGATCATGTAACACCGTCACTAGAATTGTTGTCTTGGAATTCACTTAAAGAAATTAGATTATTCAACTCCCTCTTATTACTATTTAAAATTATCCACATCTCCACACCCTCTTACCTAGCATCTCGTTTTGTTTACCTTTCACTACTCGAACCCGGAACATGTACCTTCTCTCTATTCCTCTGCACAGAACAACCTTCTACTCATCATTTTTCAGCATATCGATTCCACGACTCTGGAATTTTCTCCCTGACCATGTCAGAGACTGTTGGACAATATCAAAATTCAAATGTAAATTAAAGAATCACATTCTAGTTCATGGAATTGCTTGTTGAACACCTGTCAGGTTGCGCAACTTCGGCTTAACCCATGAGATATAGTAAATATTGTAACTATGCTGTTGTAAAATTGACAATTACAGTGGAACTCCACAAATAGACACAGCAATGGTCTGTGTGCAACACGAGGTACGAACGCTGTCTTTCTACGGAGTACTGCGGACATTGGTAAACATAAGGGCTGTACAATGCTTTTTATGGCGTGTGGACCGAAACATAATTAATTAACGTATATAATTTTAAATAATATATTGTAGTATATGCAAAATATATAACAAAACAAATCCGTGATTAAGTATAATATATACGTGATACATCTGAAACATAAAACAAACGTCTAGAGGAAAAACTCTTTAAATATATCTACATTTCAAAACTTTCCACTCTAAATAACTAGTTAATTAATTGAATTCAATTTAAACCAAAAAACACGTAAATTTAGATATCAAGGGGGAAGTCTTAAACAAGGCTTAATTGCATTTTAAATTTCACCTCCCACTCCCACTTTGAAATTTCAAATGGCACCCCTATACTTGAATATGAAAGAGCATTCAATTGTTTATACACCATAATCATTTGTTTTCGCATCTTTTCTTTTCTATCGCCTGGTAACCTGCATTTTTTGTTATTGTTGATTGAGCCGAGGAGAATAAAGTTACAAAAACTTATTGAGCAGTTCTTGTAATAGTTGTGTTTTCGTATTAAATCATTTTAAAATGGTGTATACCCTTCAAGAGAGAACATAAATCATCCCTATTGATTAAATTTAGGAAATACACAAAATAAGCTGTGTTTTCATTCTACAATCAACTGATAATAACAAAGCTTCTTATAATTACTACAGAATGCCCCGTAATTAGATTAATTTTGTTTTATCCTATTCACTGTTCTGATCGAAATGTCAAATTCTTGACGGATGGCTCTGATTGATTCATCTTTTTTAAGCCGTTCCAATAGTTGTAACTTCTGCTTCAACATAAGTAGGCCTACACATTTTTTGTTCCCTGCCTTGCTGCCAACGTGTACGAGTATCTGCACACTACTGCACTGGTTCAACTGGTTAGCCCTGTGCAGCACGGGACAGGATGCGTTGACTTACAGTAGCTTGTATCGTGAAGTATATGAGAGTTAGCGTCTATTTGTGGAGTTCCATTGTAATATGTAATGTATTTTTTATTATTATTATTATCAGGGAAAGGATTTATATGTAAATACATATTTACTTATAAAGCTAATATAATTTATATTTTGCATTATCTTTATGTTTCACAATGTGTAGGGTTGAAAAATCCTACTTTTATTTTCCATATTTTTCCATATTCTAGAGTTTAGTACATATTTTCGTTAATTTCCATATATTTTCCATATTTCATATAAAACAGTCCATATTATATTAGGTTTAACAATAAAACAAAACAAAATCCCATTAACTTTTAAAAATACATTTCAACAATAGAGATTTAAACACATGTTCAGTAATCCCTTTAACATCAGAGTTATTTGAAAATTAGCAGTCCTATCAACAATGGGAAAGTAAGTTACAAAACTGTATTAATTTAATTTAAAATTTTTAACAGACTTCAGTTGTGCAGCTCAACAGTTAAATGCCAGTCAGAGTACACATAGGTTCAGTTTTGTAAATCATACTATAAAGACGGTAAATATGCCAAAAGTACGTCATTCAGTCAATTTAAAATCAAAACTAACAAGTTACATTTCAGAATTTAAAGAAGATGGTTTATCAACTGACAATAAAATATTATTTTGTAATTTGTGTCAGTGTGCAGTATCATCTACACAAAAGTTCCTGGTGCAACAACACATTACAACTAGTAAACATCAGGCCAACAAACAACTAAATTCCAAGCAGAGACAATTGTTTTTAACACAACCAACAACATCGAATGTAAGATCTGAGTTTAACATCGACCTGTGCCGTTCTCTCATCTCTGCTGATATTCCTCTCTACAAACTAAAGAATAAGGTCTTCAGGGAATTCCTTGAAAAATATACTCAACATACAATCCCGGATGAGTCAACACTTAGGAAGACGTATGCTCCATCCATCTACGATGAGACAATACAGAAGATAAGAGATGAAATTAAAGATAGTTCAATTTGGGTTTCCATTGATGAGACTCCCGACAAAGAAGGTAGACTTGTTGGTAATGTAGTTATCGGTTTGTTAAGTGAACAATATTCTGAACGAATTCTTTTACATTGTGATGTTCTAGAAAAGTGCAATAACAAAACTATAGTTAAACTGTTCAACGAAGCTATGGGTATCCTGTGGCCAAAGGGTATTATGTACGATAATGTGTTATTCTTTATTAGCGATGCTGCCCCTTATATGGTCAAAGCTGGACAAGTATTATCTGTTGTATATCCTAAATTGACTCATTTTACTTGTGTGGCGCATGCATTTCATCGTGTGGCAGAAGTGGTCAGAGACAATTTCCCTAAAGTAGATTTGTTGATTTCATCAGTGAAAAAAGTATTTCTCAAAGCTCCCAGTAGAGTTAACGTGTTGAAAGAAATGTACCCTGAAATTCCATTGCCACCAAAGCCAATTTTAACTAGATGGGGTACATGGCTAGAAGCAGTTGAATATTATGCCGAACATATAGACTCTATTAACAATGTTCTCCTTGCATTGGACTCTGAAGATGCAGTCTCAATTGATACTGCGAAAACAGTTACCTGTGACATAAGTGTGAAGAATGACTTAGCTCACATTCAGCATACATTTTCATGCATCATAAAAACGCTCAAAAGTCTCCAAAATAGGCACCTTTCACTATCTGAAAGTTTTGAAATTATAAATAGTACTGTGGAACAACTGAATCGTGGTAGAGGTAAAGTTGCAGATGCAGTAAGAGCTAAGGTGGACACTGTACTTTCAAAAAACCCTGGATATGAAGAACTACAAAAGGTTGTTGCTGTGATGAGTGGTGAATCAACAGTGAAGATTAACTTGGACTTATCCCCAGCAGACATTGTGAAATTGAATTATGTACCAGTTACTTCTTGTGACGTCGAACGCTCTTTTAGTCAGTATAAATCTATCCTCAGAGACAATAGAAGAAGATTCACTTTTCAGCACTTGAAAGAAATGTTTGTAACCTATTGTTATGGTAACAGACAATAAAAATTGTGTTTTGTTGAAACTACATTGGAAGATAAGGTACGTCCATTATATTTTTTGTTTAGTTTGATTAAAATGTACCAATATTTAACGTACATAGTCATTTTTTTATAATTTTAAGTCCATATTTAATTCCATATTTTGGTAAAAATCCATATTTAATTCCATATTTTGGTAAAAATAACTACATATATATTTACATATTTCATATATTTTAGTCCATATAAATCCGTTCCCTGATTATTATTATTATTATTATTATTATCAGTTATCACTATCATCATTGCTATCTCTGTTTTTTTCTTTTTTTTTTCTTGTATTAGCTCGAAGAGAGCTCTATAGTGTTCTTTTGACCCTGTTGACCCTCAAAGGGCTTTTATTTAATTTGCATTATTTTTATCAGTGTTTATATTTCTTTTTTGTACCTATATGTGCTGTCTGGTAGGATGGAAGAGAAGGTCTTATGGGCTTAATCCTGTCAGATTAAATATATAAATAATATGAGCAAATTACCAGCTGACTAGTTTCTAAGTGATATTCGGAAACCATTGAGAATGAGACATACGTTTTTATAATGTTTTTTCTTTTAAAGTCTCCCATACCGTCAACCCTCAAATTATGGCCCTTTCCTCCTGAATTACCTGTATATTACTTAAATTTCTCAATAAAACATATAAATATAATTTTACAGTAATAATTTGGTACACTTTCGAAACAATTTTAATGGGAAAGGTAATTATAGTAGATCAACATACGGTGGAACTCCATTGACTTGTGTTCACGGGTCTTCACCTAGGATAGCCTATGGCAGCGGTGGCGAAAATGTAATCGTGCGCCGAGCCACTGTGTAACCTGCAACGTGCATAGCACCTATGGAGGGAGGTGGACAACCGAAGGGGAAGTGAAGCAACTGTCTGACTTATTAACGGATTTTCATTTTCCTTACGCCAAGCACTTAAATATAATTTTATACAGTAAAAGGCTACAAACTATGTTTAGTACGTGTAACGAAGAAAGAAATGAACAATAAATGAGCAATATCACAACCTAAAATTAACTGTCTTCAGAATGTCTCTGCGACAGTTTCAAACCAGGAATTATGTCACTTACTGCCAGTAGTAGTTGATCACGAAGGTATTTGTCTGTCAGTCGCGATCTAAATTTGGTTTTTACTATTTTAATTGTTGAAAATAATTTTTCACAAACGTAAGTTGTAGCGAACATGGCTTCAACAGAGCAAGCGAAAGAACGAAGCTTCGGATATTTATTTTCTGGCAAAGATTTGAAAGTTCAACATTTGTCAAGTCCTTACAGTAATAGTAGCAGGGCTTAAAAAGGGCGCGTCAGCTACTATGGCTATTTGCGCCCTTATCTAAAATTCTTCATAAAAGAAAGACATAAATAATATAACAACCAGAGTGCTAAAGAAACTAAAAAGCGTTTTCACGGTAAAACGAGGTACACTCAAGTCCTTACATCTAGCTTTCATTTGACATCACATAGTAAATCAGTGAGTTCAAATTGAAGAGCTAACCGCATTATTCGTACGTCTGCTGAAAAAGGGTCGACGTACAGAGATGATGATGATGATGATGATGATGATGGTGATGATGATGATGATAATAACATTTAACCTTTTAATATTTCATCAGTAAGATGTAGTATAATGCCGTTTAATGTTATACAACCGTTTTCCTCGTAATACTTGTGAACAAATCATACATTTGAGGCGGTAGCCGGAAAAGGGGCCCATGGGTCTGTAGGCCCCTTTTCGGGAGAATGTTTAATTCGATTCTCCGTGTAAAATCTACTTTCTTACATAGTTTCGTTTCAATATCATGTAAACAGAGGGCAGGGTAGCTAATTGAATGAACCCATGCACTCTGGCGTAGTTGTGGACTGCAGCAAACATCAACACAGCTTGCGGCAGGCACTGCAGTATAATTGTGTTGTGTGTAGCAGTTATGATCTGTGTGCGATCTGAATTGTTTCAAAATGGAAAGAAATGGACATAAACGAAAAAAGAGGAGATAGGACATGAAAACGAACTTAAAACGAGAAGACAGAAATATGAATAAACAACATTATATTACGTTTTAACTTCTAAAGGTGCTATTGTTGAAGGTAAGTTTTTGCACCCGTTACCTCTGCTAGCAGAAGTTCACTGCTGATGAACAGGAAGATCTCTTCGAAATATTGTACAGTGGGCAAACAAAGTTACTGCAGAATACTACAGTGGCTGGCTGGTGATCAGAAAAAAATCTACTAGTCGTGAATGTAACTTAAAATCCAAAAGTAAGTCGTAAAAATACATGGACATATTCTCTGCGTCGAAGTGGTGTTAGCAAGAGGTGTGTCGTCAAATGATTTTGCGAATCTTCAAAACTTCTGCCAAAGACTGAGAGCAATACAAGGGAAATATTAAAAGGTGAAACATTTAGGGAAAAAGGGGGTTCTTATGAAAACAGACCATATAAAATGAACAACAATATAATGGGATTTACTGCAGTCACACCTACAATCGATTCCACATAGCAAGATTCACTATTGTCCACAACCCAAATATAAATATCTGGGTCATTCTATGATTATTATTACTGGTGAAAAACTGAATGTGAAGTACAAATATTTCAAATAGCTGACTTGACAACATTATTGAAGAGAGCAAAGTTGGAATGGAAGAAAACATCAATGAAGATGATTCTCAAAGTGATTTTTAAATTTATGCTTTATTTAACGACGCTCGCAACTGCAGAGGTTATATCAGCGTCGCCAGATGTGTCGGAATTTTGTCCCGCAGGAGTTCTTTTATATGCAAGTAAATCTACTGACATGAGCACACTTAAATGCCATCGACCTGGCCCGGGATCGAACCCGCAACCTTGGGCATAGAAGGTCAGCGTTATACAAACTGGCCAACCAGGTCGACTTCTCAAAATGATCCAGGATGTGCACTAAAGTGTAAACTGCACTGGGTGTGAATCCATTCTAGATTAATATTAAATAACTTGTAATCTGTATTCTGTACCCAATAGCTATTCTTGATTCTTACGTATTCGGTACAATTTATGACGTAATTATGAGATATATGTAAGAAATATAATTTTACTAAAATTATTATGAAATTGTAAACCTCTGTAATGTGTGCCGTTTAATCCTGATATTAAATTTCTGTTAAAATATATTCATATTGAAAGCATTTTGATAAAATAAACTTGTTCTTTGGAGAAAGGGCTATAAAATGCTTCAATAAAATATATTCTTTTATTAACGCTATTAAAGTCGGAATGTTTATTTAACAAAAACTTGTAGACAAATATTATTGTAACAGTATGAAAATAGTTATCTTGATAAAAGTGCATCCAAAATGCAATGATATACAAATAAATTTTTCAATCGTTGTTTTCTCGAAAGATGACTTTTGTTTATGGGCCCTTTTTCCGGCTATCGCCTCATTTAATATTCTCATCATATTAACAGCAAAAAAATGCGTCCTCTCATCCTACTTGGAGAGAGACATATGCCACTCGCAGGTGAGAGACAAATACAAATGGAACGGAGTTTGACTCCAGTGAGTGAGAGGGTGGGGGTTGGCGGAGGTTAGAAGCAAGCGAAATGCACAGTTATCACTACGAGCCACAATGTCTCGCGAGTCACTTTCTCGCCACGGCTGGCCTATGGCATTACCTTGACAAAGGAGAAACATCCATTTGTTATGCGGGATTCGAACCTACAACTTTGCTTTCCACGTAACTTTGAAGCCTTTGCTTACATTACGGTCAACTAAGCACTTTATGAGCATTCTTGACTTAGGCATTGAACTAACCTCTCCTCAACGGTCGCTTCTGAAATTCGTTTGAGTTATTTGGGCTGTGATCATAAGGAAAATGCTCTCCCGTCGTAATAGCATTTCCTGTAGAGTCTTGAGGGAGTCAACGCATCTCTAAGGCTTCAGATTAACTTAAATTAATCCTCTGAGGCCCGAATTCAACTCAGTACTGTTAGTTCAGAGAGCTGTAGTTCGCACTGCTAGTAATAATCCTTTCCTTGAGGAATACCTATTTGGTTTCTCTGAGTAAAGTGAGGAGAGAGTTCCCACTTTGTTAACCAAATCATCTACCGAATCAGCAGTTGATCATCTGCATATAAATCCACGACATGAGGATTACAAACATTTTATCATTATTTGCTCCACTAGCTTCGCGATAATTTAGTTGCTATCATCTTACTAGTGATTTATTCTTGACTCTTAATTTTATTGAACTTATAATAATAATAATAATAATAATAATAATAATTTAGTTGCTATCATCTTACTAGTGATTTATTCTTGACTCTTAATTTTATTGAACTTATAATAATAATAATAATAATAATAATAATAATAATAATAATAATAATAATAATAATAATAATTTATTTTAGCTGGCAGAGTTAAGGCCGTAAGGCCTTCTCTTCCACTCAACCAGCAAAAAGTACACATACATATCAACTTACAAAGAATTGAACAATTTGATTTAGATAAGAGCTACATGTATACAAGAGTTATTTACGAATTAAACAACAAAATACTATGAACTATTAATTAAACACTGAGATACAAACTATGTAGCAGGATTAAGCTAAAATACATATAATGTTAATATATTTCAAATAATGTTACATAATAGAAAGAGATTATTATAAGACAATTTTGAAAATACAGCGCTATCAGGATGCATGTCTAAAGGAAGGAGTAACAATGTAGACAGTGATAGTTTAAGTCAGTATGATTGGAGTGAAAAGCTAGCTGTTTTTAAAAGTGTTTATTGTCTTGCAGCCCCTAATACTCTGTGACAGGGAATTCCATTGTCGCGAGGTGGATACTGTAAAAGATGATGAATAACGAGATGTTCGATGAAGAGGTATACTTAACGCGCCATAGATAAGTGATCTGGTATTTACGTCGTGGTTAGAGTATAGATAAGAGAAACGAGACGAGAGGAAAAAATATAAATAATTTAATTACACTGGAATTTGGTTATAATGTCATTCAAAACTGCATTGTTATAAACGAGTATCGTTGTAACCGAGACGTACAGTACAGATATTATGTTACGGCCAAAGGAGGTGGGGAATTACACAATTTTGATCAGGCCTAACAAGGAAATATTCTCTACCTATGAACTGCGATTTCAATAAAAATTCTCACAACTGCTAAGTTTGAGTGAGTAAATAATTTGGTAATAGTCACTCACCTATCTTTTCCCTCATTTCATTAAAGAAATACAGGGACATCATTTTATTTTTACTTCAATATTTATTGTACCTGAGTTTTTTAATTACTTCACTCCCATCCCTTCTATTAATGAAGTTCAAACTGTCCTCCACACAGAACCAAGGCCACATATAGTAAACAGTAATGGGTTAGTGAGTATAGTACGTTCCAGAAATATGTTCGCGTTTTCCAGTGACGAAAGAGCTTTCAATATTGAATCATATTTTCGCACAAGTACTGTCATCCGTTTGCCTACGTCGCATTCCGATTTCCCCCACCTGCTTCTGCTCACCCCTCTGTAAAGTCTAATGGCTGGGCTGTCTTAGCTCTTTTCTGAAAACATTAATTTCTGTTAGGAATTGGACATCTACGTAATATTATACAACTGTTTAAAATAACTTAAATAAAAGGGCTTCATTAATTAATTTTCCGTGGTTTCCTCCCTTTCTACGACTCTGCGACAAAATCACTTTGACGGACAGTAGGTAGCATGTCTGAGTAATTTTATCTGTGCAGTCGGGCAGAAGTGAAGATTGAATTTACAGTACGTAAGTTACTCTTTTATAGAGTAGGTACAGAATTATTCCAACATGCGTTACTAGTACGAAGGACGAAACTGGTAATTTTAATTAGATACAATAGTCTATAGTGCGATAATATGTACAAAAGAACTGAAGTCTGTATCGAAATGAACGGTCACCATTTTCAAAAATATGTTTAAATATCCATATTATGATTATTTTTCAATTTAATTTCATTCTCTATAGTGTACGCTAATGTGCTATAGACAGTATAATATACACTGCATAATGAATACATCCGTATGGACAGCTCAGTTCGTGAGTAAAAACACTCATTGTTAATACTGTACTGTATTCTGATTAAACAAAAACCTAATGAAAATTATCAATCTCAAAATCGCGATGTTTCCTAGTTTACGTAAATGGATGAACTACTTTTCTTCCCTCCCATACCTAGTAAAGTGATTTGTTTGTATTTTACGTCAGTATCATCGAACTCCAGTTGTGGAAGTGGGTAGAAAACGGTGTTTCCGGTTCTCAACCGTTAATCCAAAGGTATAGCCAGGCTAATATTAAAAATGTTAGTAAAAACATAATTATGTCCCTGTATAACGTGTTTAATTACAGGTGTTATATGCCGCTCTTACACGCAACGCAGCGTGCTATAAATTCGTTCGTACTGTTCGTACCGGTATGCGACCACGCTCTTGACCTTCAAATCATGTCTGTAACCCTTATATTTGCTAGAGGGTTGCAGTTGTGATACTCTGAGTTGTATGTTAGTGACTTCTGATGAATCATGTGGAAGTGATGTTATGAGAAGAAGTGATTGTATGGTATATAAGTTTCGAAGAATATGAAAAGTGATAAGTAGGTAGCATATTTTCGTTCCCAAACGTACAGAGGATGGAGTAGTTTCGTTTGGTAGCTACAGCTGTTACGTCACGTGAATACGTAAGCAAGGTCGAATTGCAAGGAGGTACGCATGGAGTCATTAAATAATAATGATATAATGTATTGTAAATATGTCCCTGTAACGTAATATGACGTAGAAACAACTTTGTCTTAGTTTAAACAAATTTTATGTTATGTTCGTAAAAGATTTGCATTTCATAACCTCAGAATATATGTTTTCGTTCACTACAACGGGATAAACGAATTATTTGTATATATTGTATAAAATAGGGATATATATTGATAATTTATTCATTGATTTTTGTTATTATTATTTTGTCCTTGTAACTTCATGTGACGCAGAAAGAAGATTTTCTTAGCTTAAACAAAGTTTTACCGGCAGTTATAGTAAAAGACATGAATTTCATAATCTCCGAAAATATGTTTTTGTTCACCGTAACGGAGTTGATTTCGTTAAATGAGTTAATTGAATATATTATATATAGAGTATTTACAGTTAGTGTGTATCACGTTTATTATTATATTCTATAACATATACTATCATATACAATATATACATAGAACATAATATATTCAGTGTTATAGAAGGCTGAGTGAACCTCAGGGCCGTTCTGGAAGTTTGGCAACGAGATAATACCGTCACCAATCGAGATCGAAGGAAAAACATCTGTATTTAAGAAATGCATAATAAATAATGTGCAAAGCGTCGTGGAGAGCATACGTGTTTTGTCTCTCTGTTCCCAACAATTTACTACTGGTAAGATGAATGAGGTTAAGTTGAACCAAGAACCTGAAGTTCGACATTACAGCGAATATATAAACACATCTAATCGTTTGCAAATGTTGTCCTCCCTGCTATTAGCCGTGTCGGGAGGCACCTAATAGAAGAATTGGAACGTAATGGAGGGGACTCTCTCTCTCCACTGCTCATAATTAAATTTAATTCGATAAGCATATGTCTTAAGCAATAATAAATGTGGTAATGTAATGATAATTTCATATATAGTGCAATAAAAATTAAAATGTGTTTTATCAGTGACAAAAGTCTTTAAAATTAGTTTACAGCGCCTCATTGGCAGTGATAAAAGTGTGCAATATTCATTTACAGTGGACGCTCTACCTTGAATGATAAATTAATAAAACTAGTGATCTAGATAAAGCAGATCTGAATTTACTACAGATCTTCTAAAAAAGATACGTACACTTACTACTTTCGAAAGGATGAATTTTATAATTGTGTCACGTTTAAGTATCAACATGAAATGTACAAATATTTTAAATTATCGGGATTTTAAATATATTCTTCAGAACTTTGGCCTGCAGGCGCTATATTGTGTTGGTAATATACAGTGGCGACTCGTGATCATCTTTGTTGGTGGGACCAGATATTTCACAAATTTTGCGGTATACGTTAAATAATGCACCAAGATTTTTTATTTCATTTTAGTTAATTATTTCTGCTTAAAAATTAGCTCAGCACAATACAACTAAAACTATCACTCATTACTGCAGCACCATCACATGCTTGAGCTACGAGTTTATTTTCTAAATTGAAAGGTTGTAGACTTTGTTTTAGAACCTCGCTCAGACCATTAGCCGTGCGGTTGTTTACCTCTTTCAAAGAAAGAAACCTTTCCACAGGTTTACAACATTTTATGTATCTCAAAAAATAATAACAAATTGGCTTTTGCAGATTATGTCTATTATTTTGTCAGCCTGCACAACAACAATGTCTGTAGAATTAATTTTCTGTTTCAGATCTTCGATGTATACGTTATACATACTATCTAATAATTCGTTTTGTGTAATGTGTAAACTAAATTTAAAAACAGAAGTACTGTGTAAGTGTTCATCCAATACATTATCAAGATTGGCAAGTAAAGATAACAAGTCTAACAAATTTCCCCGATTTACAGATCCCTAATTTTCGTTCTGAACCCTCAGTTATAATGCGTGAGTTCTGTAAAATACTAACGAATCAATTACTCTTGCTAGTACATGTCTGTTTTTTGTGACCTATTCGTTGTGTTTCTGGATTGAAAATTTGACCGCGGAATCAATTTGTGCTGCGATATTTAGTGTCCCAGATAGTTTACACTTACAAGCATTTTCTAAATCTATTGCACTTTCTTCTTGTTTTTTGATGCGCTCCCTTAAATGTTTTAGATCTGGTCTGGGCAGCAAGACTGGATTCTACTCTCTCACGGGGAGCCATATGATTTCTCTTCATCCCCTTTCTTTCCCGCCGAACACCGCGAAGCGTTGATACAGTTACGGATGAATATTAAGCGTCCCCGTTTAGAGTCTGGATCCTCTCCCGATGCCCAGCCCTGTTTTAGATCTTTGCAACCTGTCGACGTCCACAGTCCCTCGCCACCAAACAGTAGACAAAAGAAACAAAATAAACTTTCACTTACAGTTAGCCAGGACTTCTTTGTAATCCACGAGTTGCAGGAAGTACTTCTTTTCATACCATCCGCCAGTGTAAAACTGAAGCCATTAGGTTGATGTGTGCCTAGTCGTTTAACTTCAAGTTTATCTTCTAATTTTAACGAAGAAAACGATGTTTTAATACGTAATCCACTTTATTCATGTTTTCACACTTCGCTCGCAAGCACTATTCAAAGTTCACACGGACACTTCAAGAATTAACCCACTGTTCAGTGGCACTACGACTCACTACAGTACAAAAAATAATGGCGACTGACGCTTCCGTCCGGCAGGAGGGCCAGAGCCCCAACGAGAAGCATTATACTCGTGATGGTAACTTCGTAACACTTCGTGAATCTCCGTCGATAGGGAACGTTGTATACCTCACACGATGGCAGTTGAGCGCTAAAGTGATTCAAGTTGTGGGGCCCTTTGACATGAACCCAAACCCATAATATTTAGTGTCATACAATCTTTAACGTTTTACTGACACACATTGCGTCATGTTATGAAATTTACTGAAACAATTATGCATCCTGTACACTGTCCTGAGCAAAATTTACGCATTTTACATGCAGAAAGAAAATTGCTGGGGAACGAAATATTGGAGGGGCACGGTCCCGGTGGGCGGCCCCTAAGTACGGGCCGCCCCTGGTAATATATGTGTCCTGGACCTTTACTGCAGGCAGGTGGTCTGGTATAATTACCACATTTTCTTTAATTAAATTGAAGTAAGTTTTTCGTGGTCACCAGTTTCAAAAAATTATTATACCCAACATGCAAACAATGAAGCAGAACTTACCTGTAACTAGTCCCAGATTGAAGACATCCTGAGATTTGTTTCTACGTCCTACATATTTCACTGAAATAGTGCAGTCACTATAGTATACGTTATTTCTCGTTGATCCTTGATTTCTTGACAGATATACCCACTAGCAGAGTTACATTACAGTCTAGTATCTACAGTCACGAAGTTTGAGTTGTTGAGGTACTAGAAACAATAGACTGTGCAGGTGCCATTTCGCATTGTCTGTAATGAGGCGATAGTAGCGATCCTAGTAGTTAACAACTATCTATGGATGTATATTTATTACATATTGAGCTTCGTGACTGTATATACTAGACTGTGGTTACATTCCATGACCTTGAGTTGCCGATGTAGTCCGAGAGGTATACTCCAATTCCTCCCTAGAGGGTTTATACCAATTGCTACACTATTGTGTAGGTAAGTTGGGGGTGAATTTTTTTTTTTTTTCAGAGTTTTGCTTATCGTTTGACCGAGTGGTTTGCTGAAGAACGGTTCTTTCCTATTTTGTGTGCAAAAGTAAAGTGTTTTTCATTTTATTTGTCTGTCCCTGTTGTGTGAAGTTGGATTGAAGATTATCCCGCACCACTTTGCACTGACGAGCGAAGCAGATGATCACAAAATAGGTAAGATACGTTAGCATAACGACATTTGTTGTATTTAAGACTGGAATAATGATAGGCCTGCTATTGTATATGCCTACAGTGGAAGTTACATTATGTAATATTTGTAAGACTATGTATATATAAGTATGCCATATTATAATATATTAATACGGTAAATGTATACAGCATATGGCAACGGTCATGGCTGCTGCACTGTTACCGGTACCTGCATTATCGACTGACCGCCATGTTTGTCACTCGTATATAATTTATTATAGTCGGAGCATTCAATTAATACCCAGTCGGTGTCAAAGACGACGCTTTCCATTGAAGAGATCTTAAGACAAGAGTTTATTGATTAGGCCGCCTCA
This sequence comes from Periplaneta americana, assembly GCF_040183065.1. Classification (NCBI taxonomy): domain Eukaryota; kingdom Metazoa; phylum Arthropoda; class Insecta; order Blattodea; family Blattidae; genus Periplaneta; species Periplaneta americana. Next base: position 62,949,700 of record NC_091122.1, read on the forward strand.
GATGTCGCTCCAATCAGAAGCATATGTCTACCAATGATGCGTTAGCAGTTGTAATTGACGTGTAGATATTACCTCTATGAGGAGTATATATTAATATTGTCATATCTCGAGTTGATTGATGACGACAAAGAATACTAGTATGTTAATTTCAATTTTAATTAAAAGTCAGATTGCAGCTTAAAATAAAATTTGGGTAGTATCGGACAGTGCGTTTCTTTCATCTACCACCACATGGTAGTACCTGAATGACATGGTTACGTTTCTCTATGCGACATCACAGAAACGTAACCATGTCAGTCAGGTACTATCATCTTGTGGTAGATGAAAGAAACTCACTGTCCGATATTACCCGATGTCCGATACTACCCGACTCTCCCCTATATATATATATATATATATATATATATATATATATATATATATATATATATATATATCTCCAACACAAACTTGCCGCTAAGGTATTATAACCATTACATATGTAATAAATTATGTTGCTTTTTCTACAATCTTTTAAAAAGATATTCCTTTAAACTGCTTCTGTTATTAACTTACTTCTTACTTCCTAATAGGCTACGTGTCCTGCTATAAGCTGATTACACGATGTCCACTGTATATCAAATATGCAATTTTCCAGAGATGTGGATTGGTGAGAATTTCATCTAACAAGTGGTTTTACTTTCTTTTCTCCAGTTTATGGTTGGTGTTATTACATTGAAGTAGGATGCGTTCTTTTGTTCCTTCTTCTATTAACATTTTTTTTTTACATAGTGGTGACTGATAATTTAAGGGGTTAGGTACAGTTTACAGAAGTAAAATTTTGGAAATATTCAAAAATTTTTCCTCTATTACTGCATTTTGTGCAATAATGAAAATTAGTATATGTAAAACAGTGTCCTTCTGCTATATGAAAAAAGTATTTTTACGATTAAAAAAATTATTTACATTTTTTTTTTTTTTTTTCAAAATTCAGTTAACTGTGCAGTGATGAAGCGTTTCCCACATAACTCAAAAACTATCCAACATTCTGTGATCACATTTTTTGTGTGTATTTATGCATGTCATATCTACAATATGATGCAAGATCCCTTCTCTACCTTTGATAGATTGTCTTAAAAAATAAATTCATTTAAAAATGGTCAAATATCAGTATTTTTTCCTAACGCAAAATAAAAATAAAAATATTTATTAAGGAATGTAGTTGAAATAGCACGATATTTATTGTAAGCATGAGTTTCAGCAATAAAATAAAAGAGAGAGAATTTGAACAAGTTAAATTTATGAGTTATGAGGGAAACGCTTCATCACTGCACAGTGAACTGCCACCATTATGAATTTTGAAAAAAAATGTATATATATATATATATATATATATATATACATATATATATACATACATTAATAATTTTTTAAATCGTAAAAAAATATTTTTTTTTTTCGTATAGCAGAAGGACAGTGTTTTACACATACCAATTTTAATTATTATACAAAATACAGTTACGGAGGAAAAAAATATTGGATATTTCCAAAATATTTTACTGCTGTAAGCTGTACCTAACCCCGTAAAGCTATGCAGATAAGCTTCCGTAACAAGGTATCCATTTCTAGCCTGTGCAGCGAAAGATTGTACCTGTCTGGGGAAATTACAGTAGATTTTAATATTGTTGGGTTGTTTCTAAATTTTCCATAGTACTCTTCCTGTTTGTCCACTTAACCAGTCTCCTGTGCATTGCTCATTTATCATGTTATGAATGTTATTTATTATTCTGTCAAGGGAATCTGTAGGTTGTGGTATTGTAAAAGGTTTGATGCAGTTTTTGCAATTTCATCTGCTATCTCGTTACCTTACGCTCCACAGTGGCCTGGTATCCATTGAAAGGTGATATATTTATCATTTTTAGAAAACAGATTTATTACTTGCACAATAGATATAACCCTGAAAGCATAAACAGTTGATGTATATTTTATTATTATTCTTTGAAGGGCTATTTTTGAGTCTGTAAATATGCAGATCTGTCTATAATGGTAAGATTTGCAGTATTGGAGAGCTGCATCAGTAGCAAGTAAGTCTGTGTCAAGGCTTGAAACAGAAGAGCATTGTGTTGAAGGAATGTAGTATTCAGCTCCAGAATTGCCTTCTTCAGATAATGATCCATCTGTATGTATGTGAAAGTGATATCATCATAATATATTTCGTTGATCATCTCAAATACTGCTGCTATCTTTAATATTTCACTGTTAGTTTGTTTTGTATTGTCGCTTGGTAGAGACGGAAAGGCTCTTCGGCTCTGGTATTAAAAATAACATATTTTGATTAGAAAAATAGATACATTGAGTTCAAGGTGTGTAACGGGTGGGACAAATTGCAACCTCAGCATGAATACACTTAACAGAAATCTAAATGTTCTGGTAATTTCTGTATTTTAATTGGAAAAATGATTTATTTATAGGTTCCCCAACAATGTTTGATTTTATCATTTCAGTTATTTTTTAAATTTATTAATATTTCTGTTGCATAAAGATTTTGTTGTAACGAGTGGGACAGAGTAAATGTAAGAGGTTGGACGAGTACAATTAACAACACATTTACTTACTTTTTAACTAAAATTTATATAAGAACAATAACTAAAGAGTAAAAGAAATCAAATATAGGTTTTATTAAGACAATAAAACTGAATTTCGTAAATTTTTGTTCCTTTAAATTGACAAATCTCTATCGATTGAATTCAATAAGTCTTATTTATTTATTTCTGGAAACGAATACAAAACTCTGTTCCCAACACCATTTTTCTCCGGAATGGGGAGTATCTTGATAATCTGTTTAAATGGAATCCATGAAGCATCACTATCATCTATAAGAAATAGTCTGGATTTATGTCATATATTTTATGAAAATAATCTTCACTTCACGCTCTTCATGACTGACTTCTTCATATATATCTACAAATTTTTTGGAAAGGAGAATACCTTCATAGTTCTTACCGGTAACGATTACATAACAATCAGCTTCAATTTGTTCAGGTGTGAGTTCAATTAAGGTGCTATGCCTAGGTGAGCTGTTTGGTGACTGTCATCATCATCATCATCATCATAATCATCATCCTCATCATCATCATCATCATCATCATCATCTTCTGATGAATAAATATAGCCTAGACTTCACTATAACTAAACCTTGATTATTCTGACTACTAGTTCCCTCATAACTGCTGACCTTTTCCTGGGCTTTCAGGTGAAATGGCAGAAGAAATTAATATAACTTTTTCGGAATATGTATGATAACTTTCTTGTGTTAAAATTTAACGTACCTTGTTAACATGTTTCGACCTATTTTGGGTCATCTTCAGAACTGGTCGTTGTTGGTCTTGGCGCCTCTTGTTTCCTGTGAAGGTGCGTTCGTAGTGTAGAGTCAAAGAGTGTATGTGTTTTGAAATTGAGTTGTGAGTTGAGAATATCTTTGGGGTGTGTTTTCGTGTGTCTGTATATTTCATATTGTTCTAGTGTGTTGAGTTTCTGGCTTTTTGGCTGGATGTGCAGTATTTCCATGTCTGTGTTGATGTCTCTGTAGGTGCAGTTGGCATTTGTGATGTGTCCTGCATATGTGGAGGTGTTTTGTAATTTTGTTATGGCTGTGATGTGTTCTTTGTAACGTGTTTGAAATGATCTGCCTGTCTGTCCTATGTAGAAGTTGTTGCAGGTGTTAGATTTGAGTTTGTATAAGCCTATGCGGTTGTATTTGTTTGTTTGTGTTGTTTGTGTGTTGAGATGTTTTTGTAGAGTGTTATTTGTTCTGTATGTGATGTTGTAGTTTAATTTATTGAATGAGGTTGTAATTTTATGTGTGTTTTTGTTTTCGTATGTTAGTATGATGTATTTTTTGTGTTCTTGTGTTTGTGTTGTATTCTTATGTTTTTGTGGTTTTGTTTTGTCTTACGTATTATGTTGTCTATTATGTTGGGGTTGTATCCGTTTTCTTGTGCTATGTATTTGATTGTGTTTAGTTCTTCGTTGTAATCCTGTTGGTTCATTGGTATGTTGAGTAGTCTGTGTACCATTGTTCGGAATGCAGCTTGTTTGTGTTGTGTGGAGTGGTTGGATGTGTAGTGTATGTGTGTTGTTGTGGGTTTTCTGTATGTTTTGAATGTGTGTTTGTTGTCTACACACCCTCACAAGAGGCGTCAAGACCAACAACGACCAGTTCTGAAGATGACCCAAAATAGGTCGAAACATGTTAACAGGGCACGTTAAAATTTAACACAAGAAAGTTCTTATCATACATATTCCGAAGTGATACAGTGTTAAAAGTTGTGTAATCAAGATGTATAACTTTTTCTCTCTCTTTAGTTTATTTCTTAGCCTCTCTTTTTTCTTCTGTTTTTCTCGAAGTCTTCATAAGTACTTCACAGTTTCTTGACAAGTTTTCTCCTCTTAGCATCCAGCTCTCGCTCTTTTTGAAAATATCTTTACCATTCTTATTTTTTTCTTTTCTTGGCACTAGATTTAGCCATTCTATTAGGGAATTGTTGAGACTACATCATGTGCGTGTCTGAACACCATTTTATGTCTTGGTAAACATATATAATGAAAACGATATATGTGTTCCATCCATTACAAAGTGTGATGTCCCGCCCGTTACGCTTTAAAAGCCTATAAGTAATATTAAATACCGTAAAGGTTTTTTCAATGTAAACTCATAACCCATCGACTAAACTTCTACCACTTTCAGAAAGTTATATGATTTTATGCCAATTTACTTTGTAAATATTAAAATTGTCACTCTTTTTTGCAACGGGTGGGACACACAAATAATGAATTTTCTAAAATGTAACAATACTCTTTTAAGGGGAGAGGATGGTATTTTTAGGTGAAAAATGGGTAAATTAAAAAATAACAATCTTTAAAATACCCTGTGATATGTGTGGAATACATAGCATAACATTTTGTGGGTATTTGTGCTCTTATCACATGTTGAGTCGCCATTTTTAAACTTCCTGCGTTATGGATTTTTAAATCACTGGCCCACTTTTATTGTTGTTTCCGGTAAATTAAATTTTCAAAAAAAAATTTTTTCTTTAGAATACCCTTTGATATGTGTGGAATGCATTGCATAACATTTTGTGGGTATTTGTGCCCTTATCGGATGTTGAGACGCCATTTTTAAACTTCCTGCGCTATGGATTTTTAAATCACACGCCCGCTTTTATCGGTTTCCAGTAGCTTAATTTTTTTTTGCTACATTGCCAGACAAAAATGGATATAATTTCTGAACTATTAAAGATACATGCATGAAATTTAGAACACACATTCTTTAGACTATTAGGAAACTTTTCTTTGTAACAGAATTTTGTTAATTGATTTCATTTTAAAAATACGTCCGTTTGTTTGCAAGAAAGTAAATCAGAAAATTGTTATTAAAATTTAATTGTTTATTTTACAAATGTAGGGACTAATATCAAAATTCTGTTACAGACAGTTTGTAGAACATACTTTTGCAAATACATTGCAAAAACTGTTTGAATCTATCTTTAAAAACGGTTTAGATATATCGGTTTTAGTACAATCCTGCATTGGGCATTTTTTTTTAAATTTGGGCCCCCAAATAATTTTTTTATAATATTTTTATTTGGTTGAGTTACCATAGCTATGAGCTCTCTGCATACAAAAAATTAATATTTTACACCAAATAGGAAAAAAGTTTTAAAAAATACCATCCTCGGCCCTTAAGACCCATCGGAACAAAATTATTTGCACAGGCAAATAAGTGATTGCCTCCCTTTTTGTAGGAACTTATGCTGATTCTGTGTAATGTAGCGAAATTAGCTAAACATTTTGAGCTGCATTCACAGGGTATATTTATAAGTCGGAATGTTTCATTTTTCAGTAAAAATTATAAACTAAAACATTGTCTGATGCAAGTTGTAATTATTTTGAATTAGTTTCAGAAAGTATTAAAAAAATTAGTTGTTTTTTATTTCATTAAGGTTGACATTTATATGGCATGGCTGATTAATTGAACGATTTAACTATACAAGTATTTCTCAATATTTGTGAATATGAAAGTCTTATACGAAGTACAGGACTATTTCACAAGTTTTTCTACTTGCATAACTCCTTTCCTCAAATGAATCGGGGATTGCAGAAACAGCACATGTCAATACGCCACATATAGTGACATGTGCTGTTTCTGCAATCCCCGATTCAAATAAGGTCCAGGGCACTCACCTTTAATGTAGCAAAGTAAGTCTCAACTTAAACTAAACCTCTTCACAATATCAATTAATTTTATGATGTTATTTGGTAATGTTTGTTACTTATGACGATGCGAAATTCATATGAGGAGAATTCGGAGCACATTAATTATTTATAGGCATGGGCTTAATAATCTTTATTTTTTAAATGACATGTGCATAACAGCACCTGCTCTTTAAATGCGCTTGCGCGTGGCAATTATTTATCTGTGTGTGTGTGTGTGTGTAATGTCTACCCACTTCACTTGCGTGATTCGGGTTCCACATACTGCGGATAGATAGCAGGAGTGACCCATTTTCAAATTGCTCATCACTTCGGCGGGCCACGTTATGCATGATGTATATGATGGGTTGAGTGGAAGAGAAGGCCTTATAGCCTTAACTCTGCCAAGCAAAATAAAACTACTACTACTACTACTACATCTGTGTAGAGTTATGTCGTGTAGGGTGAGTGTAAGTGTTTGTGTAAGTGTAGTCTGGGTAATAGGTGAGGATAATGATGAAGGTGAGGAAGGGGGAAGGGGAAACCCGGTGCCGGCACGTAGCCTACTCCTGTCGAATAACATCAAGGGAGCCACCAGGCTTAACTTTCCCATCCGACGGACGAATCACTATAAGAATGACATATTATGCCTTCTCTTCATATGCACTGCGGAGAGATTTGGGATTTAACTCAGGCATATTGATGCACAATTTAGTCATTAGAAGTTGTGCACCGCCATCTCTCCTAGTTCCGAGGTAGAAATTTTACATGCAACTTGTAATAATTTCGTATGTGCATCAAACATTTTCTTTCAACTTTCTTTGGGATGTTCTTGAAATTTAATTCCAGGACATCAGGGGCAGTCAATCAGTTAATTATAAGGCACAGATATTTTACTTCGATGGTTTTATGTTATTGTTATTTGCTTATGTCCGGCCCCATTTCTATGCGATAGAAGTGTTGTTCATGTTCTATTACACACGAGCTAACAGTTATATTTTGGAAGTTGTCAGCTTTCATACACTTGGAATTAGTGTAATCTGAGTGTATATATCTACATAAAATTGCTTAAAATTGTGTAAGTGTTTATTACATTATGAAGTACTTCAATCCATACTAGTGCGCTTGTGAAAGCAGGTCAGGCCTAGGCCTACTGTTGTGTCCGTGTAAAATGAACATATTTGATCTAAATGTGTGTTGAATAGAAGTGAAGTGAATTCTAGATAATTAGGCATCACAGTTACTTATTACTAGGCTTCGAGACTTCGGACGCGATACAATAAGTTTAAGCTTACTGTGCATGTACTATAGGTTGTTGACTCGCTGCAGGTAGTGAAAGGTAGAGATGTGTTGAGGTAACAACGTTGCTATTTAGAGTAGAGTAAGGTAGTATGGGGAAACACACATATGTATATTCTGAAAGTAAATATACATTACACAATGACAATGTCAAAAGAATATGAAAAGCATTTATTCTCCTGTCTTTTATAAGCATTTGTGTTTAATTATACACAGTGTTAATGGCGGAAATAAACATGTAGCAATTTTAATACCTCCATTTATCCTATTGTTCGTCTTTAGAAAGTGCAGTTACAGTACCGAATTCCAATGTACTACAAGACACATTTTCAGTGTCTCACACGTAAATCTTTTTCGGTTATCTGCCAAACAAAGTTTGTACTGAGAAAAGCTGCGCTCTACATCGTATGACGTGATAGGAGCAAAACGAAAAAACCTAACATCATTGCAGTCTCTAAGAGACAGTCCTTTATTCTCGGTTGACTCTATGTCCACTAATTTGCTGTTTATATTACACAATGTTCCATATCCGTTATTTGTACATAAAATTGATTTCCACTTCTGTTTTACACGTTTAGTAACCGGTGTACTTGGTGTCTCATTAATTCTCTGTGTCATTTCCTCAATTAATTTGAGGGCTTCCGGCATCTCTTGCTGTGACTTTTCTAACCGTGTTATAGTTTCAGACACAGTTTGAAAATAGGTTTGTATGAAAACCAAATTATTCGTCAGAACCTCCAAATCCAGAGCATTTTCCTCTGCGTATTTGTTGACATTAATTCCACAGTACCCCCACCCACTGTACGCTTTACCACTATACTCAGTACGCCGTTATGCGGATTTCCCACTGAACTGCTCTATTGGGTCCGAAGTCTCGAAACTTACTTATTACTGTAGACGGGGTGAACCGTAAGTAACGTAATTGACTTCAGGGAGTTATTCTTTTCGATAATTCAAACAAAAAAGTTTAATGCAATTTTGCTCGTATTTGTTTCCTTTTCAAGATAAAAATTGTTTTACATGAAATATTTCATAGCGTGTTTCGGGGAAACCATTGATTTAATTCCCAATATGTTCAGTCAATTTAAGACAGCAGGGTATTATAATAATAAATTATTGACAGCATCTTACTTTTATCCTTAAATATGCAGAAATTTGATTCGAAAAAAAAGTAATATTTTTTATTCCTTTTCAGAAAGAAGAGTTACATTTGTTCATATCAAATTTCTGCACATTTAAAGGACAAAACTAAAATCATTTCAATAATTTATTATCATAATACACTTACTTACTTACAAATGGCTTTTAAGGAACCCGCAGGTTCATTGCCGCCCTCACATAAGTCCGCCATCGGTCCCTATCCTATGCAAGATTAATCCACTCTCTATCATTATATCTCACTTTCCTCAAATCCATTTTAATATTATCCTTCCATCTACATCTCGGCCTCCCCAAAGGTCTTTTTGCCTCCGGTCTCCAAACTAACACTCTATATGCATTTCTGGATTCGCCCATACGTGCTCCATGCCCTGCCCATCTCAAACATCTGGATTTAATGTTCCTAATTATGTCAGGTGAAGAATGCAATGCGTGCAGTTCTGCATTGTGTAACTTTCTCCATTCTCCTGTAACTTCATCCCTCTTAGCCCCAAATATTTTCCTAAGAACCTTATTCCCAAACATTCTTAATCTCTGTTCCTCTCTCAAAGTGAGAGTCCAGTTTCACAACCATATAGAACAACCGGTAATATAACTGTTTTATAAATTCTAACTTTCAGATTTTTTGATAGCAGACTAGATGACAAAAGCTTCTCAACCGAATAATAACAGGCATTTCCCATATTTATTCTGCGTTTAATTTCCTCCCGAGTGTCATTTATATTTGTTACTGTTGCTCTAAAATATTTGAATTTTTCCTCCTCTTCAAAGGATAAATCTCCAATTTTTATTTTTCCTTTTCGTACAATATTCTGGTCACGAGACTAATCATATACTTTATCATAATACACTGCTCTCTTAAATTGACTGAGTATATTGGATGTTAGTTCAGAAGCTTTCCCAAAATACGCTATGAAATGTTTTATATGAAGTAATTTTTTTCTCGAAGAAGAAGCAAAAACAAGCAAAATTTGTATTAAACCTTTTTGTTTGAAATATCTCAAAGAATAACCCCTTGAAATTAATGACATTATAGTTCACTTGTATACTTAGGCGTAATAGGTAGGGTAAGAAAGCCTAAATTGAAGTAGAATTGCGGAATACACGAATACTGTAAGACAAAATAGGAGTAAGATTGAAAAAGTGGCTGATAAATAAGTCTAATAGATAGATGGATGGATGAATAGACACATACAATGAAATACATTTATTTCAGCATATGGTGTGAATGCAGAAATTATTTGAACGCAGTCAATTTTAGAATATGGCGAAGTTCCAACACATAATTACCCACGTAAAAACGTAAGTCCAGAGCTGTACATTATGAACTAACGACCAGACATTATCAATAGTGGCATAAATTAGCCAGTGAAAGACCGTAACAAATGGCGAAGATAAATGATTTCTAACGTCAACTAGCAATTTCGTTTATGACCACACATGTTAGTCCACATTTCCCACACGTGTGGTGCCACATTACCTCGCAACACTGTCGACAGAAACATTACGGAGTCCTGTTTAATAGCAGAGGACCGCAATTCTTTTGCCAGCAGCAAAGTGAGGTCATTTTTTGCGTTTGCTAATATAGTGAATTAGCCGTTACTGCTTTACATAATATATTCCGTGGAACATTTAATTATGGTATTGCAATGTGTTTTATAAAATGTATTTGCAGTGTTACTTATTTTGACAGTAAATTAATGACACAAACAACAATTTATCCTTTAATATTTTGAACAAATAATTACTACAGTATTGCGTGGACACTGAATGAAGTATATATATGTAACAAGCCACAGCCGTAGCTCAGTCAGCAGAGGGATTTACCTTTTGGCCCGAAGATGTGCACGGGTGTGGATTCCGTTTCTGCTTGGCTAATTACCTGGTTCGGTATTTTCCGAGGCCTATTCCGAATCTCACCAGACCGGTGGAAAACAATGACGTCACGCGGCAGCGAAATAGGAAAAAACTGCTGGAAAGTTCGATGGCTGTCATGGCGGCTGTACAAGTTGTTGTCTGTGCTACGCTAGCAAGATTTGCGAAATTTCCGTACTGTCACCTCGTTCAAAGAAAGGAGAGCATAAACAATTTATTTCTTGAACTGGTCCGTTGACATGTTCGCTCATAAGCCATTAACATATTGTTTTTACGTTGTGCTCATTACAAACAATACAGCAGAACACACCGCCATGACACAACAGTGCACGATGTCATTCGTCTGCTAATTCCCGCCCTATACAAGAACCAATCAGATTCACTGATGGCGGCTGATGGATACTGTCACCACCTCTGCAAGCTGATGGAATCGGTGCGACACCGGTGGAGAATCAGTGACGTCATCGTTGAAATTCGGAAAACCGTGATACCATCAGATTGCTCAACTCTAAGATTCGGAATACGCTCTAAAGCTAGCTTAAGATAATAGTTCTTTTAAAAATAAACATACACATAAAACTGGAGATTCCAACCCTTTATCAGTAAAAAAAACAGCAGTTCGGAGTGCCTCAACTCTATATATTTGCACTAAATGCTTTCTCAGAATCTGGGAGGTCAGGTGCGTCGGTCATTTGACTTTGTTACAAATTGAAAGTAGGCTATTAATGAGAGATTTGGATCGGGTGTTAGGCAAGTCAAAATACTATTATGTGTGTGGCACGATAGTAATATGCGTTACAAGAGCGGTATGTTGATGTTTTCATATTTCAGGAAAAGATTTAAAAAGCGAAACGTAGTTGAGCTTTTTTAATTTCCGAGAACATGAAAACAAACATACCGCTCGTGTATCGTACATTATTTTGTGCGAAGATCGTTTATTACATACCTGAAAGACGAATTTCTAATTAGTTTCAATGAAATCTCCATCTTGGTTTCTGTTTAATCACGGCAACTTTGGAATATCAAAATATCTACCTTCAACATTGTTGCTATAAAACGTTTTCTGTGTTTACTATACTCCAGCAGGCCGTGATATACGTCTGTCTTTTTTTTCCCCCAGTCTATAAATGCGAACTTAAAACAAACGGTAAGGTTATGTAATGATTTATTTTTCATTTTAATATTTTAACAATATTATTTATATAGCATATTGCAGTAATAACATCGGCATCTGGAATCTTGTTGATTTTTTCACGGCTTCCTTAATGTTACTTGCATCAGGAATGCAATAAGTTTCGTGGAGTAGTAGACTTTACTTAATTTTTGCAAATATTTAAAAACAATAATTAACATTGCAATTTAGGTGAAATTACAATGGTAAGTTTCCAATTTATAATTATTACTATGTTAAACGTATCTAAAAATAATATGTTAAAAGCCTAAAGCAGTAAAATGAATGTGGCGCTTAAGCGGTAAGAAGAGGGAAATTGTTATGTGTGTTACGTTGGGAATACTGAATGTGGTATTTCACACTTACCTCGTATTGGTTTTGTGCGTATTTGCTTGGTTTCCGCACAAAACCAATCCGCGGGAAGTCTCAAATTCCACATTCAGTATTCCCAACCTAACACACATAACAATTTCCCTCTTCTTACCGCTTAAGTGACATATTGATTTTACTGCTTTAGGGTTTTAACATATTATTTTTAGAGATGTTCAATATAGTAATAATTATAATTTAGAAACTTACCACTGCAACTTCACCTAAATTGCACTGTTAATTATTGTTTTAAAATATTTGCAAAAATTAAGTAAACTCTACAAATCCACTAAAGTTACTGCAATCGTGATGCAAGTAACATTAAGGAAGCCGTGAAAAATTCAACAAACTTGCCGATGTTATTACTGCAATATGTTATATAATTAATATTGTTAAAATATTAAAATGAAAAATAAATCATTAGTCTACATAACCTTACCGTTTGTTTTAAGTTCGCATTTATAGACTGGGGGGAAAAAAAAGACAGACGTATATCACGACCTGCTGGAGTATAGTAAACACAGAAAACACTTTAAAGCAACAATGTTGAAGATAGATATTTTTGTTTTGCGAATTTGCCGTCATTGAACAGAAACCAAGATGGAGATTTCATTGCAACTAATTAGAAATTCCTCTTTCAGGTATGTAATAAACGATCTTCGCACAAAATAATGTACGATACACGAGCGGTATGTTTTCTTTCAATTCTCGGAAATTAAAAAAGCTCAACTACGTTTCGCTTTTTCAAACTTTTCTTCGAACTTGAAAACTTGAACATACCGCTCTTGTAACGCATATTACTATTCTAGGCAATCTTAAGGCACAAGAAAAAGCATAAATTGTGACAGAGGCAAATTATATTTGCAAGCTATACAATGGAGTGGAAATGGCAAATCGACTTTCCAGGGTGCATCCTCCCACTTCCACTGACCAATTAAATTGTTACGACATTTTTGTGAATTTAATGCATTAATAAATAATGATTTTAAATTACATATTTTATTAATATTAAGTATTTAATTACATATTTCCCCGATATTTACTATATTTTTATGTACATATTTTGCTCTTTGATATTGCATAAAATCCGGGGTCTAGTAATAAATATTTCTACTGATCGTCACGTCCCAGTTGCTAAAGGACAATGAGATGGTGAGACGGTTATAATTGAGCAATGGTAGAATTAAAATATCTCTGAAGCGAAAAGCCACAAAAATATATACAAAATCCATAAAACATCAGATACAGGACCCCTTTTTTAAGAGATTACCACCAGCTGACTATGTTTGACTGGGGCTTTATAAGTTACGTCTCTATGTGTAAGGCAATATGCAAGTAAACTACTGTAAAAGAGTTGATAGGCTACATTTCAATTAATCTTCTATAAGAGAATCCTAACCACACACAAAATAATATGCGTGTTACGGCTTTATGTAGCAAAAAAGAGCTTTTTTTTTCGAAATGGATCATACACATGCCTGTTCTGCAAAGGATAATATTACGGAAAATTAGTTCTGAATTTACACAGTTTTTTTATGGGAATAGCTACATGTACCTCGAACGGGCGATATTGATGTATTATATAGAGTTGTATTTGTATCGTATTTTTTTTTCCGTATCAGTGCTCTGATTTCATTTGAAAAGAGTATCACTTTCACAAAAATGTTCTTTGTTTGGGATCAGAACAGTCACAAAGCAACGTATTCATGTGCAGTAAACAGACGTTCATTTAGGCTTTTTTTTTTTGTTTAAGTATTTTATGTCTCATTAACGCGGTGGTACTGCGCAGGCGGATCAAGTTCTTGTAAACTTTTACTTGATTTTACATTACATTATAATGTAATGAGGAAAGGAATTATGATAATTCTACAGAATAACTAAACTAAAGGAGAAACCATTTTTCTTTAACAATTGAATGCTACCAATAGCATAGAGAACTAAGCTTGTGGTTTTATTTTCAGACACCCAATACTTTCCACAAAATAAGTTCGTACTATTCACCTGTTGTATGTCGTCATGAATGGACTATTACCACCATATTGCCCATATCGGACGTCAGAACCAAAAGAGGGCAAATAAAAAAAATTATTACTAAATGCTCTGTTTACGCTATCTCGTTTCTTTCCAAGTCTCTCTCGAATCTTCTAATGTTCTCTGTGTCTCAGTTATATTCATGTAATCCATGGGTGCCAAACTCCTATAGAACCAGGAGATATTGAATGTCAAGCATGCTCTGCTACGGTCAATAATTTTCCATATAAAATAAGAAAAACGACCTTAAAGAATATGCGCTGCGGGTTGCTTACGCGAGGGGTTACCTCGTACGAGCTACTGGGTGTTCATTTCAAAGTGTGTCATGACGTCATTGTTGTGAGTCAGCGATTTGAAGCGAGTTTCAGCTTTTATGTCAGAGAAGTTGCCTATTAATCAGGCATTCAATCTGAACTTGAGAATGTGTACGATATAACTTTAACGTCGTAGCAACAGATAGTGGCCTGTACCGTCTGTGTGCTACCATAACCTCTTTCGAACTGTGTTTTGCTCGGGCAAGTCATACGCAGGGTATTTGTTATCATCGGTTGCGTACGGCAACATTCCACAACACAAATCAGATGCTCCGTGTCCATGTTGACCGTCGACGTTAATGTCACCAAATACGTAAGAAATCGTCTTAACCCTCTCCCCATTTCCCGATGGTAAGGAAAAAACTCACCTCAGTACGTGTTTCCAAACAGTTCACATTCCTGCCACTACTGGCGTTACCGTACGTATCGGTACGTACTCTTCAGAATGAACGCCGTACTTGCTAGGCAACTTCTCTGGGACATAGGTAATACGCCTCTGCGGAAGTGTAGGAAGAATGAATTGTCTAGGCTCATCGGCTAGCCACATGACGGCATACAGCGAGCCATGACACACTTTGAACTGAACACGCAGTACACTATGCTGTAATCACTGAGTAAATTTAGTTGCAAATGTTTATTATAAATAATTACTTACCTACGGTAGACGCGAGCTAACGTCCTTTGGAACTAATGGCGGATGAATTAATCATTCAGCCAACTTGGCACGTGCTGTTGAAATGTAAATTAAGTATTTACTTAAATTTGCTTAAGAGGTCTAGGTGCCAATTATTTCTGGACAGTGTGGGGTTGGAGGCCTGGATCACAGTAACAAGAAAGAATTTTTATTCCTGGTATATATAGAGGTTATTGTCGAAGGAGGTACTATTTCTACATAATTAAGAGTTAAGTTTTACATTTAAATGGTGATCAGTTCGCTCGTGACTTCTGATCGGAACAGTATGGCGATAATATATCCGTTCATAACTACGCATAACAGGTGGATAGTTTTAGGTTATTCTGTGTAAAGTGTTGGTTACCTCATTGATTTATTTTTTATCCTTTTATATAATTCACAAAGTTCAGTTCAATGGCTGAGTGGCAAGAAAAAAGCCCTTCATTGTGAGGTGAACAAAAAAAAAAAAAAAGAGGCTGCAGTTTGCTAGGGAATATGTAAATAAAGATGTTTCTTGGTGGAATGGCGTAATTTTTTCAGACGAGAGCAGTATAATGTTTTTGATTCAGTTGGCAAGATAAATGTGTGGCGGAAGGCAAACGAAGAACTTTAAATGAAGAATTTACAGCCACTGTGAAATATGGAGGAAGCAGCATCATGATCTGTAGTTGCATCTCTGCAGCAGGAGTTGGAAAGATGACACAAATGGAGGGGATAATGAAGCAGGAAGACTATCTTCGTATATTGAAGCAACACTTACACAGAAGTGCAAACAAATTGGGCATAAGACACTTTTAAACTTTACCGGAATAACACCCTAATCATAAATCCTATCTTATGAGGAGCTGGCTCCTGATAATCGTCTCAAAGTTATTGACACCCCTCCCCAAAGCCCTGACCTAAACCCCATATAAAATCTCTGGGCTGAGCTAAAATCATGAACACGAAAAACACCTTGAAATTCAAAAGATGGATTAGAAGAAAAAATATAGAAGGAATGGGCTAAAATACCCACTGAAAACATTAAAAAATACATTTATAATATGCCACAACGCTTGAGAGAGGCTTTAAGAAGAAGAGGATATGCTACAGGTCACTAAATGTTATTTGTTTAGTTTCTACAGAGGCTGAATTTAGTTAAAAGTTGAAGTGGCCGAATATTAAAGTGATTGTGACAATTGTAAATTTTTTGTTATGAATTTATTTTTATGCTTTATAATGAGGAATAGACTGATTAATTTTTTTAGTAGTATCTTGAAAGAGGAATTGTTGAATTTATATTTTTTGTTGTTTGTTGTTTGAGTTACATTTGAAGCCGCCATATTTTAACATAACGTCTTTTACGCACTGACTCAAGTGTCTTACAGTACTGTGGAACTAAAAGGGATAAAAGCCGGGAATAAAGACTCATTATTCTTTCCTTTCTTTCTTAGGCCTATATATCCATTACCTCTTTTTCTCCTTTCTCGCCTCTTTCTCACTTTCTACTACTCCAATTACATTTTTATAGCAACACATTATTTATATATCTTACTTTTACTTACCATATTCTAATCACCGAGAATAGATCCAGGAAACTTCTGCTTGGTATTCTCTCAACTTAGCCTTTAGACGACTATTCACCACGAGCACATTTGATGTGTGGGTACCCGCTGCTTGCTCCGTGTCTTGACTGGGCAGACGATCAGACCACCTTTCAGGTATATTGGGTCAGTGGTGAGTTCATCACGGCAGAGCACGTGGAGTATAGCAAGTGGAGGAGCAAGGAGACCCGACCTGGTAGTTCGTGCCATGAAGATACTTTATAAATATAATTAACGGCCGTACAACATGACTGCTGTTTAATACAATTTATTATTACAACAATTAAGACATTACAATGCTTAACACGTGGCCACGTGATAATAATAATAATAATAATAATAATAATAATAATAATAATAATAATAATAATGATAATAATAATAATAATAATAATAATAATAATAATAATAATAATAATAATAATAAACATTTATTTATACTGTCAGAGTTAAGGCCATAGGGCCTTCTCTTACACTCTACCACCAAGTCACAGAGTATACAAGCACTGAATATTTAACAAAAAGTTAAAGAACAGAATGCTAACATATTACTAATAATAATAATAATAATAATAATAATAATAATAATAATAAACATTTATTTATTTATACTGGAGAAGGTGTTAAGGCCATAGGGCCTTCTCTTACACTCTACCACCACGTCACAAAGTATACAAGCAGTGAAAATTTAACAAAAAGTTAAAGAAGAGAATACTAACATATTACAAATAATAATAATAATGATAATAATAATAATAATAATAAACATTTATTTATTTATACTGTCAGAGTTAAGGCCATTGGGCCTTCTCTTACACTCTACCATCACGTCACAGAGTATACAAGCAGTGAAAATTTAACAAGACATTAAAGAACAGAATACTAACATATTACTAATAATAATAACAATAATAATAATAAACATTTATTTATTTATACTGTCAGAGTTAAGGCCATAGGGCCTTCTCTTACACTCTACCAGGTCACAAAGTATACAAGCAGTAAAAATTTAACAAGAAGTTAAAGAACAGAATACTAACATATTACTAATAATAATAATAATAATAATAATAATAATAATAATAATAATAATAATAATAAACATTTATTTATTTATACTGTCATAGTTAAGGCCATAGGGCCTTCTCTTACACTCTACCACCACGTCACAAAGTATACAAGCAGTGAAAATTTAACAAGAAGTTAAAGAACAGAATACTAACATATTACAAATAATAATAATGATAATAATAATAACAACAATAATAATAATAACATAACAAAATCGACACGAAACAAATGAAAATTTTACCATAATAGAAAAAAGAAAGTAAAATACAGTTCTAAAGATTGGAATATAATAAAAGCAACTCAGTTGGTATAAATAGTTAATAGGGAAAATATAAGGAAGAATACAATAAAATGGAATGTAATAAAATAATAATAAGAAAGAAGAACAATATACGAAAATAAAATAAAATCCACAATAAAAAGGGTATGATAATAAATTCATCTGGTGATCAAGAGAACAAAAAAAAAAAAAAAAGGAGATGAATTCATTCACGTATGATGAAATTAGGGGAGGAAGGAGACGTTGAAAAACCTAATGTCATCGAAAGAGGTATTTTTTGAGTTGTTATATTGTTACGGTATGTTTTTTATTTTATTTCGTAGGTTATTTTACGACTCTTTATCTTAGGTTATTTAGCTTCTAAATGAGATGGTGATAATACCGGTGAAATGAGTCCAGAGTCCAACACCGACAGTTACCCAGCATTTCCTCATATTGGGTTGAGGGAAAACCCCGGAGAAAACTTCAAACAGGTAACTTGCCCCGATCGCCAATCGAATTCGGGCCATCTGGTTTCGCGGCCAGACGCGCTAACCGTTACTCCATAGGTGCAGTCTTACGATGCTATAATTTAGTTTAATGATACATTATATTTTATAGACTTCTTGAAATGTTTATTTAAGCCAACTCTGATTTTTTTCAAGTTGGTTATTTAACGACGCTGTATCTACTACGAGGGTATTTAGCGTCGATGAGATTGGTGATAGCGAGATGGTATTTGGCGAGATGAGGCCGAGGATTCGCCATAGATTACCTAGCATTCACCTTACGGTTGGGGAAAACCTCGGAAAAACTCAACTACGTAATCAGCCGAAGCGGGGATCGAACCCGCGCCCGAGCGCAACTTCAGACCGGCAGGCAAGCGCCTTAACCGACTGAGTCACGCCGTTGGCTTAACTCTGATTTACTTTTAATTTTATTGTAGATCTGGACTGTAATATAAAGTGATATAATATAATATTGTTTTATTTGATGTTCAGTCTAATTGACATATCACAATTTAAAAAAAAAATTAATGAAATTAACATATGTAAATGATCATTGGTATTATAAAACTTAAGCAAACGTTTTCGCCCTTCAGGCATCATCAGGCATTTTTTTATACAATATCTTGTACATTTTATGCCTTGTTGTGGAATCTATACAAACTAATTAAAACACAACCTATAATATAATGTTGAACCAACTATTTGAGATAAACTTTTGATGATTAACGATCTAAAATATAAAATACAGGTATAAAATGTAATATATAAATAAAATTGTAGCTGACCTGTCTGTCTTATATTTAAATTATGACATATGAAATTGCAAACGTGATGAAACTATTTGGTTCTTCTTTAAACTTCATAATAGCTTCCATTAGTTGAATATTTGTTGCGAGTCTTGGTCTCTGGTACATCACTCGTTTTTTAGTGAAGCATTCTGAAATGTTTGCTTAAGTTTCATAGTACCATTGATCATTTACATATGTAAATGTCATTAATTTTTTAAAATTGTGATATGTCAATTAGACTGAACATCAAATAAAACAATATTATATTATATCATATTGTATTGACTATCTGAATATCTTCCATCATGCTTTCTAAGGTGTAATATAAAGGATTCAATCATTCATATCATTTTATATGTTCTTCGATAAAAGAACGGATATTGTTCAGTGTAGCACAATTAGTCATTCCTATTCGAGACGTGGATCAACATCTTTGTGTGACAGAGGAATTTTTAGATATATTATGAAGAATATTATTAGTAACATGTTTTCATTGTTGTATAATAAAGTAGTTTTATTTATGGTTGGACTATTAAAATGAAATGATTGCATAACGTGTGCTTCACTACATCTTCTGTTACTGCACGTTTCTGCAAAATATATCGCTTCATGAGAACAATGTAAGACCACAGTATCGCCAATGTAAGTCTACAGATGACGTAAAGAGCTCACTTGTTCCTCACACAACCCGCTGCTCCCCGCATCAACCCGCTTTCCATACCCGTACACGGCGACCCGTTTACTACAACATTGTTGAGATTCGTTTGCAAGACATACCTTCGATAATGTCTGTCAACTATCACTACAAATTAATCGATTCATGTAAGTCGTAATATTTAAATTCTTTCAATTTAAATGTTACGAACGATATTCGTATAGGTTATTACTCAAAAGTTCACACTGACATTTCATTGATTATATATGCGTGTACAGTGACATGGACGAACAGTTTTTACAAGATATTGATAGAGTCTATGCTGGATACGACCAAACCGGTTTAAAACCGAAGAAGTAGCACTGCAACTAAGGACAAAGTACGAGAGAAGACAGCGAGTAAGATATAAGATGAGCACTAAAATAGCATTGTCTATATAGAATATTTGTGTATTATTACTTGCTCTACTTGCAAAGACGATATTCATTTCGTATATGGTATTACGGTGGCTTAAGTCCTCTTCTGAAACAGCCCACTCTATTATTTTTGCCATAACCTTGTAAATTAAGCCCAAACGGTAAAAAATCGACATAATTCATAACGTAGGTACATTTCCACGTACATACCATTGCGAATACAAAAACGTAATTGTGAGTCAACGGCGTATTATGCTTAACTATACTATTTTCTATATCTGATGTCCATTAACTTGAATAACACTGTTTATACGCAAGTCTAGTTTTTCAGATAAAGCTCCCTGTAAAGCAGATTTGAATAATTTCAAGGAAAAATTGTTCCTGGATAGACACCCGGCCTCGGAACAATTTTTCCCTTGAAATTATTCACTGTTTATACACGCCTGAAACAAAGTCGAGATTTCGCCGCTCAACTCTGACTGAGTTATGCAAAATTTTAATAAACACATGCTTTCCATTAATTCACTGGTCAACAGTGATTTTGTTAAATGTAAAATGTCTGCTATTTCTTACGTAATTTCATCTGCTGAGTTCAGAAATGAAGTCAGAATTTTTCTACCACCCAATATTGTTTTGTAAATTTAGAATAACTGGTTTATTTTTATTGCTATATACAGTCCTTAACATGCTAGTGGAAAAAAATTCAAAATATAATTTTATTGACCTATAACTTTATATCATTGTTACCTGTGAAGTAAGAATCCATAACAATGAATTTTATTCCTCATAAGACTGTGAGAGTTAGTAGCCTATTAATAATTCTCAGTTTGAATTGGAACTTATATTCATGAAACAAGTTTCATAACCTGTTTTCCTGTTTTCCCTTTGTACTAATTTTAAGTGTGGTAAAAGTATCTTATAAAGTGAAAATTTTTTTTTTATTTTACCACGTTATTTTACGACGCTTTATCAACATCTTAGATTATTTGGCGTCTGAATTAGATGAAGGTGATAATGCCGGTGAAATGAGTCCAGAGTCCAGCACCGAAAGTTACCCAGCATTTACTTATATGTGGGTTGAGGGAAAAACCCGGAAAAAACCTCAACCAGGTAACTTACCCCCTACCGGGAATCGAGCTCGGGCCACCTGGTTTCGCGGCCAGACGCGCTAACCGTTACTCCACTGTGGACTAAAGTGAAATATACCTCAAAATGTTGTGTAAATCACATGAACAATTTTTGTTACGTTTGTGGTTAGGTAACTTTGAAAGCACACAGGCGAATTTATACTATACTAGTTAAAAGAGCTTACGAGTGATATTTTGATTGCAAAATAGATGAGGACAGGAACTAGGCCTCTGAAATCTGTTGTGCTCTATGTAATTCTATTAACTGGTTAGCTGAAAGAAACCCGTCATATGCTTTTTCTAGTTCCAATGTTATGCCGAGAACCTAAGAATCATTAAACAGACTGTTACTTTCTAGGAACCACAGATGAGGAGATTATAGAGAACTTGTCAGCGAGCTGAGTCAGTACTATAACGTGATGGGGTGTCATGTGTCTCTCAAAATAACTTCTTGGATTCTCGTCTAATTCTTCTTTCCTCAAAACCTTCGGGTAGTGAACGACGAACGTGGGAAGCGTTTTCATTAGGGTTTTTCTGAAATGGAAAGGCGATACGAGAAAGACAATGGAGTCCAAATATTCTGGCAGACTACTGCTGGACACTCAAAATAGATGTTTCTGAAGCCAAGTATAGCCTAAAGTATATTTCACACATATTTTAGGTAAATAAATATGATTTTAGGTAAAATGTTACAAGATATCAATACTAGAAAAGTTTCAACTATATTTAAAAAATCTGGGTGATAGAACAATTTTGAAAACAGAATATAAATGAGCACGAAAAATACTATAAGCATCATTCATTTTTTATTTTTTAACAAAATATATGTTTAATTTTGTTGACCAGTGATTTATTTTTCATTATTAGATAAATACTTTCATTAAAAGTTTAACCAGTTGCAGTAATGTAATAAATAATAATCTTATTGTGCATACACGTGAAAGTTGTTCACAGTGAATAGTTTATTTAATCGTTGCTATGGAATCTAGTGAAGGGGGTAATAAACACCCCACAACATCAAAAAGGAAATGATTCAGCGTATTGATGCTATAAAAAATATGAACGTCCAAAACATCGAAAACGTAAGTATACAATTTGTTTTGGAAATGAACGTGACTTCAAGCTCTGGTTGGGACTTGACAAGCAGGATGTATTCAAGGCCCTTTTGTAAACTTTGTAATGATTCGATGAGACCAGACAATTTTTCTTATAACCACATGAAGTCGAATAAACACACAGCTGCTCATCAATATTGTTAACAAATTTCCCATTTGCTATTTTTAAGTAGGTTTTTTTTACGACGCTTTATCGACATCTTAGGTTATTTAGCGTCTGAATGAGATGAAGATGATAATGCTGGTGAAATGAGTCCGGGGTCCTGCACCGATAGTTACCCAGCATTTGCTCGTAATGGGTTGAGGAAAAATCCCGGAAAAACCTCAACCCGGTAACTGTCCCGACCAGGAATCGAACCCGGGCCACCTGGTTTCGCGGCCAGAAGCGCTAACCATTATTCCACAGGTGTGGACTTCGGGTTTCTTAAAAGCCATTTGTAAGTAAGTATGAAGGATTCGGAGCCACAAGCGGCTAAGCGCCATATAATAAAATCGGAGAAAACAAGAGTTAAAGTTAAATGATTACCATAATTCAATGAAACATATACCAAGTAATATAAATTATGCACATTAAAACTAAATGATATATCAATCTTCATTACTTTACTTTAACCCTTGCTATCTTCGTTTTTAATAAATGGCGCTTGGCCCACTATGGCTCTGAACCCTTCATTCTATTCACTCGTTAGGCATCATTTTATAATATGAGATAAATGTAAATATGTTCTAATACACAGGGACATCATTTTATTTTTACTTCAATTTATATTGTACCTGAGTTTTTGAATGTACTTCACTCCCACCCCTTCTACTAATGAAGTTCCAACTGTCCTCCATACAGAACCAAGACCGCATATAGTAAACAGCACTGAGTTAGTGAGTATAGTACGTTCCAGAAAGAGCTTTCAATATTGAATCATATTTTCGCACAGGTACTGTCCGTTTACCTACGTCGCATCCCGATTTCCCCCACCTGTTTCTGCTCGCCCCTCTGTAAAAGATGGCCTGTCTTAGTTCTTTTCCGAAAACATTAATTTCTGTTAGGAATTGGACGTTTACGTAATATTATACAACTGTTTAAAATAACTTAAATAAAAGGGCCTCGTTAAGTAATTAACTGTCACGTGATTTCCCCCCTTTCTACGATCCTCCGGCATAACCACTTGGACAGACAGTAGATAGCATGTCTGAGTAATTTTATCTGTGCGGGTCGGGCAGAAGTGAAGATTGAATTTACAGTACGTAAGGTACTCTTTATGGAGTAGGTACAGAATTATTTCAGCATGAGTTACTAGTACGAAGAACGAAACTGGCAAATGGAATTAGATACAATAGTCTATAGTGCGATAATATGCACAAAAGAACTGAAACCTGTATCGAAATGAACGGCCACCATTTTAAAAAATGTGTTTAAATATCCATATTATGATTATTTATGAATTTAACTTCATACTTTATATTGTACGCTAATGTGCTGTAGACAGTATAATATACACTGCATAATGAATACGTTCGCATGGATAACTCAGTTACGGTCAGCGCGTCTGGCTGCGAAACCAGGTGGCCCGGGTTCGATTCCTGGTCGGGGCAAGTTACCTGGTTGAGGTTTTTTCCGGGGTTTTCCCTCAACCCAATACGAGCAAATGCTGAGTAACTTTAGGTGCTGGACCCCGGGACTCATTTCACCGGCATTATCACCTTCATATCATTCAGACGCTAAATAACCTAGATGTTGATACAGCGTCGTAAAATAACCCAATAAAATAAAATAAAAGAAAAAGGTAACTCAGGTCGTGAGTAAAAACACTTATTCTTAATACAGTACTGCATTTTGACTAAACAAAAACCTAATGAAAATGATCGAATTCAAAATTGCGATATTTCCTACTTTATGTAAATGGATGAACTACTTTTCTTCCCTCCTATACCTAGTAAAGTGATTTGTTTGTGTTTTACGCCAGTATCATCGAAGTACGGTCGTGGAAGGGGATAGCAAACGGTGTTTCCGGTTCTCTAAAGGTATAGCCAGGTTAATATTAAAAATGTTAGTAAAATAAAATGATGTCCCTGTACTATTGATATCCAGACCTGTTTACATTGAGAATCTTCATAACTTCTATCAATTATGATACTCAAGTAAAACATTTATAATGTAGCACTAATGTAGCCTAGGTCTATTGATATAATGTACTCTATTTTTTTTTTGTCTTTTTTTACGGAGGAACCGAAGGCTTACACTTCAGTCTGGGGCTAACTGTGCTTACCATTCCAGTTCTGTGTATTATAGCTTACTTGTAGTCGAACGGCCTCGCTCTTGTACAAGTATGCACTGTGAATGTAACTAGGAGTATGATATGGATGATATATGAATTAATCATCGCGTCGTAAAATAACCTACTAAAAAAATAAGAAACCCGGAGGTTCATTGCCGCCCATACATAAGCCCGCCATCGGTCCCTGTCCTGAGCAAGAGTAATCCAGTGTCTACCAGCATATCCCACCTCTATCAAACCCATTTTAATATTATCCTCCCATCTATGCCTCGGCCTCCCCAAAGCTATTTTTTCCCTCCAGCTTTCCAACTAACACTATATACATTTCTGAATTCACCCATGCGTGCTACATGCTCTGCCCATCTCAAACGTCTGGATTTAATGTTCTTAATTATAAAGTGTGGGGTGTAGCATTGTATGGGGCAGAAACATGGACATTACGACGGAGGGAAGAGAAGCGACTAGAAGCATTGGAAAAGTGGATATGGAGGATGAAGGAACGCGTGAAATGGACAGACAGAATAAGAAACGAAGCTGTGTTGGAAAGAATGGATGAAGAAAGAATGATGCTGAAACTAATCAGAAAAAGGAAAAGAAATTGGCTGTGTCACTGGTTGAGAAGAAACTGCCTTTTGAAGGGTGCACTGGAAGGAATAGTGAACAGGAAAAGACTTCGGAGCAGAAGAAGATGTCAGAGGATAGACGACATTAAGATATATGGGTCATACGAGGAGACGAAGAGGAAGGCAGAAAATTGGAAAGACTGAAGAATGCTGAGTTTGCAGTGATAGATCTGCCCTTGGGCAGAAAAAAATGAATGAATGAATTACAGTAGAACCCCGATTATCCGTCACCCTATTAACCGATTGCGGATTATCCGACTGTCCATTTCAGGATCTTTTTTTTTCTTCAGAAATAAATCACTTATATGAAGCACTGTTTTGTACATCATATTAGTAGGTTCTACATATGTTTTGCTAGAGAGTGTTATTACAAGCCTCTATCGTTACACAGCATTGTCTACTGTTCAAGTTGCCGTTCTATAATATAACTTGTATAAAAAATGTCTTCCACGAGTGTTAACAGAAAACGTGTTGTGCTTAAGTATCGAAAAAAGCGGAAATAATTGAATGATTTGAGAAAGAGAAGCTGTGGCTCATCTCGCATCAGAATACGAGATTGGAGTTACAACTGCGCGATTTAATAAAAAAACAAGGATAAAGTGTAAAAAAAGTATGCAAATCTACAATATAAGATCTCCTTTATTCCTATCTTTCCTGAGACAGTCATTACAAAGGGCTTCCTTGTCCCTTAAAATCCCGTCGTTTACAACCAGACTTAAATGAGTGAACTTCTGATCCATTAACGAGTGTGTTAAATACAAGACCATGAAGGAAATTACAAAAACTTTTATGGTACGGATTATCCGATTTTTTCGATTAACCATTCAGCTCATATCCTTCATTGCCACGGATAACAAGGTTCTACTTACTAGGTCCCTAATTCCTTGGAATTTATGTTTCGCCTGTAAGGAAAATGGGATCAGTATTTGAGAAAAATTAAATTGAAAATCATCAGTTAGTTATGATGAAAATGACGATGTGACATCCACATAGAGTAGTAAATTGTATGAATGTAGATACCCATTCAATTTTCATCTTGCGAGTCGAACGCTCGTAAGAATGAGCATGTTTACCAACAAATTGATCACTGTGTTTATGTGGCGGAAGCAGCCGAGAGTATCCGAAGCAGGAGTGCGTACAGAGATATAGGTAGCGCTGCCTCCGTCTCGACCGGCTCATTCGAGTGTTTGTGTGGCTACCGAGCGGTTGGGAATGGCGGTCGGAAAGCTTGCGCTTCTGTGCGTGGTGCTAGGGTGTTCAGTGGTCGCAATGGGTGCACCTACTCCCCCCGATGGGGGAGGGGAGCCTTGTCAGCCGGACAAACTCACCGTCTACAAAGTGGTGTTACAGACCTTCTGGACAAGGGATCAATTCCCGAAGCACTACCCGGACTGGAGACCCCCTGCACAGTGGTCTAAGCTAGTCGGTGAGTATGCAGTTGTTTTTTTTATAATGCAAAAAGTGTAGTTTTTTTTTTACTATCAGCTATCACTCTAGTAAAAAAATGAACACGTTATATGCACTTGACCAATGAGAAGAGTGATAGAGCGAGAATTGTTTTTAAGATAAAAACTCTGTATTTTTTTTTTTTTTTGTGTGAGTACAAGAAGTGTGCTCATCCTAAGGGCGGGATTAGATGTTCGGGACTTAAGGAAACGTGACAGGTCTACTGACTCTATAAAGTCCTTCGTTTCGAGGAATTGAATTCGTTCCTTTTTCAAATCTTCTGTTCAGTTTCGTCTGCAGTAATATAACAACGAGCGATTAAGGAAGTTAACTCCAAAAGTCACGCTTCCTTAATAACATAGTTGCGGTAACTCGGAAGTAACAGTTTATGAAATTTACACTAAGCGATGTAAAAAAATTTAATCAGAATTTCTGTGAAGGCTATATTTTAGTGTATTGACTTCCATATAAACAACAGTTTTAGTTAATTTCGTGTCGACAATTTTAATTTGTTAGCTGCGAATATTACATTTTCTCTTATTTCATCCGTAGTCTTAATAAACTTTCTTTCATTAGCGACGTAACTGCTGTAGATAATAAAACAACGTTTAAATACTGATAGAATTCTTAAGTTAATGAATGGGAAATATCTGAAGTTGAATTGGAACACACGATTTCAATTCATTTTGTGTCGACTGTTTAAATGTGTGGTATTAAAATAAGGTCATCTTTTAACTCCATCTACAATGACAGTCGTTTATTAAAGCAAACATTCAATTTGTTTTCCTTAGCAACGTAACTACAGTTTAAAGCAAGGTGAAAAAACTAAAATGACATTTTAGTGAGCAAATATTTAAAAGAAAATTTTACGATACCGGAAGAACTATTATTCCTAATTTCTGTTCGCTTGATTTGATGCATGAATTTTATTATTTCGAATTATGTAGTACTGACTGTTAACTCCCTGAATAGCGCTGTAACTGTTATTTAAAGAAAACTAATCTTAAAAAATATTGTTACCATAGCATCATAACTACGATAGATAGTAAAATAGCTGTGAAGTTGTTGGTAAAAAAATGCGATGGTATTTCTTTACATTCTGTGTAAGAATTCACGTCGCTAACTGAATGAATAATAAATTCTATCGGAAATAAGCATTTTAATTATAATAATTTTTAAGTTAAACTGTGTTCCCTTTAACTAATATTCCATACTTAGATTCGTCTCCAACAGTGATGTACAACGATTATTTAAGGAAACTGATTTTGAAAAATAGCATATCTATCACAGTAAGAAGATAACTAATATTCAATACTAGAAATGTGTTATAGCAAGTGATGTGAGATAATTTATGGTCTGTGCCGTATAATTATGTTTCGTGATAAATTGTATCCGTTATTTTGAATGTACAATTTCAATTATTCTAGAATTAAGGCGCCGTATGTTAAAATCAATCATCATTATATACACAACAATGTGTGATTGCAGACAGATGATCTCTACGTCAAGTGACTAGCGAGTGGCATAGTTGTCTCAGCTAGGAAACACGATGGAATGAAAACCATATCTGTTTAGCAAGAAGCGAACGCGCAACTTTAATGCTACCGGGAAACCACTACCGTAGCTTTGAATTCTGCTTAGGGCATGGCTGTTAGTTGTTGACGTGATACCTATGATGTCTTAAAAAGTACGACCGACAACATGCCGACCCCAATTTTCGAGAGCCAACTGTGTTTGCCTAGTGTTAGATCGACAGAAAACCCAGATATAAATTTCGGCCAAAGTTCTTCCCATGTCAGTGTCGTAAAATGATGTAGAATTGAAAGATCATTGCATTAACGGGACGACACGACGTATTACAGCACGATGTTACCTAGTGTCATTGATATCTTCTAGTAGGTATGTGCTCACCCTATTGAAATTACCCATGAAGTTCTGTGTTGCGTATGTCAACCAATCAGTCATAGGTACGTATTATTATTGAAGTCCGAGTTTATATGCAAAATGAGTGTATCACATAGCATTTCGTAACTTCTACGCAAGTTATACTTTCGGTCACAATTATTATAGTTTGGTGTACATTTTACGTATGTTTGTCCGTGGATATTTCGGTTGAAGCAACATGTTTCATGAATTGTATTATAGCCTAATAGAGCATGTATACCTTTACTAATATTTTAGAGTTCACATTTATTAAAAACTGGCATTTTGTTTTATAGTACCAGTTACTGGAGTAGATTATTATTATTATTATTATTATTATTGTTATTATTATTATTATTATTATTATTATTATTATTATTATTTCAATTTAAACCACATAGAGGGATTTAGAAGGGTCCTATTGCAGGCGGTCTTGGAAATTCCTGATGTCGCAGAACGGAATACTGTACCTATTTACTGCAAATGGAATATTATTATTACTATTATTATTACCATCATTATTATTATTATTATTATTATTATTATTATTATTATTGTTGTTGTTGTTGTTGAAATATCATCTCGCCATCACCAATCCCATCGACGCTACATAACTTCGTAGTTGATACAGCGTCGTTAAGTAACCAAGCAAAAAAGAAAAAATGCATTTTTCATAATTTATGGGGATTACCAAGATATTAATGTCACACAATTTTAAATTGAATGAATAACATATGAAAACAAATCACATTATCAGTGACAAAATTAGATTATGATGTTAAGCAAGAGTATATTAGGAATGACCTAAGCAGTGCCTAAAATTGTTGCCTGTAATGCATTCAAGTTTGGGGCTTCATGAATGGTGGAAAGAAGTTCAATCAATTTTTTTCTGTAAGTTTTCTTAGAACACGAGTGATAAGCGGTGTGGTGGTAGATTTTACTCTCCGCATACGTTTCATTTCTATTTCCTTTTCTTATTATGTTTCGTATCAATGCTATAGTTCATACACAAGTTTATTTTATTTTTTTACTTGGTTATTTAATGACACTATCAACTACGAGGTTATTTAGTGTCTATGAGATTGGTGATAGTGAGACAGTATACTGTATTTGGCAAAATGAGGCCGAGGATTCGCCACAGATTACCTGACATTTGCCTTACGGTTGGGGAAAACCTCGTAAAAAACCCAACCAGATAATGAGCTCAAGCGGAAATCGAACCCGCGCCCAAGCGCAACTCCGGATCGGTAGGCAAGCACCCTAGTCGACAGAGCTACGCCGTTTACATAAGTTACTTAAAGGGAAACTTAATATAAGAAAATTTTCCGATCACGAAATACGTGACATAACACATTCATAAATGCATAAGAAATACTGTAGGTTTATAGAAGAAAACAGATGTTGTTTAATGAACAGTAGTAGCATAATAGCTGTCTAGCAGAGGAATTCCTAAAAGCCTATGTACAGACAAATAAAGATAATTTTAATCCATTTTATTTCTGTGATTTGAATCCATTTCATATAAAATTAGATTGCTTGTTTGGTGCTGCTGTGTGCTATAAAGCTGGCATTAAAGAAAGGTTTGTTTTTCTTAGAAACGTTACAGTTTCAGTTATGACACGCTGCTGTGATGATACTGTAAACCTAACTGACGAATAAAAACACGGAAGGAGGGGATTGTCGTCTATTTTTAGGTAATATTAGCTCGGGAACAGTGCCACGGATCCTTAATGTGGGATTTGTCGTCTACCATAAAACCATGCCGTAGAAAAAAAAAAGCGGTAGATAAAAAAGAGCAAGTTCGTTCTGTCACAATCCATTGAGAATGAAACGTTACCATGAATTTCTTTAATTTTAACTTTTTATTTGTTTATATTGACCTCCATTGCTGGCTGGAGTGGTAGTTTCCGCTATAAACCTAGCGGTCTCTGACTCGAGTCCTGATAGGAAACTAAGAGTTCTCTCCTCCTCTCTCTCTCTCTCTCTCTCTCTCTCTCTCTCTCTCTCTCTACACACACAGTCAGAGACTGTGCTCGTTCCTTATCGTTTTAAAGCACAAGTTCTCAACCTTTTGAAGATTGTGAGCACAATCCACATGTAGGCCTAATACTATTGAGCGAGCACCATGAAATCGAATAGGTTCAATAGGCCAATATGAAAACATAAATAAAATAAATCAATAAACAAATATATTTTTAAATCACTTACCAGGATAATGATGCCTTTGAACTTGAACGTTACTCAGAATTAGTGATGTCCAAGGAGAAGTCTCTTGTATCTACACGTAAACAGTCCTTACTTACTTACAAATGGTTTTAAGGAACCCGCAGGTTCATTGCCGCCCTCACATAAGCCCGCCATTGGTCCCTATCCTGTGCAAGATCAATCCAGTCTCTATCATCGTATCCCACGTCCCTCAAATCCATTTTAATATTATCCTCCCATCTACGTCTCGGCCTCCACAAAGGTCTTTTTCCTTCTGGTCTCCCAACTAACACTCTATAAGCATTTCTGGATTCGCCCACACGTGCTACATGTCCTGCCCATCTCAAACGTCTGGATTTAATGTTCCTAATTATGTCAAGTGAGGAATACAAAGCGTGCAGTTCTGTGTTGTGTAACTTTCTCCATTCTCCTGTAACTTCATCCCTCTTAGCCCCAAATATTTTCCTAAGAACCTTATTCTCAAATACCCTTAATCTCTGTTCCTCTCTCAAAGTGAGAGTCCAAGTTTCATAACCATACAGAACAACTGGTAATATAACTGTTTTATAAATTCTAACTTTCAGATTTTTTGAGAGCAGACTAGATGATAAAAGATTCTCAACCGAATAATAACATGCATTTCCCATATTTATTCTGCGTTTAATTTCTCCCCCCCCCCCCGAGTGTCATTTATATTTGTTACTGTTGCTTCAAGATATCTGAATTTCTCCACCTCTTCGAAGGATAAATCTCCAATTTTTATATTCCGATTTCGTCCCATATGCTGGTCACGAAACATAATCATGTATTTTGTCTTTTCGGGATTTACTTCCAAACCCATCGCGTAAACAGTCCTGCAGATGTGAATTAGTTAATTGTGATCGTGCTTTGTTCTTGAGGTATTTCATAAGTGAGAAAGTTGTTTTCATTTAGATACATTGTCAAGAACATGGCCAGGCATTTTAAAGAAAGAGTCCGCAGTATTTGGAGTCTTTTTGTATCTTCTGCTCCCCAAAAGCTATGAATTTCTCCTTTTAAAACAAATATTTCATCGCTGAGGAGGACTGGAGATCCTCACGAGCAGCTATATAGTTCTCTCGAATAATTTTGATTTTTCTGATTAAGTCCACACTGGATTTAAAAGGGTTATACGCCATGGAATAAGAGAAGGCCTATCAGGTCTCTAAAATGTTATAATGGATAGATAGAAACACTATATTTGTTCCGGCACGTACAACAAAGTTTGAATTGAGCATTCAAGCTCGCGAGCACATTTTAACTCGCATGACGAGAGCACCAGTCGGGCCAGTTACCTGGTTGAGGTTTTTTCCCGGGTTTTCCCTCAACCCAATATAAGCGGATGCGGGGTAACTTTCGGTGTTGGACCCCGGACTCATTTCACCAGCATTAACACCTTCATCTCATTCCGGCGCTAAATAACCTAAGCTGTTGAAAAAGCGTTGTAAAATAACCTACTAAAATAAAAAATTTGAAAGAACGTTTGTTGGTTGCTAGCCAAATGATCAGTCTTGCTTTTATATCTAATTATGATTCACAATATTTGGCTATATTGCGGATGGAATAGCCCAAGAGTCTAATATTTTGACAGTTATTATTATTATTATTATTATTATTATTATTATTATTATTATTATTATTATTAAACGTGCATCCTGATGATATTGATTTTTCTTTATGGCGGGGGTGCTGTTAATGAAATAATTATCTAAAGAAACGTTGCTTCCAGATGACCTTCGATTTTGTGTTCCGCTTAAGTTGGAGAGATCATCTGCTTCTGTCGTTCTTGAAAAAAAAACATTTGGAATTTGCTGATCTGGCTCTGATAAGCTCAATCTTGATTCTTGTCGAAGATGATGAACTGCTGTTTATCTATATTTCAGGAAAAAAAAAAAATTGTGTGCTATGCATAGACATTTCGCTAGCCCGCGTTACGAGCGTGCTAAACTAGCCCCTGCTATCGACTGATTATTGTACAGTATTCATATCATATCATATCATATCATATCATATCATATCATATCATATCATATCATATCATATCATATCATATCATATCATATCATATCATATCATATCATATCATATCATGTCATGTCATGTCATAGGCTATCATATCATATCATATATCATATCGCTAACACTGGTTTATGAATACGAAAAACGTTAGTTCGCTGATCATCCACCGGAAGCCCGCGCTAGGAATGTCTATGAATATAGTGACTTACAGGCTATTAACCAGCAGCCGTGCATTCTGAGATCAATATACGTATCACTGAATATCATTATTTAATTTTTTTTCAGCTGTGTTACAGAATCATATTTTATTTATTATTCATATTGACGCTTTCTGTATACGTCGTCGTTTGCAATGCGAAGTCTGGCGATTATGACAAGAGTGTATCTCCTCCACATTTAGCTTTTATGATCGGCACGCTGTTGCTTTCTCTCTATGAAAGTCTAATTCTTTGAGACGCTGTTACGCGTTCAGCAAAGTGCAACCTAAGCATATTGTTATTTTATATTTCTACCATACATTAAACTTAATATTCTGGACAGGGTAATTCAATCTATCTGTGCGTTTATGGATACAAGAAGTTTAATATATTTTTTCGACTACTACACTTTTACTACGTCATACTACTTTTGACCAATAAAACTGTACGGAACGAGTGTTTCAACCATTTTTGACTGCTTATCCTACAATTTATCACCTCTCTTGCATTTGTTTTTATTACCTCCGTAGCATTTGTTTGTTTTTATCACCTTCTTCGCATTTGTTTCTTTGTTTGCCAACATTGTACTTTCAATAACTGTAACTTTTAAAATGATTCATGTTAATTTCATTATCCGTAATTAACACTTTTTTATCACTTATCTTGTTTATATTATTTAGGTTATGTTACAGCTCCTGCTGTATGATATTATGGATAGTCACTATTAGCGATTACTTTATTTCTTGTAATCCTATATGCTTTCTTCTAATCGTGTGTCAGTTAAATTCCGCTTGAGTTTTGATTTTCTCTAGATAAATCAAAACCTCAAGAGAGATTACTGTTACTGAAATTTACCTTTAGTATCCTTAAATCCTTTGAAATTCCCTTTTATGAGGTTCAGAAGATTGTGATGGAAATTCTGAAGGCCTCTCTTCAAATTGTACACTATCATTTATAGGTATGTTAATATATACATTTTTGTTTTAATGTACAGTAGTGGCAAAAACCGGAACTACCCTTGTAGCTGATTTCAGAGCCTTGTTCACTCCAGAGCGCGATAGCCTGGTAACTAAGACTTTCGTGGTTCGAATCCTGCCTGGGAAGGAAACTTTTTTTTGTTCCTTATTCAAATTTATTGTTAATACTTTTCGATTGCAACGATATTTTACTATTTAATTAACTTATTATTCCCAGGACATGAATTTTACCAGTAATCGAAAAGTATTGGGAATTAATTTGAATAAGGAACAAAAAAGTTTCCTTCCGAGGCAGGATTCGAACCACGAAAGTCTTAGTTACCAGTGTATCGTGCTCTGGAGTGAACAAGGCTCTGAAATCAGCTACAAGGGTCGGTCCGGTTTTTTTGCCATTACTGTACAAATCGAATAATTATTTTACTCGTTTATTTCTCTTTATCTTTTTATGTTTGTTAATTGCGGGTCCCAGTGGTCAACCTCACTCGAGGACGGATGATTTTAAATAAATCTGAGTAGTTAATAAACGCATTATTTCACTCTACACAGATATCTCCTTCATGATTTTTCATACATTTACGAATTTCATTATAAACTGTCATTTAAGCTATCCGGTCTGATATATTAAACAGTCTAAATGTGAGTTAGAAATTAAAAAAAAAAGTTCTTTCTCTCTTAGGTATTTCACTGTTTTATTCTTGACTTTTGGGGAATTTTCAAGTGTGCGCTAGACGTAAAGTTTTTGAGACTTCCACAATATGGAGTCAGCAAGACATATCTGATACAAAACAGTATATCAAATTGATAATAAACAAAGTTCCATGTCCACCGCCTCACTCTGTGGGGCAATAGCATGCCTGATCGTGAAACGAGATGGTCCGGGTTCAAATCCTTGTTGGGACAAGTTACCTGGTTGAGGGTTTTTCCGGGGTATTCCCTCAACCCATTAAGAGCAAATGCTGGGTAATTCTCGGCGCTGAACCCTGGACTCATTTGACCGGCATTTTTTTTATCACCTTCATCTCACTCAGACGCTAGATAAGCATAGCAGTTGATAAAGCGTCACAAAATGACCGTTTAAAAAATTCAATGTCCTACGAGGGATTCGAACCCACTACCGCGGATTGCATGTGAATTTAATACTGCGTGTTTAAGCCTCTGCCCCAGTGTGTAGAACTAACGGTATTCCACATTATGAGGAAGTTTTTATAAATCTAGTAATAAGCTAGATTTGAAACAGTGGAAAGTTACAGAAAACGGTCGTGCGAAAAAGTCTGAATATGAATAAATTATTAACCTAGCCCTTACGGAACGATGGTTGTGGTGGTGGAGATCGATGTTTGATATAATTACTACAATTGAAAACAACAATTAAAATCACATATAGTTTTATATATATATATATATATATATATATATGTATATATATATATATATATATATATGTATATAGCTATGTATTAGTAAATGTTAAATGTAGCCTTTACGGTGAACACCTACGTTTGCGAGAATATGTGGGGGATGTATTGCAGAATTTCATATCTAGTTTGATTATTAATTAAATGGAAAGCTACACAAATAGGCAATATTACATTTTGCACATTCCTGAAACTGATGTGACAAGGATGGTGATTTGAATTAACGCAGCAAATGAGCTGTTAATTTTGTTTTACTGTTATGGAATAAGTTACTGAACAGTTCTGAAACAACTGCTAGCGATTTAATTAATTCCTAGAATCCATTCCTTTGCTGACATATATTACAGTTAGTGCAAATAATTTGCAAATTTTATTTCGATATTTTGGCCGAAGCGCATTCTCCTAAAATATTTGTTCATATTCAGTGCCTTTGAATCAATGTATCCCGAGAAAGGTGCCCATAATGTGTGTGTATGTATATACACAGGGTGATTCAATAAGTAACTGTACAAACTTTGTAGGTTGTAATATAGAGGTAAAAATAAGACTAAAATGTTGTAGCCTATACAACTTTTCTCGCAAATCCTTACTTTCAGAGTTATGATGCATAATGTGCTAGGCACCAAAACCATCGGCCAGTAAAGCCTTAGGACTTTGTTCACTGTACGTTGGTATGACTGATCTTGGAGTGTTACAGAGCCGGTTGAACTCATTTCGAATATTTCATAGCCAATTTGAGTTCGTTGCTGTAGATATGCTACTTTCAGAATTTCAGTAGCGTAAACGAGCGCCTTCAGACGGCCCCAAATGTACAAGTCCAGGGAGTTCAGGTCCGGTGATCTGGCTGGCCAAGCAACTGATCCTGCACGATCTATCGTACTGTACACAACTGATGCCTACTGAACTAACAACATAATGAATGTGTACTAACGAGACGGTAGGAAATACAACAGCGCACTGCAACTAAACATATCTATCTACAGTAGAGTAAACAAAGTTCTATGATGTCGGAATCAACTGTAGTGGGGTGTACGAATAACAAACGTCAACCACAGTCGCTATGTAGGCAAACGTGACATATCTGAAAACTTCACTAGCCCATGTTTTTTATGCCTAGCAAGGTAGGACATTATGCATTATAACTCTGGAAGTAAAGCTTTGCGGGAAAATATTAAAGATTTTTAAAATTAATTTGGCCTACAGAATAATATCTGTAATATTGGCAATTAATATTTGAGGAGGAAAATTCGCTCCGGCGCTGGGGATCGAATCCGGGTCTCTTGGTTCTACGTACCAAGCGCTCTGAGCACTGAGCTACGCCGAATTCAATCCACAGCAGAAGGTTCGGTCCGGTGCTGTGGATTGAATTCGGCGTAGCTCAGTGCTCAGAGCGCTTGGTACGTAGAACCAAGAGACCCGGGTTCGATCCCCAGCGCCGGAGCGAATTTTTCTCCTCAAATATTAATTTGCGGGAAAAGTTGTATTGAACGTTTTAGTCTTATTTTTACCTCTACATTATACCAAAAAATTTGTACAGTTATTTATGAATCACTCTGTATACAGGATGATTCACAAGTTCTCTTCCGGATTATGGAGGTGATTCCTGAAGTTACTTGGAATAAAAATGTAAATAAATTAATTAGATCACATTCATAATTACGGAGTTACAACACATTTTCGAAACGCGTCATAGTGAATGGAGCGCGAGACATGTTTGTTGTCATAAATGCGTGCACGTGCGTCTGGGGGTGGATGAAAGACATCGTGTATCAGGTCAAAGTACAAACACGCGAAGAGTTGCTTCAACGCATTCTGGATGCCGCGGCAGTAATAAGGGACAAACGTGTGAAGCTGTGAAATATGCTACAAGTGCGGTTCACACCCGTGAGGACCGTTGCCTTGAGATTTTTGGGAGGCACTTTAAAAAATGTGATTTAAATCCAGTCTGTATTAATTGTTTTTGCATTTTTGTTAGTGAAATCCTGAAATAAAAGTTTTTCTCTGCCGTTTTCAAATTACCGTAACACCGTAATCATGAATTTGATCACATTATTTTATTTACATTTCTGGTTTCAAATAACCTCAAGAATCACCTCTATAAACCAGAAGATAACGTCATGAACACTCTGTAAGTTATATGTTACACCGAAATCTTGAAAGTGCTTAAATATTACGTAATGACAAAATTTTTCATTTTTCGTAAACTCTGTTATACATTTTATGAAATAGGTATATTTATTGTTGAATTAATGAATTCGGCATTTATGTTCTTTCCGATTTCGTTAAATGAACAACTGCATGACTGGCATAGAGCCTCCCTCAAACAGATAACATTTGTACTACAATTTTACTGCTTACTAAAGAATTGCGTCTGTCTGTATTGTTTGTGGTGAATTTTCGACCGTACTATGCACCACACACAGAAGTAAAAAACACATTCATTCATTCATAGTGTTCTGGTCTTTCACTGCAAACCTAGCATTCTCCAGTCTTTCCTATTTTCTGCCTTGCTCTTTGTCTCTTCATATGATCCATATATCTTAATGTCGTCTATCATCTTATTTCTTCTTCTGTCCCGTACTCTTTTTCTGTTCTCCATTCCTTCCGGTGCATCCATCTTTCCTTCATCTACTCTTTCCAACACAGTTTTGTTTCTTATTCTGTCTGTCCAATTCGCACGCTCCATCCTTTTCCACATCCACATTTCAGATCCTTCTATTCGCTTCTCTACACTTCATCGTAATCTCCATGTTTCTGCACCAAAACTCATTACCGAGTGGAAGTATGCGAAGAATATTGTTTTTAAGATACTGATATTTACTGTCTCTTGCATAGATCTAATATAAAAACATGCTGAAATTAGTTTGGCCGTAATTTCTTTAATATGATTTTTCCAATTTAACACATTATCGATTTGTAAACCAAGAAATTTGGTTACTGTTTCTATTAGGGACCTGTTATTAATTATTGGGTTTGAGATGAGATATTATAGGAGAATGTGTCTACGAACTTCAAACTGAAACATTAAAACAATAAAAATATTTAATTACATGCTGATGGGTTGCGAATGAATGTACGTTCTTGAAGGCCTACGTAGAGTTTAATTTTTCTATTATGCAGCAACCTCATTGTGAAGTGGTGCGCTGTTGAATAATAAACCAGTGATCGGTTATCCAGACACAAGAATCGTATTATCGACGAACTCTCCTCATTACATGTTCTCTATCCCGTAACATTGTTCGCAGCAATGTAACAAACTTCGTGTGTCGTGAGTTTGAGAATTGGAACGCTTATGTTGTTTTAATTAATATATCATGTAAAGATAGTTGACATACTATTTCATTTTCACCAATAACTGGAAATTGCACGCATTCTGTAGATATTGGGTGTTCAGTTCAAAGTGTGACATGGCTCGCTGTATGCCGTCATATGACTGGTCGATGAGCCTAGAGAATCCAATCTTCCTACACTTCCGCAGAGGTGTATTACCAATGTGTCAGAGAAGTTGCCTAGTAAGTACGGCGTTCATTCTGAGGAGTAATTACTGATATGTACGGTAACGCCGGTAGTGGCAGGAATGTGAAATGTTTGGAAACATGTACTGAGGTGGGTTTTTTCTTACTGTCGGGATATGGGGAGAGGGTTAAGACGATTTCTTACGTATTTGTTGACATTAACTTCGACGGTCAACATGGACACGGAGCATTTGATTTGTATTGTGGAATGTTGCCGTACGCAACCGATGATAACAAATACCCTGCGTACCACTTGGCAGCGCAAATCACAGTTCGAAAGAGGTTATGGTAGCACACAGACAGTACAGACCGCCATCTGTTGCTACGACGTTAAAGTTATACCGTACACGTTCTCAATGTCAGATTGAACGCCTTGACTAGTAGGCAACTTCTCTGACATAAAAGCTGAAACTCGCTTCAAATCGCTGACTCACAACAGTGACGTCATGACACACTTTAAAATGAACACTCAGTAGAAGCTATCATACTCCATGACTGATCATGCAATTTCCTAATTTAAGTCGTATAGAATTTTAAATATATTTGCATTGTCAATTTACTGCTGAATGTGTATATATAGGTACATACACATACATGTGTATGTATGTATGTATGTATGTATGTATGTATGTATGTATGTATGTATAATAATAATATGAAATACACTCTTTCAGCTTTCCCAATAACGGGACTGCCTCATTGGACAAAGCATAACTAACACAGAGTGAAAACAAAAGAGAAATGTAAAGAACGAACAAAAAAGCGAAAATTAGGACAGGAAGGATAATAGCATACATATAATAGGCCTAAAAATAGTAAACAAACAGATTAGACGTTCAAACAAAAGTTCTTCCTTTTTAGGAAACAAAGTACAGGTGGTATTTTAAAATGGCAAGTGATCCTCTGATAGCAGTAAGGGGAACATCACGAATGAAGTCGTTGTTCAGCTGGAACTTCTTGCAGAAACTGACAAAGAGGAGAGATATTGTGCCCCTAGCGCCAACCATTAGCCCAACTACTTCAATGGAGGTGAGGTGATATTTCTCCAAATAGAATGGAACTGTGGGCTCATAAATTCTGCATTTTTCAGCGTGTATTTCAGCGGGCTGTTGTTCCTGTGCCTCGAACCTGACTATCGGGTCGATAATGTAGGCAGATGTAGAACCTGGTGGAATGGCAAGAATTCGCCGACAGGATCCTTCTTGAGAGATGCCATGGACCTCTTCGTGTACAGTGAGGCCTTTCTTCCTCAAGGCTTCGGCAATCATGGACCTGATTCTGTGATGTCTAGAGTTCCGCAGCGTCTCGCTGAAAGGACAGGCACCCAAAACGTGGCCAAGAATTTCAATCTCACTTACGCAACGACGACAGTGGTTTCCGTCTCGGGACCTTCCTGGTATAGCACGCAGCGGACAAACATTAGCTGTCATTTTAAGAGCTAGTCTCCATTTACTGTAAAGTCCGGATAAGCTTACTTAATACTGTAAGGGTGAAACCTAACCATTTTCCCCTTATTACTGCAATGCTAGTGGATTATAGTGACTTTCTGAATGTCAGGTTGAATTTTATTTTACCAACTATGTTTCGAAAATCGAGTACTCACAAATACAACAACTGGCAGTTATTTTCTAAATCTTATATTGGCAGAAAAATTAATCTGATGAAATGGAAGTAGCTGGCTTGGGAAACATGAACGTAATTAATAATTAATAAGTAATACCGGTATTAATATTAATATCAATACATAATTTAGTTGTGTTGTGTTGCGTTGTGATTCCAATATTCAACACTATATTCGATAAGTGGAATTAAATAAGATATAACTTATTTATCTAGGCCTACATGGTATGAAACATACACGTGGCTTACTTACTTACTTACTTACAAATGGCTTTTAACGAACCCGAAGGTTCATTGCCGCCCTCACATAAGCCCGCCAGCGGTCCCTATCCTGTGCAAGATTAATCCAGTCTCTATCATCATACCCCACCTCCCTCAAATCCATTTTAATATTATCCTCCCATCTACGTCTCGGCCTCCCTAAAGGTCTTTTTCCCTCCGGTCTCCCAACTAACACTCTATATGCATTTCTGGATTCGCCCATACGTGCTACATGCCCTGCCCATCTCAAACGTCTGGATTTAATGTTCCTAATTATGTCAGGTGAAGAATACAATGCGTGCAGTTCTGTGTTGTGTAACTTTCTCCATTCTCCTGTAACTTCATCCCGCTTAGCCCCAAATATTTTCCTTAGCACCTTATTCTCAAACACCCTGAACCTATGTTCCTCTCTCAGAGTGAGAGTCCAAGTTTCACAACCATACAGAAGAACCGGTAATATAACTGTTTTATAAATTCTAACTTTCAGATTTTTCGACAGCAGACTGGATGATAAGAGCTTCTCAACCGAATAATAACACGCATTTCCCATATTTATTCTGCGTTTAATTTCCTCCCGAGTGTCATTTATATTTGTTACTGTTGTTCCAAGATATTTGAATTTTTCCACCTCTTCGAAGGATAAATCTCCAATTTTTATATTTCCATTTCGTACAATATTCTGGTCACGAGACATAATCATATACTTTGTCTTTTCGGGATTTACTTCCAAACCGATCGCTCTACTTGCTTCAAGTAAAATTTCCGTGTTTTCCCTAATCATTTGTGTATTTTCTCCTAACATATTCACGTCATCCGCATAAACAAGAAGCTGATGTAACCCGTTCAATTCCAAACCCTGCCTGTTATCCTGAACTTTCCTAATGGCATATTCTAGAGCGAAGTTAAAAAGTAAAGGTGATAGTGCATCTCCCTGCTTTAGCCCGCAGTGAATTGGAAAAGCATCAGATAGAAACTGAGGTATACGGACTCTGCTGTATGTTTCACTGAGACACATTTTAATTAATCGAACTAGTTTCTTGGGAATACCAAATTCAATAAGAATATCATATAATACTTCCCTCTTAACAGAGTCATAAGCCTTTTTGAAATCTATGAATAACTGATGTACTGTACCCTTATACTCCCATTTTTTCTCCATTATCTGTCGAATACAAAAAATCTGATCAATAGTCGATCTATCACGCCGAAAACCGCACTGATGATCCCCAATAATTTCATCTACGTACGGAGTTAATCTTCTCAAAAGAATATTGGACAAAATTTTGTACGACGTCAACAAAAGTGATATTCCTCGAAAGTTACCACAGTTGGTTTTGTCCCCCTTTTTAAAAATAGGTACAATTATGGACTCCTTCCATTGTTCTGGTACAATTTCCTTTTCCCAAATAGCAAGTACAAGTTTATAAATTTCGTTATATAATGCACTCCCACCCTCTTGTATTAATTCTGCTGGAATTTGATCGATACCTGGAGACTTGTACTTTTTCAGATTTTCTATCGCAATTTCGACTTCTGAAAGCGTGGGTTCGGGTATAAATGACTCAGCAGTTTGTATTTCAATTTCGTCCCGATCATTTCTATTTGCCCTATGTACATTTAGTAGTTGCGCAAAATAGTTTTTCCATCTGTTTAGGATTGATGGAGAGTCTGCAAGCAAGTCACCATTCTCATCCTTGATCATGTTTACCCTTGGCTGATATCCGTTCTTAAATTCCTTTATACCCTTATATAAATCTCGAATGTTTTTATTCTTACTATTTGTTTCTACCTCATTCAGTTTTTCCTTCAAGTAACCTCTCTTTTTATTCCTAAGTGTACGACTTGCTTCCCGTCTTTCATTGAAATGATTATCTCTCTTCTCCTCAACTGGATCCTGTAAGAATTTCAATTTTGCCTGTTTCCTTCTTTCTACTACCATGCAACAATCTTCATCAAACCACGGTTTCTTTTTCCTTGTTTCATAATAACCTATGCTCTGCTCAGCTGCAATTTTGATACTATCTCTGATATTTTCCCACACGCTATTAACATCTAATTCTTTCTCAACTTCGTCGGAACTTTCTAAAGTGGCAAACCTATTCAAAATTTCGACCTGATAATTTTGCTTAGCTTCCTCGTCCTTTAATTTCAAAATATTGAATTTAGTAATATTAACTTGTTGCTCTACTCGCTTGGCTACTGATAATCTTTCTCTTAATTCTCCAATCACCAAATAATGGTCAGAATTACAGTCTGCACCCCTGAAAGTTCGAATATCTACTATACTAGTATGTCTCCGTTTATCTATCAAGATGTGATCTATTTGGTTGTGTGTCAATCCATCTGGAGAAGTCCATGTAT
Organism: Periplaneta americana; assembly: GCF_040183065.1. NCBI lineage: Eukaryota > Metazoa > Arthropoda > Insecta > Blattodea > Blattidae > Periplaneta > Periplaneta americana. Next base: position 62,993,197 of record NC_091122.1, read on the forward strand.
ATTTATGTATATCCTTATGGGGGAATGTTGTACTTTTGACAATTAAATTTTTCGATGTGGCAAAGTTGACTAATCTAACTCCATTGTCACTACTAATTGCGTGTAGGCTCTCTTTTCCAATAGTTGGTCTAAAAATATCCTCCCGACCTACTTTAGCATTGAAATCCCCCAATAAAATTTTCATGTGATATCTAGGGAACTGATCAAAAGTATGTTCCAATTCCTCATAGAAGCTATTCTTTATATGGTCGTCTTTCTCTTCTGTAGGGGCGTGAGCATTTATAACTATGATGTCGCACCATCTACCCTTAAGTACTAAATATGATAACCTGTCACTGATAAATTCGACCTTTTTTACTGCTGATTTTATTCTTTTATGAACAAAGAATCCTGTTCCTAATTGGTGATTATTGTTTCCTTCCCCATAATACAACAAGTAATCTCCTATTTGTGATATGCCATTCCCATCTAGCCTAACCTCTTGTACTCCCACGAAGTCTATTCTATATCTAGCTAGTTCTTTTGCTACTAATGTTACCCCTCCTGTTCTATAGAGACTAGTTACGTTCCAAGTGCCAAATCTCAAATCCTTATTCCTTTGCTGTGGTCGTGCCAGAGAATCAGTCCTATTCCGAGGCTTATTATAGGGATACGTAACAAGCTGTTTTTTACGGTGATGGGTTGTTAGCCCTTCGCCCAACCCCCAAGCTGGAGGACCACCCCTTATCGGCTGTCCACGACTGCTTATTCAATATATTCGCAGCTACCCTCCATATCTGGAGGCCGTCTCCTCTATCCGCAACCTGAGGACGCGCCATGCCGTGGTGATAGGGACCCACAATACATGGACATACACGTGGCTAATAGACAGAAATATATTGCTTAGTTTCCAGATTTTTATTAAAATGTCCAAGAGAGTAAATAATATGGTAGCGATTTAGGGGTATGTACCGGTATTTTAAGTAGGGTTAACATTTCAAAGAGGTTTTCAGTTTTCGGAATTCGTACTAATCATTTCACGAGATCAAAGAGAATAGATTTTTAGGTTAGGTCTCGTGAATCATAACCTGTCTAGTCAAAGCAATGAATTTCGTGTTGTCAAACAAAATACATTTTAATATTTGATCATAATAATCTGATAATTTTCAACATAATGTGCGAGAGGTCCAGGAGGAAAATATTGGCTGCTCTTTCACAAATATTGAACCATTTAGAAAACACCTCACAACGTAAAGATGAGATATGTTAAATAAGTAAATAAGCAAGACATTGCTATTATTAATATTAATAATAATAATAATATAATAATATAATAATAATAATAATAATAATATCATTGTCATGATTTTTCAGTGCTGTAAAATCCTTAGCGTGGCTTCCTTCAAGAAAGAAGAGATGGGAATCCGTTATCATAGATTTGCGGTATACATAAGAAACCTCTTTCAGATAGGCGACACAAGGCAAAATGTGATGGGAATTTCTCGATTCTATTGAAAGTCTGTACTATTATTACTAACAGCGATATGAAATGAGAATAGTAGATAATAATAATAATAATAATAATAATAATAATAATAATAATAATAATAATAACTGTCCGAATAAAAATTATTCACTCTGACAAAATAATTTTTACTTAACTTTTTCTTTTACCGTATCACTTTATCTTTGTTTTGTAAAGCATAGGTCCTACTGTTTGTCTTCAGTGAAATACTATTATATTTACCCAGTTCAGTAGCTGGGTACAAACATTCATTACATTGGTAAAACTTCACTGAACTGAAAGTATGAATTTCACTTTAATTATATTCAATGAACTTGAGTTAATTATATTTTCAGACGATTACACCGACTCGTTGGCATAATTTAATTTAAATTATTGGTAATTATTTGTGTGTTGCCTCATATATTGCATCTGACAATGCAGTAAACGTTATCCTTCATCATCAGTCGTAATGCAACTGCATAGTTCTGTATTTAATTCCACACGTGTGGAAGATATATATATATATAGGTTAATTTAATTTGATAGTTTTCCAAATAATATTTGTTTCCGCAAAATTAAAAAATTACTAGATTGTTTTCATACTAGATTGTTTTCATTTACTTCTATCCTTGTTCAACATTTTATTCTGTATAATTATATTGTATATACAGGATGTTTGACTTTATTACAAACTCTACGGCGAGATAGGAGGTGTCAGAAGTAAGATATTTGGCCAATGAACGCATACATAGTGGCATTTCAGTACGATTTTATATATTTTCTTTAAAGCATCTTGGCTGAATCAGCGTTATCTGTAAGATGAATCTGAATAGGATATTCTAATGTTCGGACTCAAGTTCCCAAACATCAACCCTTTCTCTCTGTGATCTCGTGTAATATTTAATCTACTAAATACTAATGATCAACATCGACGATATTTTAGTGAAAATGTTAGCCGCTTGTGATGACGTCGAGATAAAACAGAGCATTTTTCAACAAAACCCACACCAATGATGCTGTGTGTGCAAGGAGCTGAATGGACACCATTTTCAAAACTTCCTCTAAACTTAAAATTTATAACGTTATAATTTGTGGTACAAACTTATAATACATTGTTAAACATAAATAAGAAACTATAAATGCTGTAAAACCTATCCCTTACCATCTGTCAGGGACTGTCTGACATCAAACCAATTTAAGAATAGACTAACGAAATATTTTTCTAACAATTCTTGTTAACAATAATAGCTCTTTCAGGTTTCTCAATGTTTAATGGTTATATATATATATATATATATATATATATATATATATATGTGTGTGTGTGTGTGTGTGTGTGTGTGTGTGTAAGAGAAGTTCCTAACTGCCAGGCTTTAAACGACGCTTTTGAGGACGTGTGGAATCGTACTCCAGCACAGCCCGAGTTTGAGTTCAATAATAAAACTGGTTGCTTTTGACTCCTACTATTACTTCAAAAAATCTGCAACAAATTCACCCGAACGTAATAGATTTGTTCCATCATGGTTCAGAATCGATTCTGGACTGCGTGCTCATGCGCAGTATATCAGTGTGTGTTTGAAAAGACTTGGACTGATTCTCAACTCCTATTTTCCTGTTCCAACGTGCTTTGGAACTCGTTCGGAACTAGTGAAATTAATTCTCTATTAAGAACAAGAACTGGGAATTCTGAACTGCTGACGCATGCGCAGATGGCTTAGTCTGAGGTTGACGTTCAAATGCTTAGAGACTGGGCAGTTAAAATTAAAAAAATAGTCGTTCTTGAGTGAGTTGGAAAGAGATTGTGATATTTTATGTCGAATTAAGTTCGGGAGATGAATATAATTTTAATGTGAGAAGAAACTCCGAAGGCCGTGAAAGAACGGCTCAAGAAACGTTTCAACAACGTAAAATCCCGAAGTAGTTTCGAGAACGTAGTTAACTAGCGCATGCGTCGAAAGATGTTCGATATTAGTTCTGTAACGCGTTCTGAATTTGCTTATTGAAACAAACCTACTGTATATCAGGGATGCGATGCTTACTAGTAATTCCGAGCGCGTGTTTTTTACCCTCTCTCCTTAGGCGCAGCGCTTTTCTACGCGAGCAAAGTGCTAGTGCAGCAGTAAGAAAGTGTGTACAGTACATACAACGTTACAGACCATGACAGATCGCAAACATATCAGCCAGAATGTCAATCAGAGGTAGACAATAATATATACAATCAAAATTACAAAATAGGCCTGAAACAAACAGAAGACATAAAAGACAATAAAACAATAACAGAACACTGTAAAATCATAGTAAAAGAAGGTTTGATTTGTAGGATAGAGATATATTGCCAATTTATTTGATAACCTCATGTAGATCAACGAGAATTTCTATTATCTTAATTTCTCGAACCTGAGGTATTACATAAAGTTCTAGAATATCTCTCCCAACGATCTTCTTTGCAAAGAAGAAAGTACCTGCAACATGGTTATTGTAGTAATTCACATTTACTTTCGACGAATCATGAAAAAAATATATAAAAAATAAATTCTTTATGCGACAGCCCATGGAGGATCAAGGCCTTACTAGACTAGTTAGTGATCTCATGTCCATGTGACTCATCAGAGTAGAACGATCATACAACTATTAGGAGAGTAACGTGTGGTTAACACGATGATCCTCTCAGCCATTATAAATGGTTTGCGGAAACCCGATTTTATTTACTCACTGTAGCTTCCAAAATTCCTCACAACGCTATGTGGACACAAGTTCCATCTCAGAATTCATCATGAACTTACCTGACACTCGATTATGGAGAAGTGGAACAGAGAAAAATTCTCTCCGCCACCGGGATTTGAACCCGGGTTTTCACCTCTACGTGCTGACGCTCTATCCACTATCCCCGAAACAGATCAACACACGGTGTGACTCAAGTATATGTCGTCATATCTCCGTTCTACCTATCCTTCATCATATGGTAACGCAGAATTCCTGCACGAAAATATCATATATACTTCGGTACATCATAATAATACGATGCGCGTAAGTAATCACTTCATGATTCAAGACGGCGCTCATTCCGTCGGACCCCGGCCACTCGGTCACTCGTAATGAGTGCACCTCTGTACATAGTGTGTTGGACATTGTGTCACTGTCACATATTCTGTGACACAGTACATGAGGGTAGGCCACCAAAGGAGAACAGGGAGGTAGAACTTAAACTGAGGATTCAATCCGGCATCGGAGCTGGAATCCGGTGTGGCTTAGTGGATAAAGCGTCAGCACTTAGAGCTGAAAACCCGGGTTCGAGTCCCGGTGCCGGAGAGAGTTTTTCTCCGTTCTACCTATCCTTCATCATATATCTGTAGTGCTCGGAAAAAGTGACACAAGTCAGTTTCCACAAACCTTTTTTGATAATTTATTGACAACTTACGGAACATCTGTTCGCTTGGAAAAAAATACATAGGTATTCCTCCCATTGAAATAATTCATACAGGAAAAAAATCAAATCGACATAAACCAGTGTAAGTTGTCAATAAATTATCAAAAAAGGTTTGTGAAAACTGACTTATGTCACTTTTCCCAAGCACTGCAGATATGTCGTCATGATTCCAGGGTTTCACATAAGAAGACCGGTACACAGAAATCCTTGCCATATACTGGTTTTAAGACTTAGCTGTAGCTTACATGCAATATTAAACTTTGCTTTAATCTTCAGTCATTACTCATTCCTCTGATGATGGTAATGATGATTATGAAGTTGAAAATGAAGAAGAAGAAGAAGAAGAAGAAGAACAAGGAACGTAATAATTTGGATTGCGTGTGGGAGAGTTGTGAATTCTCAACTTTTCCGGTAGTTGTAATAAAAAGGGTTTGAGAACTGCTACGCTTAATACTTTGGGGTAATTAGTCCCATTAAGCTGTTTAATATTTGCGTTGTTTAATGGATTTGAACAACTTCTCAACTTCTTACATAAGTGTTCCGTTTGTATGATCACACGTTCTTCACTCATTCTAGTAAATTCAATTTCGTAGCGTACATAAATAAAACTTGCTTAAGAGGAGAATATTCTTGTATTTTCTCTCAGAACTTTCTAACAACAAAATTTCGTTCATGTTACGTATAGTGAAAAGTGCGTGATTATAATTTCATACAAACTTTCTTTAGTCGGTTGTTTAACGACGATGAGATTATTTAGCTTCGAAGGAAGCTGATAGCGAGATGGTATTAGGCAATATGAGGCCGAGGATTCGCAATGTTGACTTTCTGGCTATTACAGAATGCATGAATGATGTGATATGGAACAACAAATACTTAAATAAAGCAACCAAGGAAGAATCTATAAAGCTGTAATTCGCCCAATATCAACCTATGCCTGTGAAGTACAAGCGGATACTTCAAAATCTAAAAGAATTCTGGAAACAAATGAAAATGAGTGTATTAAGAAAAATTATGCAGAAAACAAGAAGAGATAAAGTAAGAAGTGAAGAAATTAGAATGCAGCTAAACATCCAAGCAATAGGTGATTGGGTAAATAGAAGAAGAAAGAAATGGAATCGTCACGTATCTCGCATGACACCAGACAGAACTGTACGCATAGCGCAGATGGCTTAGTCTGAGGTTGATGTTCAAATGCTTGGAGACTGGGCACTTAAAATAAAAAAAATAGTCGTTCTTGAGTGTTTTGGAAGGCGATAGTGATGTTTTCTGACGAATTAAATTCGGGAGATGAATATAATTTTAATGTGAGAAGAAAATCCAAAGGCCGTGAGAGAACGGTTCAAGAAACGTTTCAGCAACGTAAAATCCCGAACTAGTTTCGAGAACGTAGTTAACTAGCGCATGCGTCGAAAGATGTTCGATATTAGTTTTGCCGTGAAAGAACGGTTCAAGAAACGTTTCAGCAACGTAAAATCCCGAACTAGTTTCGAGAACGTAGTTAACTAGCGCATGCGTCGAATGATGTTCGATATTAGTTTTGTAACGCGTTCTGAATTTGCTTGTTGAAACAATCAAGCCTATAGTCAAGTTCCACGTAGCTGTCGCTTTCAATTAAAGTCTGCATACTTATGCAGATAATCTACCAGCAGATGGAAAGAGGTCGCCTGGAAGACCAAAGAAAAGATGGAAAGACTCCTAATCTCTGGAAAGAACTGGCCGTAGGCCTATACAATGAGTAGAAGAAGAAGAATACTTCCTGGCATTCTCCTTATTGCTGTGGATTACCTCTCAACCAAGTAATCATCCAAAGCGGAAATCGAACCCACACCCGAACGAAGCTTCAGATCAAGAGACTAACGCGCTACTGCCTGAGCTGCGTCGGTGGCTCTTAGAAGTTATTACTTAATTATAACATTGTTCTCTCTTCATTGTATTTCGTCTCTTCTTTCATTTTATCGTCTTCATTTACATATCTATACAGGGCTCGTACAAAAGACTTTTCCGGTTTCGAACACATGTAATTTACGTTCTATGAATCTGATGTGCATGAAAATAGTACTGATGGAAAGAGAAACTCAAGAAGTTTAGTTGTGGCAACATTATTTTCCTATATTATTACGATGTACCGAAGTACATACGATATTTCCATTCATCCTTCATCATAATGATGATGACGCAGAATTTCTGCACGGAAATATCATATGTACTTCGGTACATCGTAATAATATATGATATGCGAAAATAATCACTTAGTGATTTAAGACGGCGCTTATTCCGTCGGATCCCGGCCACTTAGTCACTGATAACGAGTGCACCTCAGCACATGTGTGGACATTGTGCCACTGCAGTGCATGAGGGTAGGCCACTAGAGGGAACCCAAGAGGTGGAACTGAAACTGAGAGGATTCAAACCAACATCGGGATGGGAATCCGGTGTGGCTTAGTGGATAGAGTGTCAGCACGTAGAGCTGACCTGGGTTCAAATTCCGGTGCCGGAGAGAATTTTTCTCTATTCCACTCATCCTTCATCATTGTTTTCCTAGTTGGTAACACTGCCTCATAATAGCGCATATAAACAAATTTCTTCATTGTGAAGCGAAATGGCTGCTATAGAGGACAGAAAAGCTTTTTGTGTGGTTGATTTTCATGTGAACCAATCGGTTATTAATGTGCAACGGCATTACGGAACAAAGTTTGGTGCAGATCCACCCAGTGGGCCTACAATCCGTAAATGTTACACTGATCTTAAGGCAAGATTCTTCGCAAGCGGTTGCGATTTCATCCGTATCGACTACAGTTGCTGCAAGCCCTAAAACCAGAGGACAAAGTAATACGAAGAAATTTCTGTATAAGTATGCAGAATTTAATTGAAAATGATGATGAATTTATTCGTTCCGTGATGTTTAGGTGAACAGACATTACAGTAACCTCAGAATCTGGGATCGGAAAATCCGCGTACCTACGTGGAACGTGATTATAGGCTTGACTTTCTAATTAACCGTGCATTTAATCACATCCTATTCATTTCAGAGTACCCTATCGTCCCTTTCAATCGGCAAGGTTATTTCACTTCCACCATGTATAATGGACTTAATTGAAGATCTGCATACAATTGGACATGGCTGGACCTCCTCTGTAAATTTATGCACACAATATATCAATTGATAATGATTCAAAATTTAGTTTCAGGAAAACTAGAGTCGACGCCAATTCGGAAGGCGGTTGTCTGCTAGCGTTTGCGTCGAGAGAGACCGATAGAGAGAGCAAGGCAGCGTACATTGCCACATCGCATTTCACGAGCACGTGCAATACAAATAGCGCAGGAGAGAATTTAAATTATCAAAAGACAATAATGACCTTAGCCGTTGATTACTGTAAGCATGACACCAAACAAACCCTGTTTCCTTCACTAACAATATTCTTTGCACGGTTCTCAATCCCACACCACATGCTTCTGCAGTCGTTTGTTGCATATTGGCAACGTTGCTGCCAGCATCAAGATGGCCGGCAGCGCTCTGCTCGTTAACGTTTTTAAAATAATTATACACCTTAAACACTATTTTCCGCGCCTGCTTGGGTAATACTTGTCTTTTTACAGTCTCTTCTTCCATTTATTTACCTTAGATACACACAGTAAAAGTTAGTTTTACTTATTCACTGTATTGAAACACTCGCACGTGAACAAACGAACTCGGGAAGTACTTGTTATAGACTGATTCTGATTGGTTCTACTGTACAAGCTTGTGACGTCACATACCAGAAATGCTGCGGCGCATATAGAAGCTAACCGCCTTCCGAAATGCCGTCTAGTCTAATCAGTTTGTATACTGTTTAGAAATTGCTTTTACTTTGCGAGTTTGTGTAATCATATGTTTTTCACGCTTTGCTTCTTAGTAACACAACAATTAATTAACGCCTTTCGGCCACTGAAGTAGGTCAGGTCCGCTGATCCAAAGCTGCGCTCGAGCGTGGGTCCGAATCCCACTTGGGCAGACCATATTCTTGGGGCTTTCCCGAAGTTTTTGAACATCTTTAAAGTAAGGAACTAAACTTTTGAGGTTCCCTTTCCATTGGTTCTATTTTCATGCACCTCACAAGGGAACTCTGTCACATTCCTGCATCCAATTACCATAACACTTTCAGAGAAAGTAACAATTGGTAGGAAAAGACCATACGTTGCGTATTACGTTTCGCAATCGTATTTAAGACACATTAATTTGTTTTAAGTGTTCACGTTTTGTGTACTAAAATGCCCGGTACTTATGCAACTCGTCAATCACCAATGTACGGCGTGACGCCTGTATATACGGATTATCTTGAACTTCCAACACTAGAATGCTCTGGTGCCGTTGCAATTGTGGTAGATCACGGTAGATAGACTATCTTTAGATAACAGTGTTTACATAAATGTGCAGTACAGCTATAGCTCACAGACCGCACCGGTTACAATCCCTACGGTACTGTGAAAAGTCTGAAGGAGAAAGTTTCGCGTTATTTTCAATTCGTCGTTATAGAGTAATCCAGTTTTGACACACGCATTGCTGAACAGGTGTATGACACCTTTTTGTGTTAAATACAAATGGACAGAGAAAGGAATTGGCCACCCTTCCCCATTATCTCCTGGCCTAGTTGCCTCATAAGTGATGCCTTCTTGGTATCACTTGTGAACTTCAGACCTGTCTTCGGACAGTTGACTAAACAACAGTAAGGTAATTGCACTGTGAATGAGGACCAGAGCCTTTGGTGTGACAGTAGTGCAACAGAGAACGGCTCTTCAAATACAGAAGAAACCTGCAGAGAGACAATTCCGGAGAGGAGTGCCCAGGTAGTTCAAGTTCTTACCATATGTCTCCTTCTAACCATTCATGACTAAGTATAAGTGAAGAGTGTTCAGAAAAACAATGAATTCCGTTAAAGGACAAAAGAAGACTTTAAATGCGACTGCAAGAAAATATAAAATTTCGCGAAAAAAAAGTGCGTCAGATTATAGACTTTATGGATAAAAGTGGAAACAAGACAAGTAAATACAAAAAAAAAAAAAAACATTCATGTTATGGTAATTGGAGGTGGGAATGTGACAGATTCATAGAACGTAAATGACATGTGTTCGAAACCGAAAGGTATTTTGTAGGCGCCCTGTATTATTTGTCACTTTATAAAGTTCTGTAAATATTAATATTATCTAGATTCACTTGTTGTGTGTTGAATTTCATTTTCCGACGTGAAAATCAGGCGTGTTACTCATTCAGTTGGTGGCATTCTGGCAACTAGTACTTTCTGCGTGTGTTCCGTGCTGTTGGTAGTATTTAAGATAGCATTAAGGACCATATTGAGCAATAAACTGTACCTTGAAGTGTTTAACATAACAAACGATTATATAACTGGGATGTGTAGAAGCAGGTCAGGAAAGAGGCAATACCCAGGCCCATTTGTACGCAACTGCAGGTGTAGTAAGTTGTTTCAGGTGCCCCAGATTACAGCAATTGGCGTCCTACCAATGAATTTAATTAAACAGTCGTGCGGCGCAAAGAAAAAATGCAAGTTGTAAAATATATAATGACGATATTTGTATGTGCGGTGCGAGTGCAAACTGCCCTAGACAGAGATAAATCACGCGGTTCTTAGAAATGCCTCGCACCGCAGGGTGACAAATTCCCCACAAGACACAAAATATGCAGGCCTACCCCAGAATTATAATGTGCGCTGGATATTTAAAAGATTTCCTTGCGTTTAATGAGGCGAATCAGACTAGACATGTGGTAAGTACATTTATTCTCATTCGTTCATTCTTTCATACCAGTATTTGCTTGTTAATAGATTGATCTTTTTTGCATTAATTATTTCGTTCAATTTTTCACTCATTCTTGCATTCACTTCTTTATTTGTTCATTCGTTTGCTCATTTATTCGTTCATTTATTCACTTCTTTCCTCGTTTATTCATTTATTAGTCATCCAATTACTTTTTTATTTGTTTATTTGTCGTCACTTCGTTACTTTACTTGTTCTTAGCATCATATTTTTTCATTCGCTCAAGGTTCTTTTCTCTGATACTCTTACCTTATGTAATTATCCTCTCGTTCATTCACGTCTTTATTCGCTCGTTCATTCACTTCTTTATTCGGCCTTTAATTCATTTGTTTACTCATTCGTTCATTAGTTTATTCGTTCTTTCGTTCATCCACTTTGTTCGTTCTTTCTATCTTTCACTTGTTTACTCGTTCCTTTCTCCGTTCATTTGCTTACTCGTTCTTTTCTCCGTTCATTTGCTTACTCGTTCTTTTCGCCGTTCATTTGCTTACTCGTTCCTTTCTCCGTTCATTTGCTTACTCGTTCTTTTCTCCGTTCATTTGCTTACTCGTTCTTTTCTCCGTTCATTTGCTTACTCGTTCTTTTCTCCGTTCATTTGCTTACTCGTTCTTTTCTCCGTTCATCTGCTTACTCGTTCTTTTCTCCGTTCATCTGCTTACTCGTTCTTTTCTCCGTTCATTTGCTTACTCGTTCTTTTCTCCGTTCATTTGCTTACTCGTTCTTTTCTCCGTTCATTTGCTTACTCGTTCTTTTCTTCGTTCATTTGCTTACTCGTTCTTTTCTCCGTTCATTTGCTTACTCGTTCTTTTCTCCGTTCATTTGCTTACTCGTTCTTTTCTCCGTTCATTTGCTTACTCGTTCTTTTCTCCGTTCATTTGCTTACTCGTTCTTTTCTCCGTTCATTTGCTTACTCGTTCTTTTCTCCGTTCATTTGCTTACTCGTTCCTTTCTCCGTTCATTTGCTTACTCGTTCTTTTCTCCGTTCATTTGCTTACTCGTTCTTTTCTCCGTTCATTTGCTTACTCGTTCTTTTCTCCGTTCATTTGCTTACTCGTTCTTTTCTTCGTTCATTTGCTTACTCGTTCTTTTCTCCGTTCATCTGCTTACTCGTTCTTTTCTTCGTTAATTTATTTAATCGTTATTTTTTCGTTCATTTGTTTACTCGTTCTTTTCTTGGTTCATTTGTTCACTCGTTCTTTTCTTCGTTCATTTGTTCACTCATTCTTTTCTTCATTCATTTGCTTTCCGTTCTTTTCTTCGTTCATTTGCTTACTCGTTCTTTTCTCCGTTCATTTGTTCACTCGTTCTTTCTTCGTTAATTTATTTACTCGTAATTTTTTTGTTTATTTGTTTACTCGTTCTTTTCTTCGTTAATTTATTTACTCGTTATTTTTTTCGTTCATTTGTTTACACGGTCTTTTCTTCGTTCATTTGTTCACTCGTTCTTTTCTTGGTTCATTTGTTTACTCATTCTTTTCTTCGTTCATTTGTTCACTCGTTCTTTTCTTCGTTCATTTGTTCACTCGTTCTTTTCTTCGTTCATTTGTTCACTCGTTCTTTTCTTCATTCATTTGCTTTCTCGTTCTTTTCTTCGTTCATTTGCTTACTCGTTCTTTTCTCCGTTCATTTGTTCACTCGTTCTTTCTTCGTTAATTTACTTACTCGTTATTTTTTTGTTTATTTGTTTACTCGTTCTTTTCTTCGTTAATTTATTTACTCGTTATTTTTTTCGTTCATTTGTTTACACGGTCTTTTCTTCGTTCATTTGTTTACTCGTTCTATTCTTCGTTCATTTATTTACTCGTTCTTTTCTCCGTTCATTTGTTTACTCGTTCTTTTCTTCGTTCATTTATTTACTCGTTCTTTTCACCGTTCATTTGTTTACTCGTTTTTTTCTTCGTTCATTTTGTTTACTCGTTCTTTTCTTCATTTATTTACTCGTTCTTTTCTTCGTTCATTTGTTTACGCGTTTTTTCTCCGTTCATTTGTTTACTCGTTCTTTTCTCTGTTCATTTGTTTACTCGTTCTTTTCTTTGTTCATTTGTTTCTTCACTTGTTCACCTTTATTTCGTTCCTGCGCTTGTTTACCCGTTCTTTCGTTTGTTCACTTGTTTGCCCGTTCTTTAGTTTGTTCACTCCCGTTCTTTCGTTTTTTCACTCCCGTTATTTCGTTTTTTCACTCCCGTTCTTTCGTTTTTTCACTCCCGTTCTTTCGTTTGTTCACTGCCGTTCTTTCGTTTGGTCATTGTTTCCCGTTCTTTCGTTTGGTCATTGTTTCCCGTTCTTTCGTTTGACCATTGTTAACCCGTTCTTTCGTTTGTTCACTTGTTTTTTATTTCTTTCGATTGTCCACTTGTTTTCTCTTTCTTTCTGTTGTTCACTCGTTTTCTCTTTCTTTCCATTGTTCATTTGTTTTCTCTTTCTTTCGATTTTTCACTTTGTTTGGTCCATCACTTATTTACTGGTTCTTTCGTTTGCTCACTTATTTTATAATATTTTTCGTTCTTCCACTTATTTAGCCTACTTGTTCTGTCGTTTACTTCTATACTATTTTTATTGTTTACGCTTTTATTAGGTTCTTTCTCGTTCGCTCATTCCTTCTATCAGTAGTTGACTGATTCATCTATTCACGATAGCCTACGTGTACTCTATACAGTATTACCTATATTAGTACATTAATACAGTATTCTATCTAGCCTTTCATCATCCGTGCATCCATTCGTTTCATGCATTCAAATTTGAGTTTTCACGGTGAAGTTACCTAAAGCTGTCAAACATATAAGTTCATAAAATTCTGCCAAGTACAAGAGCGTAAGCATAGGCTTTGTGCTAACGCACCAAATAGCATGTTTTAAATTTTAAACAAATATTTTAAACTCATGAATACTGGCGAAAAACTTTATGAATTATGAACCAAATCATAATTGGTTTAATTTTTAATCATAGATCGCGAAGCCGAAAGAAGTCCGATTAACGTAATAAATTGATACGAATTTACATGACGCCATCTCTTTTAAGTGCTGAAGTACCAGTAGGTGCAATAAGGAATGGTCATTATTATGACTAACATGAATACTACTATTTACACAGATCATTGAACATTAGACATAATTTGTAGTTTTAAAGATCCGTATTTAAATACAGAGACAAGAATAGTACAAATTGTTGCATTCTTTGCTACTCTTAAGAAATTGTATACTTATTAAGTTCGTTTACTTAGTCCATATAAAACCGAGATCAATAGAGAATGATTAATGAATTTGCAAAATAATATAGACCTACGTGTTTTGAGATTACTGAATGTTATGACATTATTTTGGATGAAAGATGTTTATTTGCCGATATGTAAAACTTTATACAACAACCAAATTCCTTTATTGTTTGTTTACTTGTGATTTGTTTATTAGTTTATTTATTTATTTGTTTATTTATTCATGTATTTATTTAGTTATTTATTTATTTTCTTGTTTATTTACTTATTATTTATTTATCTATTCACTCATTTCAAGAAGTTAACACATACAGGATAAATCCAATTACAGTGTTTTTGTACATAGTAATATTAATGATTTAATGTAAAAAAGTTGTAACTAACTTATGTAATTATACATGTATTTATATTTTGTTATAAATTCATAAATATAGGTATTCAATAAAGGTACAAAAAACTACATTAAATGGACGATAAGTGGAGAGAAAGAAAATTTTATGTTATAAAGATACGAAGGAGCAGAAGTTGAGAACCAAAGCCAAAATGTATTGAATTGTAATCTTGATACAAAAATTAAGCTAAACAATAATATTTTTTTATAAAATACAATTAAATATAAGCTATAAAACTACCTGACCGTGGTAGAGTGCTCCAGGTGAAATTATTGGCCTATCCTGCCTTTCACGTTGTATTTAGACGCTGAATAATGTATAATTCAGGGATGTCAAAGCTCCTGCACCGTGTGCTCTCAAGAACCCGCAAAACATTTCCTTAAAAATGATGATTGTACTTTACCTTGCTGGAAAGTGTACCTTGTTGGATTTGTATTGCTTGTAGTATGAGCAGGACATTCAAGCGCTTTGACATCCCTGATGTATATAGTAGTCTGTTACTATTACTGTTCCTAATACTACTACTACTACTACTACTACTACTACTACTACTACTACTACTACTACTACTACTAATTAATACCACTATGACACTACCACTAATATTACTAACATTATTACTATAATAATACTACTGTTATGGTACTATTATTACAACCACAATGACTACGTATTATTACTGCTGTTTCTACTACTATGACTAATTTAACTGTAAATGCTACTATTACTACTAACAATGCACAGTTACCATCAACACCACCACCGAAAGCACTGGTACAAAAAAAACAACATTAAGACACTCGTATCACACTTCTCGTCAACAATCTTCGATCGTCTTACGGTGATTAGCCACAACATTGTGACCACCTTTCTATGAAAGAAACTGAGACAAGATAGAAAGTGAGTCTTAAATGACTATCTCGATAGGCGGAAACTAGTTCGGAAAACATTCCATTTCGCATCGTTGCTCTTCATATGGCGGTAACGGAATCTGTAACAATGATATCTTCTGAGAAACTTTGGAGTGCCTGAGTAGACACACCGAGAGCAGAGTAATGTGGGAGGTCTACATGATGATGTAATTACGCTTCGAGGTTTATGTGCACTGAAGGGAGTTTCCTCTGGGGTGAGATAAAAAAGTCGTAACTTGTGTCGTGTCATATGTCAACCGAAAGCCGCGCCAAGCTTCCCTTGGGGCAAGCATACCGCGATCACCATGCGGGCCTCAGAGCGGATCCAATCCCATAGAACTCGCTCGCGCCATCGCCGGGATCGTAGAATGGAAAGAGTCTTTGTTTTCAATTTTGCAAGTTGACCTCCGTTCTGCGACTTGATCCATTATTATATTTGAAAGTGTGATTGTTAGTATATTACAAAGTATACTATATTTTATTATGTGCTGTGAATTATTGCCGCATCTATGGCTCAGATGTTAGCGCGTTGATCTTCCACTCGGATTCGATCCTTGGCCTGGTCGTGATGGAATTTTTAAATGGACAAAGATGACGTTGCAGAGGGGTTTTCTTGGGACATTCCCATTGCTCTCTACAGTTTCACCAACATTCCCTATCTTCCTCATTTGAACCATCTGCGATAGTTAAAAACAATCTTGTGAGTAGTAAGACTTTTTGATGCTGATGCAGGAAGAGCTTAGGGTTCTAAGCCTTTTGGCTGAGAATGAAACCTGGCTCTCTCAAGGCTGAGGCAGGACGATCCATCTGTCAGCACCGGACTACCTGTCGGACTTGCACAATCATTGCATATGCATTCATTCATATTGTTCTGCCCGAGGGCAGGTCCTTCACTGCAAACCCAGCTTTCTCCATTTTTTACTATTTCCTGCCTTCCTGTTAGTCTCCGCATACGATCCGTATAATTATCTTAATGTCGTCTTTTATTTGATATATTCTGCCCTAACTCATCTCCCATTCACCATTTCTTCCAGTGCATCCTTCAGAACGCAATATCTTCTCAACTAGTGCCCCAAACAAACATTGCATATATAGGGTGTTAATGAATAACAATGAAATATTTTCAATGAATATAGAGGAGTCCTAGGCAAGCATCTTGAGACTGGGAACCCATTAACACCTATGTACATTATTTACAGGATTTACCGTCCTTTACGGAGCTTATTTCTGAAGACATTTTCAGCAACAAATGT
The DNA here is from genome assembly GCF_040183065.1 of Periplaneta americana. Taxonomy (NCBI): domain Eukaryota; kingdom Metazoa; phylum Arthropoda; class Insecta; order Blattodea; family Blattidae; genus Periplaneta; species Periplaneta americana. The sequence continues at coordinate 63,009,685 of NC_091122.1, forward strand.
CATGTAAACATAGTTCCTATTCTTAATATTTTCAGTTACACTAATTTAAAGTTGTTTGTAAAATACGTTTTTCTTTAGTTTGAAGGTAAAAGAATAATACAAATAGGGAATGAACTATTCAGAAGTATCATTTCTTTAATTGGCGAGTATTATGAATGAGTATAGGATAAATGGGGCCGTCAATTTGCTTATCATATAATATATAGTGTTATTAACTATATTACATTTTATTGATTAACGTTTTCGGCATACTATGCCATCGTCAGATCTTGAGAAGTTATCACTTATACATGCTTCATATTGGTGCAACATAGGTTAAATGCAATATATTCAAATAACAAACAACAATAATCATGAAGTGTTCACTTCAAGCTGTTATTTTAATTTTAATACTAATATTATTCATCTCAACTTAATTCTAATGCCATTCAGCTTTGTAATACTTGATACTATTAGCTAATACAATTTATGCAATACAATCCATAATCCAGACAAAGATAGCTAATTGCAATCATGAATGTTCCCAACTTGTTTGATTACAACACGCGCAAAAAATGATATCTTCTCATTAAGGATTATATCAAGTTCAATGTTTTATAGTTTTATAGATTTGTTATACTTTTATCCAATTATTGTTCTTGTATCTTAACATATTATGACATAATGACATTTACATAGTGTCCAATGAAACAGCTGAATTTGGACATATCCAATCACGAGTATTGCCTATATAACTAGTGTAATCATGATTAGTATTGCCTATATAACTAGTGTAATCATGATTATTGTTGTTTGTTATTTGAATATATTGCATTTAACCTTTTTTGCACCAATATGAAGCATGTATAAGTGATAACTTCTCAAGATCTGATAATGGTATAGTATGCCGAAAACGTTAATCAATAAAATGTAATATAGTTAATAACACTATATATTATATGATAAGTAAATTGACGGCCCCATTTATCCCATACTTGTTGTACTTCTGCTTATCGGTTAAAATTACCTTCAAAATGAAAATAAGTATTATGAAGCTAAAAATGTGCTGTGAACTCCTTAGTTGCTTCGTAGAGACATCTTTTTCTATTTTTAACTAGAAAATTACATTATTCTTACTTATTTATCACAACAATTATTACAAATCATACCACTTCCACCGACTTAATTATTTGCAGTTCAATTTTGCATCCTGATTTACAGTCTTGGAGAGTTTACAACACATTTTAAAAAGTGTCGCCGTCCGCTTGAGTACACTTTCCCGCACGATTGTGAACGGCACTCGTCGCGCTACGTAACTGCATACGGCAATCTTTGATTTCTGTTGCGCTCGCCCTGGCTGCTGACTACACGCTGACCAAGATCACGCGTTCACAGCAATGCGCTCCAATAACAAAACGTACCTCTGTAAATATTGAGAATAGGACCCATGTTTATATGAAATTTTTTGTTCAAAATGTTTTCGGAAATAAGCTTCGTAAAGGACGGTAAATCCTCGTCAATCACCCTGTATAAGGTGTTAATGAATAACAACGAAATATTTTCAGTGAATATAGAGGGTTCTTAGGCAAGCATCTTGAGATTGGGAATCCATTGTTAAAGCGAAATAAAGTTACAATCTGTATTAAGGAGCGTCTGCAGTTTAGAAAATACCAATGTTTATAAAGACATCTTCTTAGCGGACATACTCCCTCTTTGTAATACAACTAAAACAAGTTATTTGCGTATTTTCTAACGTGTATATAAAATAACAGAATAAATTTATTCTATTTACTCGTATTTCGTTATTTGAAATATAAATAAACTAATATGTCTATTTATAAACATTATAAAGCTTTATATTTGAAGCAATGCTTAGTTACAATATTTATATTTACTTCTGTTATTTTATATGCGATAGAAAATACATAAATACCTCACATAATTAGGAAAATTAAACCCAGACGTTTGAGATGGGCAGGGCATGTAGCACGTATGGGCGAATCCACAAATGCAGGGGAGACCGCAGGGAAAAAGACCTTTGAGGAGACCGAGACGTAGATGGGAGGATAATATTAAAATGGATTTGAAGGAGGTGGAATATGATGATAGGGACCGATGTCGGGCTTATGTGAGAGCGGCAATGAAACTGCGGGTTCCTTAAAAGCCATTTGTAGGTAATAATAATAATAATAATAATAATAATAATAATAATAATAATAATAATAATAATAATAATAATAATAATAATATAATAATAATAATAATAATAATAGTGATAGTAATACTTTTTCCTAGACGTCTTTGCATTCCTTGATGAGCTTTGGTCTCCTTCAGTATCTTAAAATCAACTCTTTGATGCCTCAGTCATTTCTAACATCTACACTCAGGGACAAAAGAAAACCGGACACTTGTATATTTGCTTGTACTTTGTTGCCAATTATTTCAAAATGAAACAAAACCCATTTAAACAAAATAATGTTTCATTTAGCATCTTATGCGACAACATTTGAAGAAAAAAATCTCTGATGAGAAAATTTACAAAAAATTACAAAGGGCGTATAACTATGGCATCGTTTGGTCTAACTGTCTTTTCATTTTATGGTGCTTTAAAAATTAAAAACTCTTTTTAGTAACGGGTATTACCCCCTCTGGCTTGAATAACTGCATCCATATGTCTTGGCATGCTTTCAATTTGATTAGCAATGTCTTCTTGAGGAATAAGTTCCCATTCTTCGCCAAGTGCTCGCCTCAACTCTTGTAATGATTCTGGTCTCGGTCATCTATTCTTAACACGCCGTCCCAGCATGTCCCACACGTGTTCAATTGGGTTCATGTCTGGACTCCTTGCTGGCCATGGAAGAACATGGATTCCCACTTCTTGGAGATAATCTCCGACCGCATGGGCAATATGCGGCCGTGCATTATCATGCATTAAAACAAAATGATCGCCTACAAATTGGCCAAATGGCACAACATGATCAGCCAAACATTCATTTATATACCTATCAGCTGTTAGTCTTCCATTTTCAACAAAAACCAACTCTGTACGAGCATCCGTACACACTCCTGCCCAAACCATCACTCCACCACCATCCATACGGCAAATTTTCGGAAATGTAACACTGTGAAAATCGTTCTCCCCTCCTACAAACTCTTTCACGTCCATCAGGTGAGGACAGATTGAAACGGGACTCATCGGTGAACAGAACACAGCTCCACTGTCCATTTCTCCAATCCCTGTGATCATTTGCAAAACGCAGTCGTTCAACTCGATGCATCCTTAGAAGTCTGGGACCAGTTGCAGGTCTATTTGATATCAGTCCACTTGCTTTCAACCTCCTTCTAACTGTTCTGGACGAAATTGGGCGTCCATGCATGTTAACAAATTGCTGGGCTACACTAGTAGCTGGCAGGTTGCGCTCCCTAAGAACTCTCAACACCATATATCTGTCTTCATTTGGATTTGTAGCTCTTGGACGACCCGAACCTGGTCTTCTGGTTATTCTAGGGTCGCTCTATACCGTTTTATGGCATCATGGGTTGTGCTTCTAGCCATATTCATAACATTTGCAATGTAACGTACACTGCGTCCATCATCGTAAAGGGCTACAGCTCGAGCCACATCTTCAGGTCGCATCTTGTTTTAAGACAAATGTTACAACCCCACTTAAACTCAGAAAATGTAAAAATAAAGAAATAACGAATGATAACGATAATGAAGCACAAAATGGTTGAGACAAAATTGTTATAGCTGAGACTCCGAAAGCAAAATTGGAACATTTGGTTGTAATGGCTTGTTTATAAAACAAAAAACAATCAACAATGTATACACGTCTCCATAACAACAGATGGCTACCATAATATTGTATGAGAAGATAATGTTTTGCAAAATACCAGCAAATATTAAAGTGTCCGTTTTTTTTTGTCCCTGAGTGTAGTTCCTGTTCTCTTTAAATCCTGTTTCACGTTCTGCAGCCATCTATTCCTCGTCTTCCCTTCCTTCTAACTCCTATTATATTATCATGTAACAGGTAGTTTGGTGTTTCCTTCTTTGCAATCCTCTACACATGGCCAATTCTGCTAATTCTAAGGGTTTTGACACATTTTTCTAAATCTTGTCCTTCCAGTATTAATATTAGAATAACCTCTGAACTCGATCTAATCCACTACGTTTCAGCTTCACATATTGGACAATATATGCATCTGATGATTTTTTTCTTAAATATTTGTTAAGCATTTTCATTATGCTTATTTAAAATGCATAATTCAGCTGAATATGATGCAATAGGTCTTATTAATGATTTATATAATTTGAGCTTAATTGATGTAGTTATAATTTTGATGTAATGGCTTCAGATTTATATACAGTGCTTTATTTGCTGTTGTTTTTTCACACTCTGTTATTTCTTCGGATGCTATTCCTTTGTTATTTGAACTCTTAGATATATATATATATATATATATATATATATATATATATATATATATATATATATCATGCAAGTGAAGTAGGTAGGCAATACATATATATATATATATATATATATATATATATGTATTGCCTACCTACTTCACTTGCATGATTCGGGTTTCGCACATTGCAGATAGATGGCAGGACTGTGACCCATTTTCAATTTGTACACCACTTCGGCGGGCCACACTGTGCGTGATGTGTATCTGTGAAGAGTTATGTCGTGTACTAGATTGAGGGTATGTGTAAGTGTAGGAAATACGTAAGGATGATGATGATGATGATGATGAAGATGAGGAAGGGAATAAGGGAAACCCGGTGTCGGCACGTAGTCTACTGTGTCGAACAGCATGAAGGCTTATGTCCCCGACGGACGAATCACTATCAACAGTGGCACTGCACTGCACTGCACTGCACTGCACTGCGGAGAAATTTAGAATTTAATCCAGGTATATTGGTATACAATGAGAAGTTCAAATATCTTGGAGCAACAAATTATTCTCGGGAGGAAATTAAACACAGAATAAATATGGGAAATGCCTGTTATTATTCGGTTGAGAAGCTTTTATCATCCAGTCTGCTGTCAAAAAATCTGAAAGTTACTATTTATAAAACAGTTATATTACCGGTTGTTCTTTATCGTTGTGAAACTTGGACTCTCACTTTGAGAGAGGAACATAGGTTAAGGGTGTTTGAGAATAAGGTGATTAGGAAAATATTTGGGGCTAAGAGGGATGAAGTTGTAGGAGAATGGAGAAAGTTACACAACACAGAACTGCACGCATTGTATTCTTCACCTGACATAATTAGGAACATTAAATCCAGACGTTCGAGATGGGCAGGGCATGTAACACGTATGGGCGAATCTTGAAATGCATATAGAGTGTTAGCTGCGAGGCAGGAGGGAAAAAGACCTTTAGGGAAGCCGAGACGTAGATGGGAAGATAATATTAAAATGGATTTGAGGGAGGTGGGATATGATGATGGAGAATGGATTAATCATGCTCAGCATAGGGACCAATGGCGGGCTTCTGTGAGGGCGACAATGAACCTCCGGTTTCCTTAAAAGCCAGTAAGTAAGTACGTAAGTATATTGGTACACAATTTAGTGATTAGAAGTTGTGCACCGCCATCTTTCTTAGCCCCGAGGTATAAATTTTACATGAAAATATCTGACTCCGCCGGGAATCGAACCCAGGCCGGCTAGTCTTGAGGCAGACGCGCTGCAATAGAGCTAACTCGGCGGATTTCTTAGATATGTAAAATCGGTAACATTTTCAAAAGTGTAATACTTTGAAATTTTGATCTCCTCCATCATATTACTTCCATCTTCATGTATTTTATTTTATATTTATTGATAACTAGACCTAATAGTTTTTCTGTCATTTCTATTGTTTTCAAAATGATGATGATTTTGACGATGACGATGATAATGATAATAATAAAGATAATGATAATAATAACATTGATATGTCCGCAGAATAATGATGAATTTTATTTTTCAGAGCGAAATTTGCAAACAAAAATAATACACTCAGCTGAAGAGTAAAATATGAGAACCAATATTGTTTTGCACACAAGAATGTCATTTTGTTCTTTCCTTAATTAAATTTAATAGAAAATATGTTCAACATTGCACATTATGTGAAAAAATACTTTTTATAGTAATGTTACACATTACAGTCATTACGCAATAAATTACATTCCTCTTTGCTAGAATTTGCATGTTTTGCCTTTAACTCATTCCTACAGTCAAACGAACTAGGTTGTATAAGTACAATTAGAAATAATAAGTATAGTATAGGCAATGAAATAATTATCACATTTCTGTAATTAGTTTCATTTAGAAAGAGAACTGCAACGAATTCAATTTATTGAGCATCGGTGCCAAATGCAATTTTGTTAACACAGATGAAAGGGGGAGTTTTGTTGGCATAGTTACTGAGCGTGGAAACATATTAGTATTAAAATGAAGCGATGACATAATATACATAAATTCGGTTCCAGTGAAAGTTAAAGGGCATAATTTAATGGCACAGTATAGGCTGCCAGTAGCAATACCTTGACAACTTTCAAATGTCAATGGGGAACTTCGAATAATGGCGAAAGAATACTTTAGGACTATATAGGCTTAGTCTAGACAAATTTCCATTATAGAGACATTTGAATTAGTAAAAGATATAATGATGATATTAAAAACACAAAGATATTCATGAGTGAAAAAATACAGGGTGATTCAGTGACTATGTTACAAACTCTTAGGGATGCTAGAGAAGACAGTTACGAACAACTTTCATATGTATGTTCGGAAATGTTCTATTTGGTAATTACAAACCTAGATAATATGTTATTCAGTGTAACCAGCTACAGTCGAACTCAAGGGCATCCTTTTGAAGTTTTGTTGCAGACTACCGTTTCTGCAAACGTTGGTGATTTCTCATAAACATGGTGTAAGCTAGTTGGCATCGCGGCGTCGTAAATGATATTAACAAATTTATAAGGCGAATGAATGAAAAATGACACGTGAGAAAATTATTCATCTGTTCATGAAAAGTAGCGACATTTTAATAGCGATATATAAATACTTATGCCTGGGTTGACGTTGGTATTTGCAGTAATGATTATTGGATGTAGCCCTGGAGGATTTCACATAAATCAAGGAACGACCATTATCATCCGTCACAACACTTCATTTATGCTCCGGGTATGCTAAGCGTCTCACACACCTCGGAGTGGAACAGCTGTTTGGCAGTGTTTCAATACAACCTTACATGGAAACTTCTATTTACGAGTTGGCTATTAGAAAGGAAGTGGCATTGATCGGTTGTCAACAAGCTCCACATTCATAATGAACTACATGGATATTCGGGGAATTCTTGGCACAGGTTTTTTGCTTCGTAACGTAGATACCTAGGTTGGTAGGTAGGTACGAATATGTAGTAGGTGAGTAGATATGTACGAGATGGATAGGTAGTAGCTAGGTAGATAGGTACGATGTGAATAGGTAGTAGATAGTAGTGTCGTGCATTTCAGGCTTTATGTTCGGTTCAAGTTTGTCGAGCTTGACAAGAACCGAAGTCTGCTTTGAAGAAGCGGATCTGTCATAGCTCGCTCGGACTTACGCCTTGTATGATCTGTGTCCTTGAAGTTCGCTGGCCTCTCCTATCCTCCCCTCCCATCTCATCATGCCTTTAGATGAGTAAAGATTTTAGTACAATTCTTGTGAAATTTTATTTAGATGTAAAGATAGGTAATTTTTATTACAAAAATATGATTAAATAACGACAGAAATATACGTACATATAGGTACATCACATCATTGTGTTTTAAAAATACATGACAGTTGTTGCTATACCAATTACCGAGAGACAGTAGCTATAATTACATTCTAAACATAATATTCAAATTAATCATAGGGGGTAACTCTGGCGAATATTGGGGATAGTCGGTCAATTCAAAACTGACTTAATTTTTTGCAATGCAACCAGGGACTTCTGAGCGGGGTCATTTTCTTTGAAATCTAACCATGACGTTCCACCACAATTTTCCCTAAGCTTAGTTAATACTCAAGGATGTTCCCGTACAGATTTACTTTTTCCTTAGTACTGTGCCATAATGTTTCCTTCCTTGCCCCTTTAAGTGCTGATTTTAGAACGCATAATTTCATTGAGCGATGAGAACCAGTGTTACCATTCTTTTGAATGTTGTTTCGTTTCTGGGTTCAACTATAGATAAATGTTTCGTTTGTAGTTGCAATGCGATCCAAAATGTTACAAAAATCCTTTTCGAGACGGCAGCAAAGTAATTTGAAAATTTTCTGATCAGCGTTGAATCATTTGAATATCCACTTAGCAATTAATCTTCTCTTATCCAAATCATGATATGCGGTGTGAAAGACACATTCATGTGAAATTTTCAAAGTTTTTACCTTACATTTGAGCTCAATTTGTCAATCGTTCAAAATCATGTTATTCACGGTATCGATATTTTCTGCAGCGAGCACTGAAACAGGTGTTCCAATACAGTGTTAATTTTTTATCTCCTTTGTTTCACTCTTAAATTACACAAATAAATTTTTATGTTGGCGCACGAAGGACAATAATTCCTTAGTGTATTCACAATACCCGCACAGATTTCCTTGTCGGACAATCTTTTCAAAAATTTGCACGTTATCACCGACGATACTGTGTTATCAAAGTTGATTTTAAATCTGACATAATTTCTTAAAAAATTACATTATAAAATCAGTAAAGCTTATCACGAAACACATAACTATTTACCAAGCAACATAATCTTTTTTTTTAAGGTAGGCTAATCTTTTTTCTATAATGAAGGTCCAAGGATAACAGACTATTGTATAGTAGTACTCCTAACTATCATGAACTAAATCATGGATGGGTAAGTATGTACAATTGAAGGGTTCAGAGCCATAGTGGGCCAAGCGCCTTGAAGAAAGCAAGACTTAAAGTTAAGCGAATACCATAGTTTAATGAAGATTTACATATAATTTAGTTTCAATGTGCATACTTTATATTACTTGCTATATGTTTCATTGAATTATGGTACACACTTCATTTTAACCGTCGGTTTCTCCGTTTTTAATATATAGCGCTTGGCCCACTATGGCTATGGACCCTTCAATTACAAGAGAATCTCTGTCTTTACCTGGCTTACTCTCTAGTTTTTCTGCATTCTTGCCTCCAGGAATCATAGCTGTCACTCGACTATGAGAGTCTGTTATCCTTGGACCTTCATTATAGAAAAATGGCTACCTTAAAAAAAAGATTATGTTGTTTGTTAAATAGTTACGTGTTTCGTGATAAGTTTTACTGTTATATTGCTGTATTGATACTGATAAATAATTCCTTCCTGTTCTGAACGAGACATATGTAGTAAAACATTACACAGTACATAATTCTAATACTGCTGTACCAGTTGAACGCGTTTTCAGCCTGTCAACTTTGTTGAGAAAGTGAAACGTGTGCTATGTATCTGATGCAATATCTGTCTCCCATGAATGCAACTGTTCAGAATATGCAGCAGTGATCTCTAGCTGATCCATACGTATGGTTTTGTGCTGTCCACGAATCATCTGATTTGTTGTCACGTCTCCTATATTATACTCTTTTCTTTTGTCTTTCTTATTACGCATTTTGCTGTTGTGACGGTTTGTATTTTCCTTCTACATATTTTTTATTTTCTGTTATAGGCATTTATGATGGGATTTCGGCCCTCATACAATCAGTACTGATCCGGATTTCCATCTATCTATACATCCTACCTATCTGATGCCTAGAGCTCGGATTTTTAGCCTCATTTAGCATAGGCTGAAACATACATTCTTTAATGCACCTAGTTTTAGACAATATCATTGCTCGAGAATTTCTTCTGTTGCATACATTTAGGGAATTTTACATAAAATTGTTGCAACATATCCTATTCGAGTCTAAAAATCTGAGACCTACTCGCACCCCCACTAGAAGAGTGTTACATCTATGAAATTGTCGATTTTGAGATAACACCATTTTCGTATGCAGGATAGTAATATACGTTACAAGAGCGGTATGTTGATGTTTTCATGGTCGAGGAAAAGATTGAAAAAGCGAAACGTAGTTGAGCTTTTTTAATTTCCGAGAACATGAAAATAAACATACCGCTCGTGTATCGTACATTATTTTGTGCGAAGATCGTTTATTACATACCTGAAAGACGAATTTCTAATTAGTTGCAATGAAATCTCCATGTTGGTTTCTGTTTAATGACGGCAACTTCGGAAAACCAAAATATCTTTCAACATTGTTGCTATAAAATGTTTTCTGTGTTTACTATACTCCAGCAGGCCGTGATATACGTCTGTCTTTTTTTCCCCCAGTCTATAAATGCGAACTTAAAACAAACGGTAAGGTTATGTAATGATTTATTTTTCATTTTAATATTTTAACAATATTATTTATATAACATTATTGCAGTAATAACATCGGCATCTGATATCTTGTTGATTTTTTCACGGCTTCCTTAATGTTACTTGTATCAGGAATGCAATAAGTTTCGTGGAGTAGTAGACTTTACTTAATTTTTGCAAATATTTAAAAACAATAATTAACATTGCAATTTAGGTGAAATTGCAGTGGTAAGTTTCCAATTTATAATTATTACTGTGTTAAACGTCTCTAAAAATAATATGTTAAAAGCCTAAATCAGTAAAATGAATGTCGCGCTTAAGCGGTAAGAAGAGGGAAATTGTTATGTGTGTTACGTTGGGAATACTGAATGTGGTATTTCACACTTACCGCGTATTGGTTCTGTGCGGAAAACAAGCAAATACGCACGATCTCGCACAAAAACCTATTCTACCATCTAAATTAACGTTGTAACATTAGTTCGTCAAATAAGCACTAGAATGTGCATGTAAACGCTCTTCGGTTTTGTATTGGGGAATGGACGGAAGAGCGAGTAGTGTTACATTTCGGAATAACTCAGTGCTTTGCTATTTTTCATGGTTTTGAGGTGGTTAATAGCGTTACATGTAGAGCAGCCGTGGCGAGAACGTGACTCGCGAGACATTGTGGCTCGCAGTGATAGCTGTGTATTTCGCTTGCTTCCAACCTCCGCCAACCCCCATCCTCTCACTCACTGGAGTCAAACTCCGTTCCATTTGTATTTGTCTCTGACCTGCGAGTGGCATATGTCTCTTTCGAAACCATGTACGAAAGTCCAAGTAGGATGGGAGGACGCATTTTTTTGCTGTCAATATGATGAGAATATTAAATGTATGATTTGTTCACAAGTATTACGAGGAAAACGGTTGTATAACATAAAACGGCATTATACTACATGTTACTGATAAAATATTAAAAGGTTAAGTGTTATTGTTGTTATCATCATCATCATCATCATCATCATCATCATCATCATCATCATCTCTGTACGTCGACCCTTTTTTCAGCAGATGTTACAATTTGAAATCACTGATTTACTATGTGAAGTCAAATGAAAGCTAGATGTAAGGACTTGACAAAAGTTTAACTTTCAAATCTTTGCCAAAAAATAAATATCCGAAGCTTCGTTCTTTCGCTTGCTCTGTTGAAGCCATGTTCGCTACAACTTACGTTTGTGAAAAATTATTTTCAACAATTAAAAGAGTAAAAACCAAATTTAGATCACGACTGATAGACAAATACCTTCGTGATCAACTACGACTGGCAGTAAGTGACGTAATTCCTGATTTTGAAACTTTGTCGCAGAGACATTCTGAAGACAGTTAATTTTAGGTTGTGATATTGTTCATTTATTGTTCATTTCTTTCTTCGTTACACGTACTAAACATTAGTTTGTAGCCTTGTACTCTATAAAATTATATTTAAGTGCTTGACGTAAGGAAAATAAAAATCCGTTAATAAGTGAGACAGTTGCTTCACTTCCCCTTCGGGTGTCCGCCTCCCTCCATAGATGCTATGCACGTTGCAGGTTACACAGTGGCTCGGCGCACGATTACATTTTCGCCACCGCTGATGTAGAGTTACAACGGTCTTCGGTTTTGGATGAGTTGCTTTTGTATTTCTTATCTCAGATGACTTTTACATAAGAAGAGATACAACTGTCTTCCACTGTAAAAGTCTATTCATCTTTCATTGATTGTTTAAAAGCAGTGTTACATGTTGAGATATAACACTCTTGTTCGAAATAGAAGCCTTGGTTTTCTCATATTGCCTTCAGTACCTGGGACAAGTTTATTCGACTATCACTCGCACAGTGCATTAATGTGTTGGGGTATCGAATGACATTGCAGGCTACAAGTACTGCTTTTGGCCGGGTTTAAAGGCTACCATACGTGATTACAATTTAGGTCTGTATCGTTCTCTCTCTACGAACCCTTTCATATATAATATTGTAAAAAGAACGGAAGGGCAGGAGGAAATGATATGGTTATATTTTGGTTCCTATCTGTATAGTACCGGACAATTTTAGAAATACTTGATCAGTTCGCACAAATGTTATTGCTGGTGTACATAACCTATATACAAATGTATATGATGCTTTTATAAAGCGAATCGTCCCTTTGGGAGGGAGAGAACAAGACGGTACGTATCTCAATTGAATTGTCGTATGCACTTCCCTCAGTTTATTCAAAACACGACTTGCACCTCTTCCACAGTCACGTGATCTAGGAAATAAAGGCATTGCGTTCTAGTGTTCGTCGTTTTGTCACGCGCTGCGGATATGAGAAAATATATGCCATGCATTTCGCACCGTTTATTTTTATGGCCAGACCGACTCTCCCGTCAGCAATAGTCGTGGAACATATCTATCGGAAACGCGTAGCAGAGTGGCTGCTGTGTATGCCAACGACTTTGAATTTCGATACGGAAGTAGAGGGAGGGAAAGAGTTTGTATCGGTCGCAACACGAAGGCCGCAAGACCTTCTCGGTGTTACCAGTGCCATCTCGAGAGGAGAATTAATTAAAATACTTCTCTGTACTTCTTCGCATGAAGAAGACATAATTAAATGTGAGATAAGATGGTCATATTGAGAGAATGATTTGCAAATGTTTTAGTAATAAGTAGAGACGAGAATTTCATGCACTATAAAATCCCAAAATATGCATGCATTCATGCACTAGCGAACCATGAAACAAGCACCATAAAACGAAAAATACTTTAAAATATGAACTTCCATTTTTCTTCCAAATGTCTCATTTCACTGAATATAATGTATATTATATGTATTATTATATGTATTATTAAGCTAAAAATTGCTTAAATATGCATTATGCATGTTTTCATCCCCAAAAACAGGCAAATATGCACAGAAAAAGGACACATATTTGGAACCAGAAATTAATGATAAGTACTAAGTTTGAGGTATGTCCTATGTTCCTATAAAAACATGCATTTGCATGGAATTCTCGTCTCTAGTAATAAGAATCTAAATTAATAAAGAGAAGAAGAAAAAGTGTTCAAATATCTACAGACAGCGGTATGTCCAAAACCGCTTCCTTATTATCAGTGAATGCTGACAAGTGCATTTGCGCGAAAATCTACAAATTGATGTTTTGAAGCATTAAAATACGTCCTGTTGATATTCCATATAATTAATGTGTCCCACGCCGCAATTGCGTGCATTATGGCATCGATTTTTTGACAGCAGACTAGATGACAAAACCTTCTCAACTCATATTTTTTTCTGCGTTTAATTTCCTCCCAAGTGTCATTTATATTTGTTACTGTTCCTCCAAGATATTTGAATTTTTCCACCTCTTCGTAGGATAAATCTCCAGTTTTTATATATCTATTTCATACAATATTCTGGTCACGAGACATAATCTTATACTTTGTCTTTTCGGGGTTTACTTCCAAACCTATCGCTTTACTTGCTTCAAGTAGAATTTCCGTGTTTTCCCTAATCGTTTGTGGATTTTCTCCTAACATATTCAGGTCATCCGCATAGACAAGAAGCTGATGTAACCCGTTCAATTTCAAACCTTGTCTGTTATCCTGAACTTTCCTAATGACACAGTCTAGAACGAAGTTAAAAAGTAAATGTGATAGTGCATCTCCTTGCTTTAGCCCACAATGAATTGGAAAAGCATCAGACAGAAGCTGGCCTATACGGACTCTGCTGTAAGTTTCATTCAGAAACATTTTAATTAATCGAACTAGTTTCTTGGGAATACCAAATTCAATAAGAATGTTACATAAAACTTCCCTCTTAACCGAGTCATTTACCTTTTTTTTAAATCATTTTATCTTAAATATTGCACTTTTAACATTTATACTTACTGTGGGCCTACTGTGTTCACATTTTTCATTAACGTTTTCTTACACTTTTTTATTGAATAAGTGAAATATTTTATGTTACACTTGTTTTATTATATATATTTCTTTTTTATTCTGCATTATCCGACATTTTCCCTTATCCGACCTCGTCAAGGCCCAGTTTAGTTCGAATAATCCAGACTTTGCTGTAATTATAATTATATTCATAATTGTAATTGTATTTCCCTGCTAAAGGGGAAGAGCAGGCCTGTTGGCTTTATCTTTACGTGTTAAATAAATAAGTACTAAATACTAAGTTGTTATTCTGTCGCTGCTATGATGTAAGACAGTCATGTCAATTGATGCCCATAGGAGCAAGCGCGCGCTTTAGAGCCCAGGAGATCCTGAGCGCTTTACAGCGGAAAGGAAAGAGACAGACGAAAGGGGCAGTGTATGCCGCTTGGTCGAGCTATATTCAGGGATGGCCAGCACTGATTCAATAGATAAAAGGAAGAGAACTTATTAAAACTCTATCCATGTTAATTTTAGATTTGTCTGAGAAGTATAAGTGCATTATGAGAATGTAAGTTTCAATTGTAATGCTCATTTTTCACAAGTTTAATTTTTTATTCATAAGAAATATTTTCTCAACTTTTTTTTATAGAAAAGTGAATTTCCAGATATAGGCTCATGTATTTAGTAGCCTTACAGAATGTTTTCGTAAATCTAATATACAGTAAATACTTATTACTAAAGATAATGTATTGAACATTTTTGAAAATATTCGTATGGAAATTGTTTGTAAGGAAATCAATTAATCAAGCAACTACTGTTACATCATAAGCAAAAGATACGTGCCCCTGTGATGTAAAAATGTTAGCTCTATAGCTTCACACATTTCGAGAAAATAATTTAATATTCTGATGATAGGAAGTTGCTCACCAATATCACCTTAAAAGCATAATGCGATAAGAGTTTTGTTATGTAATATTAGTTACACTTAAAACATATACAGCACCTAGGTAACTTTGCTTTGTACTGTAATATTGTTTTAATTAGTTTATTGATTACTTTTATAAGGCTAAAGGTACCATCAATATCAATTCCAACTTATCATGTCACACTCAATCTCTTTTTTTGGGATATCACTTTCTTTATGAATGATGTGTTTCATCCATTTAGTAAAATATAGTTATACTACTATGGAATTTATGTGAATAATCCTTCTTAACTCTTTATTATGTTATTAACATTTAAAACGTAACTGCAATATTAAGAATGGTATTAGTACTTTTGTTTCATAGAAAATATAGATACTATCAAACAGAAAGAACCCATAAAAAAATATCGACATAATATTTCACGTTCCGTCTGAAGTTTGTGCACCACTGTTTTCTTAATCCAACAGGCTGCTTTTCAAAAAACAACCCTTCCTCGTTCCATAATTAGCGCTTGATGCCCGCGCACGACGTCAAGGTCAGAAAAATGCGCTTGCTTTGACTTCACTGATGAAAGATGTGGCTCATCTGACTTTCCTCCACTAATAGCAAGTAGGTTAGTTGAATTGTAGTACAAAGTAACATTTCATTCTGTATTTCGAACCAATTTGTTGCGTTCTACTCTTTGTATTGACAGTTACATGTTCGTGGGGCGCTTTTCGTTCCTAGCGCTGTTCGTATTTACCCATGCACAGGTTTTCAAAGCGGGTTTCGACCTGATGTGGCAGGTTCCCTTGTGTATTTGACCAACATGCTTTTTGTAATGAGGAAGTAAAAATAACAAGAGTGGACTCGATTGTCAAACAGTATCAGAAAATAGGATTCCTGAACGTCACCATATGAAGCTTTCCTCTCTGGCGTGCTATTGACATATTTGTTTTGTGCCGATCGAGGTGATGGACTAATAGTCGTTGAACGAGTGCTTCCATCTAGAAGAGGACAACGTAACTAGCGACGTGTATGCGTGGGATTGTTTAATTAGCGGGATTTATTCTGCAGTGCGAGAGGTTTGAGAATTAATTGCAGGCCGGGCCTCGCATCCTAACTGCGATTTCCCGAAGTTTAAAGCCGACGTTACGGGTAGCCCGCGCAGTTTATGGGATTACGTCGCATTTTCACGTGCATAACACTTAAACGAGTTCATACTATTAAATGAAGATTATCTTTTAAACAGAGTTTTATTATATTAGCATTAATGTATTCCGCAGGTACGCTGGGTTGTTACAGCCAGTCACATTTAGTCACAATTAATTACGTTACAAAATGAATCGCATAGCATTTTATAATTATTTGTAAGCCTGATGTTCGTTGAATACACGTATTAAATCTGCCATATACCGCTACTATGTGGGATCAATTTTACAAATTGATGTGAATGTTTGTAATGGTTTCCGATTTTGCGTGTTATAAAATATAGAACTCCTAATACTATCAAAAACGTGTTTTCTATATGAAATGCAGTGACTCTCATAAACATTCGGTTTTCTGGTAGTTTTATCTCTGGAGCTTAATTTAGCAGACAAAGTTTAAAATATATGTGTATTAATTCGTTCCAGAACATGTGTTTCTATATTTAGGCCGTTCTCAAAACTACATTTTCAGCTGAAGTGAACTAGATTGTTGACTAAATAGCCGGATGTGACGTCAAAAGTTATGATCCAAAGCTACATAGTGCATAGCAATCAAGTCCGTAGTAGCTAGTAAACGAAAATGCTTCCGCGATTATTGACTTGTTCACTAAACAAACAAGGATACCTCATCAGCAATTGGGGTTATGAAATCTGAAAATGCTTTGGAAGTGAAATAATGTAAATATAATGCAGAATAACACGTTAACTTTGAACAATGACATTGTTAGTACCTTCTGTACAATGTTTTAATAGTACATTATGCAACGAGCCTATAATGATAGTAATTAAGAAGCGAGTATGGATATTTATGAAACGAGCGCAAGGGAGTTTCATAATTTTCATACGAGCTTCTTAATTACCATTATAGGCGAGTTTCATGCGACTTTTTATGCTCGACCATATTTCTAACTTGAAATTATTCATTTTATTTGTATCTAACTGACCTTGAGCAATACCTCGTAAATTGTGAGATATGCGCAGATGCGAAAGTATTGATTTTTTCCGAGGAACAGATGTCCACATTGACCTTGACAGCCTATAAGATCCTACAGAGTAAACTAAATATTAACTTTGATATAACATTGAAATTAAATTAGACATTGAAAAACGAGATGACAAATTGAATTTATTTCAATATTATTTACAATTAACGCTAATTATTATAGTAACAGAACATAACCTTCTGCGATAGTATTGGATTTCCAGCCTCCGCGACTTTTCGCTAATTCTCTTTCGATTGCATATCCGAGAATAATCGATACTTGTGGTTTTATAACGGTACAAAGCTGACTTGTCATTGGCTGAGGTTTTATAACCGTGCAAAGCTGACTTGTCATTGGCTGAACACCTGTACTTTAATGGGTAGGTGTACTTTAATGACATGCATTAAAGGACTGCTACCAGGTGTATAATTACTACATTTTGGCATGGTCGAGCATAAACATTATTGTAATATATTAAGTCCTTACCTTTTCCACATAACTCGTAATGAAACTTCATTAGGACACTGCCTTCTTAATTCAGTGCTGCATCTTGATGTCATGGTTTTTAGAAAAATAGTCTATGAAGAAGGCAATGTTTCAAGCCTACATTTCCAAAGCTCCCTAGTATGTAGTTTACAAGTCACCTAGTTGCTAGTCA
Organism: Periplaneta americana; assembly: GCF_040183065.1. NCBI lineage: Eukaryota > Metazoa > Arthropoda > Insecta > Blattodea > Blattidae > Periplaneta > Periplaneta americana. Next base: position 63,027,660 of record NC_091122.1, read on the forward strand.
CTAGTGTGTAGTATGAAATTGAGCTTTGAGACACGGCCTTAGTACAATATAAAAATAATCATATATGCCTTTAATATATTGAAAGCGAAATAACATTAGTTAAGTGAAAGAGTGAGAGTAAGCCATCAGCCATAAATATTCGGTTTCACCCCTTCCACCCAGCACCAACCAGCACTACTAACTTGTAAGACTCGGAACTCGCAATCAGTATTACGAAGGTCACCCATCTGATCAGTTGTGTATTTCTTGTGTTTACTGCTAAAGAGAATGGGTAGGAAAAGTAAAAGTACCACATTTGAACAACGACAGCTTTGCTTATTTCATCATGCAAAAGGGCGTAAATACAGGCTGTTTCCGAGGTGGTGTTACAAACTTTCAGGGGTGATGGCGAAGGGCACATGTATCAATTTGAGATCAGGAACCATGGTCCGGAAATGACTGAGTCGAAAGTTATAAGCAAAAGTATTTGTGTGGAAATGGAATTGTAATTTGGTACTACGTGCTCTCCTAACTTTAACCTTTGGACAGTCGTGGAAAGATGGTATGGGCCGGGTGTCTCCTACGTGGGTACTTGCCCGACACAATCTGTGAGCTTATGTACTGTTCCCATTGGCTCATCCGTATTCGAAAATCAGGTCTGCTTATTCCACTCTCGTGTACTCCTCCATTTCACTAGGACTGATCGACTGGACGCTGCAACTTGTACACAGACACTGCTGTCTACAGACGTGCATATCAGGACCGACCAGGTCCACTACACATTACGCTATCTGCATTGCTTTAGTACAGTTTCCTGTCCCCATCCCTCAGACAGCGTACTGTATGGAATACTGTAAGTAGACAACGTAAACAACGTCAGATGAATACAGTATGTGTAAGATGTACAGATAAATACACATAAATAAGGTGTATAGAGGAATAAAATTATTTCATTTTCACACAACTATTTCTGCTTGTAACTTTCGACTCTGTCATTTCCGGACCAGGGTTACTTATCTCAAATTGACACATGAGCCCTTCGCCATCGTCCCTGAAAGTTTGTAACACCACCTCGGAAACACCCTGTATACAGAGATTGCTGAAATTGTGAATATCCCAAGAGTACTGTCTGTGATATAATACGGAGGTATAAAAATAACGACAGGGTTGAATTGATACCACCACCAGAGCGCCCAAAAAATTAAGTGAAAAAGAAGAACGTGCCATAATCAGAAAGTTATAAAAAGAACCGACATTAAGTGCAGCACAAAATGCAGCAGAAGTTCATAAAAATATCAGTCCATCGACAGTAAGGAGGGCGCTTAAAAATGCAGGTTACAACGGAAGAATGGCCAGGAAAAAACCGTTGGTGAATAAAGTAAACAGAAAGAAGAGGCTGCATTTTGCAAGGGACCATATTGGGAAGGAAGACAATTGGTGGAATGATGTCGTCTTTGTAAACAAAAGCAAATATAATGTTTTAGGATCGGATGGAGGAACAATTGTGTGGCGCAAACCAAATACAGAACTGCAGAAAAACAATATCCGACCAACTGTGAAACATGGAGGTGGCAGTGTGCTCGTGTGAGGTTGCATTTCTGGAGCTGGTGTGGGAGAATTAGTGTTCATAGACGGCATCATAGATGGCAAGTAGTATCTACGAAGGGTAAAGTTGCCTAATGCCGTGATACCCCTAATTCCGTGATAGGTACATTTTTTTCACTGACTATCACGGGATTGGGTATCTTGCTAGAAGTTCACCAATGTCTGAAAAGTAGACGAAAGATGCACTCTTTCGAGAAAGATGTCTGGTGCTATGATCAAACGGCAAATGACTGACATTCAGTTTTAAAACAGTATCAAGGGATTAGGGGTATCACGGCATTAGGTAACTTTACCCTATATTGAAAGGACATTTGCGACAAAGTGCAGAGAAATTAGGGATACAGGACATATTTAAATACCATCAAGACAATGATCCCAAACACACAGCTTATGATGTGCGGTCTTGATTATTATTTAATTGTCCTAAAGTGATTCAAACACCGGCGCAATCCAATTGAAAATACTAGATAGCAGGGTGCATGCAACACCACGTTACTGAGTTCAGGAACTGAAAAAAAGATTAAAGGAAGAATAGGGGAAAATTAGTTCCAACTACACAAAGAAGATAGTTTCGAGTATGCCAAGGCGTTTGAACGCTGTTTTGCGCCAGAAGACTATCCAACCTATTACTGATGAAAGGTAGATAAGAGCAGCATCAAAGAAAAGCAGAAAACCGAATGTTTATGACTGCCTATAAAGTTCCTTATTTTCAAATATGATTTTTTAAATATTTAGTTAACAACATAAATATAATTTTTTTTGTAAATAATATTCAGTTAAATGTCCCCACATGAAACAATTGTGATATATTATGTCCAGCATTTGAAAGAGAAATAAAAGTACATGAAAACCGAATGTTTAAGAGAGTCACTGTAAATTCTAAATAACACTACCTAACATGAAATATATCTCCATGAAGATAATACATGTTTTTAGTCCATTTTCATGCGTAGATTCTGAAAACCGTGCTTAAAATGTCACATCACGTCACTATTTTTAGAAATCCTACATCGAAAACTACTTCGCGTGCCACCTGGTAACACGCGTCATATGTTGGTTACCTCTGTCCTACACGACTATTTACATACTTACAAAATGTAAAGATGTAAATGTTTTATTTGTTATGCCATCAGTTATCAAGATACATACCGGTAATAAATCTGTCTTTTAATTCTACAGGGACATCATTTTATTTTTACTTCAATTTTTATTGTACCTGAGTTTTTGAATATGCTTCACTCCCACCCCTTCTACTAATGAAGATCAACCGCATAGCCTATACGGTCATAGTAAACAGTACGTTCCAAAAATATGTTCGCGTTTTCCAGAGACGAAAGGGCTTTCAATATTGAATTATTTTCGCACAGGTACTGTCGTCCATTTGCTTGCGTCGCAACCCGGTTTTCCTCACCTGCTTCTATTCGCCTCTCTGTAAATGTTAGTGGCTGGGCTGTCTTAGCTCTTTTCTGAGAACATTAATTTCTGTTAGGAATTGGATGTCTACGTAATATTATACCCATACAATTGTTTAAAATAACTGAAATAAAAGGGCCTCGTTAAGTAATTAACTGTCACGTGATTTCCTCCCTTTCTACGACGCTGCGACGTAACCACTTGGACGGACAGTAGAAAGCATGTCTGAGTAATTTTATCTTTTCGGATCGGGCAGAAGTGAAGATTAAATTTACAGTACGTAAGGTCTCTTTTATAGAGTAGGTACAGAATTATTTCAACATGAGTTACTGATACGAAGTACGAACCTGGTAATTGGAATTACGTACAATAGTCTATAGTGCGATAATAAGCACATTAGAACTGAAGCCTGTATCGAAATGAACTGCCACCATTTTCAAAAATGTGTTTAAATATCCATATTATGATTATTTTTCAATTTAACTTCATTCTCTATCGTGTACGCTAATGTGTTGTAGACAGTATAATATACACTGCATAAAGAATACGTCTGAATGGAAAGCTCAGTTCGTGAGTAAAAACACTCATTGTTAATACTGTACTGTAATTTGATTAAACAAAAACATAATGAAAATTATCAAACTCAAAATCGCGATATTTCCTAGTTTACGTAAATGGATGAACTACTTTTCTTTCCTCCTATACCTAGTAAAGTGATTTGTTTCTATATTACGCCAGTATCATCGAACTCCAGTCATGGAAGGGGGTAGCAAACTATGTTTTCGGTTCACAACAAAGTATAGCCAGGTTAATATTAGAAATGTGAGTAAAAATTAAATGATATCCCTGTAGAAGTAGCCTAGACACTACAATGAGATAAATCCAGATAGAGACGGGTCTAGTGTTTCTAATGGGGTTGTAAAGTAATATTATTTCCTACATAAAACGTGATGTAACCCACTAATTTTGAGTAAAATTATCGTTGTTTTCGATTTTACAGGGATTTGTATTTTTCGAATGAGGTTAAGTACTCCGTCACTTCGGTAGTGGGTGTCGCACACAGAAGTCTCGCTCAAAAGTGGGAACCACTGCTCTAGGTAATAATATTTACACGGAGTATTTCAAGTGATGTTAAGGTGTCAACGCGATGGATCTGGGGATGGGAAGATAATCTCTCTTAAGATAGGATGGGGTCTAATCCTTGATGGTGGAGAAGGCAACGAATGGCGTGACTTGCTGTAAAGCACATGATGGGGAGCAAGGCTGGAGGAAGCAGCATCTGGTCCTGAACTGTTTTGCAGGATAACATTTGCCGGGGGAGCAGCACTTCCTCATTATCCTCCCTTGCCGCTAAAATACTCGCAGCCATACGTGATTTCTCGATCGGTACTCAAACTCGGTAATGAGATACGCTGACAGTCGTGGAGCTAGCTCGCGGTGGTTATGTTATCTGAAGTCCTCTCGTGCGTCATGCAGATCTCCATGTCATTTCAAGCACTGCTATAACAAGGAGCTGTCAATGAACGCAGAGCACCGTTCTGTCTGTCACCTAGAGCGAAAATGGCCTAAGGCAAGAGAAGTTAGGGAAACGGCTGACAGTTTTATAACAAGTGTACCTGAAGCGAGATGTGAACTTAATGTCATAGGCGCACATCTGAGCATTTTGCAAAGTTTCGAAAGCTCACATTTTAAATATCTTAAAAGTACACTTTAAATTAAAGATTTTAATTCCACATATTCCCGTCGCAAGACACTTTCCTAACTTAATGGCTTTTAAGGAACCAGGACGTTCATTGCCGCCCTCACATAAGCCCACCATTGGTCCCTATCCTGAGCAAGATTAACCCAGTCTCTACCATTATATCCCACCTCCCTCAAATCCATTTTAATATTATCTTCCCATCTACGTCTCGGCATTCCCAAAGATCTTTTTCCCTCCGGCCTCCCAACTAACACTCTATATACCATATATAGGCACAATTTTCGGTTACGTGAGGTACTCGATTTGAAATAATTTGTTTACTAGGAGAGGAGACTGCAGAGTAGGATGGGAAATATAAACTGCTGTGACCAGCGTCACCTTATTGTAATCGCTAAGGCGGTCAGTGGCGAATTATTACGAAAGCGCTTGGTTAACGTGAGAGACTCGAAAACTTTTATTCAATTTGGCAAATTAATTCGGCAGCTTTAATCATAAACCTCTTTACTATTTCTCCATCATTGAATAGATTTAAATCACAGACGATAAATTGTGTAACTATAATATTCCATCACGTTGTCTACGTTTATTTTCTTGAATATTCTGGCGTTTCTCAACATTACTTAATAGATTTGCACGTTCTCGACCTAAAACAATTTCAGAAAATCACATTTCATTTTCTACGCACATTTGATATCTTTTTATAAATTTCTTTTGGAAATAATACGTACAAACAACATTTAATTCCTCGTACCTTTTAATGTAGCGTGTTTAAGGTATACTGTTGTGTTTAGTATATTATGCAAATGTTAAGATCATAAATTTTCTCCGGAATAGTACGAAAAATAACATTTAATTTGTCTTACCTTCTAATTCAGCATGTTCTTTATGACATAAGGAGTAATGTCATTGTATATTAAATTTATTAGTGCCTAATAGGATTTTCGAGCATAACATACATCGTATGTTGTCCCCTTCTAAACAGCAAAAAAACTCTTCCTCCCATTTCTCATGAAATAATCGTTTTCTAACGCGTACACACTGCTTTGATAATGTCATTATGCCATCACTGATATTGCTTATGAAACTGATATAGAACCTGCCCACGCCTAGGAGCTACGTGAGGGAGGAACGGGGACTGTGAAGAAAGATGTCACTCAGAGCGATAAGCTTGTGAAGGTCAGTGAGGCACAAATTCTCAAGTGAGGCACGATGCCCATGTATGCTATATGCATTTCTGGATTCGCCCATACGTGCTACATGCCCTGCCCATTTCAAACTCTGGATTTAATGTTCCTAATTATGTCAGGTGAAGAATACAATGCGTGCAGTTCTGTGTTGTGTAACTTTCTCCATTCTCCTGTAACTTCATCCCTCATAGCCCCAAATATTTTCCTAAGCACCTTATTCTCAAACACCTTTAACCTATATTCCTCTCGCAAAGTGAGAGTCCAAGTTTCACAGCCATAAAGAGCAAACTAGTAATATAACTGTTTTATAAATTCTAACTTTCAAATTTTTGACACCAGACTGGATGATAAAAGCTTCTCAACCGAATAATAACAAGCTTTTCCCATATTTATTCTGTGTTTAATTTCCTCCCGAGTATCATTTATATTTGTTACTATTTCCCCCAGGTATTCGATTTTTTCCACCTCTTCAAAGGATAAATTTCCAATTTTTATATTTCTATTTCGTACAATAATCTCGTCACGAGACATAATCATATACTTTGTCTTTTCGGCATTTACTTTCAAACCTATCTCTTTACTTGCTTCAAGTGAACTTTCCGTATTTTCCTTAATCGTTTGTGGATTTTCTCCTAACATACTCACGCCATCCGCATAGACAAGCAGCTGATGTAACCCGTTCAATTTCAAACCCTCTCTGTTATCCTGGACTTTCCTAATGGCATGCCCTAGAGCAAATTTAAAAAGTAAAGGTGATAGTGCATCTCCTTGCTCTAGTCCACAGTGAATTGGAAACGCATCTGACAGAAACTGACCTATAAGCACTCTGCTTTACGTTTCACTGAGACACATTTTAATTAATCGAACTTGTTTCTTGGGAATACCAAATTCAATAAGAATATCATATAAAATTTCTCCCTTAACCGATTTTATTTTGAGGTTTCGTAACAAGCTGTGGTTTTACGGTGATGCGTTGATAGCCCTTCGTCCAACCCCCAAGCTGGAGGACCACCTCTCATCGGCTGTCCGCGACTGATTATTCAATATATTCACAGCTACCCTCCATATCTGGAGGCCGTCTCCTCGGTCGGCAACCTGAGGACGCGCCATGCCGTGGTGATAGGGACCCACAATACATGGACACTTTCCTAACAAAACTTTAAAATATTACTGATTTAAAATTAGCTAAAGTTGGCAAAGGAACATTTCTGAATTGAATGAACTCAACAGTAGATTGAGATTGATGAAGCAATGTTTTGAACATCACTTTAACACATGATGCAGCAGAGATGCACGCATTTCTGCATTAATGCCAGACGCCCCAGATAACCACATAATATAACTTTATTGATTACAGCAGTCATGTCAACTGATGCCCATAGGTGCAAGCGCGCGCTTTAGAGCTCAGGAGTGCCTAAGCGCTTTACAGCGGAAAGGAAAAAGACAAACGAAAGAGGTAGTATATATGCCGCTTGGTCGAGCTATATACAGGGATGGCCAGAATTGATTCAATGGATAAAGAGAAGAGAACTTATTAAAACTGTATCCACATTAATTTTTAGATTTGTCTGAGAACTATAAGAATGTAAGTTTTAATTTTAATGCTCATTTTTCACAAGTTTGCTTTTTTATTTAAAAGCAATAATTTATTAACTTTTTTTTGTAGAAAAGTAACATTTTAAGACATGTTTATTTAGTAGTCTTACAGGTACTGAAACAATGTTTTCGTAAATCTAATATATATTAAATACGTATTACTGAAGATAGGATATTGAAAAATTTGAAAATATTCACATGGAAAATGTTTGTAAGGAAATGAATTAACGAAGCAACTGCTGTTACATCATAACATAAGATACTGTTTGTGCCCATGTGTTGTAAAACCGACAGTTCTATAGCTTCAGCAGATTTCGAGAAAATAATTTAATATACTGATGATAGGAAGTTGCGCACCAGAATCAACTTAAAAGCAAAATGCGATAAAAGTTTTGTTATGTAATATTAGTTAAAGTTAAAACATTTACAATACCTAGATAACTTTGCTTTGTACTATAATATTGTTTTCATTAATTTATTGATTACTTTTATAAGGCTAAAGATACCGTCAATATCAATTCCAACTTATCATGTCATAATCTCTTTCTTTCGGATATCACTTTCTTGATGAATGATGTGTTTCATTCACTTAATAGAGTATAGTTGTACAACTAATATTCCTTATTAACTCTTTATTATGTTATTAACGTTTAAAACATAACTGCATTATTAATCATTTGGTGTTAGTACTTTTGTTTTACAGACAATATAGATAATATTAAACAGAAAGAAGCCATGCAAATATAACGATATAAAATATCACATTCCGTTTCAAGTTTGTACACCACTGTCTTTTTAATCCAACAGGCTGCTTATTCATATACATAATTCTTTTTCCTTCCATACCTAGCGCTTGATGCCCGCGCACGACGTCAAGGTCAGAAAAATGCGCTTGCTTTGACATCACTGGATTACAGTCTAAATAACTGTTCAGAATATGACGCTGTATTTCCTCCGTTGTTTTGGGTAGACACTATACGTGGTAGTGGTTTATAAATTGTAACGCATGTATATTAAGCATGAAAAGTTTGGTTCATTTAGCTTCTATAGTAGCTGAGAATAAAAAAAAATAATTTCACTAAATTTTTTGCAGACCAATGGTGTACTTCTCCCTTTAAATATATAGGCGTACATCTACAAAATTTGTTTCGTAATGAAGGGGCATTAAGGATATGCAATACTCATTTAAATGAGATGAAAGAAATGGCAAAGTTTTGAGTCGAGCGCAAGAATCGTGGCCATTATTCCCCAGGCACAGTTGTTCTCGATGTTTATTGACAGTGCCGGCTGCTTCTCTCTGATAAAGCATTCCAAGTTTCGGTTTAAAAAATGGAGTGAGTTGCTTTTGTCTTGGCCCAGATCCCTGCAGCCACGTATAATTAAACATGCGGTCGTATGTACGGAGTAATTAGAATCTCCGTAACAATAGAGAGCACGTTCCGCTTTAATTTTATTCTCGGATGTGACGGTTAGCACTGCACGTTCTTGGTAGACCGAATAATTTGATATGGTTACCGGGACTCTTTCTGAAAATAGTTCGTACGGCAACTTCCGCATGCACTCTTGTTATAGTTTTACCCGTGATAAGTTCAAGGCTCACATGCTTTTATGTTATAATGTTGATTTCAAGGCTAATGGAGGGGGGAAATATGTCTTTCTAGTCTTTCAGAATTGATGTATACTACGAATTCAGGTCACCGTTGTGGCTGAGGGTTTAGCGAGTCTAACTCCGAACCCAGCGGTTTCGGATTCGATTCCCGGTCAGGACGAGTTGCCTGGGTGAGGTTTTTTCGGGGTTTTTCCCTCACTCCTATGGATGAATATCAGGTAACTATCAGGCGATTGGAACCCCACTCATCTTCGCCACTTCCTTTCCTCCCCCATCATCCTTTCCTCATCATCCCGTTTCTGGTTTTTCAGATCACTCTACAGGCGGCCTCCCGGAACTACTGGCTCTCTCGACCGGCCTCCTTGGAATGTAGTTCAGCGACGTTGGATGGCTTCTGCAATGGCACCCGAGGCGGACCTACTCGGGGGAGGAGTTTCTCCTCGGACCGACAGGGGGGCCTTGGGGGAAGTTCCCGAAGCAGGATGGTATATGGATTTCTGGTGGCTGTAGGGACCGGTCGTTAGGGAGTCATGTGGTATGGTTGGTGCGCGTAGGGGATCTATGGCACGCAACTCATTTCATATCGAGGGTTAGCGCAATAAATCTCAACAGGTCGCAGTGCTGGGCCATCCGTTCCCCCCTCACTTAAATTCAATTCCATTCCATTCCATATTACGAATTCTACTCTCGATCACAAAGCAAATAATTTTGCGTTCCGTACTTTGTTTCCCTTACTACATCACAAAAATTGACATTTTACTTGGAATGGTTTAATCTTCAATTATGGTCTCCATATCAGTATCATCAAGTTTTAGGTCGTACAGTTCTGATCCATCACACAAAAATGGCACTTTATTTATTCTAGTTGTCTTCCTATGTCCTATTATGTTGCAACTTATTATTCCTATTTGTTTCTATTCAAAAATTTTCAAAACTCTATGGTAATTAATTTAGTTTATAGGTTTATGTATAATTTCGTTGCGTTTTGTTCGCCATCACAACTCTGCGCTGTTAGGATGGGATTGCGATAAACGTTCTTTTGCGTGACTTTACGTTGCTTTCATCCGTATGTTGAACTTTACGGAACATTCAGAGGTTGTATAGTACGATTTACGTTCGTGACAACTATAACACTCTGCCGGCCATAATGAGTACTGAAATGCAGACGCAGCTCCGGACAGTCAGCTGTTTATGATAAACATTGAATTTTATATTAACTTTGTTTGAGACAACATAAATAAAATACCGGTATTAAAAAAATATGTTACGACAGAACAATACAGAATAACGATGATGATGATAATAATAATATAACCATACACTATTAAATAGCTGGACTATTGCGAATTAGGGATATATTATTTATGTAGGGAAATCCCCTTTATTTCGAGTTAAAATAAAATAACGTAGCCTATCTAGAATAATGTTTATCTTTTGTCATTTGTTATTTGTAGTGTTGTGCTTGTAAATACGCTTGAATTTTGCAGATTTGAAGAAAGCTTATACTAATTGAAGAGGTGGATTCCAAACTGGCGTAAGTCCAAATGACAAGTTATGAGAGAAATTACAAAAACTGATAAAATAAATTTCACGCGCCTAGTTTATGCATGTATGTTTTTTTTTTCAAACGGATCTAAGTCAAGACTTAGGAAGGTCTGTTAAATAAACTTACACAGTTATATATGGGCTTGAAAAGGATAAATTGAAGGGTTCAGAGCCATAGTGGGCCAAGCGCCATTTATTAAAATCGGAGAAAGCAAGGGTTAAAGTTAAGTTAATACTACAGTTTAATGAAGATTGACGTATCATTTAGTTTTAATGTGCATACTTTATATTACTTGCTTTATGTTTTATTGAATTATGATAATCCCATAATTTTAACCTTTGTTTTCTCAGTTTTTAATATATGGCGCTTGGCCCACTATGATTCTGAACCCTTTAATTAGAACGTGAATAAAGCAAGTTAAAATATAAAAAAGGACTTATAACATTTTGGAATCCACCTCTTCAATTGTGGTGATGGCCACTATTTTCTTGAATTATTGATGCAGAAATCCGCATTGCATGGATTTTGCTAAAGAATTCAGGCTTAAACTAAAACAGCTGAAGTTTAGGAGAGATATCGTTCAGACATATTTGGTTTGGTACAGAACTCTACCAAAAGATTTGGATGTTCACCAGGGGCTCTCTACACAGGAACAAACTTAAGGGTGTCAGACAACATCAGATATGATAGGCTGGACCTTTTTCTCGCCCCAACCAAGTATAAGAAGAGACTCCGTTTTAATTATGAATGTTTCAAAAGCCAGACTAGGTTCCAATGCTAGAAATGTGATGTTGAACTATGCACTGAGTGCTTTGTTCAGTTCAATTAAAATGAAAATATTACTCAGTTCACGTTTTGTTAATTTTTTCTTCAATTATTTTTATATTGTATTGTATTATTTTTGTTTTGTAACAAAAACTGAAAGTAGGAGTATCATGCTAACATAAGAGCCTAGCGGTGCCATATGGGATCAGCCATTTTTCGCGAAGTGTGCCATGTTTAGTAGAAATGTTTGTATTTGTCATGTTATTAAGACAAAATATAGTTGAATAAAGCGAAGATTAAAAAATTTCTACTAAAATTAACTCAGGCTTTGCAGGGTTAAGATATATGGATCGTATAAGGAGACAAAGAGGAAGGCAGAATATAGGAAAGACGGGAGAATGCTGCTTTTGCAGTGAAAGATCTGGCCTTGGGCAGAACACTGAATGAATGAATGAATGAATGAATGAATGAATGAATGAATGAATGAATGAATGAATTTTATGAACGAATGCCGTTTAGATTCATAATACCCTTTTTCATCCCTATTTTTTATTTTAATATCTCTGGTATCCCTAACTTCTACTTAAATGTCTCGTATTTTATTTATTTATTTTATTGCTAGTAACTTTGAAATGGATACAAGTTAATACAATGAAAGATAAACTAGCCCACTCCTGAATGAGTAAGTTTCGTGCCCAGGAGGGGATTCCAATACAGACAAAAATAAAATTAAAATTGAGAGTGAATACAGATTAAAAAGTGTTTAATATGTTTAAATCCAAACTATAAATCCAATACATTTTTTATTAATTTGGAGAGGATTCGTGGTTAAAATAATATTGGAATAAAATTTGTTTAATAATCTGGGACCTTGACTCATGCTATGATAAAAAGTTGCATTGGTTTTACATTTAGGTTCAGACAGACGCAGAGAATTCATATTTTTAGTTTTATATTTATGTATATACTTTCAGAGTTATTAAGGTTTCTGTGAAAATATTTTAATAAAATATAATAATAAATTTTTTTAATGTTGAAAACTTTGAAATGTTTAAACAACAATTCAGTTGGGTAATCTTCCTGCTTTTTTAAACAAATTTTTAATAGGGCCTTCTTTTTTCTACAGTAAAATTAACGGATATAGGTTGGATTTATTATTCATATTTTCTTTTTATATTAATGACTCCTTTTATCCGTACTTTTTAATGCAAAACCTTATCCATCCCTGACATTTAAGTATTATTTTTTTCAGTTCTTTGTTTTGTTTTAGTATCTTTGCATCCCTTTCTTGCATTATATTTCTCTCTCATCTCGATTTCATTCTGATGCAGTACTTTTCTGGTCTACTTTTTATTTTAACGTCTATTTAAAACAATTGTATTATTTGCTCTTTTTAAATTGATTTTTATATATAAAACCCAATGCGTGGTGATTTAATATCCGGTATGTCTCTTGTGTTTTCTTATATTAACTTTTGTGAAAGAATAGACTTCATCTTTATGTTGATGTTTAACACTTCCTCATATGTAATCATGGAAGTAGCGAACCTGACAGTGTATCGATGTTGAACATCAGCGTTAACCCAGTTTCGAACAGCAGAAGTTGAGATGACGAACCTCTGAAATTTGAGTAGGCAACTATTGGCAAACGTAGTCAAACTCAGTGGCATGGCACAAAGAACTTCCACTTCCACAACCGTCGGAAGGTATCCAAAAGTTTGAAACAAAGTTCAACGATTTTCTCCTCCATTGTCTCCAGAAGTTCCGTGTAGCAAGTCACAGCTCAATCGCTTCAGAGTGGAGGTGCCGATATTCTACATATTACTCTGAAGGATTCTAAAACATTCTCTAGCTTGCGAATACTTTTTTATTCTCATTTTCGAAGAATGGAACTGTTTCTTAATCTAAGTCCGCTATGAATTTTTATTCTTGCTTTTCATAGGCTACTTTCCTCCAACTTACCCACACGTCACATATGATATTATTGAATATACATCTGCATATATTCACTTTAATACTGCATATATTCACTTTAATAATAATAATAATAATAATAATAATAATAATAATAATAATAATAATAATAATAATAATAATGATGATGATGATGATGATGATAATAATAATAATAAATACCAATAATAATTTTTCATGGTAGCTATTAGAGATGATCAACGGTCGAGAAAATGAGATTAACAGCGCCCGCAAAGCCGAAAACCCGCACGACAATGTTGTATTACGTCGCGTCCTTGACGTAAAGACTGGTTGTGTGTCTTCTGAGACTCGATATTGTGATCAAGTCCCGAAGTCAGCAGTTGTTTATACCTGACAACTGTTACTACGCGACCAAGGCGGGATCCGTCGTGGCAGAATGAGGAACGTGCTCGCTGCGTATGTTTACTGCTGGAGTGTCGTCACATCCAGTGCCTAGCGGTTAGTGCTGATTATGATTAGGTTTTCTCCGGAGCGGTTGTTTGCGCGCTTTCAATCGGAGACCTCCGGTTATCTCCAATTGATGCCGCGCAGGTTGTATATGTGCTGCGGCGCAGACATACACTTTCCGCGGAGCATTCCTTTAATCGATCAGGTAGTGGTTCGAGTCCGCTGACGTCCGCGTATCTTTTAAAATAAGTTCTAATTTGTTGTTGTATATTCTCTCTTTTATGCTAATCCCTCTCTCTTTCTTCGGCTCTTTTTTTGTATTGCATAAAGTGCTACGTTAGCTGGCAGATTTTTTTTCTAGTTTTGAAATTTATAGTATATGTGGAAAGCCGTATTAGTTTTATGTCATTGATCAAATTAATAACATTCAATCTAACTGCAAAACTAACGCAGAAGTAAAGCTTTTCAGTAGCTAATGTAAACATTTAGGGCCGTATTCATAGACATTCTTAGCGCTGGCTTTCGGTGGATGATCAGCGAACTAACGTTTTTCGTATTCATAAAACAGTGTTAGCTATATGATATGATATGAATCCTGTTTAGCACGTTCGTAGCGCGGGCTAGCGAAATGTCTATGAAAACCACCCTAATTCTTTAATTCTCCTAGAAACTCTGGTTTAATCGCAAACAGGGTTTGTCAATTATTATTCTAATCGGTTTAGTTAACGTAAAATATATTAAGGGAGCTTCAGAATGAAACAAAATATACGTGGGCTATCAATGGGATAAAGTTTACTGTCCAACATAATTTATTCAGATTCTTCACCGGACAGGATTGTGATTATTGTGTTAAAGGGTGTCAGTATTTGAACTGCCTCTTCTAAAACGCACCACTCTTGCTCTGTAATAAAAATATAAGTGGGTATCAACTTAAGGATAATTGTAATTATAGGCAATTATTACCATATGTTTCTTTAGTTTCTTTCAGAAATATTTTAATCCAAACAGTAAAATATAACTCAAGTTGTCTAAACAGTAAAATATAACTCAAGTCGTCTTGTAAATATTTCATTTGTATTTTTATTGCCTCGAAAGTTACGTTTTAGAGAAATTTCAAGACTTTTTCGTAGACTGTGAGCCTTTGGGAACAATAGCACTAAAACAATTTAAAAAGAAATCGTATCAAATGTTTTGCGTAATTGATTTCATCAAGTTCGCGATTGTGCGATAGCTTCAAATGGTCTAACAAATTCGAAGTTCCACCACCCTTAGAGTAAATTCGCCCACAAAGTTTACAGTGTGCGACTTTATTATTACCTTCAACTAAATTAAAGAATTTCCATGCGACGGATATCAGATTTTGTGCCATTTTATTCCACTCACAACTACAGTCAGTCCGTACGCGCCGGTCGTCCTTGAGCTAACTGTCGCTTCTCTCCGAACCCCAGCATCCCTCCGTATGTCCCATGTTCCACCTACGGTAGTATCGGAGATCACCGGTGGAGAGCTTTATTCGTAATCCCCGATTCCTCCGCGGTTGTAGTCACTCCGATGAGCAGCACTGCTGGCGGTTCAATCTGGTCGCAATGCCGCGTGTAGGGAGACGTGTGTTTCGTAGCCAAGCGCGAGGCATTATTTATAATGCCATAAAGTTTTGTGATGAAGGAAAGAAAACGGGTTTATTCCTACCTCTATCGAAGACAACAGAGCGTGCTGCAGCTATTGTGAAGTTGAATAAGGAAACAATTAGTAGGATTAGAAAGGAAGGTAAACAATGTCAGGACAAGGGTGTAGAAATATCGACACCAAGCAAAGTTAGACGACCTCCTGCAGGTTGAATTAGACGACATGGACAAATGTATCATAAGATGTTTTTACTTGATTATTTAACGACGCTGTATAAACTACGAGGTTATTTAGCGTCGATGAGATTGGTAATAGCGAGATGGTATTTGGCGAAATAAGGCCGAGGATTCGCCATAGATTACCTGGAATTCACCTTACGGTTGGGGAAAACCTCGAAAAAAACTAACCAGGTAATCAGCCCTAGCGTTTATCATAAGAAGAGAAGTTAATAAATATTAGTCTCTACAAAGAGCTTCTAACATCAGGAAAGTTGCGTAAATTTTGTAAGAGAGAGATAGGTTTTAAAGGATGCAAGGAAACTTTACGAAAACTCATACTATCCATGGGGTTTGCATTAAAAAAATTAAAGATGAAAGGAAATATCTAATAGAACGCTCTGAGATAGTAGTCCGTTATTTACCTGGACGAAACATGGCTCCATACCCATTACACTGTCCACAAGTGTTGGCAAGATGTAAACGTGTCAGTTTATACAATTAATAGCAGTGCAGCCTATGCTGGTGGTAGTGATGGTTTTATACGTGATATTTTCCTCATATATGATGTCCGGAGTCCGGCCACTTTAAAATGATAAGGTAAGAAATGTGTTTCAAATGCAATATTGTATAAATATAGTACCTAATTTAGTTTATGTTACTTTCAATTCATGTTCCCTTCTTTATGAACACCGATGTTGTGGTGTATTTTCTGAATAGATTCCTATGTGTAAGCATATTATAAAATAAAACTAAACAATAAAGTTAGCTATATATACGAACATATAACATGTAAAGCGTGTTAATAATAATGAAACAACAGCGCAATTCAGCATGTGCTTCATTTTACATTTGATGCGGACTTTACAACATGGCCTATGTTGTGAAGCGAATAGCAGCGCCACCAAATAAAACGGTTCCCGCCTTGGTCGCGTAGTATCTACTTTGGAAACTGTTATATTTGTATAAACAATAAAATAGCCTATTTGAAGTATCTCTAACTTTCAGTGTATAATAATCCGTTCCCCAGTCTTTATTTAATAATTACTAGGCCCTTATTAAAAGGCTAGGAATTTTCTTTTCATATCTTTAAGATAAAGTGTGCAATCTCAAGTAAAACGATATTAATGTCATGTTTCATGTTTCTTAGAAATGAAAATTTATTTGAGAATTTTTTTTTATATAACCATATGCCATATCATGTGATACAACCAGAACATTTTGATAACTAAGATACTGTTCTGTTTTGTCTTTTTGTCTCATTTAAACATTACAATTTTTATTTATTTCAGTGATGTATGTTATTCAAAGTTACGAAATCTTTTCACGCCGACCAAATGCTATTTCGAGACTGACGAGTGAGACTCGAAGCGCAGCGAGAATGACGAGCCGAGACTCGAAAGACAAATGCAACGAACACAGCGAGCGAGAGCGGCAGTTAGTTTTGTTCATCTCTAGTAGCTATGTAGGGTTGAACGTTTAATTATGGTGTAGAATAGAGATGGATAGTTGGTTTTCTTTCGCTCTACCAGTTGAATCAATTATCAAATTTGGTGCAGCTATTTTCATGTACAAAGTTATTAACAAGTTAATACATAGCAATTTCATATATCAGTTTTTTGAAGAAATACATACTTATTTAACAAGACAAAAAGAAAATATATTTTTTTTCTGCATGGCCCAGTAACTTATGGAACGAAAGGGATTAAGCATTTTTTATTAACAACTTTTAACCAACTTCCTTTATGATACAGAAAAATTGTTTATAAAGACGTTTTTGGGAAGATTATTTTAATTCTCAGTTTATTTATTTATTTCATGGTTTAAAACTTTTTCCTCTTTCTGCCCAAAACTTTGTTACCTTACTGTTTGTTCTTATTATTTGCTTTCTTTCATTAATTCTTGAAATATTGTATGTTTTCCAGACATTGTACTTTCATGACTTTTTATTTACATTATACAATTATTATTATTATTATTATTATTATTATTATTATTATTATTATTATTAATTACTATTATTACTGCTGCTACTGATAAAGCTATCAGTATTATTATTATTATTATTATTATTATTATTATTATATCAATAACTAGTAAATAACTGATAATAGTTATCAAAAGATTGAAAAAAGAAATTAAAATGGAGATATAGCGTAGTAATTATTTTATCATTCAAGGGAGAAGATGTAGGCCTATATATATATATTGAGACATGTAGGCCTATATAAGATTTATGGTAACACTTGCTGATAAATAATAATAATAATAATAATAATAATAATAATAATAATAATAATAATAATAATAATATCTGTTATGGCTGTGTATTCAGCGTAATGCTCTGTAATGTCGCTTCTATATACTACTACTACTACTAATTGAACCGTTGAGCAAAGCAACATACTATATTTTCTCCGACAGAGCAGTGAATAAATTCCTCTTCCGATTCTGTACGAAACCTTCTGTTCCTGCTAGAGACAGAGAGTTTGTAGAGCGACATGGTACCGACACTGCTTACCTACAGTACATGAGCGAGACAGAGAGCAATGTACAGGAAACTCCCCTTACCACTATGAATGTCTTTGATTACACGATGTAATCACGATACTCAGTTTGGTCACCGCTGGTATAGTTCCTCGTGGCTCAACCATTAAGCCAACAACATTTATACTGCCTACTGTCTAGCTTGGTTTTGTAATACGTAACAGTAGACTCAAATTTGCTCTTCTTCTCGGAGTCCATCTCCTCTGGGTCTTCTTTATGAGACTCAAAACGGACAATGGGATCCAATATTAATCCTTTACTTCCTCAGGAAGAAATAACTTTCCCCTAAATGTGAACCATGTTTTACCGATAGTATCCGTACGATTCTGATTTACCTCATATTATTATGGAAATTGATAAAGAATTATTTTTTCCTTTGCAACTTGTTGTAATAAAATGTACGGTTTACTTGCAAACTAAATATGAAAATTAACATGTATCGTTATTTCCTGCCATTGGAAAGTCTGGCAACCCTGCTGCGCTCACTAAGGGATGGAATGCTGCTATTCAGAGAGAGTGCGTGTGTGTGTATTCGTAAGTGAACCAGCGATGCGCTGTTGCAGAATTTCACTCTAATTTTCTAAGTAACTATGCTTTTTAATTACAAAACCAATAATACGTAGATTGTTTATTTATTTTAATGTAGCCTATTCTGTTGCCATCTTCAATTCTGCACAGTTATTTAACTTCCACCCTGTATAGAAGTGATATCAGTTGAAAACTTGGTAACATGGAATTAAAAAAAATATTAATGCTGAATAATAATTATGACGCTGTTAATGTTGTACTGTGTTGTGTGCCTATGAAGCTGTGATATGAAAGCCTTGTTCTCGCTCTAGAGACATGAGCAGTAAATTTTCACCTGATGGAAAGTGCAGTATTTACTTGTTGTCTGTCTTGCTTTCAACTAGCTCTGTTTTATTGAGCCTGCATATGAATTAACCGAAATGGAACTGACATTCTGTGACATCTGCATGCAGCGTCACACTTTAATTCATGTTGCTGACAAAATGTTAACTGTGTAACTGCAAGAATTTTGTTCAATTCATTTTCAAGCATACATTTGTATTAAAGCTTAAAGCATAATAACAACAATGTGAAAGATATAAGAGAGGGTTTTGTTCAAAGAGTCACAAAAATGAAGATAGGATGAGACGAAAAACCCAATCCTTGAAGATAAGACAAGACAAGATATTATAAGGTATAAACTATATAAGATATCAGTTTTACATTGGTGTAACATAACTGAACAGAAAGGTTTGATAAACTTCTATATAAGATACCAGTTTTACATTGGTGTAACACAACTGAACAAAAAGGTTTGAGAAACTTCTATATAAGATACCAGTTTTACATTGGTGTAACATAACTGAACAGAAAGGTTTGACAAACTCCTATATAAGATACCAGTTTTACATTGGTGTAACACAACTGAACAGAAAGGTTTGATAAACTTCTATATAAGATACCAGTTTTACATTAGTGTAACACAACTGAACAGAAAGGTTTGACAAACTTCTATATAAGATACCAGTTTTACATTGGTGTAACATAACTGAACAGAAAGGTTCGACAAACTCCCATATAAGATACCAGTTTTACATTGGTGTAACACAACTGAACAGAAAGGTTTGATAAACTTCTATATAAGATACCAGTTTTACATTGGTGTAACACAACTGAACAGAAAGGTTTGAGAAACTTCTATATAAGATACCAGTTTTACATTGGTGTAACACAACTGAACAAAAAGGTTTGACAAACTTCTATATAAGATACCAGTTTTACATTGGTGTAACACAACTGAACAGAAAGGTTTGACAAACTTCTATATAAGATACCAGTTTTACATTGGTGTAACACAACTGAACAGAAAGGTTTGACAAACTTCTATTACAGTCCTGAATGGTCAGGCCTTCAGACTATCACTCAGGCGGCCCGGGTTCGATTCCCGGTCGGTCTGGGATTTTTTTCATTAAAAAAATCCATAGTGACACTTGTGGCAGACAAGGTCGCAGTTGGGGTTTTTCCGGGGTTTTCCCGTTTTTTTTTCAAAAATAGGCATTTACATCATTTCGTCACCATTTCTCCATTTCGTTATCATTTCGTATCGTCCACACCTGTGGAGTAACGGTTAGCGCGTCGGGTCGCGAAACTAGGTAGCCCGGGTTCGATTCCCGGTTGAGGCTTTTTCCGGTGTTTTTCCTCAACCCAATATTAGCAAATACTGGATCCTGGACTCTTTTCACCAGCATTATCACCTTCATCTTATTCAGATGCTAAATAACCTAAGATGTTGATAAAGCGTCGTAAAATAACCTAGTAAAAAATTCTGTAGCCAACGCCGGCTGGCGACGCACGGAGGGTGCTGGCCTAGGGACGAGTGGAATTGCCTGCTCGAAACCTGGACACACAGAGAACCTTAGTGTAGTCAGCCGGTGTGGGTTTGGGAATGCGTCACCAGTGGTTCAGAGCAATAGTTCTTAACAGGTCGCAGTGCTGGGTCATAGTGTCCCCCTCTGTTAAATTCAATTCAATTTAATTCAGTGTTACAGTGAATGTATTTGGAAGAGGAATAGTAGCTACTGAAAAATCATGGATTTCTTCAAAACTTAATCTTGAAGTAGGCACTGAGAAGAGATTTCCTGTTGAAGTTGAAGCGTTCCTTTCGTGATATGCTTCTATTCTCCATAGCTTTGGTATCTGCTCTTGTCAGGATTTTAATCAAACTTTCTGATAATTATTGTAGTGAGCTTTCCTAAAAATTGATTTTTCGAATTATTTGTAGCCTGTATCCAGTTGAAGAATAGTTCAATAGTGAAATTCGCGAACTGATGTCCATGAGATTCTAGTATGGAATCCTCTTTCTCCTATTTACTTTTAATTTATTCAAGTATATTTATTGTCTCTTTAATTAGGAATTTATCTTCGGGTTTCGCTGTTAGCATTTCTCTCAGACATCTCTATGCAGCAATGTAAAATATTTACATTTCGGGAGATATTTTGCCTACTGAAGCCTGGTTTATTTAGCAGAAAGAAGGACTCATTTTCTACTTTCAAATAAGCCACTCTCATGCCAAAAATATTTTATTGGAAATTTATTTCTTGTACAAACATTTTATTTTAACTAACTCATGGAAAATCTATAGCTGCTTAGCGTTTTTCGACTTGGACCTCAGTTTCGAGCCTGAAACATAACTGGAGATTCATCAATGTTTTTGAGATAATTTCTTCTAATTTTGTTTTTGAATACAACTTTCTGCAATGTATGATAGTTTAAAATCTCTCCGCTCTCATCGAACTGTGTTAAGTTGTCTACAGTATTTTTTTTCTGGACATACTATATGTAAATGATACAGAAATTCATAGAATAATCTTTAAGAATGACACCTGCACTGAGTTCATTTCCTTAAATATATAAGAATTTTGTTTACCTTCATGTTAGACCCCAGTTTCACTATAAACATATTAACTATTCAAGAAATCTGTTACTTATGCTCAGGGTTAAACATTACATCGTTATTATGGTCTACTTTTAGAACTCAGATGGATTTTCACGAACCTGAATCCACTATATGTAAATCTGTGTAAAATAAATATAATTTATTGTGTGTTAATATATGTTCTTATTGCATTCTATAGCATTAAAGTACAGCTATTATGTAAGATATGCCTTTACGAGCGTACATTGTCCTAAAATATCTTGTTTTCTTACGTTACGTAGAAATGTGATAAAGTTGGAAGTTATCTATATAAATCTCAGATCTCGAGTGACATTTATTGGGACTATTTCGATAATAAAATAAAAATGTAAATAATATATCTCTAAAATTCGATCCCAAATGTTAAAAATTGTATATTTATGAATACTTAACCTATTCAGATATTGTGAAGTGTAAATAGATTAATAACAATTACTGCAATAAAGAAATTTAATGATATTCAGTAATGTCAATTCGGAAAAGCGAAATACAGGTTTAAAAATGTTAATTACATGTACTGCGCTCTTCTCTTGTTATTATAACAGAAATACGTTTTCATTATTTGCTGAAATCATAATTTAATTTAAAAAGTTTATACATTAATTAAATGAACAATTGTTATGAAGGAGTGTCATTTTCTTTAGATACAATGGACATGGAATTAGAAGATGAAGATGTAGATGTGGAAGTAGAATTTCGCACTTTATATAAATTGATAGTGATAATTCGAGCTGCAGAAATTATCGCGATGTATGACTGTTATTGGTTGGAATTTAAAATTTCATTAAATTTCATTGGCCGAAAATGTAATGACGTCTACAAACGAAATAGTCATGGTAACGTAATGAAAAAACTGTGATAGACCGGCTAAGATTTGATACTTTTTCCTCTCCACCTTCACACGAGCTGTGAGAACCGTTCTTCAAGCCGTCTAACTGTAGCCTTAAGTTATGTGCGCACACCATTGGTTAAGGATATTGTCGGAAAACTCATTTTAGAGTAGCCTATTTCGTTGAGTTTAAGCCTTCCCCTAGGCGCTCATTCCCAGGCTGTCTGCATGTTTCGGAATAGAACTTTTGTTTTCTCACCGCATCTGGGATTGACAGAGCGATCAATGTAGATGACATGAGCGTAGAGCAAGGAGAGCAGCTGTTGTAACTTCTCGTTTTGTGAAGAAAGAAGTTAGAGAAATGAATATGTAAGTCAGATATGATACCCGATTCAAGCAGATTGCTTCAGACTGTGAAATGAGGTAAGGGGATCGGAAGGAATTTGTAGGCGGAGGAAAATTCTGTGAATAGAACATCAACAGAGAAAATAAAAGAACGTCAACATTGTGGAGAATAACGTGAATGAGATTTTTCGCTATTCCATAGCATGTTATCAAACGGGTTATTTTGTCATTGCACGAAGTGTGAATATTATGCAGAGTGGAAGGTGTCCAACGACAGTAACGTCTAGTAAGATAAAAGGAACAGAGTTTTCCTTTGCCATTTTGCATTTCTTCTTTTTATGTAGTAGGAAGTCTACTTTGTTTATAAAATAATTGCAACACCTTTGGAAATTAAGTAGCACAGCACTTGCCAACACATGGAAACACCCCTTTTCTGCATCAGTGAGAGGAAAAGGTGTAGGGGAAACTGTTGTACCTTCAGCATAGTGCACCTTTGAACATTTTTTGTTTTTTAATTTTTGCTACTAACTAGAGGAATCAAACTGAAGTAGACTGTATAAAAAGCAGCTAAGTAGCTCTGTTTCAGTTTGATTTATTGCAAAGTGTGAGTTTTGTGAACAAAAGAATCTTTTTAATATCATAAGTAAACATTTCGTTCATTGATATATGTTTTCTAACACAAAACCAGATTGTATTTGTTACTATCCATCAAGTACAATGTGTTTCCTAACTTTTATCATATTTTAATTTCCATGATTTATTCAGTCTCTAGTTTTAGGAGCCATATTTGTTTAAATGTGCGCCCTCCTGTACCTTTGAACACAGAACATCTTGTACCATGGAACATGTTCCAAGGTACATAATACTATCGGTTTTCGTCTTTCTTTTATTTTAAGATCATGTCACGAAGTAAGTCTGGAGTTAAGAGTCCCCCAATTGATCCAGATGCCTTGAAGAAAGCTGTTGAAGCAGTTCTGGCTCCTCCAGGAAATAAAATCTAAATCAGAGAAGCCTGCTCTGGTTTATGATTGCAAATACATTTTAAATATCGTCAGTTTTTACAGCTATATTCTCACCTATATTCCATGTGTTCCAACTTACAAGAGGGTATGTTGCAAGGTACATGAACCTGTTGTAACTTTGAACGCATTACATATCCCTTCATTTTATTTTTCTCCATCCTTAACAGATCTATAAAACAGGAAAATACATACAGGAAGTTGTAAAGGAATCTTCAATAATTATTTCAAGCATTTTTAATTCAAAAAATTTAATTTCATAAAATTAAAAACAAAAATAAAATGTAAAAAGTGTTTAAAGGTACAACAGTCTCCCCTAAACAATTGCTGCACCCTTCGCTCTGCAAAACTCTCCACGACTCGCGGTACTCTGGCTTTATGGTAGTGAATTACGCGTCTACATTTAGTTAACAGCATTGTCGAACATCCATTGGAATCGAATGGAATGGAATTTCGGGGGGGACACTATGACACAGCACTACGACCTTTCAAGATCTATTGCGCTAACCCTCAAGCTAGGCATATTCCCAAACCCATGCCGGCTGCCTAAACTGAGGTTCTGCGTACCCATTTTTCGAGCAGACAATCCCACTCCTCCCTAGGCCAGCCGGCGTTAGGAGAATGATATGGAATGATGACGAAATGGAGGAATGGTGACGGAATGATATAGATGTCTAATATGGGGAAATGTGTGAACACGAGAAATACCCCAACTGCGATCTTATCCGCCACAAGTGTCACTATGGATTTTTCAATTAAAAATTCCACACCTCTCCGAGACTTGAACCCTGACCGCCTGAAAGCAGAAGGTCTGACCACTCAGCCACCGTAGAGGTCTCGAACAGCTATTACTTAAACGATTTATTAATAACTAAGAGATTAAATACTCTTAAACCGCAAACGCCACAGAAACATGGTGCAAAATATTTGTTGTAGCTGAAAGATAATGGGGTCACAAATCAGACATTTTAAAAATAAAAACTAAAACTTCAAAATTACAAAGTTCCATAATTTTTTTAAAGTAACTTAACGCGATAATCTGACATAGACCTGTATGATTGTATTTGGTTAAGTGATGTGTCCCGATTTGGAATCTGTATTTAAATCTTCTGTTTCACGTCAGATTTTTCTATAATTAAAAAGAATTGAAAATTTAAAGGAAACATTTTTTAAGTCAAAGGAAGTTAATAAGTTTCTACATATTTTGATGCAATAATATAGCCTATGCAAGTACATAATTAATAGATTAACAAAAATATTTACAAATGTCTAGTTGTCACTCGAAACTTTGCGCCATTTCTTCCTCTTGTTCCCCGCTTCTTACGTTTGTTCCCTGCATCTTGTCCTTTTCCCCCGCGTCTTGTCCTTTTTCCACCGTCTTGTCCTTTTTTCCTGCGTCTTGTCCTTTTTTCCAGCGTCTTGTACTTTTCCCCAGCGTTTTGTCCTTTTTCCCCAGCGCCTCGTCCTTTTCCCTGTATCTTGTTCTTTTTCCCTGCATCTTGTCCTTTTCCCCCGCGTCTTGTCCTTTTTCCACCGTCTTGTCCTTTTTTCCAGCGTCTTGTCCTATTCCCCAGCGTTTTGTCCTTTTTCCCAGCGCCTCGTCCTTTTCCCTGTGTCTTGTTCTTTTTCCCTGCGTCTTGTCCTTTTTTCCAGCGTCTTGTCCTTTTCTCCAGCGTTTTGTCCTTTTCCTCAGCGTCTTGTCCTTTTTCCCAGCGCCTCGTCCTTTCCCCCCGCATCTTTGCATTGTTTCCCTTATCTTGCCCTTATTCTCCATGTCTTGCCCATGTTCCCCACGTATTTCCCCTTGTTCCCTTCGTAGTTTCGTGGAAATATGCAGTATATAAAGCTATGCTCCTGTGAACAGGTGGTCGCATACGATAGGAAGCATAGTAAAGCTGTGTATATGTCGAATTTTTCCCTTACTATAAATAATTTAAACGATATACTGTACACGAGAGAAGAACTATCCAAAGTCGCTCTTTACGAAGGAACTATCTCAATTTTACATATCCAGAAAAGGCCGCTCTGTATCGGCTGGTGTGTCGTCTTTATAGCTAATATAATTTTGCAACTTTAGCTTGACAGTTTGCTTTCACAGTTCCGTTGGCTAGTTAACGAGTAATATACATGTAATACAATCCATTAAACACAAATAATATTCTTGAATATTTATATCGGTTTTAAGTGATGATTTTCATAAGTATAAATTTAATCTTCTTTTTCTTCTTTGGCGCTACGGCCCTTGTAGACTAGTCTTGGCCTCCCTTAGGATTTTGTTCCACTCCTGCCTAACCACAGCCTTCTCCCTCCATCTTCTCACTCCTAAAGTCCTTAGATCATCCTCTACTCCATCCAACCATCTTAGTTTCTATCTGCCAATATTGCGTCTACCTTCAGGTTTTGAATTTAAAATCTTTTTGGGTATTCTGCTATCATCCATCCTGATTACATGTCCCAACCATTCCAATCTACGGGTTTTAATTTCAACTACAATATCTGGAGATCTATATTGAGTTTTCAACTCTGTATTATATCTGATTCTCCAATGACCATTTTCATATTATGGACGATAAATTTTCCTTAAAATTTTCCTCTTGCATGTCATCAATTGCTGCTCCCATTTTCTTAGACAGCGCCCAAGTTTCACTGCACTCAATGTTTTATTAAGGGCTCTCAAGCATCTGTTTCCTGCTGCAATTTTATACCTCATGTCCGCATCTGCAATATTTTCTTGAATAATCAATACTCCTAAATAGTTGAAAGAATCTACTTCATTATAATTAGTAGAAATTTAATATGACATTGAATTTTAATATGAGAATTACTTTTCGTCCGCGGAGGTACAGATGTTACCAAGGCGCGGTTTAAATTCCGCTGTGGGCAACGGGTTTTTGAAAGCGATAAAAGTTCCTACTTTCAGGAAGGAAGTAAACATAGAAGTCATCTGTCGTGTATTTATAGCTCATAAAACAACCCTCTCTCTGAATGAGAAGCCTCTATGACAAATTTATCGGTCATATCTCGCACATGTTAAAATTCAAATCTGAATGAATCAAAATGAGTCCATTTATTATCTTAAGTGGGTGTTGATATTTCTTCCTCACTTATTTATACACGATGATTCAAATTTAAGAAGCTTACAGAGAAGTACAATATACTCGTACTTTATAATAGGAACTCATGGTCTGGAAATAATATTGAGTATAAGCCTGTGAACATCGCGAACTCTTTGATTGGAGAATATGGCAATGATGTAATAGTAATTATTTTTGCAGAACTTTAAATAGTCACAGATTATTTAGGAACTGAACAATGAATTACACCTAAAGTTGTTTCAGATGGCCACTATCAATTTCATTCCAGGCATTGAATCGTGGAATGAAAAACTCTGACGCACTTTAGTAAATAGACTACCCGAGGCATCTCCCGACCCACAACGGGTGCTGCTAGTATCCTGGATAAAAGCATTTATTGGCCTTCCATCAGTGTCTCGTAAACAAGCCTTTTGTTATGTCCCCAAAGAAATAAAGATGAGTTAAATCAGGGGAGCGGGCTGGCCATTCAATAGGAGCTCCTATTCTGATCCAACGCCCGGAGTACACGAGATTTAGAAAACTCCGTACAGCAAGAGTGCTGATCGTCTGTCCTGTTACATCCACATCTCCTGACGCGTGACAAGTGGCACGTTTTCCAACAGTTCTACAATCGACTTGTTGTTGTAAAACTTACCATTGAAATGTAGTGGCAGGAGATAAGATCGACCACGTCATCGCCGATCCTTGTTTCATTTCACGCACCACCTGTACGTAGCTCAACATAGAAATATGCAGCATAATACAGCTAAGAATCTGTCGGCAGATGATCGTACCCACTCGTAGTTTTACGTTAATATATGCGGCATAAGACAGCAAAGCACCTGTTCTATATATCTCTTTCCTCAAACATACTACTCTTAATGTAGCCATATCAGAATTTCACTCTAAATTTCTTGTTTTATATTGCATTTGTTAGGATTTTTTTAAAGAACGTCTGGTTTATGTATAACTTTACTATTTAGCACATAAATCAATTATTTAGACTACTCCTTGGGAGAGTCATGTGAATGAAAATGTACCAATGTCTTTGCATACAATTTTCCTTAAAGTACCGTGTGATCAAGTATTTTCGACCTCTCCCGCCAGTCTCTTTGAATGAATGACGCCATTGCTAGTCAGTGAGCCTTGCCTTGAAGGGGTGGCGGTGTGGGAGAGAGAACGAACGTCTTCGAGAGTACTTTGCGACCAAACGGGTAGTCCAGAACTAACACGACCAAAATCGCCAGACACTTTTTCCATGCCAACGAGCATTTTCATTGTTGAAGCTTTCTTCTGATCTGGAAGGATAATCCAGGGAGACATCCTGGCTGCAGCTCAAGTTACTGCTTATACAGGGACATCACTTTATTTTTACCAACATTTTTAACATTAACCTGGCTATACTTGGAAACTCAGTTGCCCCCTTCCATTACAGGAGTTTGATGTTACTAGTGCAATATGTAAACAAATCAGTTTACTAGGTATAGGAGGAGAGAAAAGTAGTGTATCCATTTATGTTGTAGGAAAATACGATATTACGATTTTCAGTTTGATTATCACTTTTACGGAATTTATCAAAATACAGTAGATTAGTAACATTTTTTTTTCAAAAACTCAACTTTTCAGGCGGCTATGTTCGTTATGTAATGTCTCCTTTATTTAGCATATTAATTATTGGTGTTAACATACAATATAGAGAGCGCATTTAAATTGAGGGGGTCATAAGTAATGGGCTGTAAGTGCACTTAAGTTACTTTTGAGAAAATGGGGTTTAAATATTTAAGCTTTCGTAAAATCGGTGAAATTTTTATTTAAATTTTAATGTGTGATGCGATTAAAATATCCCTTTGCCACTAAAATTTTAGATACTTTAGCTTACACTGGATGCACTTAATTCATGTTATTACAAATGTCACTAGCATTCCTTTGCTTCTAGCCACCTCAATTCAAAATAAGCTAATCTGAATTTTTAAATAAATTGCTGAAAATGGTTGCCGTTCATTACAATGCAGGCTTCAATTCTTTAATGCATATTATTAAAAATATTTTGAAGCATATTCTCTGAAATTGAAATTTATCGTTTCTTGAATATAATTTTTAGTATGATATTATTAATATAGGTTCTTTCTTCTATAGAAAGCGCAACTATATTTCTGAAATACATTATACACTGCAGTGTTTACTTCAGTGCTTGAAGACTTCGAATGCAACAGCGGCCGTAAGTTTGTGTGTCTGACGGGAGCAAGGACATTAGTGAAGGGGTAGGAGTGAAGTACATTCAGAAATGCAGGTACAATAAAAATGCAAGTAAAAATAAAATGATGTCCCTATAGTACATCCCAAATATTTGAAGCTGTCTACTTGATCTACTGCCTCATTTAGAATTCGCAAGTGTACTTTCTTTATTTTTCTTCGTCTTATTTGCATTTATTTCCATCCCATACTGCTCACAGCTGTCATTTAGCTCCAGTAGCATATCCCTTAGTATCCTTTCCTCTTCTGCTAACAACGCCATATCATCAGCAAATCAGCCACCGGCGTAGCTCAGTCGTTAAGGTGCTTGTCTGCCTGTCTGAAGTTGCGATCGGGCTCGGGTTCGATCCCCGCTTGGGCTGATTACCTGGTTGGGTTTTTTCCGAGGTTTTCCCAAACCGTAAGGTGAATGCCAGGTAATCTATGGCGAATCCTCGGCCTCATCTCGCCAAACACCATCTCGCTATCACCAATCTTATCGACGCTAAATAACCTAGTAGTTGATACAGCATCGTTAAATAACCAATTCAGTAACAGTCATTAGCAAATCTTTTGCAATTTATTCTTATTCTCCCTAATATCATTCCTCCCATGTTCTGAAAACAGTTCTTTACTAAATCCTCCAAATAGATGTTGAACAGTGTAGAGTGGATCGGGGGAAGATGCCTGACTTTTTCTTTGATTGAAAATTTAAGATATTATTAATTTAGTTTTGAATTTCATATTGAAATATCAAAGGTTGGAAGGTATCCTGCTGCTATATTTTTGGTACAAAACGGAAAACATTAATTACCTTGTTTATATATACAAGTTTTCTTCTTACCTGCACAGTAGGCATCTTTCCACGATAGTCGGGTAAAATGGCAAATGCAATTAACACATTTACTGATATGTATTTTACCTGAATTTGGTTTGATACATGTATATAACAAAATTGACTTAATCTAAAGCTCATGGACACTTTCTCACTCATTTATCACTATTTAGGAACACAGTCATTGCACATATTTTATTGCCTTGTGCAAGACTCGTGAAATCACTTCTTGCAAACAATGAATTCAATCCAGTACATTTTTTTGTTATTCTTTTTAGGAGACGTTTAAGGGTACGCGTACGGTAAGAAATCCCGTATGTTTGCTATGCTCTAAAACAGTTCATACTCTCTGTTATAACATATTCCATCCCAAGTTGAAGACTGTCCTCAATTGACTGACTTCTATCAGAGTATCTTACTTAATGTTTACACATTCCCTGCAATAAAACAAAAAATAAAACTCTTGCAACATGTTATCTTATCCCGAAAGAAAGTGATCATCTTCCCCCAAGTATCGGGGTAAGATGCCTAGTGCTGTGACGCAACCTAAGATGGCGGAAGAAGGTCGTTGTTTGTTAACAATACAAACTTTAGAACCTTTACTGCACTATCCATTGCAAAGGTTTGACAGTTATTACGAATTCAAAGATGTATTAAAATTTTAACATACCTTTGCAATTATTTTATAGCAGAAAAATGAGCTGTTTTCTTACTTTTCTTCTTCTCACAACAAGAACACGTGGCAAAATGAGTTAGCTTCCACTGTACAGACATTCAACTGTTTTAGTGATCATGAAGACATGCGCGTGGCGTTCTCTCTCGTAAGAATGTGAAACCACAAAGAAATAAGCATCTTCCCCCAATAATCTTCTCCCCACGATTCACTCTAGGTCAGTGGTTGCCAAACATCACGAAATTGTGACGTAATAGAAATGCAACCCGCACACCACTACCGCAAGGAGAGGGGTGGAGTGGGTATCTCCTCAGGTAATGCAGCGATTAACAGTACAGAGACGGACTGTGACCAAAAAACAAAAAAAAAAATATAATGTTCTTCTGCTTGTTAGCTTCACGTACTTTTTTCCATGTTAACTTTTATCCTCCTATTCATTATTTTTGTACTATTAATAAAATAAAATATATTTTCTTATTTACCATAAAAAGAACGTGTACTTCACATCGGCAGATATTTGAAATTAGAAAAACGTACCAGGGTGGTCACGAAATTGTAAATTACACTAAATACTTAAAAAAACGTCGAAGTATTTTACCCCGATTAAGACATAGAAGCCGATACTATTTATTGTTCGTTTATTAATGAAATATTCAATTTACAGGTAAGGACGTGGTAGTTTTTATATGAAGAAAAATAATGACAGCGTACATTGTTCTTTTATACTTCATTTAAAATATTACAACAAATTAAGTATCTTATATTTTTGCCATCTGCACAAAATAAATACTTTTCCTTCCATGCTCCTTAAAATTAAGTTTTTACATATTATATGTTTTCTGTTTTGGAAAAGATATCTAAACATATCCTGCACACTTGTATTACATGTGTACGTCGTCTGCTGATAAATAAATGTTTTGTCTTATATCGAAATGAAGGTTGTAAACAGAGGGTGGGGGGTATGATGCTATGGTTACGCTTGAGTGGAGGCAGGGGCATGTGTCGGGACAGAGCTTTTTGCGATCACTGCTCCAGGTGATAGAAGACATCCTTCAAATACTCCTCTTCCAATTTCACTTCCTTCTGACATTTCTTCTCCTATCCTAATTTTGACTCGTTGTTTCATATTAAGGTTGACACTAGGCAATTCTAAAATGTACAAACTCTGTATGGGATTCGAACCCGAAGTTTTCACGCAGCATTAAAACTGTGCGCCTTAGCGATTAGTAACATCACATCGACTTCAGAAAATGTTCTGTTTCCCATAATTATGACAGCAAAGGGGGCTGGAATTCCAGATTGCATGTTTGAGCAGCCGGACGAAGTAATCATGGAAATATTAAAGCCGAGAGTGGCGGCCTGGGCTGAGGGGCGCCTGTGCTGGGAATAGCTGCGAGGGGCGAGGGGCGAGGGGAGAGCAGCCGGCGACGACGGAAGTGAGTCTCGGAAATACGTCCACCTTTCTCTGCCGTTGTTTCAACGCTGATGTGTTCCACGTATTTTTAGAATAACTGAAATAGACGACTCTGCTTCGTGTCCCGAGATCGACTTCAGGCCATGGCCACGTTTTTGTTGAGAGTTGTCTCGTCGAGCCTCAGAACTACAGCGAGGCTTTATCTTTCTGCGGATTCGAGTCCCGGTAGAAGTGAGGTGTGACAGCGTTTTGCCGTTACAGTTCAGAACTGTGACAACTCCAGAAAAATCTCCGTGAGAGCTAATGGCGATTTTGTCACAGTATGATTTTTGTGTGTCCCGCGCCGTGGCGTTGCGGTCTAAGGCATCCCGCATCCCGCCTAGGACTCGCGTTACGGAATGCGCGCTGGTTCGAGTCCTCATGGGAGAAGAAATTTTCTCATTAAATTTCGGCCAGTGTATGGGACCGGTGCCCACCCAGCATCGGGATGCACTTGGGGAGCTACGATAGTTAGCGAAATCCGGTTGCGAATACCAGCTATAACGACTGGGCGTATCATCGTGCTAACCACACGATACCTCCATTCTGGCTGGATGATCGTCCACCTCTGCTTCGGCATGTGAACGTGAGGCCAGCAGCCGGCTGGTAGGTCTAGGCCCTTCAAAGGCTATAGCGCCACGGATTATTATTATTATTATTATTATTATTATTATTATTATTATTATTATTATTATTTTTATTATTTTTGTGTTCGGGTGATTCTTGACCATAGATGTTCAATTGTAACTCGTACGAGATAACCCCTGGCATAAGCAACCCGCAATGCATATTCTTTAAGGTTGTTTTTCCTGTTTTATATGGAAAGTTATCGACCTTAGCAGAGCATGCTTGACGTGCAATATCTCCTGGTTCTATAGGCGTTTGGACACCCATGTTCTTGACGATCGAGAATGTTTCCTATCACGAGCAGACAGTTGTTTATATTTATCACTCTTCTGGCAATTGGCGTACCGGTGCCATAAGTATTACCAGTGAGGGAAGTGAGACGGTGTGGAATACCGTCACTGAAAAAATATGATCGTAAAAATTTGTTTATACATTTCTTCATAGCAAAGAGTACTATCTTTTTGGTTCGTGAATCTAAACCACAGCCTTCTGGAACTGAATTCAGCGTGTATTTAGACACGTTTATTTGATAAGCTCAACCCCTGGAATGCTTACAACGGTAGTACTTCAAGTATAGAAGGCTGTGGTCTGTAGCTTGTGGTGACCATTGTTGCCAATCTAGTGACTGTGTCATTTTTGTTGCACTTTTTATTAATAATTAAGTAAGGCACTTCGAAGCTTTAAAATTATTTTAAATGATAAGTCTCAATGGACATTGTAAAATTATCTAGTAAATAACTGAAGTAACTTGAAATTATTTTATTACGAAATTTAATGTGTTGCGTAAGCTTCAAAGATTCGCGTTACTGATTGCACGAAACAATTTATTGTATACCTCATTTATGTCTATGTTGTAAGGAGGGGGTATGCCTTTTTTTAAATCGAGGTATGCCAGAGGAAAATCTTGGGGTGGCGTACTACCTCTGGCTTTTTCCCTCTTCTCTCACTGAGTATTATATCAACAATGTTCTGGTAGGTGAACAAAAGGACTTAAGTCACTTTACGCAAAATTTATAGGAGGAATTTTTAAAGATTTAAACAACTGCTGTAAATCCGAAAAGTGACATGTTTAAGCTATTTCATGATTTTCTTTATTTGTTGACGTCACTTGTCTTAAGATCTCTTTTAGGAAATTAGTTTAATGAAGGAAATCTTACATCACAAAAAGTAATGACTTAAGCCCTTTTGCCCGCCCACCGGAGAATGCTGCCTGGTGCGGCGGGTAACAAACATGCTGTGAGCAGTGTCATGGCGATGTGTGGGCGCGTATATTCACTCAAAAATGTAGTTAGTATACGGCGAGTGCATTCGATGATATGTATATGTCTTCTTCTTTCTTATCCTGAGGCCCTTAGACCAAGTCCATGAGGTTTAGTTGTTGCAGCTGGTGTATGACTTTTTTGGTTCTGAGTATATATAGTCTGCACTGAAGAAGAATGTAAGATCCGAGTTCAACATCGACCTGTGGCGTTCTCTCATTTCTGCTGACATTCCTCTCTACAAACCATTGTTATGATAACAGGCAATAAAAAGTATGTTTTGTTTGAAGTTCACATAACAAAATACTGCGTGTTCAATTCAAAGTGTGTCATGGCTTGCTGTATGCCGTCATGTGGCTAGTCGATGAGCCTAGAGAATTCAATCTTCCTACACTTCCGCAGAGGCGTATTACCTATGTGCAAGAGAAGTTGCCTAGCAAGTACGGCGTTCATTCTGAAGAGTACTTACCGATAAGTACGGTAACGCCAGTAGTGGCAGGAATGTGAACTGTTTGGAAACGCGTACTGAGGTGAGTTTTTTCTTACTGTCGGGATAAGGGGAGAGGGTTAAGACGATTACTTACGTATTTGTTGACATTAACTTCGACGGTCAACATGGACACGGAGCATTTGATTTGTATTGTGGAATGTTGCCTTACGCAACCGATGATAAGAAATACCCTGCGTACGACTTGCCCGCGCAAAACAGAGTTCGAAAGAGGTTATGGTAGCACACAGACCGTACAGACCGCCATCTGTTGCTACGACGTTCAAGTTATACCGTACACGTTCTCAAGTTCAGATTGAACGCCTTGATTAATAGGCAACTTCTCTGACATAAAATTTGAAACTCGCTTCAAATCGCTGACTCACAACAGTGACATTATGACACACTTTGAAATGAACACAAAATAAGTGCAATGAAAGATAAAGCCTGTCCATTATATTTTTTGTTTAGTTTGATTAAACTGTAATCATATTTAACGTAGTCATTTTTTATCATTTTAAGTCCATATTTAATTCCATGTACATATATATATATATATATATATATATATATATTTACATATTTCATACATGTTTAGTCCATATAAATGCGTTCCATGATGATGATGATGATGATGATGATCGTGATGAGTTGGTGGAGCAACTATAGCTAGCGAAGTTCAGTTTCGTAATGCAGCTAGAACGGCCGAGATCTTCGTGCTGGCCACACGTTACATCTGTACTTGTTAGATGATCGTTCACCTCTACTGAGGCATGTGGGCGTGAGATGAGCAGTCAACTAGTCAGCCTTGGTCAGGCTTTCGCGTCCAGAATTAATTAATTTTATATGTTTCTGCCAGTGTGTACTAAATTTCCAATTTTCGTAACAACTTATAGTCCATCGCATCGGACGGATTAGTTATCAATAAATCACAATACAGCTGTTATAATTTTTATAGAATGGAGAATTAAAATATTACCGAAAGTCAATTAACTTCGGATTTTGTTAATAAATACGAATAAAATGCTCAGCTTTCAATTTCATTAAAGGACGATTAGGGATATCGCGCTGTTTTTAATTCCATTGGACATTAAATGAATACTCGTAACATTTTATGTCTGTCGAAAGAGGGGATGAAAGTGGCATGAGACTTTTTAATTAAAACTAATGAGCGAGACGCGATCTACAACCGTTATGGTCAATAAGGTTCACACTTCGTTTGAATTCACGTTTCGTTAAAATCCCAATTATTACCGTTTCAGCTGATCGAAATTCGATGTATACATGATTTTATTGCTATGGAAATAAAGATTCACTTTATAAAAGTCATCAGCTTATAAACGTAACCGGATGCACGAAATAAGACTACAAACTCCTAAGTTATCTTATAAAAGCAATTTTCTTCATGTAGGGATGTCATAAAAATTAATGTAGTGTTCAAGTGTGACGATTTTGACACTTACTGTGTTTACAGCAGCGGTGACCAAAGTGGGTGTCGTGATTACATCGTGTAATCACAGAGAATCAAACGGGTACCAGGAGTTTCCTGTACATTGCTGTGTGTTCTATTCATTTACTGAAGGCAAGCAGTGGCTGTATCATGTCGCTCTACAAACGCTGTTTCTACAAGCAGTAAGAGGTGGTTTCGTAAAGAATGAGAAGGAGAACTTTTTTGTTGTTCTTTCGGACGAAATGTAATATATTTACTTTGCTCAACGGTTCAATTAGGATTATATAGAAATATTAGGCCTAATTGCCACACTGAATAATGTATTATTGCTATTATTATTATTATTATTATTATTATTATTATTATTATTATTATTATTATTATTATTATTATTATTATTATTATTTACTGGCTTTTAAAGAACCCGGAGGTTCATTGCCGCCCTCACATAAGCCCGCCATTGGTCCCTATCCTGAACAAGATTAATCCAGTCTCTACCATCACATCCCACCTCCCTCAAATCCATTTAATATTATCTTCCCATCTACGTCTCGGCCTCCCCAAAGGTCTTTTTCCCTCCGGCCTCCCAACTAACACTCTATATGCATTTCTGGATTCGCCCATACGCGCTACATGTCCTGCCGATCTCAAACGTTTGGATTTTATGTTCCTAATTATGTCAGGTGAAGTATACAATGCGTGCAGTTCTGCGTTGTGTAACTTTCTCCATTCTCCTGTAACTTCATCCCTCTTAGCCCCAAATAT
The DNA here is from genome assembly GCF_040183065.1 of Periplaneta americana. NCBI lineage: Eukaryota > Metazoa > Arthropoda > Insecta > Blattodea > Blattidae > Periplaneta > Periplaneta americana. The sequence goes on from NC_091122.1 coordinate 63,064,361, forward strand.
TTTCCTAAGCACCTTATTCTCAAACACCTTTAACCTGTGTTCCTCTCTCAAAGTGAGAGTCCAAGTTTCACAACGATACAGAACAACCAGTAATATAACTGTTTTATAAATTCTAACTTTCAGATTTTTTGACAGCAGACTAGATGACAAAAGCTTCTCAACCGAATAATAACAGGCATTTCCCATATTTATTATGCGTTTAATTTCCTTCCGATTGTCATTTATATTTGTTACTGTTGCTCCAAGATATTTGAATTTTTCCACCTCTTCGAAGGATAAATCTCCAATTTTTATAGTTCCATTTCGTACAATATTCTGGTCAGAGACATAATCATATACTTAGTCTTTTCGTGATTTACTTCCAACCCTATCGCTTTACTTGCTTCAACTAGAATTTGCGCGTTTTCCCTAATCGTTTGTGGATTTTCTCCTATCATATTCACGTCATCCGCATATTATTATTATTATTATTATTATTATTATTATTATTATTATTATTATTATTATTATTACTGACCACTAAGTATGTGTTTTTATAATTCTTCTGTACGTGCAAGAATACTGATACTTTTAAATGTTCTCCCTTACAAGGATAAAATTATTAGGTTTTATCTCAATTTTAATCTTCTTAATCTTTAGATGAAGGTAATTATTAGTTATTCATTTAATAATAATATTGTAAAATTACTGATTCAATATTATGTGCCAACGAAATGTTAAACGCCAGGAATTGACATGTCTTAAATCATAGCCAGAAAGAGAAAGATGACATAAATAAATGTAAAGAAGTCAGCTACCTAATGAGGTTTGTATAATAATAATAATAATAATAATAATAATAATAATAATAATAATAATATTAATAATAATAATAATAATTATTTATTTATTTATTTAATCTGGCAAAGCTAAGGCCAGTAGGCCTTCTCTTCCGCCCAGCCAGACTCTAATTCTAATTGAATACAATTGCTTACATAGTTATTACATTAATATCTAGACCATAAAACAACATGAAAGTAAATAATGAAAGTTGGATAAGTAATGTTAGTGTGACAATAATAAACATTGGTAAGAAATAATTATAATATTAATAATAATAATAATACTATAATAATAATAATAATAATAATAATAATAATAATGAGATAATTGAGATATTTATCTGTGATATATATAACCATTAAACATTGAGAAACCTGAAACAGCTATTATTGTTAACAAGAATTGTTAGAAAAATATTTCGTTAGCCTATTCTTAAATTGGTTTGATGTCTGACAGTCCCTGACATTACTCGGTAGGGAATTCCAAAGCCGAGGAACAGCCACAGAGAAAGAAGGTAAATATGAGGATGTTCGGTGGGAGGGAATGGATAATATTGAGGAGTGTTGTGATCGTGTGTCTAGGTTATGATGGGTGGATAAATTTTGAAAACGAGACGCAAGATAGACAGGAGTGGAGAAATGCAATATGTGAAAGAGAAGGGGAAGACAGTGGATTTTCCTACGATCTTCTAGACGGAGCCAAGACAACATTTCGAGGGATGGTGTTACGTGATCAGCCCGGCGAATATTGCAGACGAAAGGGACGCACATATTATGAACACGTTGTAGTCTCTGCGCCGAAGTAACGCTTAGGTCAGTAAGCAGAATATCACAGTAATCGAAGTGGGGCATCACGAGTGTTTGCACTAACATTTTTTTCATGGGAAAGGATAGAAAATTCTTCAATCGCCTAAACGAGTGGATTAATGAGAATACTTTTTTGCAGGTTTCTGCAACTTGAATGTTCCAGTTTAAACTATTATCTCGTGCTCTAAAGCCTTTTAATAGAACAGAATTTCTCAAAAGAGTAATGATTAAAGTAGCTTAAATAACTTGTCCATAAAAAGTTTTTAATTTTCAAAAAGTACGAAGTTCTCAATCAAATATCGACAGAGAAGAATGTAGAAAATTCATGATTATATTCAAGAGGAAGATTGAAAAGAAAACAAGAAAAATCGTATATTATTCACTGGCTCTTTATGACAGCAGTGACATTACTAATACAGCAAAGTTTGAGATTATTATCCCCGTGATTGATCAAGATGTTAGTACAGGAACCACCACTGGTTGTAGTTTTCATACCAAGTACCTTTTCTCCATCTCCTTAGTTCATACGCTGTTTGTCGCATGTAATCACTGCAGCTCGAGTTCTGGTCACCGCTCGTTTACAGCATTGTGGAGGGAATTACCTGTAGGTTCCATCTTCGGAGAGAAATTCATCATTGCACAACGTCGTATAAATTGCAATCCTAATTTAAGTATGGAACTGTAGACCACTCAGTTGGGTCCGTTATGTGAAGTTAGACGTGACTAATGATCATTTCTCGAAATAATTATCCAATCTTTCTTTGTTATAGAAATGGTTAGAGTAAAGGTGTTACTATAACATCAAAATAAACGCATTTCTAAGGGTTGATGTTATTACATTGATTACTCTTCATAGATAACTAAGGAACTAATACAATTATGTGACAGAAGTGACAGGAAGTACTTTAGTATCATAACAATTTGAATGACTAGAAAGTATTTGTCAAGCTAACTTGTATTCTTTTGCTTAGTATGAAATGTTGACCTATATAACATTGCCAGGAAGAAAGGAACTAGCCACCCTACCCCGTTATCACCTGGCCTAGTTGCCTCATAAGTGGTGCCTTCTTGGTATCACTTGTGAGGTTCAATTCTCTTCGGACAGTTAACTAAACAACAACATAACATTGCCAGTAGCGTCAACAAGGTGAGGAAAAGGCTGTTTTGTTTTAATTCTACGTTATTTATTTGTGTTACTTTTGCCGGAAATGCTTTATCCGTGTTGTTCTGTATCACGTTTATATCCCTTGACCAGTATTTATTTGCGGAGTTAACGTCGCTATCCAATTTATGCGTTATCGTACATATTTGTTTTCATTCAATTCTTTCATTGTTTATTCAAAAGTGGAATAAATGCTCTTGTTTTCTACGCATTAAACTAAAAGCCTCTTATTTTATTGTAAAATAAAAGGAAATGCTTTTAAACATTGCATTGCAGCTTTCCTGATAATTACATTGCAGAATGTTTTTAGAGAATCGCGTTACTATTAAGTTAAATAGAAGTAAATTAATTTACATTAGTTAATTATAACGCATACAAACAGAGATTTCTACAATTATTTTAAGCGCTTCTGTTTTAAAGAGAGGAAATTCAATGCAGTTCGTTCGTTCGTTGTAACACATTGCTGCCTATCTGTACCGAAGTATAAAGTGTAGCTTTTACTGTATACAAAGTGAATCTGGAGGAATAGTAAATATTTTAGGTTGTGGTAGCATGCGATATTCTGAGTAAAAAACGTTCGTATAAACATGTGTCCAATTTTCAGTGAGTGTGGAGATACAGCTGTTTGTATGTTGCTCATAACAAGCCTTACAAAATGTTTGAAAGAGATACAATTGACCTATTGACTGTATTTATTGATTGATTGAAAGCTTACAAAAGAGGTACACATACACAGTGATTGAAAAAGGATGGGAAAAAGTAAAAACCTGCAGCGAGAGTGACAGCAATGTTAAACGACCAATTATTGAAAATAGTGAAGGCGATAGGTCTCGCATTATTGTGCGCTTATTTGCTAGTTCATGTCATCACTACCAGAGTTGTAGTGTAGGCTACAAAATGGCGACATTGAAGCAAGGAAGAGAAAGCGTTTTGCGTTGCACGAACGAGGGGGCTAGTGTGACAATTCAGCGAAACTTTAGGACTAAATTTGGTAAGAATGGACCACATAGAAAATACATTGAGCGTATTCCGAATCTCAGCGCTGAGCAATCTGATGGCATCACCGTGTTCCGAATTTCAACGACGACGTCACTAATGCTCCACCGGTGTCGCACCAGTGACATCAGCTTGCAGAGGTGGTGGCAGTCTCCATCAGCCGCCATCAGTGAATCTGATTGGTTCTTGTATAGGGCGGGAATTAGCAGACGAATGACATCGTGCACTTTTGTGTCATGGCGGTGTGTTCTGCTTTGGTTCTGCTGTATTATTTACAATTAGCATAACGTAAAAAAAATATGTTAATGGCTTATGAGTGAACATGTCAACGGACCAGTTATTACTACTGGTTCAAGAAATAAATTGTTTATGATCTCTTTTCTTTGAGTGAGATGACGGTATGGAAATTTCGCAAAATATTGCTAGCGTAGCACAACAACAACTTGTACAGTCGCCATGACAGCCATTGAACCTTCCAGCAGTTTTGTTCCTGTTCAGCTGCAGCGTGACGTCATTGATGTCCACCGGTCCGGTGAGATTCGGAATACGCTGATTGCGTGTCGGATGAGGAAATTGGAAACCAATGGCTGTTTGTGTCCTGTGAAAGTCCGGGCCGTCCACAGACTTTGGAAGAGACTGCAAACAGGATACGAGCCGTGTACGAAGGCAGTCCTAGCATGTGCACAAAGGGGGTTAGTAGGGAACTACAGTGTCCCAATCCATGTCACTGCACCCTTACGGAAGAATAATGATTCCCTACCAGATCATTGGATCAGCGGTGCAGGAAACAGCGATTCACCAATATCGCCTCTGCCCTCCGTGATCGCTAGATAAAAAACTATGCAACTTCTTTCGTTGAGTAGGCCTATACCAAGGACTTCGTGTATGTCACCCCTAAGTCACAGAACGTGAACGACCTGAGACGAAGCATCACAGAAACATTGAAGTTAATATCCGAGGACATGCTGGCACGAGTCTGGACAGAACTGACATCTGTCGTGTCACCAACGGGACTCACATTGAGCATTTGTAATGTAGAGGTAAAACTTGGACAGCTAATGTGTCTTTCCATGTCGATACAGTTGTGTTAGGTTCGTTCAGTTACGAATAAATGAATTTGACTTTTATGCCATTCTACCATTATAAACAGGTTGTTACTACATCCAATATCGTGCGTAATCGGCTTATTATGGCACGCGTGCCAATAATAGCAATGACGTAATCGCTATGACGTAATACCGGAACGCTAACTCGTCTGGCTACCTTGCTTACCGCTTCTATGCGCCACGTAACAAGAAATGAAATGCAGGACAGTAGGTAACATATCATTTATTTCCAATCTTTAACAATTTTGTATCACTTTTGTAATATCACATAAAACAGTTCTGTAGTTCAGATAAACTATATTAACAAAAAAAAGAAACATTTGTAACATAAAATTTGTGCCCTAACTATAATCTGCAGTCATTTCAGTGACTTTTCTTTTGAAGTAAAGAATTACATTGAAATTTAAAAATAAAAGAACAAATGTCTCAGGACTCAGGAGGTTACGAGTAAGTAATTTTCATAGAATGGCTTAAAATAATAATAATAATAATAATAATAATAATAATAATTATTATTATTATTATTATTATTATTACTACTACTACTACTACTATTACTATTACTATTTATTTATTAGTGTTTTGTTCTCGGCTCCCATTAATTGCTCTGCGGACCACCAAGGGGTCGCAGTCCTCCAGCTGGGAGTCATTAGCTTAATCCACGAACATGAAAAATGATGAATATTTATTTCCCCACTTAGAGGAAAATGCTGCCTTCCGAAATCGTTGTTAATCTACTATAACTTAATACTAGTTTTCGACGTCTTAACTTTTGAATTGGAATTGCAGTTAGTTGCATGGACATGGCTAAACTGATGTTATGTGTGTTCAGGGCCAAGGAAAACATTTCTTCAATCAGAGCAACCCCTAGCGCAGGTCTTACACGTATTGTGGTTATGAGCTGTACTTAGACGTGTACAGCTCTATTCAGCGTTAATGGCCCCTGCCCTTGGTTGTTTGGCTAGTGAGCGAGCTGTGTGTCGCGTCATAAGAAAGAAATTTAATCACAAATATGCATTGGAGGGGAAGAGAAAAGAGAAAAAATGAAAATAATATCTATGCTCGTAGCTGAGGGACACTCATGTCAAGAAAATATAAGTCATCATGATATTGTTTAGTCAACAGACGTAAGGGACGTGTGGAAGAATATTGTGTTTTAAGACGGAGTGTACCGCGACATGATAAGAATTATATGTTAGGTGTTATGGCTGCGCTGCCTGACCTGTGTGACCCAGCCTGCCAGTAGTGATGAGTAACTCGCTCTTAGTTTGCAAATCAAGATTTCAGGTATAACTCCCTGTAAAGTTGATTTGAATAATTTCGAGGGAAAAATTGTTCCGGAGCCGGGTATCGAACCCGGGACCTTTGGTTTAACGTACCAACGCTCTACCATTGAGCTACTCGGGAACTCTAACCGACACCGACACAATTTTTCCCTCTATATCCACAGACCTCAAAGTGGGCTGACAACCGTCAAGCAACCAACTTCGAGTGCACACTAACTCCGTGTGACTTAAATTGTGGTTTTCTGTTCACGAACAGTGACGTGTATTATTCAAATCAACTTTACAGGGAGTTATACCTGAAATCTTGATTTGCATAATACACGTCACTGTTCGTGAACAGAAAACCACAATTTAAGTCACACGGAGTTAGTGTGCACTCGAAGTTGGTTGCTTGACGGTTGTCAGCCCACTTTGAGGTCTGTGGATATAGAGGGAAAAATTGTGTCGGTGTCGGTTAGAGTTCCCGAGTAGCTCAATGGTAGAGCGTTGGTACGTTAAACCAAAGGTCCCGGGTTCAATACCCGGCTCCGGAACAATTTTTCCCTCGAAATTATTCGCTCTTAGTTTGTCTACTGTTCTCCAACCAGGAGATAAACCGTGAAAGGAATGTGCTTACTATTGCGTATCTATTGGAGCGAAGTAGATAGATAATATTACCGTTATAACGTCAGTTTAAAAATCATGCGCTCTCCTGCACATGTTATTTCCTTTATGGAGGAATTAAAAGACCAGGAAATTAACCGTGATCTAATTTTGTAACTAGGGTAGCATAAAAATGTTTATATCAGTGTTATCGTTTGTGCTTTGAGAGACAGCCAATATAGATACGAGTACCCACGTGTGTGACCTTATGACAGGGTTGTCAGACAGAGACTAAACGGAGCGGAGCGCTCCACTAGACTGGTTGCGTGCTCCGGTGTTTCCACAGACATAAGCAAGTTCAAGCTGCGATCTAGCTCCACAACTGGTTTTGGAGCTTACAACTCTGACACTACTGCCTTGTGACATCTTATGACATCAGCATTTATTCACAGCATCACCCTGCTGCGTCTCATTCCCTGGAGACTTTCTCGTGGTTGGAGTACAGTACTTACGTTTTGCAGGTGCCAAAATCCCTGAATAAAGCTTAACTTAGTATGTATGTATAGTCCATTAAAGGCTGGTCCACAAAAAACCGGGAACGGAAACGACAACGATAACAAGAACGGAAGTAATGTTAAAATAAATGTACGAGTATTTAAATGTGAGCATTCACAATTAACGAGAAGCTTGCCGGAGCCCGGGAACGGTAACATGAATGTTATTGTGAATGCTCACATTTAAATACATTTAGTTTAACAATATTTCCGTTCTTATTGTCGTTTCCGTTCCCGGTTTATTGTACCAGCCTTTAAGGTTATAATTGACCAATGGCGTTCTCTCATGATTACAAGGCAGCCAACATAAACACAGGTTAACCAACTTCGAAATTTCAACTGAAACATTTCATTAGGTACGGTACTATAAATATGCCCATGCATCTTTATTATCACAACCTATTTTAAGTCTACCATAACGTAATATAATTGGAGAAGAAACATTTGTAATAGAACAAAAATGAACACAACAGTAGTTATTGAATTGAAGCATGAATATGTAGTGTGTAATACAACCAATACAGTAATAAAATATGATTCGCTTCCGACCGGTGTTCAAAGATGCAGCTATTGAAAGCCACGTATTCTCCTTCATTTTCTCATCTTTATGCGAGGCGCGCCGCTTATCGTAAAAGTGAGGATTTCAATATTAGAATCTCATCAAATAAAACTTGGTCCATGATGCACAGCACAGAACAAAATAATGCATAGATTATGTCACGGTCTTCTTGCTACAAAATATACGACGACAAAATAGCTTTTAGATGGCAATAGAATGAATCTAGTGGGCTGCGATCGGAAACGTGAACGCCAAAGTTGAAACTTGGCCAACTCTCCGTTCCCGATCCCGGGCTCCGGCAAGCTTTTCGTTAATTGTGAATGCTCACCTTTAAATGTATACATTTTAGCAATTTTACAGTTTTCGTTTTCGTTTTCGTTCCGATCCTCGTTTCCGGTTTATTGTGAACCAGCCTATAGTCTCATCTTCATTCCAGTGTTGTGGAACTAAAAATCCGGACTTTATTAATTCCCCCCGAAATTATTAATCCGATTTCATAAAATGTGAAGTAGCTTACGCCGTAGTGAGCTCTCCGGTTTGCTGCACCCCCTTGTAGGAGGCGGAGGCGTAACTGTGAGTGACACGCGACGGACACACGGCCTCTTCAGACTGGTAATGAAGAGGCGACTTCCTGTCTGTCGTGCGACAGGTGAGATGATCGGTGCCGGAATGCTGCCGCGCCAGTCAACTCGTGCCGCCGATCCGGTCCGGCGTGCAGCCTGCATTCCTGCAACCCGTGTCTGCGTTTGCGGCGAGTTGTACAAGGGGCATTCCTCAAGCAACGAGACTGTTGCTGTGACGACGGAAGTACCAGCTTGAGGGAAAACTTACAGATATTGGCTTTAAAATACAGAGTTGGCCTCACGAAATAACATGAGTCTGGTTGTCTGTGGAAAGGAAGACCAAATGCGCAGGGGAACTTTTGTTTTTATTGGATTTTCAATTGCAATATTTTCATCAGTGATGTAGATGGCACTGGTGATTATGGTCCGTCGCTGCGGAAAATACACAAAACACGTAAAATAAAAATTATCCCTATAAGGTGTATGGTATGATTAACATTGGCTCTTAAAATAAATTTTCTAAGAGTGGTAATAACTCATGCAAATCTGGCTTCCAGGTAGTAGCTCCCTGTAAAGCAGGTTTGAATAATAGTTCCTGGGATAGCTCAGTCGGGAGAGCATTCGTACGCTATGCGAAGGGTCCCGGGATCGATACCCGGCCAAAGGAACAATTTTTCCTTGGAATTATTCAAACCTGCTTTACAGGGAGCTATTACCTGGAAGCCATATTTGCATAATATACTTCGTTATTGGAAGTACGTTAACAGGAAGCCATAATTTAAGTCACACAGAATTTGTATGCACTCAAAGTTGGGTTCTGGCATCTTGTCAGCCCATTTGAGTCGTGTGGATATAGGGGCCTAAAGGAAAAATTGTGACGGTGTCGTGTGTAGTTCCTGGGGTAGCTCAGTCGGGAGAGCATTCGTGCGCTAAGCGAAGGGTTCCGGGATCGATACCCGGCCCCAGAATAAGTGGTAATAACTCTGCCACATACTGAACACTGTGTCCCAATTCTTGTCTCCGGAAATAATCACTTTCATACAGAGGATTCAATTGCGACTCTGAGCGTCGTTTAACATTACTCGTCCTAGCCATACAGTAACTGACTCACAAAAACTCTGTTTATATAGGCTGATTCACGAGGATTTACTTTCCCTTACGGAGTTTATTTCCGAAGATATTCTGAGCAAAATCTGTCATATAAATATTCGTCCTAATCTCAATATTTTCAGAGTTACACTAATTTGAAATTGTTTGTAAAATACCATTATTCTTGAGTTTTAAGGGTAAAAGATTTTATTACAGATAAATAATGAACTATTCAGGAGTATAATTTCTTTAATTAGCTAATATTGTGAAGCTAGAAATGTGTTGTGAATCTCATAGTTGCTTCGTACAGATTTTTCCCCCCCGATTTTTAACTACAAAAATTACATTTTCTTACGCATTTATCACAAGAATTGTTACAAATCACGCCACTCTTGTAAATTCTTTAAGACTGTACATTAGGATGCATAATTAAACTGTAAAGAATCATGTTCCTAAAGTCGTATGACTTGTAACAATTTTTGTGATAAGTACGTAAGAATGATGTAATTTTTAGTTAAAAATTGAAAAACAAAATCTGCACAAAGCAATTAACAACACATGTTTAGCTTCAGAACACTAGACAATTAAAGAAATGATACTTCTAAATACTTAATTCTCTATTTGTAATATTTTTTTACCCTTAGAACTAAGGAAAAAAGGTATTTTAATAACAAATTCAAATTAGTGTAACTCTGAAAATATTGAGATTAGGACAAATGTTTATATGACATTTGTTTCTCAGAATGTATTCGGAAATAAGCTCCTTAAGGGACGGTATCTTCGTGAATTACCCTGTATAAAGCATTCATTGACTACGTTAATTTAGTTTGTTGCTGCCGATGTCTGTCGAACACAGACTTCGGCGAGACAAAAATATGAAGTGCGCCTAGTGGTTAGGCAATCTTCAAAACAGTGTATATTTTCAAACGAGTGTTTGGACAGTGCAAGTGGTGAATGCCTATCTCTGGGTTAGAGGCTGGAGTTTTGGAGCAAATAATCACGACTCAGACTATCAGCCCATGGAGGAAAAAGATGACTATTATTCAATCAAAAGGGATGTCCTTAAACTTTTGGTAGGAGCTATATACCTTTGGCAATATGAATGAAGGACATTTCCATTTTTCATTGTAATTAATCGTAAATGCAACTTTTTAGGGATATTCTTAAAAATTGGTTTTAAAGCTATTTTTTCTGAACGTAGAGAATCCTAGTTTATTTCACAATAGCTAAAGACGTTTTCTTCTCGCTGAGTCTCATTTAATTTTGTTCCATCACTTGTGGGGAGACTTCTCCATACTCATATATAAAGATTACTGGATCATATAATTCGTCTAAATATTGTTTTAACCCTGGAAATACGAGATGACATCGTAAAAGGTTCGTTTTTAAGATTTACGGTATGCGTTCTGCGCACGGGATTGTTAATTCGGAATGATGTTGAAATATTGCGGACACATTTTCTGCACGTGATCTTGGGGAAATTAGTTTAGTTCAGTGCAATCGTTCACAGCAATGCGATCCAATATGATATATGATATATTTCGTCACGGTACTTCTTTACATGTAATGGTGTACCTCACATTTCTGTATCCGGTGCCACCATTAACATATTATTACAATAACACATTATTTGCAGTACACGTCTACACAAATACTCTCAATTACACTATGTACCTTTTTTGTTATTTGGTCAAACTCCCCTTCAGTGTTTCTCCTACATTTCATTTGCTATTCTCTATTTGTTCCTTAATCCTAATATATCTAATATTCTATACTACTTTCACACTCCCCTTTTCCTCTAACTACTATTCACTAAAATCTCAATTTCAATTTATCTCTATAAATTATCATATTGAATTATTTGTCCTATTTGTTCTTTGACCTTTTCTCCTATCTTTCTCTTATATCCATTTACTGTTTCAACGTTCAAATGTTAGTATTAATTTTATGCTGTCACTTGTTCACTTCTCTTAACTCTTTCTCACTATTTTCTCTCATTCCTATTTGCGCTCACTTTCACTTTCTCACTATTCTGCTTACACTTAATCCATTGTCACTATTCTCACTTCCTGTAAATAGCCTACTATATGCGTTCCAATAACGAAACGTATCTCTGTAAATATCTCCGTAACCGTTCGAAAACGAAAACGGACCTATATTCATACGAACTTTTTGACTCAGACTGACTTCAGAATTCACATCCCAAATGTTTTACCTTTCCTCGTGAATCAACCTGTATGTTAATAAGGTGTTTTTTGGTTTACTTAGTAAATCATATCCACCCTTCTTAGCTCTTTACACGATAATAATTATTATTAGAGGAGAAAAATTCGCTCCAGCGCCGGGGATCGGACCCGGGTCCTTGGTTCTACGTGCCAAATGGTCTAACCACTGAGCTACGCCGAAGTTCAGTCCATAACACCGGATCGAATCTCTCCCCTCTAATGTTTTCCCCACTTTGGGAACCACTGCAATAGACAAACAAAACTGAAAACATACTGGAGGCCAAGTGGCGAGCTTCAGTGTCACTTTTTTTTTTAATGAACTATGAACATGTCAGTATTTCCAAAAGTAAAAAAATATTCAAGTAAGAGTTAAAATATTACGGTGCTTAACGTGGACCAAGAATGTTTGGATCTTTGTTTGCTATTACAGATTTAAAAATATCCATCATATATCTATATATGTCAATAAGGAAAGACAAAGAAATGAAACTCAACAGTCAGGTTTCTTTGCTTTACTTGCCCGTTCTAATGAATAGTGTCGATACCAAGATCCGCCGAAAAGTTGGTTCTTTCTTTATCCATGACATAGTCCAAAAAATCTCGCATTAAAACAATGCAGTATTCTCGTCCTTTAGAAGTATTGAGTGTGTTCTGGAGTGAGGCTATGTTACATTATCTCTTTAACTATGTTCCTAAAACACGAAACGACTATGGTTTGAACATTAAAATGATTGAGACTCTTTGTCTAGTATCACTGCAGTAAAATAAATTCTATGTCTCTTAATAAATTTGAGTTGGAATGAGAACATATCAATAAAAGATTTCATTGTTCAGAAGTAATAAAATATCAACGCAAAACTTTTTTTCCATTAAAACACATTTATAGCACTATAAAATATAATAGCGTCTAGCAAAGTGTAAGGTTTAAAGAATAACATTTTGACGTACATTTCAGAAAGTTGTATGTAGCATGTAATTTCGCTCATAAAACCTAAATTAAGTGATTGTGAAGTGACATTGAAGCAGGTGTGAGATGGAAACCATCCTACAATATCCATGCTAATTGCAGATTTTGTGATTCTGGAAGTAGAATGAAGTCTGATTAAATTCCTGGGCCACAAATTGGAGATCCTTCTCACATTACTGGCAAAATGTATTAAATCAACTCCTTAAAGTTCTTTTCTGTCATAATTAAAGACTACTACTTTGAATAATGAGATGCCAAGACATTCAAATTGGGCGATTTGCCGAAAAAGCATTTCACAGCTTGGCTCTTTCAAGAACGCTCATTACTGAAATGGTGTGGCAGAGGATGAGAAATTATAATTGGTCTAGGCTACGGATTCACAAACCGTGGTTTACGGAACTTTAATAACTGTTCGAAATTTAAAAGATTACTTTATTCGAACATGTTGAAATTCAGCTCTCTATATTGACGCAGATGGTGACGTATTCAGTTATAAAACTAGAGAGCTTGGATCAACCAAATGAAATGGGTGGTTTGCGTGTCTTGTCATTAATTTACTTCTCTAGAATATAAAGTACTTAATACTGCATACATATGATTGAATAATAGCTACTGCGGATTTCAGAATTAATAATGCAATTTGGGGTTTATTATATATTCCTTTATTGGTAAATGATCTTTATATTAATAATTTATTTTATTTGTGTATAATTATAGCATTTTTGGTTAGGATACCAATATTTTGTATATAGAAACGTGGTAATTTATTTCTCTTCTTTCTCCATAAGAACATGACGTGTCTCATTCTTATGTTAAGTAGTATGTTGTCTTAGACGATGGCCTCCCACTAGCGTGCAGACAAACGGTCTAGTAAACCCGTTAATTTGAGTGTCCAGTATTGTTGGTCCATGAACCTCCCAAGAGCGAAGATGGAACCAAACCAAATGGTCCATTCTGTGAATGAATGAGTGAATGAATGAATGAATGAATGAATTTGTCTTTAAGCAATGTACCTTTTAGTGAGGCGGCACTTCACATTATTAGTATTCTATGAATGTAGTGATCTTGGTATTGAAGTTATGATATACTTAGTGTTCGGAATGGTTAATATACACACGTACAGGTATAATTATCTTTTTGCTCGACCATACTATAATACGCTCATTACATGTGACGTAACTGTACTTTAATAACATACATTAAAGTACTGCTATTCATTATGTTATTCCAACTATCGATTTCCAACTAAGCATATGCGATATTGATTAATATCGTACGCACAACAACCCGCAAGCTTTGAAAGGAGCCATCCAAAATGGCAGGCACAAACTGTACAATCAACAACATGTATTTAAAAAAATAAATAATAAATTTTGTTCATGTTTATTTTAATATTCTAATAAAATAAGTTAATTTTCTGTGTTATAATATGTGTATGTGTGTTGCTTGAGGTTAAAATCGTCGAACCAAAGCCCTGCAAGAAATCAATAAATACGGCGTATAAGCAAAAGTGCTTCGCGCTTGCCATCTGTTGCACTATTCGGGAACACGCTGAAAAGACATTCATGATCCGTGCCTGCCATCTGTAGCAATAGTTGAGAACACGCTGAAAATACATTCGTTGTCACACATTTCATTATCAGTAAATTAACAGTGTATGATATTTGTAAAAACTCAACACTTAGACATTTAATTATGGTCGAACAAAAACAGCTCGTACGAAAACTATGAAACTCGCTTACGCTTATAAACATACTCGCTTCTTAACTATTATAGCCTCGTATAATATACTAAAATGGGAGACGTTAAATATAGTCAAAGACCAGTAAATTAAAAACAATGCTTTTAATACTATTTTATATGTAAATAATATATTACGCGAAACGTAATGCATATTTATGGCCTTGTCAACTGCTGTGACGCCATTTTTACAGCTCTGGTGCACAGGAGTTTTAAATTACACTAAACGATGATTGAAATTTCCCGTAACTTAAGCCTTTTTAAATAAAAAAAAAATAGTTTTAGATACGTGAAAATACATTACATAAAACTTAATGCATATTTATGGTCTTGTCAACTGCTGTGACACCATTTTTGACGCTCTGCTGCAAAGTGCTCTTAAATGACATTAAACTTTGCAATTTCCCGTAACTGTAATCTTTTGGTTTATTCCATACAAAAAGTTATGTGTTAATGCTACGTGCACGGTATTTGTTACACACATTCTTTAGGCTATTAGAAAAATTTTCTCTCATATACAATTTTTTTGTTGCATTTGAGAAATATGTATCCATATTTCTATAAAAGTACCTCTTGAAATGTAGCCTAGTTGTTTGTATTAAAATTTTGAAAACAAATATCAAAATAGTACTCCAGACATTTTAAAGAATATGCTGTTACTTGTAAAATGGCATATAAATTTTGAATTTACCTTTAAAATAATTTAGAGTAATACATCCATTTTAGTGAATTACTCTATCCAGTCTTTTTAATCAAAATGTGGGCCCCTAATTTCTTTATTCAAAAAAATAATCTCGAATTTAAGTTGTTAACAACAATGAAATTTCAACATTAAAAAATTAAAATTGTGCACCAATTAGAAAAAAAATCAAACAAATATTTCCTCTTCTTAACAACTATAAGGTATTTTACATTTCCTTTTCCTATAATAACTAATACAGAGTAAATAAAAAAAGTTTTTGTATACCTTGATACACCTCGTTGTGGGCACCATTTGCAGCTCGACAGATATCAAACAAACTGAAGCGTTTGTCAAGTGTTTACCAGTATCTGTGTTGTTATTGACGCAACTGCCTCAACGACAATTTTTTTAAACCCTCCAAGTCTCGAACATTTCTCTTATGCACTACATCTTTAATAAAGTTACATGAAAAAAGGTTCAATGGTGTCATCCGGGGACCTGGGTGGCCAGGCATTTGGGTCCTCTCTTCCGATCAAATTTTCCGGAAAATTCTCATTCAAGAACGTGGTAACTCAACGTCACTGATGACTTGCAAGTGAGTAGGAGATATTTTGTATCGACTGAGTTTTGCCTTGAGAATATATATTGAATAGATCTCGTATTATAAGTCGTTGTTGTCAGTCAACTGAGCAAAGACAGGTCTGAACCCCATAGGACATACCTGCACAAACAGCGCTCAACGAGCGCACGCGCTCCTTCGGAGCGGGAGAGCGGTGTTTACCGCTCGCCGAAACGGAGAGGAAGATACGTCAGAATGACAGACTTGCTAGAGGTAGAGGAGAGGGAAACGACCACTCAGTTATCTAGTGGAGTGCAGTGTGTAGGCCTATTCTCAGTAACTGTCTCACGCTGCTTACCTACAGCTACAGTACAGTATGGAGGCATCTAAAAGACGGAACGTAACATTTAACATTTAACGATTTACAGCTAGAACTTATTGATCTTCAATGTGACATAAGGGCTAAAGATCGTTTAAATAATACTACTAGCCTGGTTGAGTTTTACAAGATTAAACATTAGCAATAATATCCACGACTACACAGGCTGGCAGTGAAAATGATTGCTATATTTGGCTCAACATTTATATTTGTGAGCAACTGTTTTCTATAATCAACTTTAATAAAGGCAGTCATCGAACAACTGTAACTGATGTTTCATTAGGATCAGTAGGCTACTGTTCCTTTCAGCTGCCAACAGCATAAAACCTCGTTTTGATGTACGCTACTGATAAATAAAAATATAACAAAATGATATTGTACATTTAAGTAGCTATAGAATTTCTATTATTTCTGTAAAATAAATATTTCTTTATTAATTAATAACAGTCCAAGATAGTTTTGCTAACACTGAACGGGAATTCATTTCATAAACACTCTTACTAGTACTGTATTTCCTTTTGTGTATATTTTGTACGAGATCACCCCTTCTTCCAGTCCACCCTTATACAGAGCGCAGCTAATATCTGCATTCCGCTAATGAGCTGTGAGCCGGCTCGGAGAGCGCAAACCTTGTGCAGGCCTGCCATAGGAACTATGTTTGTGTGACATTTTTTGCTCAAAATGTCTTCAGAAATAAGTTCCTTAGAGGAAGATAAATCCTTGTGAATCACCTTGTATTTCTGAAATGCTTGATAGACGACATTTATTATTCAGGTGTAACGGATCACCTGTTCTCAAATTCATGGCGGGTGACGATGATATTGATCACAATGTTTGTAAAAATCCGTTGAAACTTAATGTTACAGAATAACCTGAGGTCATTCTAAGAGCTAGTTTCCATTTCTACTAAGCAGCCTTTTACAAATGACTGCAGGTGGTCATATCTAGGTAATTGGTCACGGTAGTGACGCGGAAGCAACCGGTGGAGCAGAGTGCTTAATCTGCTTAATACCAGGAATAGTATGCCAACTCTTGGCACCGCCAACAGATCAAATTCGAAACTTCTACGAGAAGAAGTAATTAGTGGAACGCATTCAGTTAGTCATATTTCACTTAAAATAATTAAGGGCGGCGGTATTCTCCTAGAATTTCATAGCGACACCACCCCACCCCTTACTGACACACTTCGGTGCGTAGGGGGATGAAAAAGTGTCGGGTTGCTCGTAAGTTATGGCACACCCTGTGCAGTGTCAGTAAATCATCCCCCTGTTAGCACCAGGCCAATGATTATAGACTGCACATTAATGATTTAGAGGGGGGACAGTTGTAAATTGATAGATTAATGGACTATAGAAAAAAACAAGGGATAATATATTTCCGATGCGCGAAATGAATGGACGATCCGGCCGGCGATGGGACTAGACCTGCTCTACATTTTCCACTTTGGCGATTTATCTCCTTTTTTTCCACACAAGCCGATTAATTCGTGCGTCTCTGATCCAGCACGCATGCTCATGCTCGACCGTTGCCATGGTACAGTCCTTTCAAGTCTAGTACGCTCAAACACTAGGTCAATGTGTTTGTTGTTGAACGACGCTGGGGCAACTAGCTGTCTTTTATAAAAGGCTCGATATTGTGCTATTCTTGCTTGGGAGGTCGACGTTCCACTCCCAGCTTATTAATCTCACGTTAGTTCCTTATTTCTTATTATTGGCACACCATCCGATCAAAGTACACTTGGTCAAAATGAAAGTGGCAGTTCTCTTGAGCACTGAAAATTTTCTAAGTCCCTTCGGGTGAGCGCGCAGTTCAATACCGTAAACCTCCGTGCGCCTCTTTAATTAACTCCATAATACAGGGACATCATTTTATTTTTATTAACATTTTTAGTATTAACTTGGCTATACCTCTGGATCAACGTCGTTTGCTACCCCCTTCCACGACTGGAATTCGATGATACTGGCATAGAATACAAACAAATCACTTTACTGGGTATAGGAGGGAACAAAAGTAGTTCATCCATTTACGTAAACTAGGAATTATCGCGATTTTGAGTTTGATAATTTTCATTAGATTTTTGTTTAATCAAAATACAGTACAGTATTAACAATGAGTGTTTTTACTCACAAACTGAGCTGTCCATGTGCGTATTCATTATGCTGTGTATATTATACTGTCTACAACACATTAGCATACAATATAGAGAATGAAGTTAAATTGAAAAATAATCATAATATGGATATTTAAACACATTTTTAAAATGGTGACCGTTCATTTCGATGCAGGCTTCGGTTCTTTTGTGCATATTATTGCAGTATAGACTATTGTACCTAATTCCAATTACCAGTTTCGTCCTTCGTACTACTAACTCATGTTGAAATAATTCTGTACCTTCTCTATAAAAGAGTACCTTACGCACTGTAAATTCAATCTTCACTTCTGCCCGATCTGAAAAGATAAAATTACTCAGACATACTATCTGCTGTCCGTCCAAGTGGTTATATCGTAGGGTTGTAGAAAGGGAGGAAATCACGTGACAGTTAATTACTTAACGAACCCCTTTTATTTAAGCTATTTTAAACAGTTATATAATATTACTTAGACGTCCAATTCCTAACAGAAATTAATGTTCTCAGAAAAGAGCTAAGACAGCCCAGCCACTAGCTAGCGAATAAAAGCTGATGGGGGGGGGGGAAACCGGGATACGACGTAGGTAAATGGACGACAGTACCTGTGCGAAAATGATTCAATATTGAAAGCTCTTTCGTCACTGGAAAACGCGAACATATTTTTGGAACGTACTGTTTACTATGATCGTATGGCTAATATAGCTGTATATGCGGTTTTGGATCTGTGTGCAGGACGGTTGAACTTCATTAGTAGAAGGGGTGGGAGTGAAGTACATTAAAAAACTCAGGTATAATAAAAATTGAAGTAAAAATAAAATGATATCCCTGTACAAGGCACTGATTTGGGTTACCTCCACAACATGCTTCTAATCTCCGTAGAGAATTTTTTGTTTTATCCTTTCTTTCATTTCTTACAACTCCTTTTACTGTAATATAGTGAAATAATTTTTGCGTTTGTTACTTACAGATAATTACAAAATTGGTGAAAATTTGTCGTTATAATTCCAGGAAATCAGGATATATTTTGTCATCAGAATTATGGTTTTTCTTCTTGTTTACAATTACTACGTTTACGGCCTTATGATCACGGAGTTACATTCGAATAATAATCATATTCCCTGTAGCACAACTTGCAAATTAATTATTGCCAATTATTTAACCGTCATCATATTTATTGAATGTTCCTTAGGCAATAGAGTGCAAAGCAGCACGGATTAATAAAATTATTAACACAGCATTTCAATATCAAAGCCCCTAATTGTCGTCTTTAGTGTTACTTCCATCTAGCGTCGAAAGTTTCTATTAACATAAAAAAATAATAAAGCGGAAAGTAGGTATTCTAAGGATAAAAAAAAATGACGAAAACCTGTTATATTTTCACTGATGCATTTAAAAGGCAACAAAAAAAGTTTAGTAACTCCACAAAGATTTGAACTTGCAACCTCACGAACTCTTAGCTTTGGCTCTACAAACTACGCTAAGAGCTTTACTGTAGTCAGAATGGCATTGTAACGAGCAATGGTCATACTTCACTTGAGAACCTGTTATGCAGTATATAGTGTTTGTGTTACAATATTCACTGTTTAAACACTCTCAACGATCTGCCTGTTTTAAATCTCGTACATGAATTATTTTCTCGGAAGATTTTAGTGATTCCCATTATAACTACTAAGAGAATATACGCAATCTTTTGCATGAAGCCTGGCTATCCCGAGCGCTCACGGAACTACTCGATTCGAACTTTTTCTATCAAACGCCGGCCACTTTCATTTTGACCAAGTGTACATGCATGATGTTATCGATAATTGAAGCGGTGACATCAAAAACCATTCAAGTCCACTTTTAACCGAAATTGAGATTTGTATACAACTAGCTACTTCGTTTATTTTGTCATCCATTTGATTAAAGAACCGTTCAAGGAAGTACACGCATTATATTTTCGATAATTTATTGCTTCTATATATAATGCTCTTTCGTCATGCGAAGCATAAAGAGAAAATATTGTGGTGATACAAACGATTCGGAGATTTTAACAGAAATAGACTCTCAGAATCAGTGATTAAAAAGTCTTTTTCGGCATGTCTATTAATCTCGTGTACAGCGATTTTTAATAAATACACCTCATAGAGAAAAGTTTGTTCGTACTCGGTATCAATGAATCAATTTGAATTGAAACGTGAAATTCAGTCTATTATTCTGAAAAAGAAACAGTATTAGTGTAGTTTTTATTTTAAAAATAACACAAACTCTAATTACTTGAAACGATTCTTTTTCCTGATTTTTTTTTCTTCTATAGAAATGAAACGCTACAGTTACCATAGCCCGAAACCCCTTTGTGTTTTAAAAATTGATTACTATTTCCATTATACCGCTACAGAAAAGGAAAATACGATTTCAGGATACATGCATTGCTTTTCAAAAGTAAGTTAACTCTTTCTGTCACGGAAACTAAGCTTATGAACTGTTTTGTACATAAAAAAAGACCTGTAAAGAATTATGCCTCGAAATGAGAATTCTTATAATTTTGTGAAAATTTAATCACATCTAATCAAACAACACAGTTCATAAATGAAATCAAATGTTTTCACTTGTTTGTTATACTCTTCCATCTTCAATTCATTCGTTCTTTCTTTCCTTTCTGTTTTATTTCTCTCTTTCCTTCTCCCTTCTTGTCTTTCTCTCTTTTTAACTTTGTATCTCCCTTTTTCTCTTTCTATCTCCCTTTTTTACTGTCTTCCTTTCTCCCTTTCTCCATGTCTCTCTTTCTCCCTTTTCTCTTTCTATCTCTCTATTTTACTGTTTTCCTTTTTCTCTTTCTCCCTGTCTCTGTTTCTCTCTTTCTCCCTTTTCTCTTTCTCTCTTTTCTCTTCTTTTTCTCTTTCTTCCTTTTTCTCTTTCTATCTCTCTTTTCTATTCTTCTTTTCTCTTTCTCCCGTTTTCTCTTTCTATCTTTCTTTTTTTCTTCTCTTCTCTTTCTCCCTTTTTCTCCTTCTATCTCTCTTTCTCTCTTCTTTTTTCTTTCTCCCTTTTGTCTTTCTATTTCTCTTTTTCTCTTCTTTTTTCTCTTTCTTCCTTTTTCTCTTTCTATCTCTGTTTTTCTCTTCTTCTTCTTTTCCCTTTCTCCCTTTTACTCTTTCTATTTCTCTTTTTCTCTTCTTCTTTTCTCTCTCACCCTTTTCTCTTTCTATATCTTTTTCTCTTCTTCTTTTCTCTTTCTTCCTTTTTCTCTTTATATTTTCTCTTTTTCATGTTCTAACTCTCTTTTTCACTCCCTATCTCTCTTTTTCTCTTCCTCCCTTTTACTCTTTCTTTCTCTATGTTTGTCTTTCTTCCTCTCTCTTTTTCTCTTTATCTCTCTTGCTTTCCCTCTATCTTTCTCTCTCTTTCATTCGTTCTCTGTCTATCTTTCTCTTTCTTTTTCCATTTCTCTTTCTTCCTTTCTTTTCCCTTTCTCTTTTTCTCTGCTTCTTTTCTTCTCTTTTTCTATCTCTCTATATATCTTTCTTTCTTACTCAGTCTTTTCTTTCTGTCTATCTTCCTCATTTATTTCTGTTCTTCTATGAAAGCTGTCTCATGTGAATTTGTGAAAGAGTTCGAAATTGTGTTCAAATGTGTGCCTGCAAAACAAGATAACGGACATCGAGTCTAAAATGCATCTCAGAACAATAAGGCTTTTTGTGCACCTTTTATGAAAGGAATCGCCGTACTATATACAGTATTTCTCTCCAACCATCAAATCCGTATAACATATCTGTAGATGGTGAACTGCAGTACCTGACAGATCTACATCAGTCATCATGTCCCTGTCAGGTAAGCAAGAACGTGGAGGTCTCTGGGTGCCTTTTTTTATGCATAATTAATAAGAAAGTAGTATCAAAACCACTAGGTTTCTTTGCCTATGCATAAATACTTAACAACATAAGAGGAAAAACTAAGTGAGACAAAACCACAAATCAAAATTCAGTGATGATAACATCAGATTTATCATAAAGAAAAACCAGTCAATAAACTAAAAGCCTAATGATCAATGATGGATTTAGGTGTCCTGAATTGGGTGAACTGCCGAGGATCATAACTTCCTAATGACGAGATGGAAGGATTGTCACTGGAAGTGTCTTGTAGCTTGTGATTGTCCGGTTGCCTGTTACGGAGATCTGTTAGTCGTCTAGAATCCACTATCACTGCCATCTAACAAACTTTCGATAAACTGCTAGTAACATCCACCAAGGCGGACGACCAATTCAGCGTCAAACAATCACGAGTGGTGCCGTATTTTTCGTGACTAATATGATTATGGAAGGGGAATTGTGAATAATGTTGGTGAATGACGAGAGAAAACGGGAGAACCCGAGTAAAATCCTCACAACCTTGGCTTTGTCCACACAGATACAACTCTACCATCACTGAGATTTGAACTCGGGTCCGTGGTCGTCGTAAGCCAAGCACTCTGCCAGCTGAGCTGTCAAAGGTGGCTTTGTTCGATAGGGAAGTCGTTCCCCACGCGTTGTTAGCACGTATTGGACGGATTATGGTCAGAGTAAGGGAGGATTTCTGTTCGTCTTCCATACTTTCACTCAAAATACTCTTCTTTCACAAAGTATTACGAGATTACATTTCGAGATGCAATCCTCAGACGATTACATTAAATACTGGCGTCGTTCGTGAATTGTCTGATGTTCATTAGAAAAAAAAAAAAGGCAAAGATGGAAGTACTACGTTACTTCTAATTGAGCTGCAGATGTGTAAAAAGCAGTTAAAATTCAGAGATGTGTCACAAGATGTCATTAGTGTTGCTGCTCCTCTCCAGCGTAATGCACTCGCGACAAATTGGATTAACACATTACTGCGGGCCATATCGCATAGCGGCTTGTCACTTCTAATACGCGCCGACAACGGGCTTCTCAACGACTAGCACAGCGCATTCAAGACGGTGTAAGAAGTAGCCCTCGATGCTGCCGTATATGCATAACAAGCATTCAACTCGAATTCATTTGCCGATAATGATTGAGAGTCCTGCTAGTCGAGCGTTTTTTCTCTTATCTTGAAAGGAAGTATTGTTCCATGTTGATTACATGAACGTTAAGTGCTTATGCTTTTCACGCGACTTAGTTCATACGTCTCATCGTCTTCGTGGCTACAATATTTTGACTGGGCGCATGTAATACTTAAATGACCATAACTAACAGCGACTGAATCTTAAAGGTAAGCGTTCACTACATCGCACAGTGTGCAATAACGCAAATCTAGTTGGACAAAACTCATAACTTCTCTGCATTCCAACGGATTTTTATAAACCTTTGTACAGACCTTATAGATAGCACATATTCTTTGTGTACAAACTCTGACTACGATTGTGTAAGAGGAACTACCCCTTTATACGGCGTGGTTTTTGACAAAAATATTAACTTCTCTCCTATCTAACAGATTTTTATGAAAAATTGTACGGAAGTTAAAGGTAGGATATATCTTTTTTGTGTAAACTATATTTACAGTTCCAAAAGAGGAAGTACCCCTTTACAGGGGGTGGATTTACACAAGATTAACTTCTCTCCTACATAACAGATTTTATGAAAATTTGTACAGGAGTTACAGGTAGTATATATTTTTTATTGTACAAATTCTCATTACGTCTGTATGCTACCTGTAGGCCTAGTAGTTGTAGAAAGTTGCATAAAAATATATTATATAGGAGAAAAGTTGTTAATTTTGTCGAAATGCACCACTATACAGAGGCAGTTCTTCCTCTTATAAAACATAATCAGACTTTGTAGACAAAAAAAATGTATTCCACTTGAAACTCCTGTATAAAGTTTCATAAAAATCTGTTAGATAGGAGAGACTATATTAATTTTGTTTAAATGCATCCCTAAAAGGAGTAGTTGCACTTATGGAACCGTAAATATAGTTTGTGCACAAAAAATATATGCTACTTATAACTTCCGTACAATGTATCATAAAAATCTTTGAGATAGGACAGAAGTTATTAATTCTGTCTAAATGCACCCTCTATAAAGGGATAGTTTTTCTTATGCAAACATAAATAGAGTTTGTACACAAATCATATGTGCCACCTGTAACTCATGTACAAAGTTTCATAACAATGCATTAGACTGCAGAGAAGTTATTAATTTTGTCCCGCTAATGATTTGCTTTCTGATTCACTGTGCGTTTGTTAAGGTTAGATAAAAATATGTCCAGTGTATTTTTAAACTGATATTCCATATCATGTGAATAATATTGTAGGCCTAAAACACTCTTACAGCGATTAAAAACTTCCTTAGTCAATGATTCTTTTCTGCTGTTAAGCCAAACATGAAACAGTTACCGTACACCCCACCAATGAAAAAAATTTATTTCTGATAAATGCGCAAGAACGCGCAAAATTTAAAACAAGGATTCAAGACTAGATGATGCTGTATTGAATAATAAAAGAGTTGTTGTAACCGGACGTGACCGGGTATACTAAAACTCGCATTATATTTGGAGAACTTCAAAGACATAATTTTTCAATTGTAATGTTTAAACAGTAAGTAAGAAGGAAAATACTTTATAAATTTGTAATTGATATTACAGTAGTAAGAACGTACCTATATGAACAAATTCCATGTTTCGGAACAATAAATCAGTAACAATTCGCTCTTTTTCACCCAGATAGTAAGTCTCTCTCTCCCTCTCTACGACTGAACCGGGACTAGAAGTGTTAGGAAGAACTCATTGTTTATACCCTTCTTAAATAAAGTTTTCCGCTGATAAATCAGTAAAGGCTATTACTCACAACATTCTTCAAATATTAAAGAACACGAATTCATATTCATCTGTGCATAATTAAACAAGTCGAAATTTGATTTTTGTCCACCTAGATCGGGAAAATTGCACACTGTGCATCGTATCGCACTCATCAGACGAATCGCACTCATCGGAATAAGACAATCTTTGCTGTAATTGTTATGTAACCGCGTTCACTACGTCGTATCGCACGCATCGGCTCTCGGTAAATCCGTCCACTTTTCTCGGATGAGCAACTTTTCCGGTGCGTGCGATCATGGCTTTCTTTAATAAATCAATTTTAATTGCTCAACTGTTACTATTATGTTGTGACATCAGCGAATAGGGATTATAAAGAATGGACACTTCGCGTCGGTACCTTTGATGTAGCCGGACCGATTTTAATGACCTTCAAGCCAGCTAGAGCGTCAGATTCTGCTTTCTCCCTAGAGTTGGCGCTGACATCACACCAGCTAGCAGTCGACACAGCGGAAATATAACACATACAATTAATACATCTAGGTACATTATGTACTCAAATAAAATAAATTGGATCCATAAAATAATAAATTCTTCATTAACTGTAATGTCTAGACTCTAGAGTTCCTTTATAATGAGAGTTCAGACGTTGACCCCAACAACAATTAAAATATGTAATGATTTGATAGCGCTGAAAATGGAAAAACAAAACTCTTACAAGAAGTAAAACCATATACCTATATTATATTATATACAAATATTAAACGAATTCGATACTTAATTTTATAATATAATTTATGATATCTGAAATATAAAATATTATTATTACAACTAGTTTGTCACTGAGAAATAAGGAAAAGCTGTTAACTTGAATTTATTTGAAGCAAAGCGTTAGGCCTACTGGATTATGCAATAAGGTAGGTGATGTTTGGATCCTCAATTATAATCTTAGCGTATGCTCGATTACACTACCTCTAGCGCTTGAAAGTGGAACTAGCCGCTGGCGCACAGAGAAACAAAACACAGGAAAATTCGCTCAGTGTCCATTCTTTATAATCCCTATTCGCTGGTGCCATGTTCAGTGTAGCGCCAAAATGGCAGACGGAAAATTTATTTCGCATGTAGAAAACTGCGAAGAATTATTTAATTTGAGGCATTCCCATTACAGTAATCAAGTCGTTTCTTACATTTATATATTATGTAACCAATATCTCTTTCGTTTATACTCTTCAATTAAGAAGCATGAAACAATTACAAATTTTTATTCGCTAACGCTCATGATTATTAGACGTAACCTCAAAACTTCTCTGTTTTCAGCAATGTCAATATCGTACGTCATATGTTTCAAACAGCTGATAGGGAATCCAATGAGACGATGAAGTAGAGCCGTTACAGTGAACGTACTGCACTTAAAATATCCGTTGCGTGCGATTCGTCCGAGGAGTGTGATACAATTTAGTGAACGCTTACCTTAACAGCACAACCACAGTCTAGAATATACAGTCACGAAGCTTAATACTTGGGGAATATGCATCCATAGCTATTTGCTAACCACTAGGATCGCTACTATCACCTCATCACATACAATGTGAAACAGTACCGGCACAGTCTATTGTTTCTAGTACCCTCATCAACTCAAGCTTCGTGAAAAAGGCTATAGTAGCGTTGAGTATTATATATGCCAGAAACCCCAAAATATGCATGCAAATACACACTTAAAATTGCCGAAATATGCACTTATATATTATGAATTGAAAGCTGAAGAGCTGGCAAACTTACTAGCCACAAAATGGGAAATATTGTAATTATTCGATGTAAAAAAAAAACACAGTCACTTTAATGTCTTAGTTATTGCCTTATTGGCTATTACTAATTCAATTAAAATGAATTTCATACAGACATTTCGTTTTCTTTCTTGAAAGTATGAAACTTTGTGACACAATTTTTTCCATTTTTTCAGAATCTTTCTCCAGCCCGTAAAAATAAACTTGTGCATATAAAATGTTCTTTCTACATCACACGAAGTGAGGGGTCAAAACTTATGATCTGGTAACACGATGGGTTTAATATCCACATTACTATCATCTCCTTGAAGCATTTTACTAATTTCCCTCATCTTTTTCAGACCATTATTTCTTTAGCTGACGATGCGTTTTCTCGACAAAATTTATTCAGAACTCCTTAATTTGTTTTGATTTGCGGGAAACGTACAAACTACTGAAATTGAGAAGAAAACACTTCTTATATGTAGCAGGTAAAATAGCAGACCAACTGACTAATATATCATACGTCCTCCTATACAAGGAACTTACTTATGGCTTTTAAGGAACCCGGAGGTTCATGGCCGCCCTCACATAAGCCAGTGCAAGATTAATCCATTCTCTATCATCATATCCCACCTCCCTAAAATCCATTTTAATATTATCCTCCCATCTACGTCTCGGCCTTCTAAAAGGTCTTCTTCCCTCCGGCCTCCCAACTAACACTCTGTCTCATGGGTGTCCAAACTCCTATAGAACCAGGAGATATTGTACGTCAAGCATGCTCTGCGAAGGTTAATAAATTTCCATATAAAATAGGAAAAAACGACCTTAAAGAATATGTGCTGCGGGTTGCTTACGCCAGGGGTTACCTCGTACGAGTTACAATTGGACTTCTATGCTCTATCTGGATTCGCCCGTACGTGCTACATGCCCTGCCCATCTCAAACGTCTGGATTTAATGTTCCTAATTATGCCAGGTGAAGAATACAATACATGCAGTTCTGCGTTAACGCAGTACAAAAAAGAAATTCGAGGAACAATGAAAAAACTCACAAACTTCAATAGCTCCCTGTCAAGTATACTACATATTGAAATGTACAAAACAATACACACATTAAAGTGTGTACTAAGCAGATGAAATGAAAATTATTGCATTCCGTCCAATTTTAGTAGTTTCTACTTATTCCCCAAGTCAAATCAAACCATGCACGAACAAACATATGTCAGTCATTTTAATTAAACATTGAACGTAATTTTTTCCACATTTGTAACTTTTATTTATTTCTTATATTATACTTTTTACATATAATTACTGAGTTTCCTTAACATATGCAGCTGTGGTACAAATAAGCATTTGCATTTATATCTCATCACTAGTGATTAGGTTTTAATATTCGCTGGCGTAAGGACTAAGGAAGATAGTTGTTGTTGAATGATGATGCTATTTGAAGAAGTGATAATGCTGACAATAAAAACGATGATAATATGGATGACATCGGCAGCGACAACTACAAAGTTCACAGTAGAAGTGATTGAGAACGATGCTGGAAGTGACTAAGAGAACGATGCTGCAAGTGACTAAGAACGATACTGAAAGTGACTAAGAGAACGATGCTGTAAGTGACTAAGACGACGATGCTAAAAGTGATGAAAAACAATATCAAATCTGAAGAAAACGATAGGGTTGATAGACCTATTTGAAGCGACGAAGGCAACGATATTGGAAGTGACAAAGTGACGGGAACGGTACTGCATGTGATGATGATTGCGAGTGATATTGTAACTTAAAAGAACAAATGTGGAAGTTTAAAAAAAATAGTCTATTTTTACTCTTGTTGCCTCTTTTTCATTCGTCTTATATTAACGATTTTAAAGTGCTGAGCGTTGTGACTATAAAATCCTTGTATTTGTTTTCTTCCTGTTGATAGCAGAGGTCATTACCTTGAACAGTCGCACCGTATTACAATGCTCACACTGAACATTCATCATACCTGACGCTTGCTACAGGAAATAACAAACCAATATATCAATAAGTCAGAAGATAAACATGTTTTTAACTTCTCTGCTACAAAAACTACTCGCTCCAAATAGATTTCAAAATGAGGTGTCTTTTTTGCATGTTTATTTACACATAAGAAGGCTTCTTGCTCCATTTGTAGACTTAAGATATAAGCGGCCTATGCAGCATGCTATTAAACAACTCTTGATCCGTTCTTTCTCGTTAGCTTTCTTATTGCAGAGCCTTCATGCGTTATAATGAACATAATTCAATCTATATGCCCATATTCTTCTTTTACATAGCTGTATATTAAGGGGTGTTTATTTATCACTAAGATTCTACAAGGCAAAGAAGTGATTTGGGGGGTAAACAATTTATTAGAGTGCTTTTATCTACACATTCTTGAAGTAAACTAGCTTAAGTAGAATTTAAATTTAAGTAAGTTACTCTAACTGTTTTCTTGACTTGTCACTACTGGTAGGCCTTCATTTATATTAAACTGTCATTAAAAATAAATACATATTTGATAAGAGTGTTCTGACAAAAGTATAAAAATTTCCTTAAATATATTTATGTCATGGTAACTTAACAAATAGGTATTATAAATACAGTGGAATCCCTCAGTTGGAACCTTCTGTTATGGAAACTTCTAATTTGGAAAGCTATCTGACTCCGTCCACTACAGGAACACCACTCAATACGTTACAGATAGGCGATCGCTTTGCTAATGCTCGACGTTGACATCAAAAGATACAATAAAGAAGAAAGAAATTCATTTTCACTTATAGGTTTACATGAAAATACAAACTTATATGAGAATTATTTTAGCATCTAAGTATGTACACATACAAATATATAAGAGTAAATAATTACAGTGGTAACTCCTCTAAATAAAATAGTTATTTTAACATTAGCTATAAAAATATTGTTTAAGCCATTTAGACTGATACCGTTTCATAATGCATTTACTCAGACAAAAATTTAAGTTGAAAATTGTAGGAAATCTACTGCGTGGTTCCTCCAACACTTAAAGACAAGTACATCATCCTCAGTAAACTTAGTATTAAAACAGTAAATAGTGTTTGTACTCACCAGGCTGACTACACCACGTCCTCTGTCTACAAATCACTGAGTTCATCGCTCGGCAATGATTGCATCGCCGAAGTAGGTGCGGGGAAAAAAAGACGAATAACGTAGTACGAGGCTGAGTCAAAAAGTAACTTTAATATATAAATAAAACATCAGACTCGCATAGTAGATCATAGTACTAAAAAAACACACGCACAAACAGAGACACAGAGAAACACACACACACACAAAACAGGAACACTTGCATTGAACGTAGTGAGGACTATCTTGAAAAGTGATGAAGTGTTTGTAGTCTTATTGTACATATTCAATTAATGAAACAATTATTAAGGTTACTTTTTTACTATCCCTCGTACATAATACGTACAAACATATTAAATGACATTTGACTGGCTAATAGTTTTTACCCCCATTTATGAACGAAGGGACTCCACTGAATATCCTCGGTTTACAAGCAAAACATTATTAAGTAAAAAATATTACTTCTGAGAAAAAGGCTCACATTTTATGTACAGTAGTGACAAAAAAACCGGACCGATCCTTGTAGCTGATTTCAGAGTCACAGATTCAAATTTTGCTGGTCACAAACCACATTCATCTTGTATAATTAATTGTAACAATGATATTTATTGCATTTGTTCGATTTTTACCGTCTTTTATTTCCTTCAGTGCCTCAAACTTACAGACGAAAAACTTTGAGAGTTTTATTTTCATCTGGCATCAATATTACATTTATACCTCTATTTGCCAAAGATAACTGCGTATTTTTACATTAAATGGCAGTACATACCTTTGTCTTCACTATCCATATTGAAATTATCACAGTTTGACACAATACACAGCACAGGATTCTTTTGTATCAGCTACAAGGGTCGGTCCGGTTTTTTGCCACTAGTGTACATAATGTATGTGTATAAACTTAGAATTAGAAAATTAAATGCATATAAAGAAAAACAACGTACTAAAATCATAATTGTCACAATCAGAAATTTTGTGGTAGACGTCGCAATCTATTTTAGAGTATCTTAAATGGATTTATTGAGAGATTTGAAGTCGGTAATCTGCCTCAGGGATCGAACATGTGAACTTTGGACTATGAAGTCATCCCGACTGACAGGTACCTGGCAGCCAGAAAGCAAGCCGTGACCCAAATCTGTCATAACACCCTCATTCATTGGTAATCGCGCGATGCAGGGCGAGCTGAGTCCGTAATGTTGGCGCTAAATTTTGTATGACATGCCGACCCCACTGCAGGTTGAGAAGCTCACGAGCGGCCGGTGTTACAACGACCAACCGAATTTGACTTCGACGAATTTCCGAATTATAAGAATGGGAAAGGTTGCGTATAAAATCAGTTATAGTTCATTGTATAGCACTGGGGAAACTAGTGGATATGCTTCATTATACATATTCTAAGGCTGTTAATGAAATTAAAATCAACGAAAACGAATAGAAAAATGGTTATGGTAGCTGTTATGATAATAGCCACAGCAAACAACAGAGATAACAAGAATAGAAGGAATTGGAGGGAGAAAAAGTCGACGAAAATGTGGGAGGGATGAGAAAAGTGTAGAAGGAGCAAGAGAGAATGAGGACATGGAGGGGAAGTGAAAGTTAAAGGAGAGGAGGAAAGAGAAGAGGAAAGTAGGGAGAGTGGTGCGAAATCAGAAGGGAAAAGGAAGAGGAAAAGGAGAAAATATAAAGAAGGAAAAAAGGGAAATGAGGGAAGGAGATATTGAGAGAGGTAGACATAGGAAACATATGCAATAAAAATAATCGCCTCCATTCAATCTACGATTGCGAGCCAAAAATTTACTTAAAACAAGATGACAAGTTGAATGTTGGGGATATTTGTACGGATGTTACGAGTACAATGTTTTAGCCGCTTGAGTCTTCCTTTCCAGTAGTTTTTTTGATATTGTGCGGCACAATGTCTGGAGATCGTGAAACTATAAGATAAAATGTTTGAATTTTATTTAAATTAGGATTTTATTTATTTATTTAATCTGACAGGATTAAAGCCAAAAGGACTTCTCTTCCATCCTATCAGATAGCACATATAATGCAAATTTTACGTTCTCAACCAATTTTATTTTTTCTACCACGGGACTAGCAGAAATGGCAGTCCACAACTTCCAATCACCAATTTGTATACCAATAGACTATGACTGGGTTAAATCCAAAATCTCTCTACAGTTCATATGAAGAGAATGCATACGTCACCTCACTTGTTGATAGTGATTCGTCCGTCGGACGGGGACGTTAAGTCTATCGGCTCCGTTGGTGCTATTCGACAAGAGTAGGCTACGTGCCGACACCGGGTTTACCCCCTCCCTTCCACATCTTCGTCATCATTCTCACCCATTCCCTACACTATACTTACACGAACACTTACAAATACATTCACTCTAGTACACGACGTAACTCTCCACAGATACGCATTATGCACAGCATGGCCCGTCGAAGTGTTGTGCAACTTGAAAATGGCTGAGTTCGTGGATAACCAGAGTAGCGCAATCGGCCGCCATTGTTATTCCATTTCAACACGCTTGGGATAGGAACATTCAAAGTAAAACTCAATTTAGACCAGTGCCCGTCGCCCTTAAAATTAAAAGTATTTGACTCTGATTTATGTATATAAGTTATATTCATTCCCTATACCACTGTATACGACAAATAGGGTGAACTGCAATAACAGTGGCTGATTTGTCGGCATTTTCGGTGCAAAGGACTGCGGTACTCTGGATATCCATGGACTCTGGAAAATGGGCGACAGTCCTGCCATCTATCAGCAGTATGCGGAACTCGAATCCTTACGTGAAATAGGTAGGCATTGGACACAAACACACACACATTTTATTGTTGCATGTTTTATCCATCGTTAGGACTTACTAGAGAGTAAGCCTATTTGGTCGTTAGTGTATTTTGAGTGGTTCACAACATAGTAAATGTTTTTTATGGTGATAGTGTGAAAATCACAGGTGATTCGATATCACTACAATTTCAGTAGTTAAGGGGTTAGGTACAGCTTACAGCAGTAAAATTTTGTAAATATTCAACATTTTTTTCCTCCATTACTGTATCTTGTACAATAATGGAAATTAGTATGTGTAAAACACTGTTCTGCTATATGAAGAAAATATTTTTACGATTAATATATATATATATATATATATATATATATATATATATATATATTAAATTCAGTTCACTGTGCAGTGATGAAGCGTTTTCCATATAACTCAAAAACTATCCAATATTCTGTGATGAAATATTTTGTGTGCATTTATGTATGCCATATCTACAATATGATGCAAAATCATATAAATTTGATAAATTTCTGATAAAAACTAAATTCACTTAAAAATGGTCAAATATCAATATTTCCTTCTAACACAAATAAAAAAAAATATTATTTATTAAGAAATGTAGTTGAAAGAGCATGATATTGTAAACATGAGTTTCAGCAATAAAATAAAAGAGAGAGAACATGAATAAGTTAACAAGTTTATGGGTTATGAAGGAAATGCTACATCACTGCACAGTGAACTACCACTGTTTTGAATTTTGAAGAAAAAAATACATATAAATTTGTTTTTCTGAGACTTTTTTGCAAAAAAATAACATTAAGACAAATATATTTGAGTTTAAGTCATTCCTTCCTACAATATAGCATTATAGGAAGGGGTGGGGCAATGAAGTCTTCATTCATGCCATTAATAGGCCTATTATTACAGAGGAGAATAATAAAAATATGTATTAAGAAAAAATAGATTATAATAAACGCCTCATATACAAGGAATTTAATGTACTGAATATTAAAGCAAATGCACATATACACCCTATTAAAATAGTACCACAAAAATATTAACTATTGTGACCATGGTTACAGTACAAGAAGACACATTATGCCATGTCCTTTGTTTGAACCCAAATGCAATTCTGAGGCAGAACTAAGGCATGCCTCAAATTTCGGCCCGAAATTTTATAATAACTTCATTAAAAACATTCAAAATTAGCATCTTCCAATAATAAATCATTCAAAAAGCAAGCACTTCAACTGATTTTAAATACTGATTAGTATTCTAGTAATTATATAAAGGCTATTTTCATTTTTGATATTTTTCATTTTTTGATATTTCACTCTCACATGAAATTTAAAAAAAAAACATACAAAAATGTATTTTTTATGTTATGATTCTTTCTAAATTCAATAAATCAAATAGAACTAAAATATCGTCTATGTATATAATATATTACTCCAT
Source organism: Periplaneta americana (assembly GCF_040183065.1). Taxonomy (NCBI): domain Eukaryota; kingdom Metazoa; phylum Arthropoda; class Insecta; order Blattodea; family Blattidae; genus Periplaneta; species Periplaneta americana. Next base: position 63,098,427 of record NC_091122.1, read on the forward strand.
TATATTATTTCATAATATTTTGTATTTATTTTACAATTATATTATTTAATAATTTTTCATTCTATTTTATTATTCTTTAAAGGAGCCATCGCCCCTTGTACTTTCTAGTTAATCAACTCTTTTGTGTTTTACCTGATATAATTTCATTATATTTCTTACATTATTATTTCTTGTATTATTATTTTGATATTCATCACTTTACTTTTGCTTATATATATATATATATATATATATATATATATTTGATTACTTAAAATTAAACAATCAAGTAATTATTTTAGTGTAGGCTTAAACTTGTAATATTACTTTTTAATTATTTAATATAAAACTCCACTCCCGGCCACAAGCTTTTGCTTCATCGGGAGTGCCAACCAAAAGTTTGCCATTATTATTGTTCAAATAAAATTATTATTATTATTATTATTATTATTATTATTATTATTATTATTATTATTATTATTATCATCACAGTCCAGTATATACAGTCAGGAAGCTCAATACGTAGTAAATATGCATCCATAGATAGTTGCTAATCACTGCGATCGCTAATATCGCCCCATTACAGACAATTCGAAATAGTACCGGCACAGTCTATTGTTTCTAGCACCCTCACCACTCAAGCTTCGTGACTGTATATATTAGATTGTGTTATTATTATTATTATTATTATTATTATTATTATTATTATTATTATTATTATTATTATTATTATTATAAAACTATAATTTATTTCTGAAAGGATTGGATTAGATACACAGATTCAGTTTTGCTTAATAGTAATATGCGTTACAAGAGCGGTATGTTGAAGTTTTCATATTCGAGGAAAAGTTTGAAAAAGCGAAACGTAGTTGAGCTTTTTTTAATTTCCGAGAATTGAAAAAAAAAAAAAAAAAAAAAAAAAACATACCGCTCGTGTATCGTACATTATTTTGTGCGAAGATCGTTTATTACATACCTGAAAGAGGAATTTCTAATTAGTTGCAATGAAATCTCCATCTTGGTTTCAGTTCAATGACGGCAAATTTGTAAAACAAAAATATCTATCTTCAACATTGTTGCTTTAATTTTTTTCTGTGTTTACTATACTCCAGCAAGCCGTGATACACGTCTGTCTTTTTTTTTTCTTTTCCCCCAGTCCATAAATGCGAACTTAAAACAAACGGTAAGGTTATATAATGATTTATTTTTCATGTTAATGTTTTAACAATATTATTTATATAACATATTGCAATAATAACATCGGCATCTGGAATCTTGTTGATTTTTTTCACGGCTTCCTTAATGTTACTTGCATCACGAATCCAGTAACTTTAGTGGAGTTGTAGAGTTTACTTAATTTTTGCAAATGTTTAAAAACAATAATTAATAGTGCAATTTAGGTGAAATTGCAGTGGTAAGTTTCCAATTTATAATTATTACTATATTGAACGTCTCTAAAAATAATATATTAGAAGCCTAAAGCAGTAAAATCAATATGTCAGTTAAGCGGTAAGAAGAGGGAAATTGTTATGTTTGTTAGGTTGGGAATACTGAATGTGGAATTTTAGACTTTCCCCGGATTGGTTTTGTGCGGAAACCAAGCAAATACGCACGATCTCGCACAAACGTATATTTCATTGGATGTTGAAATACTAGAAAAAATTTGGATGCCAGCGCCAATGATTACTTTCACAACTTAACGTTAGTAATATGCGGTGATAACGACATGGTGTTGTGTTCCTCTCAGACATGACATAGTTAGCACCTTGTCATCAAGGCAGCAGGTTGACTGCATTGAAGGACAATCCCCGCTCTGACACTGATACACTCCGTGTATCGCTATTACACGAAATCGCGCCGGACGTTTTGACAGCTATTCATAACACTGCGGTGCTGGTTGTGTCGCTGGCGTTCCCATGGCAACGTCTCGCATTCCCCGGTGTGGTCCGAGATGTCACGACTCTTCGTTACTAGGACGTCCTTGGCTTCTGTCTCGCACATACCGCAGTGTTTTGTTTCCGCGGTGTGCAGGTGTGCACACGTTCCAACCCGCATGCATCTATATAACTTCGCGTTTAAATCAGTTCTGCTTTTTTTGTTTTACTTTCGGCTCTATTCTGTTCATTTAATCAGCTCTTCCTAAACAATTACATAACGAAGAGGAAAGGCAAACTGTACAGTGAAGAACTCTCTGGATATGTAGTGAAAGATTGTCGAATTATTATTATCACCACTGCAATCACTAGTGTCTTCGTTATGAATTCGTCAAATTTGTTTCGTCGGTGTGACGGTGTCGTGTGTAGTTTCTGGGTAACTCATTCGGTAGAGCATTCGAGCGCTAAGCGAAGGGTCCCGGGATCGATGCCCGGCCCCGGAACAATTTTTCCCTTGAAATTATTCAAGCCTGGTTCACATGGAACTATTGCCTGAAAGCCAGATTTGCATAATATATACGTTACTGGAGGTACATTAACAGAAAGCCACAATTTAAGTCACACAGGGTTTGTGTGCGATCAAAGTTCGGTTTCTGGCGTCTTGTCAGCCCATTTGAGTTGTGTGGATAGAAAGGGAAAATTTGTGACGGTGTCGTGTATAGTTCCTGGGTAGCTCAGTCGGTAGAGCATTCGTGCGCTAAGCGTAGGGTCCCGGGATCGATGCCCGGCCCCAGAACAATTTTTCGCTTGAATTTATTTTGTTGCATGTGTTTTAATTATTCAATCGTAACCAAGAAGCAATGGAATCCAGGGGTGCTAAAATTTCATTTTTTTTTTAATTTTTTATTTTTGGATATAGCTGCTTCTGCCAAAGATCTACTCAAGTCATTACATAAGCCCTATTCATTTCCCACCAAGTAATTCTTTGTTGTTATTATTATCATGTAAACGCTCGATAACTCGGATCCCGATATCTCGGACTTCGGATAACTCGGACCAAATTTTTCGAAAATAAAATATAAGAAAATATGAAATATAAAAGAAGATTGACAACTTTTTCAAACGTTCTGCTGGAAAAACAACAAAGTGGCAGATCAATCACCTTCATACTCCTGTGATAGACCAATCGAATTACAGTAGACTCTGATTAATGCACTTTGTCCACTACCTGTGTTATTTGTGTCTCCGTTTTACCCGGTATGTATTGATAACCTTGCTGCATTAAAGTTCAGTATAATATTGCTACTGTATAGATAACATATGGTGTTAGTGTTCATTCCTAACGTACAACTTTATTTCCCTTCGATTGGATGGACTTTTCGTAACTCGGACAGATCTCCGCCCCCTTTAGTACGAGTTATCGAGCATTAACTGTATTATTATTTCACTGTCTTCGCCATCAAATGGATGTTTTTATTTGGACTATTACACTTTTACTACGTCACAGTACTTTTGACCAATAAAACGGTACGAAAGGACGTCTTTCAACCAATCATGGCTGCTTATCGCACAATTTTATCGCGTCTCTAGCATTTGTTTAATTTTATCGCGTCCCTAGCATTTATTTATTTTTATCACTACCCTAGCATTTGTTTCTTTGTTTGCCAACATTTCAAACTGCACTGGTCTGGACGTCAAAAAACAGAAAATTACAAACCACTCCAGTCAATGCACAGCACTTTCAAATATGACTCACATTGGCATTCAAGAACAAGAATTAATAAAGATCACTGGTCATAGCTATGCATCTTCCCTGAAACCCTATTTACAAATAAATTAAGAGCACCATTTGGAAATCTTGAATATGTTGAGGGATACACCATGTACTGTACATCACCGAGTTCACTTCTTTTACACACACGTCCAATATAACATCAACTGAACCACCAACCACTAAAACATTCAAATTTGAAAATTGTACTTTCAATAATTGTTTCTTTTAAAATTATTCATGTTTATTTTTATTTCATCATCGTTAATTAAAATGTTTCTTGTTTATTTCATCATCCCCAATTAAAACTTTTCTAACACTCGTTTATATGATTTAGGTTATGTTATAGCTTCTGCTATATGATATTATGAATAGTCACGTATCAGAGATTGTTTAATACTAAGATTTATTGAAAATCATCTGTCAAGTGACGTCGATTACTGGGATCGGGATAATTGAAGTGAATGCAAATGTTTTAATAAAAATGAAACTGAATCAACAAAGCCTTCTTGACCAGTAACCGTCCACAGAGTTCAATGAAGATTCCATAGTTGGCTGATAAGAAAACAACTATTCATAATACACTACTGCCATCTACTAGCGTAATATTTATAATGTTGAGATGGTAAAAATTTGAAACAGTTTTGTATTTTTGTAAATCAATTAATATTTTATTGTATTGGAGCACTTCGTTACTTCTAATCTTTATATACTTTCGTCTAACCGTGTAATAGTCAATTAAATCCCACTCGAGTTTTGATTTTCTCTAGATAAATCAAAATCTCTAGTGAGATTACTGTTGATAACCTCCTAATTAGAATTACCAGAAAAGTGTTATATTTTATTGAAAAAAAAAAGAATTACTTACTATAGCTGAAAAATTAATGCAATAATGAAATCATTATTTGTAAGTTTTGTAATACTTGCTTAAAGAGAACGAACCTTTTACTTACATTAACAATCATTATTACTTACACTACAAGCTATTAAATAACAAACATGCCGTCTTGTTATGTAAGTAATTGCCTGCCTGAGGGTAGGAGAAAAGTGCTCGTAGGACAAGGAGATAATCTAAGTTAGCACACATCACTTAAGACAATTAACTTGAGCAAATAGTGGCCAGAAGTGTAGTATACTCTCGAACACTCTTAAGTTAACATCACACACACACACACACACACACACACACACACACACTTCAGAGAGGGCATTGCCACTTAAGACCTACTCTCCATTCATCCTTCTCGTCTTGTCTTCCTGCAAGAGACACCCGATTCTCATTAAGAAAGAAAAAGTAATAACAATCCTGTCTAGACTTCTTTACCAAGTTGATTATAAAAAAGACATTAACATTGAAATCATATTCATCAAAATAATCGCTTTAAATACCTATATACTTGTACTGTATATTTACATAACAAAGATGTGTAGAAATAAGACTGTGTTATAAGAATAACACTTTATAATTATATGTTGTATGAGTGTTCAAACTATTAATTTCATCGTGATTATTACTGATTGTTTTCCCGTTTGCAGTTTATTATTTTGATCAGTCAATTAAAACACTTAAACATTATAGAACTATTTTCAAAGATCCTCAGTAGCTACCGAACTCGAATGGTTCCACCAACCTTCAAAATAAATTATGTCGATAAAGGAATACAAATGCCAATAGTACAGTTATTCTAGAGAAAGTTATTAACGAATGGCAATGCAGTATTTTTCCGCATTCGTCAATGACTAGAAGTATACTCATTTTACAAATTAAATCAAATTGATACACGTAAATCTCAAAATTCCAGCTGAAATATCCAATTCCAGGTCAATTCTTCAGGCAAATGTGAATGCAATGTAGAACGAGTGCTTTCATTCCCCTAATTATTTGTGGAGAACTGCAAATTTACCATTTGAAGACTTCGCGGGAAAAACGATGAATGTCACATTTCTGTTAAGGATTAGATAATGATCTAATTGAGTCTATAACTGCAAGATGTAGTGCTGTTTCTATAGAAAATAAAGGAAAGAATTACTTTATTTGTGGTGATAATTCTCCTTTTTACCATTTTTCATAAGAATAACATTAAATTTCGCAGTGATCCATTGAATCAGATAATGACATCAACCTTAAGAAAACTGTCACATTCATCGTTTTCCCCGCGAACTCTTCATTTGTTATCTAAAGTTATTGATTGGTGGTACAATTATGTAAGTACAGTGGACTCTCCTAAGTTCGACTGAACAGAATTGAAAGTTCAGTCCAATAAGGGTAGTAGGTGTGGCAGGTGAAATGAATACAAATTCTTATTGGTTATCCACCAACGAATACAGTACTGTGCTTGCATTTCCTGCCCGCCGCGAGGCTTGTGTATACACTGCTAGTACCACAGTGGGTTTCAACAGTTCCATCTCACAAACGACACAATTCTCAAATACAATTAGAAGAGTTTATTAATTTAAAATTAGTGATTAAATATGGCTGTCCTAATCAATAAAATATTGTTTTCCTTTAACAAAAGTATCACTACAGGACACAGAACCAATTCCCATTCAAATGGAAAACCTATTTCGTAGTGCCCATATAGGGTCGTGTCTAATTCTCCTACGTAAGCAGTCGAACTATAGGATGTCGAACTTGTTTTCTGTTCAACTTAAGAGCTTCCACTGTATAAATACATTTCGTTGGTTGTATACTTTGTTTTTTTTTTTAGCTCTATATTTTTTTTTACAATGAGTGAAGATCTGGCCTGTTACAGAACTTCAGTGAATAAGAAGTTTGGTTTATTGCAGTAATATTCCACCCTAAAGAATGTTGCCATGCTTGACCCAAATTTTTTAACCTTATCTATAAATTACAGTGAGAGAAGTGTATTGGATAATGGCAATGTGATTCCTTCAACTCCAGTTGTTCATTCAGTGCATTTAAAGGATTGATATTCTGAGCAAATTTCTTTGAAGCTAAATATATATTTCACAAACGTAACCAATAAGAAGAATGAGAAGTGTGCATGAAAGGATATTATGTAGAATGATATTCCAAAATTTAGAAAATCTTGAGCCATTTTTGTGAATACATTCTTTTCCTGATTATGTTTCATGTTAAAAATCAGTCACGCTTCTTGATTTGTAAAAAATCTAGACGTAATGGAGAAAAACGAAAGTAATTTTCGAAAATTATCTACAGAATTATATACCACCGCACTTTTTATAACTAAAACAGCTCTCATAGAGTTTCATTTTGCAGACCTATGTTTTCTAACCTGAATTATGTTTTGAATAATTTTAGTGGATTGCATAGCCCTATATGACTAAAAGAATAGGATAAAATTGTATTCTCCAAGGAGGTGTAAGTTATGCTCCTTTTTTTTTTTTACTTTGCGTTCGTTGATAAGTTGGTACAAGAAACAAGGAAGAAAGACTCTAGTCGAGCAAACAGGGAGTAATTATGTAAATTTGGAACCATTCGTAGAAGCTACATGCACTGTAGTGAGTGTTTGTTTTGCTTCTCTACTTCTAAAGTTTCAAGCCAATTGTCACTTATTTGAGCTCCCATTCTTCTGCGTAGCAATTTTTTACTGCATGTACAACTTACGCAAGACCTTTTTTTATCATTTATGTGTTATTATAAGAAGCGGGATGATGCGGGAAAGTCACTGTTATTATTATTATTATTATTATTATTATTATTATTATTATTATTATTATTATTATTATTATTATTATTATTATTATTATTTAGGTATCGGCGAGTGACAGGAATTCAGAATAGGCCCCCTAACCTCAGCTTATCGGATGATACCATAACTTGTACCGCCACTAGCACAAAATGAATAAGTAATACATAAATACATAAACACGTACATACGTACAGTCTTAGAAAAAATATTTGACGTACAGATATTTTATAAGTCCCAGAAAGGAGGCAGTGCGCATGATCAGAGGACGAGCGAACCTGGTTCACAAGAAAAGGACTAGTTGAGATAATAAAATTTGTTTTGTTTCGTTGTAGGCTTACATATATCTGATCATGCGCACTGACTACTTTTTGGGGCAAAACTTTTTCCTAAGACTGTACGCACTTGCACACCACATATTACACACACACACACACACACAAACACACACACACACACACACACACACACACACACATATATATATATATATATATATATATATATATATATGCATTGCATACGTGTACCAAGTACTTCATATCAGGTTTATTTATAGAACAGTAATTATTATTTATAGCCTATGAAACGTATTTCATCTATAAATAGTTTTTGAAATTTAAGTGTATGTGTGTATATATGATTATAATATGATTTACATACATTAATATGAATTTCAATTATTTACGTAGTATAGGATACATGCATACTCAACATGTATATTTCTATCCCTGTCTCTCAAGAGACCCCTCTTCATTTTTTCATCACTTTGACTAATATTTTTCCTCTTCCATATTTAAACTCATTTCTTTTTATATTTCTTCTCTTTCTTTATATCCTTCTTTCCTATTTTTTAATCTCTTGTTTATCACGTATTTATTTATCCCGCATAGTTTTCTTTCCCCCTTGTGTTTTTCCACTTCTCACATTTATTCCTGTATGTTTTCTGCTGTCTAATATTTTTTCTTTGTTTTTCTATTTCGTCTATTTATTTCTTAATTTCTCTCTATTTTCTTTGTGTTATTTTCACCTTATTTCTTCTTCCTTTCTCACCGTCTTCCTCATTTTTCTATATTATTTTTCCTTTCCTTCTCTTTCTTTACTTCTAATTCCTTTACTTTACTCCTAATTATTTCCCGATTTCTTTTTCTTTTTCTCCTGTTCGTTACATAATTGACTTTTTACCTTTCTTCCTTTCATTCTTTCAATATTCCTTTAATCATCCTTGTATTTTTGTTCATTATTTAGATCCTTGTTTAAATCTCTTCCTTTCCTCTTCTCATTTTTTGTGTTTTAGTTTTGTACATTTCTTGTTTTTATGACCTACTTATTTTTTAGTTTTGCCTTTATCCGTCTTCATTTCATCCGTCATTGCCTCAATTTATTCCTTCTTAATTTTATCTCTTCTCTTTGTGATTTCCACTGTCTTCGTTTCCTTTCATCATTCATTATCTTTCCTTTGTTTTTATTTCACTATAGTTTTCTTTTTTTATCGTGTTTCTACTTTTATTTTTCATTGTATTTATTTCCTCATTCTCTCCTAGTTTTTCTTTTTTCGTGTCCTTCTTTCTTTTCTGCCTTGTGCATTTTTACTCGTTTTCTCAATTTCTTTTCTTCTTTTTCAGTGTGTTTCATTCCCCTCTTCTCTCCTTTTTGTACTTTTCTCGTCTCTCACTTCTACTAATAACTCTTATTACCAATCTCGAAATAGAAGATTATTGTGTTTTAAGTCGGACCAAAATTAGCTTCCTTCATAAAATTTGGCGTCTACACAGAAAAGTGAAATTTTCATGTTTCCTGAAAGTGTTAAAAACGAACCTTCACAGAATTATCAATATGACCAGATGAGAAATAAGTGGGGACAATCCATTCTTGCATCTATCTGCTGTTGCAGCAGGACAGCGAATTGTGAAGGAAGTGCTTATTGAGATTAAGAGAAGAATTTTTTGCCTCTGGAATCCTGATTTAAGATTAATGGTCTTTAGTCTCAGTACTAAAGGCGTGAGTTCGGAGAAATGTAGGCTGCAGGAAAGGACAAGAAATAAATGGTCAATGCGATCCGTTACACATGATGACAAAGTCTTTCCGTCGGAAATTATTTGATATAAATTCAATTTAGAAGAAAAAACTACATTAACGGAGTTACGCGACGAGGACATGGATGACAAATGATTTCAAATAACACTTACTTGCTATCATTACATACGTATAACTGAAATAGAGATTTTCTCATTTTTTAATAATGTACCATTTTCAAACTATAGGAGCTTGATGGCGTCCATGTTAATATGATGTGAAAGTGCTCATTAATGATACATTAGTGCTTTGATTCCTGTAACTTTATTGGCAGAAAAGTTGTACCGAAAGTAATGAAAATTGTATTGTTTTTTATTTTATTTGGCTATTTTACGACGCTTTATCAACATCTAGGTTTTTTTAGCGTCTGAATGAAATGAAGGTGATAATGCCGGTGAAATGAGTCAGGGGTCCAGCACCGAAAGAGCATTTGCTCTTATTGGGTTGAGGGGAAAACCTCGGAAAAAACCTCAACCAGGTAACTTGCCCCGACCGAGATTCGAACCCGAGCCACCTGGTTTCGCGCCCAGACGCGCTAACCGTTACCGTGGACAAATTTTACTGTTAAAAAAACTTTTACTGACAAACATTGTATGTCAAAGCACAAGCAGAACAAACAAGTTATGAAGCAAATGTTATGAATTATGATTAACTATGTAGAATATAATACGAGTAGTTGAAAGAGAATTGATTGTATATAGATGGATTTATTGAGCAATATTATAAATAAAGATGTACTATATTATCCGAATTTTCTCTTAAATCCAATGCACGAGTCTTCTGACCGTACGTGCTGTGTAAAACAATCCTACTTTGTAGGTTTAACCCCCCTCACCTATACTTAGATCCAACCACTCTCCAAGAGAACACACAGATTAAAATGAAAATGGCACAAACAAAACACTCTATGTAATATATCCTAACCTAGGACAGACATAAAAGTGTATAATTGAGTAGTTACCATTATCCCTTCGTCAGTTCGCATTACAAACTTCAACAGCTGCACTTCTAATCTGTCTCGCCTTCAAGAGGAACAATCCAGTCTTTTGTTCGCATTCTCTATCACCCATGAGGTCAAGTCATGCACACGAACTCCTATTCTGACTTAGCATCGAGGGTGGTAGATATTTTCTCCGGATATGTTCCAGTTCGACACACTGCAATAAAATATATCTCCAGGAGTCCTTTTCCCCGCACAGTGGACAGAGGCGCCTGCCTTCTTCATTGACAATTTTATTACCCTTCCATGCACCCAATCTTAGCCACGCTAAACCTGCTCTACTGTCTTTGTTACAAGAGTTTATGTAGTCACACCTCCCCCAGTTAGAGATGAGATCTGATTGTAAATGTAGTGAGGACTTTTCCGAACATTGGAGCTCAATCTCTTGCCTCTCGATATCAATTAAACGCATCTTCACATTACGCCATACATTCCTTCTATTATTCTCTCCTTTTTTCCCACATCCGTCCCATTCCTATATGATGCAACCCTCTCTGCAGTTTATAAACCCACCCTTTTTCCCACCCCTCTCTTTGCTGAACTTGAATTGGTTGTATGAAGTATCTTCCGTTGTGTTCTTATGTTTTCTTATGTGGTGACCCTTTTTCCCACCCTTCTCTTTGTAGAACTTCAATTGGTTGTATGTTGTATCTTCCGTTGTGTTCTTATGTTTTCTTAAGTGGTGACATTGTGCTATACTAACTGCATTCAAGTTAGTTTTAATGTGTTTTGTTGGATCAAAATCCTAACAGGTTTGAGAAAATAACGATTGAAATTTGAGAGGTGATGGTGAAGGAGAAAAAGGAGGAATACAAAGAGAGCAGAGGACTGGAAGGAAAATTACGAAAATGCAAGGAGAACAAGAGGAAGACAAGAAGAACAAAGGGACTCCAAAAAAACAAGGATGATAAAAGGAGAACAAAGGGAATACAAAGAGAGCAGAGGATCTATAAGGAAAACTGGGGGAATACCATGAGGATAACAAGGAGAGAAAAGGGATTACGAGAAAAAAGGGAGGAATACAAGGCAAACAATGGGACTAAAAGGAGAACAAGAGGAATATAAGGCGAACATTGTGGAATATTGCTTATTTTATAACTGGTGTGCATTATGAATCAACGGTTTCACGAAATTAAATTTATTTCAAACTCAGTATGAGAGACGCCTTGTTAAAAAAAGATATGCTTCTAACAAGATTTTTCCAATTTCCGCTGTGATCATTCTTCTGCATGGATAGAATAATATGAATCCTGTGTATTGTGTTGCTTATAACTTTGGTCATATAAGCCTGTCCACTGAGTTCTCAGATATTGTCAGCATGCAAATCGAAACCTGAACTAATTCCGCACTGACCCGTTGAGAGACGCCCACGAAACTTTCTGTTCTGAGTTTAATCTCCGGAAAACACAAGTAATGTGCGGCTACTGAAGCCTTTAAGGGCGATTAACCCGCAGGCTGATAGACGTCAGACAGAGGAAGAAATACTGAGATGCTGGGAACACAGACCAAGCTCTGCATACTCTTTATAGAGTAGGGATTTGAACTCTATAAAGCAGAATCTGTGTCAGTTTGTTTACTCTTAGGCTGCAGGAAGTCTGATAGATGAGATAAAAGGAAAACCTGGTAGGTACTCTAATTAACAGCGAAATAAAAGTGGTAGTGAGACAATTGCATTTTCAGGTATCGAACTTTAAATCTCTATTTTAAGAATTTTAAAGGCATGTTGGGTCCGATAAGTATAATATAAGTATCAAATATGTGTAGGTTTATTACAGTCAAATTACTTATCAATAGTACACACGTTGAACCTTTACAATATTACATGAAATGGTATATAAAAGTTTTTGACAAACGTTTTCTCCATATCCATAGTATCTTCAGTCACATTAGAAAAGAACACTGTAACACATGATGAACACTTAAAAATATCCTAGTTAAAACAATCGTTAAAAGTTAAAAAAAATGGTATGGTAGGCAGTTAGAACATATGCCATTAAAACTATTACATGTAGCATGAAAATAACACCATGAAGAACATAGCATAGGCAATTAACACTGTACTAATTGATAAGGGTACAAAGAAGTAGAGTAAAAGCATAACAATCTTGAAATACATGCAGATGCGGTTCCCGAAATAACGAAACATGCTACAGGATGTAGATCGCTCGTGCTGCTGTTTTATGGGCGTATGAAATCAAAGCCCTGTAAAAGTATAATGGGGTAATATAAGAGAAATTTATTAAATTGAGAACTAAGAAGAGAATATTAATTTTGAAGGCGTGGTTAAAAGTACTTACAAAATAGTTGAGGAGAGGTTGACCTGATTCCAATGATGCAGAACACGACTGAACTTTACAGAGAGATATAGCAAATAAAGAAAACTATGTACCTGGCAAGCCTAGTGGATGAACGGAGTTATTTCTGTACAGTTTTGAAGAGCGGGTTATTTAAATTAGGATATTGTTCATTAAGTAAATGGGTATTATTATTATTAGAATGGGTAGCTATGTAATAGTCCTCTGCGGCATTCATGTACTTATTATTATTATTATTATTATTATTATTATTATTATTATTATTATTATTATTATTATTGTTATTATTATTGTTATTATTATTATTGCTATTATTATTATTAACTGTCTTTAAAACCTGGAGAGCGTCATCTATACTTGTAAGTTCATGGTTATGATTGATTAGGTGTGTAGCAAACTTGGACTTATTTCTGTTATGTTTGAAATCGGCAACATGTTCCCTATAGCGTGTGCGGAAATTTCTCTTAGTTTGTCCTACATATTTACTAGAGCAGTTTTTACAATGTAATAGATAAATCCCACTATTTGAAAATTTGTTATGATTTTGTAAGTTGTTTGGAATGATGTTATTAAGTTTATTATTTGTCCTAAAGGCCACGTTGATTTTTTCTTTTTTGAAAAAATTTCCTAATTTATAAGAAACGTTGCCAAAAAATATCATAGGTTTCCAGTTACTATTCTTATCCTTTTTCTCAGGTCTTAATTAAGTAGTGTTTAATTGCGTTTCTGTTTCTGTTAAACTTTTAACGTTTGTTTTAACTTGAATATTATTAAATGTTCATCATGTGATACAGTGTTATTTTCTAATGTGACTGAAGATGCCATGGATATGGCGAAAACGTTTATCAAAAACTTTTATATACCATTTCATATAATATTGTAAAGGTTCAACGTGTGTACTATTGATAAGTAATTTGACCGTAATAGCTACACATATTTGATAATTCTATTTTAAGAAGTCATCATCCAACAAATTGCAGCTATGTTTACTGATTATGGATAATTTAAAAGAGACGTACGCATTCAATTAGATAGGTATAGGCTATATATTTTTTATTACACAGTCCTGCGATGAAATAGTAATATGCGTTACAAGAGCGTTATGTTGATGTTTTCATGTTCTCGGAAATTAAAAAAGCTCAACTACGTTTCGCTTTTTCAATCTTTTCCTCGAACATGAAAACAAACATACCGCTCGTGTATCGTACATTATTTTGTGCGAAGATCGTTTATTACATACCTGCAAGAGCAATTTCTAATTAGTTGCAATGAAATCTCCATCTTGGTTTCTGTTCAATGACGGCAACTTTTAAAAACAAAAAGATCTATTTTCAACATTGTTGCTATAAAATGTTTTCTGTGTTTACTATATTCCAGCAGGCCGTGATATATGTCTGTCTTTTTTCCCCCCAGTCTATAAATGAAAACTTAAAACAAACGGTAAGGTTATGTAATGATTTATTTTTCATTTTAATATTTTAACAATATTATTTATATAACATATTGCAGTAATAACATCGGCATCTGGAATCTTGTTGATTTTTTCACGGCTTCCTTAATGTTACTTGTATCAGGAATGCAATAAGTTTCGTGGAGTAGTAGACTTTACTTAATTTTTGAAAATATTTAAAAACAATAATTAACATTTCAATGTAGGTGAAATTGCAGTGGTAAGTTTCCAATTTATAATTATTACTATGTTAAACGTCTCTGAAAATAATATGTTAAAAGCCTAAAGCAGTAAAATGAATGTCGCGCTTAAACGGTAAGAAGAGGGAAATTGTTATGTGTGTGACGTTGGGAATACTGAATGTGGTATTTCACACTTACCGCGTATTGGTTTTGTGCGGAAAGCAAGCAAATAAGCACAATCTCGCACAAAAACTGTTTAAAAGCGTTTAGCTCTCCTTTATGTATTTTTGTGTGCTGAAGTCAGAACTGACATAAAAAATGGCACATCACGCACTATTTTCACTTGCTTTTTACTTTTAAAGGCGTCTCCCCTTTTCAGGGGTTGCCTCCTATTGCCATCCTCCAAAGTCTTCTGTCCTGCCAGTCGCCTTCTTTCAAATTCCGCCCCTGCATTACCCTGGCTACTCCACCTCTCCAGGTGCTGCGAGGTCTTTGCCTTTTCTTCCTCCCATATGAAGACTATGGAAGTATCTATTTGGGCCATCTATCCTCTGGCATTCTCTGAACATAGCCATACCATTGCAACGTTCTCTTTTCTAATCGTTCCACTAGTGTTTCTTCTTGTTTCATTACATTCCGTATTGTTTCATTTGGAACCCTTTGTAATCTAGAGATTCGGCAACTCCTACGCAATCCATCCATTTCCACTGCATTTAACATTTGTATATCCATTTTTTTCCTCTTGACCCTTTCCTTTCTTTTTTGTATCAGTAAGTACAATCACATATAAATCTTCCTTTTTAATTTTATAAACAACGTCTTCTAATTCTCCAGTTATACTTTGTGCATTGCATGTCCCCATAAGATAGATGGATTATTGAGTAATATTATACATATAGATTTTATATTATCATAAATTTCTCAAAAATCCAATGCATGGGTCTTCTGACAGTACGTGCTTTGTACCCAAAACAAGTCTTCCTTTGGAGGTTCCGCCCCCCCCCCACCTATGATTACATCCACCTACTCTCTAAAAGAACACACATATTAAAATGGAAATGGCACAATAAAACACATTATATAATATACCCTAACCTAAAAGACATAAAAGTGTACAGTTGGGTAGGTACTATTATCCCTTGCTCAGTTCGCGTAATAAACTTCAACAGCTGCAGTTCTAATCTTTCTCGCCTTCAAGAGGAACAATCCAGTCTTTTGTTTCCATTCTCTGTTCCCCATGAGGTCAAGACATGCAAGCGAACTCCTATTCTGACTTAACATCGAGGGTGGTAGAAATTTTCTCCTTACATGTTGTAATTCGACACACAGTAATAAAATATGTTTATGGGAGTCCTTTTCTTTGCAAAGCGGACAAAGACGCTTGCCTTCGTTGACAATTTTATTACCCTTCCATGCCCCCAATCTTAGCCACGCTAAACCTGCTCTGCTGTCTTTGTTACAAGAGTTTATGTAATCACACCTCCCCCAGTTAAGCATGAGATCTGATTGTAAATGTAGTGATGACTTTTCCGAACATTGGAGCTCAATCTCTTGCCTCTCAATATGAATTAAACGCATCTTCAAACTACGCCATACATTCCTCCTGTTATTCTCTCCTTTCTCCCACACCTATCATATTCCTATATGATACAGCCCTATCTGCAGTTTATAAACCCACCCCTTTTCCCAACCCTCTCTTTGTTAAACTTTGTAGCAATTCGACAGTATGTCCCCATAAGGATAGTCCGTTTCCTTAGCCATTGTTAATGTCCAAAAAACCGTCCTTTTTTCTTCTTTGGATTAAGCAACGTAGCTTAAAATTTTTTCCAAGGTAGGGATACTGGTCCTACACTCAACCCCCAACCTGGAGGGCCAGAGTACTTGACTTCGGGCATACCCTCGCCATAGAGAGACTGCCTTCACTACGGCTAAGAGATCTCTCTTCCCTTGGTTTTCTGTCAGGGTTCCCTCCCTTACCTAGTTCTTGGTCTACCCCGGGTATTTTATTTCCCCGGTTTCCTTCCATATCTGAATGAAGTTCCCCAATCCGCCATCTGGGGAGGCGCCCGATGGTGGGGGACTAGCAACCCCTAACGGGACCATTTTTACACAAATATATATTTTATGTTTTATATTATTAATGTACTAGTGATTTTTCGCCATCCATAATCCAGTGTTCTAACGTAAAATTGTGTACTAACCAGTTGATGAAGATCAGAAACATAATCTAGAAGGCTGTGCGATGTAGAGACTGAAAGTACTGAAGAGTTTACCAATCTGAAATCAATAATTTAATAAGAGATTTAGTGTTACTGAAGGATAAAGCTGAGCTCTTACGCTCCAGATTAAAATAAATAAATTTTCTTACACCAGAAACATTTTTAATTGGTACAGTAATAGAGAATAAACAAAATACACCCAAAGCTACACTACACATTATAAATTGAAAACAACAAATCCATAAATTTTCTGGACATCACAATAACAAAAGTCGACAACAAACACACATTCAAAGTCTACAGGAAACCCACAACAACAACAACAACAACAACACACATACAGAACACATCCAATCACCCCACACAACACAAACAAGCTGCATTCCGAACAATGGTACACAGACTACTCAACATACCAGTGAGCCAACATGGTTACGAAGAAGAGCTAAACACAATCAAATACATAGCACAAGAAAACGGATACAACCCCAAAATAATAGACAACATAATATGAAAGACAAAACATAATCACAAAAACATAAGAATACAACACAAAACAAGGAGAGAAAAAATACATCACACTAACATACGAAAACAAAAACACACACAAGATTACAACCTCATTCAAGAAATTAAATTACATCGCATACAGAACAAATAATAGTCTACAAAAACATCTCAACACACAAACAAAAAAATACAACGACAAAGGCATATACAAACTCAAATGTAACACCTGCAATAACTTCTACATAGGACAGACAGGCAGATCATTTCAAACACGTTACAAAGAACACATTACAGCCATAACAAAATTACAAAACACTTCCACGTATGCAGAACACATCACAAATGCCAACCACACATACAGAGACATCAACACAGACATGGAAATTCTACACATCCAACCAAAAAGCCAGAAACTAAACACACTAGAACAATACGAAATATACAAACTCACAAAAACACATCCAAATGAAATCCTCAACACACAACTCAATTTCAGAACACACACACTCTTTGACTCCACATTACTCTACACAAACACATCCCCACAGGAAACAAAACAAAAGGCGCCAAAACCAGCAACAACCAATTCTGAAGATGGGCAATAGCAGGCCGGAACATGTTAACAAGGTAACATAAAATTTAACATGTAAAATACATATAATTCGTTTTCCATAGCATTATTATTATTATTATTATTATTATTATTATTATTATTATTATTATTATTATTATTATTGGAGAATAAAATTGACTGTTATTCAAACCTTATTTCATTCTGTTAGTTAGATAGTGCAAATTGCACCCTAATTCCTGTATAGACTTGCATACAATCATTGGGATTTCCTAAAATCTCCTACCACTTTTTCTTCATTTCTTTCCTGGTTTCTTTCCATCTCTCCTTTATATATATTTTCTTCTTACTCTCTACAAATCGTTTTTTGTTTTGTTTTTAAATCTCTTTTCTGTTTCTAGCACTGTTTAGTTCTTTCTTTTTCTTTTTCTTCTCTCTTGAGATCTGTCTTTATTCTTTAGATCTGTGTAATTCTTTCTGCTTTTCTTATTTTTCGTTTTTCTTCTTCTCCTTTTTCACTTCATATTTCGTTTATTCTTACTTCAGATTTCTTTCTTTCTTTGTAAATTTTCTTTCCCCATTTATATTCATTATTTCTTTCTCTTCTGTCTTTACTTCCATTATAGTTATTACAGTTATTTTATTAGTTTTTATTATTATTAATTTTTTATCATTGTTTATTCTTTGATTTTAATATTTTTTCTTCCTCCATACCTTTCTTATTTGTCTATTTACCTGTCTCCGTATCTATCTGCTACTCTTATCTCTTTGTCTGCCTGTTCCTCCATCTTCCTATGTGTCCAGATATCTACAGGATTGGTCATAAGTTTTTCCTAGGAGTAAAACGTAAAAGTAACCCCATGTAAACACACTTGGCTATTGTAACGTCTTTGATTATTCATTTTGCACATATTCCAGATAAATAGTTTTTGTGCCCACTACTTGCCTTCAAACAGCACGCGTTATGGAAGGGTGACTATTTCAGGAATACTGTTTATAAACAAAGTATTTCCGATTTTCAGAGATCTGGTAACAATCATTGTCCCCAGGAGGTTTGTTTCGTGCACGACAAAACACCATGCTTTAAGGAAAACGAAACGCATCAACATCTCTTAGCAATAGCGACTTGACTTCTTCGGAAACGCATCACAAGATCTTAATATTGGCCGATTATTTCGGGGTAAAACTGAAGGACACAGTAGGATGTTGGAAGATCGAGGACATTATAGGTATTATCGGAGCACACCAATGGCACACCTCATAGGGGTTCTGAATTACTGGCATGGGTTACAGATCACTTCGCCACCTTTATTACGGCCGTATTACAGTCTATTATATATAGTCACGAAGCTTGAGTTTTGAGGGTGCTAGAAACAATATACTGTGACGGTACTATTTTGCATTCCCTGTAATGAGGCGATATTAGCGTTCCTAGTGATGAGCAACTATCTAATGTTTGCATATTTACTACGTATTGAGCTTCGCGACTGTATATACTAGACTGTGGCCGTATCATGAAATATTCCGTGCTGTCAAGAGACGAATGGTGAGACACAAATTATTTATGTGGGATATGTGTTAAAATGAATAATTGCGAAAGTTACATTGCGTGTATATAGTCTTTTATATGGATTTGTTTTTACGTTGGAGCCGTAGGCAAAAGTTGTTTGTTTTATTTATTTATTTGTTTATGAACAAGCAAAGCCCAATTACAGTGTTCATTGACAAACCACGTATGTGTCTATTTTTTATGCTTTTGCCTTTGTTTTTCTGTTTTTCTTTGTCTCTTATTATCTCTCCATATCCTACTGTCTTTCTGACTCCCGTCACGTGAGTTTGACTCGTTAAGGCTGGTTCACAATAAACCTGAAACGGAAACGACAACGAGAACGAGAACGGAAATATTGTTAAAATAAGTGTATTTAAATGTGAGCATTCACAATTAACGAGAAGCCCGGGAACGGGAACATGAAAATTAATTATGAATGCTCACATTTAAATACATTTATTTTAACCATATTTCCGTTCTCGTTTTCGTTGACGTTTCCGTTCCCGGTTTATTGTGAACCAGCCTTTACCTGGCATCACAGTGACAGCGAACGACTGTCATTTCTCTAGGTAGGATTCGAACCGACGGCCATGACTTTCACGCAAAGTCAGGTCCTCACGTTAGCCACATTCCACGATCTGCTGATATTCGAAGGATGAAAGTAGCTGAAGTATACATTGTCATGAGAATTCTGAATCTTCGGCTTGAACTGAAAGACGAAATTTGCGAAAAAGCTCTGGCGGCTATACTTTCTTACTTTTAATCTACGACATAAATGTCTGGAGAGTTATCATATTGTAAGAGCTGCTGCGTCAGCGTTTACCCTTCAGAAACATTGTGTGCCGAGCAACGGGAATTTGGCACCGTTAGGCGCCGACCGTGTTGATTTATAAATCGCGCCGCCAGGGAGCAGACCGGTCGCTCCGCCCGAATAACTTAATACATTGTGTGATAGCATTGTCATCCTTTAAGACTTGGCTACCACAGCGCCGCCTTGCTCTTATAACCATAAATCTTATGAAAGAGGCTGTAGGTTTTAATCAGCGAAAATCTTCAGACCTTATTTCGTTGTTTTACAATTATATGTCTCCCGCTGGAGCCCTAACTTCACTTTCATTTCATTTTATTTCTTCTTCCTCACTTTATTTCTATTATTTTGTTTCGCAGAGATATAAGAGTGACTCATAAACTGTCGGCAGCGGAACGATGTGGTTCGAATTGTTTTATACTTCTAATAACCATATATTCAACCACAACTTCATGTAGTTTACTTTATTTTTAAATTAATATATTTCTAGAAATATGGATTTTGTAACAACGTATAGATTATTAACTGTATCTATATATGCGAGTATGGATTTATTGTTGGCTGAAAACGATGCGAGATTTTTGGATATTTGGGTCATGTCTTAGATATAGAGATAACCAAAGTTTCGGAGGTAAATATTGGCTCCATTATCAGGTTCTCCTTTTTCCTGTCTTCTTTATCTATTATATTTGTTAGCAAGAGCTCCTCTCCAGGATTCGATAAATGTAAGCGTTCACTACATCGTATCGCACTCCTCGTACGAATCGCACGCAACGGATATTTTAAGTGCAGTGCGTTCACTGTAACGGCTCTACCTCATCGTCTCATCAGATTCCCTATTAGCTGTTTAAAACATATGACGTACAGTTTCCCTGGAAAAGGATGAGACGATTGAATATTCCTAAGTCTCAGATGTAAGACACTGCGCATGATCAGAGACCAGAGCACCGATACACAAGGTAACGAATATTGAATTACTTAAATTCAGGCTATTTGGTTTGTTACTAGCATCGTTCCGAAATTCACTTCAAAAACTGCAAAAAATATGATAATATTACGTAAATAAAAGATAAATATATACATAAATCGTGTAGTTAAATCGACAATGGACCTTCATGACTAGATCGACACTCCGCACAGAAAGGAACGCTTTCATGTCGTTTCAATAGCTCAGACGGTAAGACTTCTGCGTGTTGTGTAGAAGAGTGCGAGTTCGATTCTTAGTCTATACAACGATTTTTTTTGTCTAAATAACGTTGAAATAGCTAAGTAACGTTGAAATAGAGTTTTACAAAGTCCTGAGATTAAGTGTTAATGATCGCAAACGATACAAAATTACAAGTTATATTATTATAAACGTTAATCTAATGAATGCATTTATACACACATATACAATGTAAATGCATATATATATTAAAAACTAACAATTAAAATGAAACTATAAAAATATATATAATAATAGACAAACTTTTACAAAGGTTTAGAGTCCTTAGGCTATGTAATTTGTTGAGTAATTATTACAATATTTTATTAATAGCTTTCCCATATGTGTAAGAAATGCACTCGCACAAAACAATTTTTGTTAAAAGTATGGCTTTAGATTATTTCATTCTCACACCTTCAGTTAATTTTAACTATTTTATCTACGTGTTTGCAATAGTGTTTAATTTAGTATGCATTCAATTTTATTCATGTTATGATTGAATGGAAAAGCACTGTTGCAGTTATTGACTAATTACATATATTAATACTAATTATTAAATGCATCTGTTAAGTAACCAATTGCAGTATCTTTTGCAAAATCTTGAATGTTTAAGTTGTCAATAATATTTCTGTACTATATACTATAATACGTTAAAAGAATTTGCAATAGATTTGGGATCCTCTACTTTATAATCATTGGTTTTAGTGAAAAAATATTTTCTTTCTTAGGATATCTACAAGTTTAAATTTAATAATATTCCGAATAGATTTAATTGCATTATCTGAATTTTATACTTTTCTATTCAAATATATTCTATTTCCATCTTTCATAATTTTTGATAAATTACACTGTACTCCTTGCAGTATTTAAGAACATGAGGATCATTACATTGCAACTCATTACATATAGATTCTTCTTTTTAATACATGAGTTTTTGAAGTCCCTGCGTTATCTACATGTTTTTACTTTTGAATTTTTTCACAACATTGAGTGGAGAAAATCCACTGAAATGATTATGAAATTAAGTGAAAAATGCAATACATTAACTCTTAATATCAGTAGTACCAGTATCATATACGTTTTTCCAAGATTCATTTTGTAGACATAAATGTAAATAATCATTAGATACAACATTTACGATCCTTTCTTAGTTTTTAAATTAATATTTTGAAATTGTTCAGTGACATTGGAAACACTTAGGATTTGTTTATCATGTTCAGACAAGCTATTGATTATAGGTTCTGTCGAATAGGAATTCAGTCTAATTCTGTGTACAAAACATTTATCAATGGCTGTGCTACTTCAGCTTAGATTTAATTTGATTAGTTTCGCAACAGTTGGACTTCCTGTTATATCCTGTTATTTAGATATTTAATTTAGGGTTGATTATTAACTCTTACTATGCAAGATGCCTCTTATTTCAATAATTCTATATCACGTTAAATAGTCATTGTCTACACTAAAGTATTATCGTCATCCCTCATTTCTCATCGTAATGGCGAACCGACGTGACATGAGACAGCGAGTTATAGCTCTAGTTGAGGCTGGATATGGGGCTAGATCTGCTGGCCGTTTGGTCGGTGTTCCTGGAAGTACAGCCGCGAGGTGGGTGATCGTTACCAAAATATAGGGGAGGTCGAAAATCGCCCTATTCCTGGGCGTCCGCGGATTTCTTCATTGGAAGAGGATGCTCTCTTATTCGAGACAGTTCGACAGGACCCCCTTCTGACTGCTAACGAAATAAGAGCAGTATCTAACTTTCCCGGCTCTTCACAGACTGTGATCAGCAGGTTGAGGAATCGCGGTATTAGGAGCCGGAGGGCTGCGCAAATGGAAATATTGGGGGAAGCACAAGCTGTCGACCGTCTTGCCTTCGCTACCAATCGAGTGGATTTCGATTGGAGAAATGTAATTTTCTCCGACGAAACAACCATCTCGAGTGATTACGAAGGTCCTGCTCGTGTCTATCGTGAGGATGGTCTCCGACATGACCAGCGCTATGTGCACCGACGTGAAAGATCGGGGCGCTTTAGCATATCGTGTTGGGGGGTGGATGTCTTACGATGGACCTGGCGTTATAGAACGCATCGATGGCCGGTTTAATGCGGAAACTTACGAGCACATTCTGGAAAATATATTCCTTCCTTCCGCCCGAGAACGTTTTCCCGAAGGAACATTGCTCTTCCAGCAGGATAGCCATCCCGTGCACTATGCTGCAAGCATTCAAAGATGGTTTCATAGAAGACCCGAGATCTAAATCATTAATTGGTCTCCGAAGTCACCTGATTTGAATGTCATCGAAAATTTATGGGTGGAATTGAAAAAGAGAAGGATAGTCCCTATGCCCACCGACGCCCTCGAAATCGAGACGAATTGTGGGATCAAGTTGTTGACACCTGGGAAGATCTCGCCGGGGATCAGAACTTATTTCACAATCTCGTGACATCCATGCCGGATCGACTTAGATCTGTAATAGAAGCTGATGGCATGTGGAAAAGATTTTAAGTTAACAGGTCTGTTTTTGTTTCTTATGATTTTTGTTTGAGGAAGAATACTTTTAACTTCCAAGTAAGTTTTATTTTTTTTGACGAGGTTCAGCCAACTTGTAAAACCCAGAAATTGGGCATAAATTATTCCATATTTTTCGACAAATTAGACAATCGAGGAACTCTGAACAAATTAATTACACCTCAATAAAAAAAAGTTTTACCCGGGATCGAACACGAGACGTTTCGGTTATACAGCGGAACCAGTACGCTACTATATGAGCTACCGAGACAAGACAGTGACAGCAGCAGTCCAGAATGTAGATCCCTTAGCAGGCATTTGCCATTCGGTACAGTGAAGCAATGATATTTTGTGACTCGAGCTATGTTGTGAAATCCTGGCCTTAAATGGCAGTCTTCTTCGTGATCCTTATTCTGGTTCTTGTCCTTGTTGTGGTCCTTGTAACAATTCTTGTACTTTTTCTCATGTTATGTATCGTTACGTCGATATCGAGTGAACCGCGCTGTAGAACTTTAACTTCCGACGACCAAGAATCGTCTCATTCTTTTTAAGGGTAACTGTACGATATTGACATTGCTGAAAACAGAGAAGTTTTGAGGTTAGGTCTATTAATCATGAGTGTTGGCGAATAAGAATTTGTAATTGTTTCATGCTTCTTAATTGAAGAGGAAGAAACGAAAGAGGTATTGGTTACATAATATATATGTAAGAAAGGACTTGATTACTATAATGGGAATGCCTCAAATTACATAATTCTTCGCAGTTTTCTACAAGCGAAATAAGTTTTCCGTCTGCCATTTTGGCGCGACATTGAACATGGTACAACATAATAGTAACAGTTGAGCAATTAAAATTGATTTATTAAAGAAGGCCATGATCGCACGCATCGTAAAATTTGCTCATCCGAGAAACGTGAACGGATTTACCGAGAGCCGATGCGTGCGATACGATGTAGTGAACGCGGTTACGTAACAATTACAGCAAAGGTTGTCTTTTTCCGATCCGTGCGATTCGTCCGATGATTGCGATACGATGTAGTGAACGCTTACCTTGAGTTCCCCTTCTCCGTGCTGTCCCTGATGATGGAGAGAATTGTACCGGTAGCTCTATGATGCAGTATAATCTCGCGTATGTTGGACATTTTAAAAGTCTTAAATCACACTTAAGTAGGACACCACGTTCTATGAGCAGAACCGATACTAATAATCATCATTATTATCATTATTACCACTTCATAGTTTTTGCAACTAAGCATACTCAATAACTACTATGACTGCAAAATTACGCACTACAGCTGTTCATATCTTCTAATGATTCTTCGTCCTTCAGATTTATAATTTATATTCAATCAATTCTTACTGATTTTCATTCTGTAACTTATTACGTTCATATGATGATTACTTGTTCCATTGCCTTGTCTAGAAATGTACTGTAGCTTATAGAAAGCACATTATGGCTAAACTCTTTTGCTGAGTTTCTCATAAAAATTGTTCGTCTCATAGACATATAGTTTATCACTGATGGAATTATTATTAAGTCATAGAATTAAAAAAATACGTCTTTTTTATACTTTTTTATGCACAGAAAACCGATCTTAATGTATAACGTTACTTATACGGGGTGATTCATGAGGATTTACCGCCACTTACGGATCTTATTTCCGAAGACATTGTGGGCAAAAAATGTCATATAAGCATGCGTCCTAATGTCAATATTTTCAGTTACACTAATTTGAAGTTTTGAGTAGAATACCTATTTTTCTTTAGTTTATGGGCAAAAGAATAATGAATGAACTATTCAGAAGCATCATTTCTTTAATTAGCTAGTGTTCTGAAGCTAAAAATGTGTTGTTAATTGCTCTGTACAAATTTTGTTTTTCAATTTTTAACTTAAAATTACATCATTCTTACGTACTTATCACAACAATTAAGAATTTGATTCTTTACAGTGTAATTATGCATCCTAATGTACAGTCTTAAAGAATTTACCAGAGTGGCGTGATTTGTAACAATTGTTGTGATAAATGCGTAAGAAAAATGTAGTTTATAGTTAAACATAGAAAAACAAAAAATTGTACGAAGCAACTATGGAAGTCTCAGCACATTTTTAGCTTCGGAATACTAGCTAATTAAAGAAATGATACTTCTGAATAGTTCATTCTTTGGCTGTAATATTCTTTTACCCTTAAAACTAAATAATAATGGTATTTTATAAACAACTTCAAATTAGTGTAACTCTGAAAATATTAAGAATAGGGCCAATGTTTATAAGACAATTTTTGCTCATAATCTTTTCGGAAATAAGCTCCGTAAGTGGCGATAAATTCTCGTGAATCACCCTGTATATTTGCATACTTTCAATTATCAAGTGCCAACTAATACGAATTTGTCTTAATTATTACGGATTTACTCTCACATCATTAAGGCATTATGGCCAAAATAAAAATTATTATGGGAAAGCAAACTTATCATGTCAATATTTATATAGTAGTTCTATTGTCGTTATCATAATCATCATTACTATACAGGGAGATTCAAAAGTCCGGCGACATAGACAAATTCCGTTATTAGTGCAAATAGCAGAAAATGGAAAGAGGGAAAAGTTGTTGGAAATATTCCAGTTTTCAATCTAATGTGCTTTAATTTTAAGCGTAGAATGAACCGTTGAGACTGTAGACTAACACGAACATACCCGCCTATCCCAATGCTGCCAAATTAGCGGCTTTTCCGCTAGTTCTCATTTAAATACGTATTATTTCTCGGAGAAAAATTATTCGACATGAAGAGATTGGGTACTTTAATTTCTCACAGTACAAAGAAAACATTTCTTTAAATTCATAGCATAAATATTCAGCGGAATTTCGTTCTTGCCTGGCGGTTTTCCCTGAACTTGTATTGGCAACACTGATAATTATCGTCATAATTTCGTCAATAAGGTGATTTCGATAACGTAAATGCCCCCATTAAGGACGAAGCATGTGGCAACAGAGCTTTTTCCGTCCTCATTTAGGCTCATGCCAGTGCATAGTCTCAACAGTGCATTCTACGTTGAAAATTCAAGCACATTAGATTCAAAACTATATATATCTGATTACTTTCCCTTCTTTCCATTTTTCACTATTTTCACTAATAATGGAGTTGTCTATGTAGCCGGACTTTTGAATCACTCTATATGCACATATACATGGTGTTAGGGGTATATGTGCAAATATTGTTAAGATTAATCAACTACATATAGTATATTGAACCACATTATGTAAAGAATTTCTCAACCTTCGAAGTTATTTTTAGACATGAAAAATACAATGGTTTTAGCTTTGGTAACACATACAGCCTGTAATATGAAACAAAATTATTACAAATTAGTTTCTCATTTGATATGAAAATTTAAAGAGTACTTTATAATCAAATTCTGTAATAAAATAAACAAAATTTACAATTTTATACAGGCGTATTCTACTGTTTTTACGTAAGACAATTTGTATCTCATAAATTATATAAGGTTACTATATACAGATTGAAGAGATAATTTATTCCGTGATATTATGTTTACATCATGTACAATATTGTAAATTATATTATAAACTAGCCGTACCCGTGCGCTCCGCTGCACCCGTTAGAAATAAATATAAAGTAATTACATAATTAAAATAGGACATTTGATCCAGGGAACATTCGTGTTTGATAGAAGGATAAATCGTTTAATAGGCCTATGTTACTTAATTTAAATTGCATCCAAATAATTAAAATGCGATCATTTTGGTCCAGAGACCACTCATTGGTGCAATGACGATTCCTTTAACATGTTTCTAATTGTTATTACATGCAACCATAGTTTAATGAACATTGGCATCATTTAGATTTAATGTGTATACTTTATTTTACTTGTTATAGGTTTCCATTGAATTATGGTAATAACTTAATTTTAACCCTTGTTTTCTACGTATTCAGTAAATGGCGTTTGGCCCACTATGGTTCTGAACCCTTCAAATAACTTAAATTATATTATATAATATTACATTACATGTATATTATATTATATTATATTATATTATATTATATTATATTATATTATATTATATTATATTATATTACATTATATTATATCAGAACTTACTGTAATAACATTATAGCATTATGTCCATCTAGAGAAACTACACTTTCCAATGGTGAAATAATAATTAATTATACAAATCGGTTAATTTAGCTTCCAATATTACTTCATACAAACACAGAAACATTCTCTGTAGGCTATCTTTCATAGCTTTCGATTGTTGCTGTGCAAGGCCCCTTATAGACGAGGTCATTTGTTTTTTATTTCATTATACGGCTTTAGATGACAGTTATTTTAATTTTAAAACTCATTTATCTCATTAAATATCAGTCCTATCAAAATTTTTCAAGCAATAAAACTTATCGCAAATAAGTTTTAAAGAAGCTTTTGTTATGTAACATTTTTCACAAAAATCAATAATAAGCGAGATATTTCGATTTATTTAATTCAGGCCCCATTATAATCCCCCTTTTAAATAATGTATTTTGTATGCCATATAGCCTAAAATCTAAGTTACAACGAACATAATTTATATTCCAATTTTCATCGAAATCCGTTCATCCATTATCGCGTGAAAAGGTAACAAACATACAGACAGACAGACAGACAGACAGACATAGAAACAAAAATTTCAAAAAAGCGATTTTCGGTTTCAGGGTGGTTAATTATATATGTTAGGACCAATTATTTTTGGAAAATCGAAAATTACCAGAAAAATTTCGGCTACAGATTTATTATTAGTATAGATATTTTATAATTTTAACTTAAAACCCACTTACGTTAGTATTCAAATGTAGTATAACAACCAATGTAAGTATTGCTTTAGTAGCTTATATCTTATTGTCAATCCCTTAATGCAGTAAGCAGTCAATAATTATTGTAATGATGTAACTAAACATTTACATGCATAAACATTTAGATGTAATTTATAGCGTGATGTTGCCAATAAGCGAAAATGTTTGCATAAGATATTTAGAATAAAAGTAAATTATAATACACTATGCTATAATATTTGTTTCATTGAGAGTGAACATGACAGACTTGAAAAGGAATTTGCAGATTACAAGTGCGATATTTTTCCTATGAACAGGCTTATATTATATTTTGATTTAGAATAGATGTAAATTGGACCAAAATTTCTGATATCAGAATTGAAAGTGAACGATGATAAAAGTACTGTAGAACAATTAAATGTTTATGTATTTTTTATGAATGGTCTAGGCCACAACCGTCTATCCTAGCATCGATTGTATTTTGTTTAATATCTCTATGCAGTTCATTATGCATCATTGCTATGTAACTCGCTGTTAAACTTCAAATTCTTTTACAGTAACTGCAAACAGTAAAACTGTACCCTTTCTGTAAACTCTTACTGAAAGTGTACCTTTTCAAATGTTTAATATTAACAACTAATTGATTGTTTTCTTGTTTCTAGGTAAGTGTCGCTGTGGAGCCAATATACGAGGGAAGCCATTAACTTTGTAAGTAATTTGATATGAAGATTCACTGTTCTTGTGTTTATACATCTTTTACAGTTTTATTAATTATGTCTTTATAAAATCGTTACACAACTTTTCGTGATAAAATTATAAAGTTCCTCTCAATTAAATCTTACACAATGAACAACTTTCTGTCTGTATTATGAGATGTATAGGTGTTATGAATTATGGTTTTCAGCTGAAACAATTACTCAGTGATGTTAAGATAGATAAACGGTGCAGTGGAGTTGAGAGAGGAAACCGAAATACACTGGAGAAAATCTTCAAAAACACTCCATAAACAATATAGAAACAGTATTGCCTGGGACTCGCATTCGGGAGGCCCGGGTTCAAATCCCAAGCCCCGTCAATCTGAAAGTTTATTTTTTTTTTTCGGAGTTTTCCTCACTCGTAAAGGCGAATGCAGAATTTCATTTTACTTTTCATCTACCCTGAACGATCTGTCCGTTGTCCATATAGGTGTTCTTGTTATCTTTAGGAGGTGGTCCCTGCGTCGAGCTGATTCCTTACAGGGGAAGTCCCTTCATTATCCATGTCTCGTGTGTGATTCATAAGAATTATCTCTCTCCCACGAGACCTGGTTTGTAAAATCCAGAAGAGAGGTTAAGCGTATATAGAAAAATATCACAGATTCTGTTTATGACAGTACTGCCAATTCAAGCACGTAAAGATTAGTGTGAAGAGTAAATACAGTCCCAGCAACAAAAAGGCCCGACTCTTGAAGCTACTTATAGGGCACGTTGCACACCACAACGACTTAACAACGGTTTTAAACCCAGTATTATTTTAATAGTATTACGGAAAGGTATTTCACAATCAATGCAAAAAGCACAAAATTAATCTCAAATTAAGATAAAAAATGCGTAAGAATCATTATTAAACAAACACGGTACTTGCAACCCTGATTGTGTCCACACCTGTGGAGTAACGGTTAGCGCGCCTGGCCGTGAAACCAGGTGGCCCGGGTTCGATTCCTGGTCGGGGCAAGTTAACTGGTTGAGGTTTTTCCAGTGTTTTCCCTCACCCCAATATGAGCAAATTCTGGGTAACTTTCGGTGCTGGACCTCTGACTCATTTCACCGGCATTATCACCTTCATCCCATTCAGACACTAAATAACCTAAGATGTTGATAAAACGCCGTAAAATAATCTACTAAAAAAATAAAAACCCAATTGTGACAATTCACCCCAAGCATTACGGTAATTATGTTCTATCATGGTTGCTCGTAGGCTGCAAAGTTCAGGATTACGATACTATTGAGGAAAGAGGTTTTTTAAAATTAATCATGCATGTTAATTTCGTACTGTATGTGGAACAATACAGAGAACGTTAAAAAATAAAATTAAAAAAGAAACAAAAGTAAAAATGTATAAAGTTATGTCGATTCCCACAATATTGTATGGATGTGAAACTTGGGCTCCAACGAAAAAACAGAAAGATAGAATACAGACGGCGGAGATCAGGTTCCTCAGACAAGTTGAAGATTGTACAAAATTTGATAGAATTAGAAATGAGCATATAAGAGAAGAATTAAAAGTATAGCCTTTATTGGATAAAGTCACGAATTATAGACAAAAGTGGATTGAACACATGAATGGAATGAGTAAGGAGAGATATCCATTGTTAGCAAGAAATTATCAAGCAAGAGCAAGGCGTGACGTTGGGAGATCTAGAAAACGTTGGGCTGATGAATTATGAAGTCGGAACGCGCAATTGCCTAATTCTTGGAGTGACGATGATGATGATGATGATGATGATGATGATGATGATTATGTTAATTTCTTTTACCATTAATCTGTTTTACTGTACGATTTATAAATATTCATCTACTATTAAGAATAGATCAATTTTTCATCGAATATTTTCATGTTATGACATTAGTCAAAGTAAAATGAATTTCAATAACTGCCAAAGTGATCTCGTGTGAACCACTCCTTTTCAGCATTGAGCATGCGCATTGTGTTGAATCTGGAACTTAGAAAAATTCAGGCGGGACAAATTTTTTTTCTGGAACTCTACTTAGAGCTACAAGAATGCTAAATATTTATCATCAAACAAGAACGCGGTGCCTAAAGCTTAGGATTGTGCATATGAATGAATAGTAGTGAAGTAGGAAAAGAAACAGTAGTATCAAGATATACAGAGTGAGGCAGCGAAAAGTTACCGCACTATTCAGGAGACGTCGGGGAACAGATTGCCCGCAGTCCATTGCTCGACTCACCGGTAAACTGCAGCAGCGCAGGGGGTCGTTCAGTTTCATTACGGTTACGAATTGAAGCTTCGAAAAAACTTTTTGCATCAGGTTCAAACAATTTCTTTAGGAGTCTGGATGTTTAGAGCTTTTCTAGTACTGTCTTTTTCTTTTTGTCGTTCTCATGAACTATCACCATATTGTTACAGTCGTATGTGAACAGCCTAACCCTGTCGCATCTGCGGGCTCAAAATCTGCTCATTGAATACTCATACCTAATCCCTTCTTTCTCGGAGTTATGCTCATACTTAACCTATGATTATTTTACAGTATTGCATGAAGATTTAATTCTGTCTCTTTGTAAAAATTAAATCTCGTTTAATCATAAAACTAATCTTTTCGATTTGCATATATTTAATATCGCTTTCTCAACCATAGACACTAACAGAGTTAATGCAGACTGGGTGGCATGAGTGTTAGAGAAAACTTTCAATATTAACAGAAATATTGGTCACAAATATCTACCGTTAATTTTGCCTAGAACCTTCTTTGTTCAGGGGCAGTTATTGCTTTATTGAATTTAACTGAAGATATACGAGAGGCTATGGATAAACGACTAGCAACAATATTAATTTTATTGGATTATAGCAAAGCATTTGACTCTGTTGACATGGAGCTACTATTAACTAAACTTCGAGTGTTAAATTTTTCTGACAGCGTTATCACCTGGATGCACTCCTACCTCACTGGCCGCCAGCAGCGTGTTGTCTTTAATAATCGGTTATCCTCCTGGCAGAGAGTAGAGTCAGGATTTCCCCAGGGTTCGGTATTGGGTCCATTCCTTTTCTGTCTCTATATTAACGATATAGCCAAGTCATTTAAATATTGCAGATATCATATTTATGCAGATGACGTTCAATTATACATTTCTGCCAGTCCTGATAGACTAAGTGACTGTATTAATAGACTCAATAAAGATCTCGAATCCGTTTCATCTTGGTCTCAACAATTCGGACTTAACTTAAATACAGATAAATCACAGGCTATCTTATTTTCGAATAAAAGATTAATCCCCGATATTAATAAGCTCAACCTTCCTCCCGTGACTCTGAATAAAGCGATCATTCCATTCAGTTCAACTGTAAAAAACCTGGGAGTTCATTT
Organism: Periplaneta americana; assembly: GCF_040183065.1. Lineage (NCBI taxonomy): Eukaryota > Metazoa > Arthropoda > Insecta > Blattodea > Blattidae > Periplaneta > Periplaneta americana. The sequence continues at coordinate 63,131,022 of NC_091122.1, forward strand.
TGAATCTAACCTTACCTGGGACACGCATATCAAAGACACATGCAAGAAAGTATTTTCCACTCTTCACTCGTTAAAAAGATTGTACCACTATCCAGCTAAATTAAAGCAGATGCTTGTACAGACTCTTATGCCTCATTTCGATTATTGTGACGCTTTATTCAGTGCTCTCGAGGTGGTTTTATTCCAGAAACTGCAACGTGTTCATAATGCGTGTGTTCGTTTCATTTGTAATGTCCGCTACTACGATCACATTTCGCCTTCTTTCGATAAATTATTGTGGCTCAGGTTAAATGAGAGGAGAAAGTTACATTCCCTTTCTCTCTTATACCGAATTTTGCACACCTCTACTCCCTCTTACTTATATGTCCGATTCCACATTCTTTCTCGGTATCATAACTTAAATACTCGGTCACAATATGACAACACGCTAGAAATACCACTGCACACATCATCTCTTTAATCTTCGTCTTTCACTGTTGCTACTTCTCGTCACTGGAATTCTCTGCCGCCTGAAGTCAAGGACTGCCGAACTTTAATTTCCTTTAAATGTAAATTAGAAAAGTATCTTATGATGAGTTGCCAGACCTAACGTTTTGCAAATGTGTTCCACTGTATTTATTATTATTTTTTCTTATTTTTATTATCTAAATCGTGTTTATTTATCACTTAACGCCAATATGTATCCCACTGTGTTGTTTTTTTATTATTAATATATTTTTGGTGTACATTTTATTAAATTGTCGGTTTCTGATTTAATTATATAAGTCCCACTTAATTGTAATATAATATTAATACGTGTACTAATGTGTTTATTTTTATTTTTACTGTGTACATTTTCCTTTTTTTATTGAATTATAGGCTTCTGTTTTTATGTGATTCGCATTCGATTCTAACAAATTAATATGTATTTCACTATGTTTATTTTTATTTTATGAGGTAAATTTTATGCAACTACCTCTTTTGATCTCATTATGTAATCAGTATGTAATTACTTAATTCTGATCAAGTTTTGAGTGTAAGAGAAGGCCTTAAGGCCTTAACTCTGCCAGGTTAAATAAAGCCATTATTATTATTATTATTATTATTATTATTATTATTATTATTATTATTATTAGTTATTTTCAATGCTACAAATCTACGACTGTTATTACTTTTACGAAGAAAGTAATGCCAACAGTGTTTATCGTCCTTAAAAAAATTCCTTTCGGCCGGTTTCAATATACCGAGAACGATGCCCCATGGCGGTTTATTCATAATGAACTTTCTGGAGTAAAATACACCAAACAATCGAATCTCGGCACTCTTTAATGAGAAATGTTCAGCTGAATAACCCGCCACTTGTTCACAGGCATCCTACTTTCGTAACTAAACACACTGTAGAGCATGGGTGTCCAAACGCCTATAGAACCAGGAGATACTGCACGTCAAGCGTGCTATGCTAAAGCCAATAACTTTCCATATAAAATAGGAAAAACTACCTTAAAGAATATGCGCTGCGGGTTGCTTACACCAGGGGTTACCTCGTAAGAGTTACAATAATTGGACATCTATGCTACAGAGGAATAGATAGAGTGACTAGATCCTCTCTTATGATGAAAGATGAGTGGAACGGAGAAAAAATCGCTCCGGCACCGAGATTTGAACCCGGGTTTTCAGCTCTACGTGCTGACGCTCTATCCACTAAGCCACACCGGATTCCCATCCCGATGTCGGATCGAATCCTCTGAGTTTGAGTTCCACCTCTTGGGTTCCCTCTAGTGGCCTACCCTCATGCACTGCGTCATAGATGTATGACAGTGGCACAATGTCCACACATATGCAGAGGTGCACTCGTTATGAGTGACTAAGTGGCCGGGATCCGACGGAATAAGCGCCGTCTTAAATCACTAAGTGATTATTTTTCGCATATCATAAATTATGTTGTACCGAAGGGACTTGGATAGAGCGTCAGCACGTAGAGCTGAAAACCCGGGTTCAAATTCCGGTGCCGGAGAGAGTTTTTCTCCGTTCCACTCATCTTTCATCATATGATGAAGCAGAATATCTGCACGGAAATATCACATGTACTTCGGTATACATCTAAATAATATAGATCCTCTCTTGTTTATTATGTTAGTTCGGTCTGCACATGTCACTGCTTGTTTGAAAGTTTCTTCCCCCCCCCCCCATACAGCCACACTCAGTCACTCTACCCTCCCTTTTTCACACACACACATGTAATCTCTTTCTCTTTCTCTCTCTTTGAGTCACACAGTATATCAACTAGAATTTTTGGTAGCCACAGTCCTAACTTTTTTTTTTGTTAAAGGGTTGAAAGTAATTTAATTGGTCGACTCATTTTGTCATTATAACGTTGATTAATTAAATTTGTGAGCAGTTTTATGTGTGGGACAGACGTCCATGCACACACGTAGTCTATGCCACGTGTTTCTATAGATGAGTACATTAACGTTGTCATAGTCGTGTTCTGAATGCTGAGATTCTGTTGTTTTTCATAGAACAAACACAACTTTCACGACATAATGCAATGCGCGTGTTTCTACTGTTTTCAGTGTCCACAAAACTGCAGGTAGAAGTATAAAAAAAAAAGAAATATAGAAGCATGGCTATTCTTTTCCAGTCTTTCAACATGTGTATTTGTATTAGTATTATGTCTACAATTTTTAAAATAGTCTATAAATGTCTTGTCATTGGCATAACAGATGAAGGAAAGCAAACAGATGCCTTCGAAACTGAAGTCAATAATATTACGTGCTAAAATCTCCTAGCGGCGATTGTCCTTTGTCTGCATCGGTTTACATTGGATCGCTATATGTTTTTACCGCGTCCTAGGAATCGTATCGTAAAACTTTGTGGCTCTCGGATGTGGAGTCTCAGTTCCATACAGAGAGGAAAAAGATGCATCGAAAAGCGGGTGTTCCAACTGATGACTTTAGAACTAACAATCGCGGCAAAAATGTTGCATCCTGAAAGTAACAAGAATCTCTATTTCATTCTTCACGGCTTTATCTTTAATATTATAGATTTATTAATTTGTCATACATAATAATATCTGTAATCTTGACAATTAATATTTGAGGAGAAAAATTCGCTCTGGCGACGGAGATCGAACCCGGGTCCTTGATTCTACGTACCAAGCGCTCTGACCACTGAGCTACCCGAATTCAACCCACAACACCGGATCAAATTCTCTTTCTTCAATGTTTCCCTTTATGGCCTGACTCCACATAATATGTTGACGTATATGTCCAATGTCAACTGTCATTATACAGGGACATCATTTTATTTTTACTAAAATTTCTCATATTAACCTGGCTATACCTTTGGATCAACGATTAAGAACCGGAAACACGTTCCCTACCCCCTTCCACGACTGGAGTTCGATGATACTGGCGTAATATACAAACAAATCACTTTACTAGGTATAGGAGGCAAGAAAAGTAGTTCATCCATTTACGTAAACTAGGAAATATCGCAATTTTGAGTTTGATAACTATCATTAGGTTTTTGTTTAATCAGAATACAGTACAGTATTAAGAATAAGTGTTTTTACTCACGAACTGGGCTTTTCATGCGCATGTATGCATTATGCAGCGTCGTAGAAAGGGAGGAAATCACGTGACAGTGAATTACTTAACGAGGCCATTTTATTTAAGATATTTTAAACAATTGTATGAGTACACAGCATCGGATCGAATTATACTCCTTCAATGTTTCCCTTTATGGCCTGACTCCATGTTAGGCATATATGTTGATGTATATATCCAATGTCAACTACCATTATACTAGGAGCGCACTCAGCTGAGTGACTTATTTGGCCGGGATTCCGCAGTTAAGTGCACGGTAATCTGTACAGACATATACACTGCTAGCTATGAGAATATTATAGATTTATTAATTTCTCATACAGAATAATATCTGTAATCTTGACAATTAATATTTTAGGAGAAAAATTCGCTTCGGCGCCGGTGATCGAACCGGGCTCCGTGAATTCGTGAATTCGTACATTTTCGAAAGAAAGAAATATAACTACATATCACTATATGCTGTATCACTATTTAAGTTATTTGAAGGGTTCAGAACCATAGTGGACCAAGCGCCATTTACTGAAGACGTAGAAAACAATGGTTAAAATTAAGTTATTACCAGACATCGGATTCTAGGGCAAATGCCTATTTTGTTTCTTTAGGAGAAAAGTAAAAATAATTATTAATATTTGTGTTTCATGGAAACTGAAAGGTATTCAAAGAGTTTTATAGTGCCCTAAAATGCCCTAAAACGGTTATTAGAGCCTAATTTGTTAATATTCGCCTAAAAATGCCTAACTCACTGTAAAGTTTCGCATTTTACTCTTACTTTTTATAATTTATACATGCATTCAGTGCGAAATTTAAGGCATTTAAAAAGTGGAAAGTTTGCTTCACACCGGCCATGAAACCATTGATAAAGAAAACAAAATGTTTTGAATCTCACGACACTCGCAATAGATTTCACCGAATTTAACATGTTTGGAGGCATAAATGCCGACAAAGAACCAACCTTAGTTTTGAAGCACGCAACAATCACAACATGTGCTGCTACTGATTCAGAGATATACTATACTATAAAAATGACTGTTTTCGGTCTGAAACCGATTAGCTGTACTGTCCTTCGGTGTCATAAAATCACAATTTTTGGAGAAAGAGTGTTTTTGAAATATTATGAAAAGTCGTAAAACTGCGAATTAGTAGGGTAAACCGTTACAAAATATTTAAAATAATGGCCCTCCTAGTGTTAACACTACCAGGAAATGCAACAATAAGTGGAACTTTGTATTTTTGTCCAATTGAATCTCAATAACAACGGTTCATTTGAATGCTCGTTAACAGTTGCTCTTTCCCTCACCTTATTTGTGTTGAGAAGTTTTGAGCGGTAGGACGTTTTCCTGTGAAGTTTAACGCGATAATGCCGAAAAATATAAGTGCAAAATCTACATTGATCCGGCAATTACTAACGGAATATTCAGAATTCACTTATGATGGAAAAATAATATTCTGCAAGATTTGTAGCAAACAGGTATGTGACAATAGTTGAAATATATAAATTCTATTAATTTTAATGAGTAGGCCTATAATATTTATACATTGACTGAGCTATCCTGAGGTATAATTCTTTTTAAGACCACTACACTTTAACCTTTTAAATTCCGATGGTTAAAGTATTTGCAGGTCATTAAAATTTTGATTGTTCGAACCCACTAACTTTGTGATAGAAATACGGCAATACAACAATTAGGATTTTATTTTAATTCAGTTTACTTTAGATTTTTAGATTTCGCAAGAAAAGAAGTGCCACCTAAACCAGCATGTGCAAGGAGCGGCTCATAAGGCTAAAGCTCAGCAGAAAAATCAACTGCAACAAACTTTACTAACACAGCCTACTTCATCCAATCTCAGCAGCAATTTCTATGCTGATTTAACCAGAGCGTTTGTTGCTGCTAACATTCCCAGGAATGCAATTGAAAATCCGGTTTTAAGACAGTTTTTACAAAAATACTGCAAACAAAATATCCCATCTGAGTCGACCCTAAGAAAAAATTACTTAGACAGAATATACAATGAAACTTTAGCTTCCATTCGGGAGGATATAGGTGATTCTTACATATGGGTCTCTGTGGATGAAACCTCAGATCCTATGAATAGGTATATAGCAAATATGGTAGTAGGAAAACTTAGTCCTGATGGACCTTCGATTCCACACCTCGTATTCGAAAGTGAATAGCCAAGCCATTGCTTATTTTGTAGATAAAGGCCTACAGTCTTTATACTCAGGTAATATAGACGATTCTAAAGTTCTGTTGTTTTGTACTGATGCTGCCTCATATATGGTTGCTGCAGCTCCACTTCTTAAAACATTTTATCCTAACCTCACGCATGTAACCTGTCTAGCACATGGCCTTCACAGGGTTTCTGAAACAATCCGGAATGAATTTCCTCTTGTCAATTCGTTTATTTCTAACACAAAATAATGTTTTTGTAAAGCCCCATCCAGGATTTCAATATTCAGAGAGAACTTTCCAGATATCCCACTCCCACCTCAGCCGGTTGTTACACGATGGGGAACCTGGATTCAGTCAGTGGTGTATTATTCTAAGTATTTTAAAGAAGTGGTCACAGTTATTGATAAATTACCTTAAACTGATAGTGCAGTGTGTGTGAAAGCAGTGAAAGATTGTCTGAATCACTCACGAGTGAAAAACGATATTGCCTACATAACATCAAACTTTTCTTTCATACCTGCAAGCATTGAACAATTAGAACGTGAAAAACAATCTCTTTGTAGCCAAATAGCAATAGTAAAGGAAGCTCAAGTGAACATATATTCTGCATTGGGCGAAACTGGGAAAAAAGTTAAAAATAAGTGGGACAACGTATTAAATAAGAATGTAGGATTTTCATTGTTGGAAAAAGTATCAAGAGTGATATCGGGGGAAAGTGTAAATGTTCCAGTAAGTATTGATGTTTCTATTGTACCTAATTTAAAATTTGCGCCTCTCATATCAGTTTCGGTTGAAAGAAGTTTTTCTGCTTTCAAAATGATTCTCAGTGACAAAAGGCAAAGGTTAACTGTGGAGAATTTAGAAAAAATTCTGGTGGTGTACTGTGCAGATAATTATAATAAAGTCTGAGCACGGAACTGAATTTCAATAACTTAAAATGAGTAATCTTGATATCAATAATCATTATTTCGTTAGTTTCAATATATTAAATTTGTGCAGCTCTGTTTATAAATATTATATATTATTCTTTTTTAATGTTTAAACATACTTTTTTGTGCGTATTTTAGTGTATAACTAAAAATTTCAGTGAAAGAAATAAGTATGATACCTTGATGTGCCTAAAATGCCTATTTTCATTAAAATAGAGCCTAATTTTACAAATTTTGAGCTTATTTTAGGCGCCTAAAACTGCAATTTTTAGTGCCTAAAAATCCGATGTCTAGTTATTACCATAATTCAATGGAAATATATTATAGCAAGTAATATAAAGTTTACACACTGAAACTAAATGATATGTCAATCTTTATTAAACTATGGTTGCATGTAATAACAAATAAGAAACATGTTAAAGGAATTGTCATTGCACCAAATGAGTGGTCTCTGGATCAAAATGGTCGCATTTTAATTATTTAAATACAATTTAAATCAAGTAACATATTAAACTATTTATCCTTCTATCAAACACGAATGTTCCCTGGATCAGGCGTCCTATTTTAATTATGTAATTACTTTATATTTATTTCTAACAGGTGCAGCGGAGCACACGGGTACGGCTAGTAGAAGAATAAATGTGTTTTTTCTTCCTACTGGAAATTTTCATATTTTGCACATAGGAGTTATTGCAAGAACAACGACGATATACTTTGGTGAAATAAAATCAATCTAAAGTATAAAATGCGTGAATGATGTACAAGAGGTACATGATTTACTTTGCAAGTGTTAGTAGTCAATAAACAAATATTGCATTGTGGTATGATATAATTAAGATACTTTTACATGGAAGCAAAATCTGCGCAAACTCAATCAGCGAATGTATGTGGAAAAAACTATACAGATTCTTCAGCGTAATAACGATTGTGCGCAGACTTGATTATTACATCCATTATGTTTTAACAACATTTACTTACTTAGTATTCAATCCACGTACACGCTGCTCTGCCGATGCAAATATTTGAAGTATATCGATAAAACAGACATCTCTCCCACATGTTTGAGCGACTGCATGCAAAATTTATCCGTTTCCAAGTAATTCTATGTATATATATAACAAGGGATTTCTGGATCCGCGGCGGGATTTATTTTATGTGCAATTTTTCTCATTTTATCGACCTGCTCCAACACACACACACGTGGAATTCGCGCCCAAAGCTCAACACGATGCCGAATTTACTGAGAAAATTCAGGTACGTGTACAAGGCGGCGCACAGTGGTCCAGAAATAAGAAATCAACTTCTTAATAATCGAAGTTTAAGTAATATATTGACTTTTTTTATTATCCAATTTAATAAACCCTATTTGACCCTGAGGTATATTAGGGTTATAGTTGGCATCAAAATACATATTTTATAACCAATAAAAATAGTAATGTTATCATATAAAATCGTGGTCACAGTTGCAATTCACATGAATTATGTATAAGAATGCACCTTAATGAAAGAATGGAGATGTTTGAGGAATAGTCAATGCAAAAGATATACAAGAATGTCTAACAGTTTCAGAGTAAATACACTATCTAAAAAGATAATCAGTAGTAGATTAATATAGCAAAGTTTGACTTTCAGTTACAAATTAATACTTAATTCATGAAGAGTGGAACAGTTAAGAATAATAAAGGGATATTACAAGCAATGATTTACGGTTACAAGTTACATACGTGATTCAGGAACAAATACAATAATTAAAATAATAAGACAAGTAGTGACTTACAAGTAAAGGCTGGTGCACAATAAACCGGGAACGAGAATCAGAATGAAAACGAGAAGCAGAGGACGTGAATATGAAAATTTTTGATTCATAATAAACCGAGAACGTAGACAACTATGCATATCGATAAGCATGTCAGTAACGATATGTAAAGTCGATATTACGCATTCTGATGTTATTTGTGTATAATTGACCAATGGCGTTCTCTCATGAGTACAAGGCAGCCAACATAAACACAGGTTAACCAGCTTCGAAATTTCAACTGAAACATTTCATTAGATACGGTACTATAAATATGCTCATGCATCTTTATTATCACAACCTATTTTAAGTCTACCATAACGTAAAATAATTAGAGAAAAAACATTTGTAATAGAACAAAAATGAACACAACAGTACTTATTGAACTGAAGCATGAATATGTAGTGTGTAATACAACGAATAGAGTAATAAAATATGATTCGCTTACGATCGGTGTTCAAAGATGCAGCTATTGAAAGCCACGTATTCTCCTTCATTTTCTCATCTTTATACGAGGCGCGCCGCTTTCGTAAACGTGAGGATTTTCCTCAACACTCAATATTAGAATCTCATCAAATAAAAGTTGCTCCATGATGCACAGTACAGAACAAAATAATGAATAGGTTATGTCACGGTCTTCTTGCTACAAAATATACGACGACAAAATAGGTTTTAGATGGCAATAGAATGAATCTAGTGGGCTGTGATCGGAAACGTGAACGCCAAAGTCGAAACTTGGCCAACTCTCCGTTCCCGATCCCGGGCTCCGGCAAGCTTTTCGTTAATTGTGAATGCTCACATTTAAATGTACACATTTTAACAATTTTACCGTTTTCGTTTTCGTTCCGATTCTAGTTTCCGGTTTATTGTGAACCAGCCTTAACGAATAGCGAAATTATTGAATTCTTGAATATATTGACTTAAAGGGGAAGAATGTAGGTATCGGTAGGTCCCTATCTCCGCCATGTTAAATTGGTGCAATGTAGGTACCTTTTTCTCTGAATGTATTTAAGGTAGAATCATGCAATTTTGCACACTAGTAGACAAGAATGTTTTTAATCATCTTTGGATTTTTCAGATTATTTTAGAAATATTGAGATTGTTTATATATAGAATGTTTTATTTTCGCTCCCAGAGTTAAGGCCATAAGGCCTTCTCTTCCACTCAACCAGTCTTAATCAATACAACAGTTACATTCCTATTTGAATTATGAATATTTACAATACATTTAAAAGATTCTTCAGCAATATTCTTCAGTTAACGACCAGTGTACCAAACATACTTACATTCTCCCGTTAAACAATAACTAGTGATTGTGCATCCGTGTGTAAAACATCTGGGTGTGTTATGTTATTTATTAGAGATGGGGCAAAACATGAGGTTCAGAAGTTACAGTTGCCGTCCGCTCTTCACTTGATTGTTGTTCGCGATGTCAGTGGCTGTTTTAAATTATTACTGACAACTGAACCTTCTCTTATGGAGATCATAGATCAAGGTATGTACTTTCATTTTATACACAAAAAATTCCAGCAATACGTTAGTATTAATTTAATTTACATTTTTACTGAGCAGTTTGTAACCATTAAAATGTTTTATTCGTGCAATATTTAACGGACTGTACATTACAAATAAACCTGAGTTAACTTTTAATTTTTTTACCCACACATTAATCAGATATTGAACATTATGCAGCGTGAAATTTAGTTGTTACCGCCTGCAATCTTAGACGTTATATTATTTTTAGTTGGCGCTGTAGAATTTCGACGGCGGGCGCTTTTCGAAGTCTGGATGAAGTAGCCTAATTTTTCCAAGAAAAATTCAGCAGTTCTTGAACATATAACGAACAAGTTAAATATGAAATATATTTGTGAATCTACACTCAATGAACTTAAAAAAAAGCATTAAAACATTTTATTACCAACTAGGAAAAAAGTAGCAAATTAGTCATCGTATAGAAGCAAAATTCCTATTAAAACATTCAAAATGGTATTCAGGCAAACTAATTTTTCCCAATAGCGTCATTGGAATAGTGAAAACTCTTAGAGGACTAAGACTTCCTAGAGAGAGTTTGGAAGGTCTACCCAGAATAAATTTTAAAGAAGCAAGCCATAAGACTAAGAAAAACGGGTTAAAAGTCTTATGAAGCACTTCGCTTGAAGAATTGACGTTTCCTTCAGAATTTGGTGTACGATCCCAGGGTCGGAGAGATGCTGCAGAAATAGTGAACCAAATATCAAATTTTTCCCAGAAGAGGGCTAAAAGGCTAAAAAAAAAGCATTTGTTTCCTCGGGCAGAACCTCCATTCTTCCTAAGAAACTTACAGGCGAGCAAGGGATGGGTTTGTACATTGATGCCAAACTCACGAAATTACACTATTCGCTTATACAGTAAACAGGTCAAAGCTCAGAATGCAGACATACCCCCATATAATATTACAGTTGATGCTAACAAGGATAGTTATCCCGAAGAGTACTTATTATTATAAGAGAAATGCCAGTCAGGGTAAATCTACAGGCTCCATTAGATATCATACGATGATAAGAATGGCTCATCAGCAAATGGAAATATGTTACGTAGGAGAGAAATGATTAATTTCGTCTAAATCAGGCCTGCAGAATCCGTAAGTAGGGGGAATATGACGTCAGCTTCACTCCACTTCTATTGGGAATGATCGACTTCTGCTTAGAATTGTTACATTCTTTGCGTGTGGAAGATCCAGAATGCTATGACCACACTGGTAGAAAAGGTGGGTGGGATAGAAGGGGTACGAAGGCAGTCACTCTGAGGAGCTACAGTTCTGCAGGTCTCGTCTAAATGTACCCCCTAGAAAGGGATAGTTCCTCTTACACAATCATAATCAGATTGTGTATACAAAAAATATATGCTATCTGTAACTGCTGTGTACAGTTTCATGGAACTGTGTTATACATAGGAGAGAGATTGTCAATTCTGTCTAAATGTACTCTCTATAAAGGAATAGTTTCTCGTATATATAATGAAATTATAATTAGGTTTTTTTCTACTGTCATTATCATGAACGTAGCAGCCACTGTCGTTATCACGAACATAGTTACCACTATCGTTATCGTGAACATAGCCACTACTGTCATCATGAACATAGCCACTACTATCGTTATCATGAACATAGCCAATACTGTCGTGATGTATTGATGATAGTGAATGGTGAAACCGACAGATTGTATTTTCAGCAAGGTACAGATAGTCGAAAGTAGACCTCAGAGTAGCCTATGTAGTCTACACGTAGAAAGCCAGACAAGGTCCCTAACTCATGGCATTAAACGATTACGTGGCAGACGGACGAGGGTTGGTGGAAGGAGAGGGGGAAGAAGCGACTGTTGGCCCTGATCCCGCCACTCTCTGACCTCTCCGTGAGTCAGACATCAATATCCGGCACATAGCCCACTCTGGCACTCAGGCCTCACACAGTGAAAACAAGCGCAAGTTGAACATAAACCAAATTTTATGTTGGTTTTGTAAACAAGAGTATTATAAGCGGATTCGTCCATCAAATTGTGCAGTGTGGAAATCTGGTCCAGGCTTGCCGCTTCTATAATCCTATTTCAACCAGCTTTATGCATTGGACATGATGGCAGCTCTTTTTTACGATATTCTGTGGAAAGTTTTTATTTTATGATCTATAGAATTTACTAGGATTTTAGACGGAGAAGATGTTTGAAGCAATTGGTCTGTTCCGGGTTTTACTACCTAGTTCCACAGTCAGGCTTTGGAAGGCAGAGCAAGTGTGCATTCACGTCACTTCCTACACTCTCATTTTCAGCTGTTGAAGCAGCTTCGCTCCTATCAAAGTGTAGTCGAAGTGTTGCGTTGAACTTTAAGGTTTTGAGTACAAGTACCCTACAGCTTTCCAGCTTAAGAAAAGCTGCAGTTTTTGAGCAGAATAGTATTATACCGGGTGTTTCAAAAAATGAATATCGGGGTTTTAAGGCTTTGTAGTATTTATCACATTTAGCGTACAATTATAAATAATACACCAAATGAAAGAGCAACTCAAACAGTTTTGCTACAAGTGCTCAATGTGAGTACCATTCGTCACACGGAACACATCGAGTCGATAAGTGAGTTCTTCCCAAACCTTGATCAGTGTGTCTGGAGTAATTGTTGCAACAACTGCTTCAATCCTCTGTCTTAAGTCTGGTAGGTCAGCTGGTAGCGGAGGTACATACACACGATCCTTTATGAATCTTCAAAGGTAAAAAATTGCATGGCGTAAGGTCTGGTGAACGTGGAGGCCATGCGACACAAGCTCTGCCATTCGGCCCCTTTCGGCCAATCCGGCACAGCGTCGTTTAACCAGTCCCGTACTTCCCTATGCCAGTGAGGCTGCGCGCCATCTTGCTCCCAAATAAAGATTTCTTGGAATACGTGTGAAAGACTCTCGTTCAGCACGTTCTTCAATCACTCTTGGTCGTCCCGCACTCTTACCGTTGCACAGGCTGATACTTGTCAACGTTATATCAAGTGTATTTTCTACAGATAGAAAATAAAATGTCTTTAAAATAGAGCAATTTTTCTTTAATAAAGAAAATGATGTCCTAAAATTTTTCTTTAGCAGATAGTTGTTTCTAAGCCAAAGGAGTGGCTTTCAACCACCCAAATGCTGAGGACTAGCTTACCGTGATGATAAGCATGAGTTCAAACGAACGAAAGACACTGCGTTAACTCACTCCAACTCTGAGACGTACTCAATTTTAGAGGTGCACGAAGCGCACTGTTAGTATAACGGCATATATTTCTCAGACCTAATAATAATTATTAAAATAATTATGGGGTACCCATGTTTTGAACCGGGTAACTCTAGCTCTGCATTCTAATACACTATTTTTCCAAGTTCTTTTACCTAAATTTCAGTACTTAGATTTAGATGTTACAATTTCACATTATAACCTATTCCTGCACGATCTTTCCCTAAATGCCAGTTAGGTTTAGATGTTGCAGTTTTCACAGTATATCCTATTCTTATGGGCCCTTTTCCTAAAGCAAATACTTAGATTTAGATGTTACAAATTTCACATTATAACCTATTCTTTTGTGATCTTTCCCTAAATGGCATTACTTAGATCAGGCCTGCAGAACTGTAGCTCTTGAGAGCGACTGCTTTCCTCCCCTCTTTTACCCCACCCACCTTTTATACCTGTGCGGTCACGGCGTTCTAGTTACGCTCGGCTGCATCAATATTCATTCTCGGGGCGGAAGTCGATCATCCCCAATAGAAGTGGAATGAGGCTGACGTCATAGTTCCCCTACTTCACGAGTTCTGCAGGAGGCCTGACTTACATATATAGGCTATGTTGCAATTTTCACATTATAACGTACTTTTTGTTATCTTTCTTTGAATGTCAATACTTAGATTTAGATCTTGAAATATTAATATTATATCACTTCAGGTTATTTCCTTAAATGCTGTAGAGATTCAGATGTAGAAATTTTCATGTTCTATTTTTCGAACAACCTATAATTAATGAGAATTTTAGACGAACATTAACACTGAAATGATAGTGTTTATAGTTCCGTTAAGGAATAAAGGTCCAGAAAATGCGTCTCGCAAGCTAGCGACCTAGTAGACTGAATGACACAATATGTAATATACATACAACATCAACACGTTTTAATCGGGTGTCTCTTAATGGAAAAAGATTATCAGAACAAAAGTAACTCCCTACGATAGCTTTGTTGTCAGACCTTTTAGACTTTTTGTGGCAACGTTGCAAGAAAACAGAAAACATATATATTTGGAACCGAAAAAGAAGAATGGGAATCTTTAAAAGAAAGAAATAGAACCAGAGAGGAAGGGTTAAAAAGAAATAATAGAGATGGGAAAACAAAAGGGCATAGGAGGAGAGAGAGGCAGACATTTGGCAGCGGCGTGGGATCTATAAGTGGGTGTCGTCGGGGGACGCGCTAGTCTGCACAGCAGACGTTTTAACCGTGAAAATCACTTCTAACCTCGTTTCTGAAACAAGTGTTCCGCCACAGAATTTGCGTCTCCTGGACGATGACACTGTGCCGCAGGCTTCTTGTATTTATTTTACTGTTGTTTCCACGAAAATTGATTCACTTGACGACAATGCTGGCAGCGGCGGGAACACACTCATGCAATTACACTATTAGAGTCCGTGCTCACGTCTGCAGCTGTTCTACCTTGATACTGAAACAAAACGAGCCTGGCCAGGAGTGGAGTGTGGTTGATATTATCTTACTCAGTCCACAAGTATGTACTACAGTAGTTGGCGTTCTCCTCTGGCCTGGTTGTTTATACATTTTATTCATCACTAGCCGTACCCGTGCGCTCCGCTGCACCAGTTAGAAATAAATATAAAGTAATTACATAATTAAAATAGGACATTTGATCCAGGGAACATTTGTGTTCGATAGAAGGATAAATCGTTTATTATGTTACTTAATTTAAATTGTATTAAAAAATTTGATCCAGAGACCACTCATTTGGTCATAAAAATTATTTTAGGAAATACAGGAAACGAATGCCTATCAAGTTTTCTGTGCATAAGAAGCTATTTTAATCTTACCTCTCCTCGATTCACTCAGAAGTTACTGTAATAACATTATAGGCCTAGCATTATGTCCATCTAGAGAAACTACGCTTTCCAATGGTGAATGAATAATTAATTATACAAATCAGTTAATTTAGCTTTCGATATTACTTCATACAAAGACAGAAACATTATCTGTAGGCTATGTTTCATAGCTTTCGATTGTTGTTGTCCAAGGCCCCTTATAGACGAAGTCATTTGTTTTTTATTTCATTACACCGCCTTAGATGGCGTTGTTATTGTAATTTTGAAACTCATTTATCTCATTAAATATCAGTCCTGTCAAAATTTTGCATTTAATAAAACTTATCGGAAATTATTTTTAAAGAAACTTTTGTTATGTAATATTTTCATGAAAATTAATAATAAGGGAGATATTTTGATTTATTTAATTCAAGCCCCCTTATAACCCCTCTTTTAAATAAAATATTTTGACTGCCATATAGCCTAAATTCTAAGTTACAACGAACTTAATTTAAATTCCAATTTTCATATAAATCTCTTCAGCCATTATCACGTGAAAAGGTAACAAACATCCAGACAGACAGACAGACAAACAAAAATTTCAAAAAAGCGATTTTCGGTTTCAGGGTGGTTAATTATATATGTTAGGACCAATTATTTTTGGAAAATCGAAAATTACCAGAAAAATTTCGGCTACAGATTTATTATTAGTATAGATTATTTCAACTAGGGGAGACTTGAGATATTTGAAACGCAGGGATATAATAATAATAATAATAATAATAATGATTTATTTTAGCTGGCATAGTTAAGGCCGTAAGGCCTTCTCTTCCACTCAAGCAGCAAAAAGTGTATATATATATATATATATATATATATATATATATATATATATATATATATGCATGAACTTACAAAGAATTCAACAATTTGATTTAGATGAGAGTTACGTGTATACAAGAGTTATTTACGAATTAAACAACAAAATACTATGAAGTATTAATTAAACACTGAAATAGACTGTGTAGCAGAATTAAGCTAAAATACAAAGAATGTTAATATATTTCAAATAATATTAGATAATAGAAAGAGATTATTATGAGACAATTTTGAAAATACAGCACTATCAGGATGATGTGTAAAGAAAGAAGTAGCAATGTAGTCAGTGATAGTTTAAATCAGTATGATTGGAGTGAAATGCTAATAAGGTTATCTTTTAAGCTGTTTTTAAAGGTGTTTATTGTCTTGCAGCCCCTAATACTTTTTGACAAAGAATTCCATTGACGCGAGGTGGATACTGTAAAAGATGATGAATAACAAGATGGTCTATGAAGAGTATACTTAGCATGCCAAAGATAAGTGATCTGGTATTTACGTCGTGGTTTAGAGTATAGATAAGAGAAACGAGACGAAAAGTAATTTGGTGTTGAGGTGTGCAGAATTCGAAAGAGTAAAGACAAAGAGTGTAAAGTTCTGCGTTCTTTAAGTCGGAGCCACGGAAGACTTGAGAAGGACGGTGATATGTGGTCATATCGTCGGATGTTGCACACGTATCTGACGCATATATTCTGAGCTCGCTGTAACTTGAGTGACAGTTCAGAGCTTAGGTCACTTAACAAAACGTCACAATAATCGAAGTGCGGCATTACTAGTGTTGCGGCATTACTAGGATATATGATACAAGATAAATTTTAGCCCGATCATTGACATTACTGTTCTGTGATTCATATGTTGTATGTGTATGTATGTATTTATTAACACTACAATTGGGTATACACCCGGTGGCAGTGATATATAACATGCAATAATGCCATCACAATAATACAATAATTACAACAATAAAAAAACAATAAAATAAACGTAAATTTATTTCTAACTATGAATAAATAGATGCAATAAACATAGGACAATAAATAACCTAATTTATAAGTACTTCTATTTCACCCAACTATTACCAATTTAAGTAATTACATATCAGCTTAAGTACATATCGTCTTAATTAATTACATATCACCTTAATTTATTTTTCATATCAACTTAATTACATATCATCGTAATTAATTATATATCACCTTAATTTTTTACATATCAACTTAATTACATATCATCTTAATTAATTAGATATCCACTTAATTAATTACATGACACAGCTTAGATAATTACACTGCACCTACAATTACATTTTCAGTCTAATCTTCTCAACCTTTCCTTAAAAGTATTGATTTTGAGAGGACCACCCTGAAAGATTGCCGCAGGTAAGGTGTTGCAGTCTACTATTGTGCGGTTAACAAAGGAAAATTTTGCCACGTCCGTTCTTCGTTTTCTACATTTAAACTTCCTAATATGATCAGACCTGCCTAAGTATGATGGTGTTGCTAATCTAACATTGATGTTGGTCCATGCTTTGTGTCCCATTTGTGCCGTAAACAATGCGGTGAGTCCGTTCTAGTAATCACTTCCTACTGATGGTTTATTGTCATTTGTAGCAAGTGTGGAGTTGAAGAAGTTGATCTAGAGCTAGAACTGCAATCCTTACCGATCAAAGTAAATATTACATAAAATATTCCTCATCATTTTTCAATAATATGAATAAGATTGATCGACAATTATTTTGTGGGATTGCAATCTACATACGTTTAAATAATTATGTCTGGTAGCCACGACACCTTGATTGTCCTAATCCCATTTCGATTGAGAGTATAATGTTACTGTGTTGCATGGGGATGCATGATACAAGTGAACAGGGGATATGTGATACGTATATCAGTCATCCCTGTGTGGAAACTGCATTTGCATTCATTACTACTTCTACAAACAGACGAAGACCATGGTTGTCGGCAGAAAAATAAAGGAATTAAACGTGCTAATACTAACTGAGGCAATAGAGCAAGTGGACAGCTTCAAATAGTATAAACAGTAACACGAGCTGCTGGCAGGAAGTCAAAAGGAAGAAAGCAATGGCAAAGAAAGCTTTTAATAGAAAAAGGAGCTTCGTTTGCGTACCTCTGGAAAAAGAAATAAGAGACTAGTGAAGTGCTTTATGTGGAGTAGGTATTGTATGGGGAGAGACATGCACATTGAGTGAAGAAAAGTGGCTAGAAGCATTTGAAATAAAGATCTGGAGAAGAATGGGAACGTGTGAAATCGACAAAGTAAGAAATGAAGCTATGTTGGAAAGAGTGAGTGAAGAAAGAATGATACTGAAACTGATCAGGAAGGGAAAAAGGAATTGGTTGATCACTGGCTGAAATTTCTTAAAACATATGACACAAGTTCAAATGTGTTCAATGAAGTCGATACGAGTGATGATGACTTTGTGGAAGAAACTGAAGAACCATTTAAAGAGGAGGTGGAAGTAGGTGATTGGGTCGTAGTTTCATGCAAAGGTAAAATATAGATTGGTAGATTTGTTGGATGCATTTTAGAGTGAGGACCTGTAGAAGAATGGACTGTCAAATTCTCACGGCATATAAGTGGCAGAAAATTTAAATGAGCCCAAAAGATGATATTTCTGCGATTGACAGTTCCCAAATTATACTATACTTTCTAAAACCTATATTTTTATAGGTAAAAATGAACGTTTAATTTGTTTTTATTTTAATGAAAGTTTTGAAGAACTGTATATGGAATAGATGTAAGATGTTAAAATGTATTGTGATTAGTTTTAGCAAAAATGTTATTGATAATCGATTGCACAACTTGAAATGCCTTTTCAAAATGGACCATTAGCATTGTAAGCTAAAATCTCACTTGAATTTTGAATGTAAAATAACAGTATGATATATCCCCAAGGAGTCTTATCAGGTATCCCCATGATAGGGAGGACTGATACATTTTACATATAAATAAAAATGGATTGTTTTTTTATGTTCAGAAAAGTTTTTAAATTGTGTATTTTGTTAATGTTATCAATAAGCTCTGTTTAACCAAGTAGTTGGATAAAGAAAGCTACAGGAAGCATTTTTATCCATGTGTATCAAGCATCGCCAGTCTCCCCGACTGAAGCTACTCGGCGTGGGACAGACGTTACCGATGAATGAGGCTCGCATGTTTTTTTTTTTTTAAGTTGGTTATTAACGACTCTGTATCAACTACAGGGCTCGCATGTTGATCTCTTTCTTCTTCATAACAATTTTTGTTCTTAATGTTTTTATACCTTCACCGTGAAAGGTTTATGCTCGAGTGTTAAAAACACAATTTTAAGAAAATGTCAACCTTTAACGTCAGTAGTTCAGCAACGATAAATGAGTTACGTCACGCTATTTTGATATGACTTGCTTAGCAACGCATCAGCACGTCGAGTGTCAAATGAATAAGATGCTACGAAAATCTAAACACTTGACTCCAGTTGCTTAGCAACGACACACTATATTCACGCAACTTGCTTAGGAACGGATGAGACTTACATTTATATGGTGTTTGCTAAAAGGATAGAGGATAGAATTACTGGTACTTTCTTGCGTGAAATATATTTCTTATATCTGTTATTATAGACCCATGCTAACAACTATGGATCAGACTCTTACGTTTTTATGATGTTTGATAAAGGAAAAGGCTTAATTTTTTGCTTGAATTATATAGTATCATTAGGCACAAATTAACAGATCTCCAACAAACCCATTTAGTTAAAACAGTAATGTAATATAAAAAGTGTAATAACGCATTTACAGAAAATAAAAATAAAAATATGCCTTAATAAACCTCTTGATTATCCGTCAGAGCTGCTATATTCAGAATTTAAAGTATGTGACGTCCATCAAATTTATAACAATGTATTAATGAATTTCGTACATAAAAACCGAAATATATTTAATTTATATACACATGAATATAAAACCCAAAGATCAGACAACATATGCTTGACAGTTCCTAAATGTACTACAACTGTAGCATACAATCACAGTAGCAACTTCGGTCGAAGGCTTTATAACATGATAATAGATAAATTCGCAAACATACAATTTGCTAATGCTGCCTATGTCAGAAAATCTATTAAAAATTGCTGTTAACAGAGAAAATCTAAAGTTCAATTATTGTGATATGTGTTTTTTCTTCTTTTTTTTTCTTCTATTACGTTTTACTCCGTTATTCAATAAAATGTCTTAACATTAACATATGTGGAAGCCCCCCCTGAGCACGAGTATGTAACTTACCCCTTCTGGGGTTCTAGAGAGTTCTTATATTTAAAAAAAATCAATATGTGTCTTTGTTCTGGCAATAAAGTATTAGTGTTGGCAAACTCATTTTAAATATTTGTACATGTATACGGTATTATTGTCAATAAAATATAAATAAAGGAAATAATTAATAATTTAATAATATAAGATATTGAGGTTCTGGCTGATATGTGCATCTATTATCAGTCAGTACATCTCACTTGACTATATGTGTCAGAGGAAGAACAATTGTTTTTATGCATCTGAAGTCTGACTAGTATAACATGTAGCTAATCGGCTATGTATGCAATGGAGGAGGGAAGGAACTGGCCAGCCTACCCCATTATCTCCTGACCTAGTATTGTCTCATAAGTGGTGTCTTATTGGTATCACTTCTTAGGTTCAGATCTGTCTTCGGACTGTTGACTAAACAACAAGACAGAAATAAAATTGCATTACATTTGTATCAATATCAATAATATTCACAATCCTTACAGATAAGAGTCCACATCTGTGGGGTAACGGTTAGCGCGTCTAGCAAAAAAAGAAAAGCGCGATTTAAAAACAAAATAAAGAAAGAAAGAAAGATAGAAACATAAAATATAAAGTAAAAGTGGGAAAATGAAAAGGGAAGTGAGAATGAAAACTGAAGGAAACAAACAGAGAGAGAGGTATAACCAAAGGATGAGAGCAAAAAGAGAAGAGAGAAGACTAATACGGGAAACAAGAAGAGAGTGGGGCGAGGTGAGAGAAAAAATCAAGAATATTGGGAAGAGAAAAAAATGAGAGAGAGAGAGGAATAATGAGAGTAAAGAACACGAAATGAGGGAAATAAGAAGAGAGAGCGGAACAAGGTGGGAGGAAAACAAGGAGAGAGATGCGAACGAGAAATAAGGAAAGAGATAGAAATGGAAAAAATGGAGAGAGAGGGGGGTGGGGGAGGGAAACAAGCATAGAGAAGCGAACAAGCAGGAGAGTGAAAAGTAATGAGTCAGGGAGCGAAACGAAAGAGGGAAACTAGGATTGAGGGGAACGAGAAGAGAAAAGAGAGAGGAAAACAATGAGACTGGAGAGAAAGGAGTTCGATTCCCGGTCGGGACAAGTTACCTGGTTGAGGTTTTTTCCGGGGTTTTCACTCAACTCAATATGAGCAAATGCTGGGTTACTTTCGGTGTTGGACCCCGGACTCATTTCACCGGCATTATCACCTTCATCTCATTCAGACGCTAAATAACCTCAGATGTTGATAAAGCGTCGTAAAAATAACCTACTAAAAATTACAAATAAGAAACACTTCTTCAAATAGGCCTGCGTAAATATCACAATAACATCTGTCTAACCGAGAACATAAATGTTATAAAAACATTTCAGAAAAGCGGAAGTATCAGAATGGGAAATGCGTGGAAGTGGACAGTCCAGTGGGATCTGTATTGGACGAAGGCTATGTTTGAGACAGTTTCTTGCGAGATATTCCCGTTTTCTGTGCAGTCAATCTACCATTTCGTAATACCATCCGCTAGTGCACTGTTCAGGACAACAAATGAACTGCAACTTCGGATCGTTACTCCAAGAGGGGGAAAGTTGGATTAGAATAGCTATCCATGCACCTTCAATAGGGAGGGAGACTTGAAGCGAAGAAGAAGAGTACTTCTGAAGTAATAAATTAAATTGAAAGGGAAGACTCAAATGGATGCTTCTGGAGCAATAAATGAAATTATACTATAGTACGCTATTTGTTTATAGAGTAATGTCACAAAATGGAATGAAGAATAGAAAGAATATTTCAGACTTGTGAGAAAAGGAGTCAGCTAAAGTAATTCAATACTATGGAAATAATATTTTAATATTTTATGTGAAGAGAAGTATCAAGCCGAAACGGACAGTGAAATGTCAAAAGAGATCAAATTTGAGAAATATAGGTCTCACAGAACATTTCAAAAGATTTCGAAGTATCAGTGAACGTGAAAAAAAATTAAACGTTCTTCTTATAAAGAAACAAACATTCATCTGTATTAATAATAATTATTTATTTATTTATTTTATTTACTAACACGTTGGGAGGAAACATAGTCACTAAAACAGAAATACAGAGATAATGGATTATGTAAAGATGGGGTTTACTTAAAGGCGGGTGTATACTTAGCTAACGAATAACGAACGAATGACGAATGTGAACATTCGCTATTCGCTTTTTGTTCAGTTAAAGCAGTAGTGTCAGAGTTGTAAGCTCCGAAACCGGTTGTGGTGCTAGAGACGTCCAATCGGAGCGTGAACTTGCTTATCAGCGTATTCCGAATCTCACCGGTCCGGTGGCATCAATGACGTCACGTTGCAGCGAAATAAGGAACAAAACTGCTGGAAGGATCGATGCTGTCATGGAGACTGTACAAGTTGTTTTCTGTGCTACGCTAGCAAAATTTTGCGAAATTTTCGTACTCCCATCTCGTTCAAAGAAAAGATAGCATAAACAATTTATTTCTTGAACCAGTGGTAATAACTGGTCCGTTGACATGTTCGCTCATAAGCCATTAACATATTATTTTTACGTTGTGCTCATTACAAACAATACAGCAGAACTAAAGCAGAGCACACCGCCATGACACAACAGTGCACGATGTTATTCGTCTGCTAATTCCCGCCCTATACAAGAACCAATCAGATTCACTGATCGCGGCTGATGGAGACTGCCACCACCTCTGCAAGTTGATGGCACCGGTGCGACACCGGTGGAGCATCAATGACGTCATCGGTGGAATTCGGAACACCGTGATGCCATCGGATTGCTCACCGGTGAGATTCGGAATACGCTCTATGTCTGTGGAAGCACCGGAGCTCGCAACGAGTTATAGTGGAGCGCTCCGCTCCGTTTAGGCTGTGTCTGATAACGTTGAGTTAAAGTAAGAATCAACAGCGAATGAACAGAGAACATTCGAGTTCGCTGATTATCTACAGTAATGTCGGACGATGATATAATTGTTGCAAGCTCTGCGGTTCCTATTTTAGACAGTTAAAAAAAGGAATTTAAGAAATAAAAGGTTATGGTTGTAGAGGCATTATTCTAAAATCGCGGGTGGCATAGGGACAGTAACTTGTTTAATGATTTACGCCGAATTGAATCGGAGCAATTTCACAACTTTGTTAGATATGGACAACAGAATTCGAAATGTTATTGTGCAAAATACCCTAGAAACATTCAAGTACCTGTTATGAGAGACTGTAAGTGACGCCTCAGTTTTTGGCAACAGGGGATTTGTAAACAAGTTTGATGTACAAGTATTTATTCAGAGTGTCTAAACATCTGATTTTAAGAATTGTATCAATTTTTTTCTTGAAGTTTATTTATCCTCCAGAAATACTCTAACGTTTGTGCGCGAACTAGGCTGATTCGTGTAATTATAAAGTAGTCGCAGGTTCGATTCCCGCTCAAGGTTGTGAAATTTTTCTTTCATACCATGGCATGATTGTGACTATAATAGTATTTAAATTCATTATACAGTATTTCTTATTTTCGGAAGAGAATTTACCCAGACTAGCAGGGTTGAGCCAGGGGATAGGCATACTACTTCCAGAGATACAAGTTAATTTATTTTGAATCTTGTGTACACCACTTTTAACACTTGATTATAATTAATTGATGAACTAGTGGACTTACTCGTGTTAAATATGAAATATTTGTCCGGCTTACAGCTGTTTCAGTGCTTCACGCACCATCATCAGAGTCTACTAGATCGCGGCTATTCGACTCCACACTTCAACACCTTCCAACAATAAAACACACCCTCCTAACAGGCAGAGAAGTCCGAGATGACGTCGCGATCTAGTAGGCTCTGATGATGGTGCGTGAAGCACTGAAACAGCTGTAAGCCGGACAAATATTTCATATTTAACACGAGTAAGTCCACTAGTTCATCAATTAATTACAAGTTAATTACTAATTTAGCATCACTCACTCACAATTAGGGTGACCAGATTCACAAAGATAAAAAAGAGGACACGAAGCTTGAAAAAGGAGGACATTGCTCGAAAAAAGACAGAAAATATGTACTTAGATTTAGGCTGTGATCTATATTATACTTTAAATTACGTCAATATCTATTTTATTACAAAATATTTAAAGCTTATATCACACTTAAAAGTATGTTAATATCTATTTTACTACCAAGTAATTATAAAAAAAATTATAATAATGATTTTACAGTTACGTAGCTACTTATGAAAGTCAAGTCTGTAATCATTAACTTATATTACTGCAAATTGTATCAGCTTCTTTTGTTTCTAGCTAAGTGGAAGAGAAGGCCTGATGACCTTAACTTTGCCAGAATAAATAAATATTATATTGTATTATTATAAGGAAACTATAATTATTAAAGAAGACAGAAAATATATATTTAGATTTATATTCGCACCTCGATTTCTCGATTTACTAGCTACCTCTGAGCAATGACCATAACAAGGAGGAGAAAAGAGATTTATGATCGTTGGCAAAGAGTATATTCCATCGTTGTTGCAGCCAACTACAGGAAAATTACTTGAAAAAGGCGTCAAATCAGATAATTTCAAAATTTCAGGCATACAAGTTACGAAAGGAGGGCATTTCTTGATTTTTTTAAATCCGCCCAGACCCCGGACAAAGGCCTAAAAAGGAGGACATGTCCGGACAAAAGAGGACGTCTGGTCACCCTACTCACAATTAGACTGCAGTACTCCCCGTCTGTCCTCAACTGAAACCGTTTGCTAAGTAACCCCCACTCAAGGATGTGACAACGATCCGGCCCGGCTGATGCTACCAACATAATTGAAGTTGCGAACGTATACACTCCGCTGTCTCCAGTGCGGAGAGACTTCCTGGTGCGCTGTACAATCTTCATTGAACTCTGTGGACGATTATTAGTTAAGAAGACTTTGTTGATTCAGTTTCATTGTTATTAAAACAGTAGCAGTCCACTTCAATTACCAATATAGGCCTATATTAATCCATCTCTAATAAGTTACTATCCATAATATCGTACAGCAGTAGCTATAACATAACCTAAATAATATAAACAAGATAAAATGATGGAAAAGTTTTAATTAAGGATGATGAAATAAACATGAATCATTTTAAAAGGTACAAATATTGAAAGTACAATGTTGGCAAACAAAGAAACAAATGCTAGGGAGGTGATAAAAACAAATGCTAGGGAGATATTAAAGATTCTAGGATAAACAGCCATGTTTGGTTGAAACACATAGTTCCATACCGTTTGATTCGTCAAAAGTAATATGACGTAGTAAAAGTGTAATAGTCATGATAATAATAATAATAATTTTGTATCGACAAAAGCCGCCCTAAATAAGGGTTCATAGATCGGCCTACTAATCAGTTCACAATGAACACTGATTAAAAACGATTATGTGACAATTTGAAAGAAAAAAACATTAAGATAAATGATGAGAAAACATAGGAAATCATTTGCAATAAAAGTTTATTGTGTACCAATGATTACTAATTATAGATAAGGATGATTTTAACACATGAGATCCTGTGGCCTCAATCGTTGCATCAGAAATTTTAAACTGTTTAAGTTGATTTAAAGTTTCTCGTGGGATTGTGTCACGGACACCGAACATGAGCCCAAAAACTGTCCAATGTGTGATGCTGACAACAAGGCTCATATATGACTTGTTTTTCACGACATACCTCTTGTGGCTGTTGGTCATGCATCATATATCATTGCTTATATTATATTTATTGCCATCATCATGCTTTCAATATAAATGATTTGTTACCATATAACGGATTTTACAAGCGTTGTTCGGCAGATGCTTGTAATATTGCTACTACGAGTATGTCTTTGTTTAAAAGATTCAGATTCACTCAGGATAAGCGAAGGATCTTGTACGACCAATCCGGCGATATCCTCCTAAAGTCAGAGACCTCTGGCGATGCAAGACGCTCGAAACATAAGCCAGCAAAGCACTCTAGAAGAAGCAGCGACAGCAGGCTTTTGTTTCTGAAGGATTAGATATCAGAGCCGCCATGTTTTATGGGGAGGTAATGCCAAAGCCAAATCACACAGAGCGACGCACAAGACGCCTTCTATATCGCGTTCCCTCGTACGGCAAGATAAATGACCGCAATGATTACTCATCTCGGTCGAGATAGAGCCGTTGTCGTGGAAGCTGCGAATTCCTTTCTTGTAGAGAACAAATGCGAAGCGACGAACTCTCTTGGTCTTGATTATAAGCGTCTCTACAACTGAAAACTTAAAGATGGGAAGCTACGAAAATTCAAATAAATAGAGCCAAGCTGGTTCTTTCTAATTCGAAAGCAATTGTGCTTGGATTTCGGATAGGTTCTTTGAAATTTTTGTACAAGAAGTGACTTGTGTCAAATTTATCGTCTAAACTTCATATTTTCCTGCTATTTTCACTCCGCAATTGCTCCATATTGCCGCATTTTGTATTAGTCCCTTAAGTAATAGACTCCATAATCACAAATGATATTTCACATCAAACTTGTCTCAGGTTAATTAATATACGTATGTATTTATTCACACTGCAATGGGTATATACCCAGTGGCAGTGGTAACTAATTACACTCAATAATGACAATAATAAACACAATTAATGATAATAATACTAATAATTAATATTAACAATAATTTATAATAATAATAATAATAATAATAATAATAATAATAATAAATAACAGGGAACATCCTAAATTAAATGAAGCACGATCACTTAAATAGCATTTAAAGTAAATCTAATTTGTATCTTAAACCTAAGTTCGAACTAAAACCCACGAGTATGATATGTTCATATCTGCACAAGTACCTTCCAACACTACACTCATTTCGCTGTCAACTCACTCACTGCACTGGAACTACGACACATTTCACTGATTCTATCCTGATTTCACTAACACTTCAAAAACATTTCACTGTTCAAATATACTGTATATTCAAGAGAAAAGTATTGCTCTTCATTATGTTATTCCAACTATCGATTTCCAACATAGCTTATGCAATATTGATTTACATCGTACGCACAACAACCCGCAAGCCTTGAAAACAGCAATCCAAAATGGCAGGTGCGAATTTTGAAAGTGACATTGATCGAATCACTCAAACATTAACCCAACTTCTAATATTCCACTGGGAGCCATTCCCCAGATAAATTTCACAAACTGCACAATAAACAACTGCTGTTGCTCAGGAGTGCACTGTATCCTGGCCTTCAGGGTTCGAGTCTCGTCTGCAACATTCGTCTGGGGTGATGCTCATCTTCCGGAATATGTCCAATTCAACTTCGTTGCCACAATTGAAGTGGCAGATGACATCCAGACCCCAAGTTTCAGGGTTGTACGACCTACATACGTTTCTTTGGGGCAAAGACTCCAACTCAAACCATTGAAAGACTCGTTTTCATTCTGAGTCTTGCCATGCAAACACTTGGTCAGCATACCGTAAGCCTTTTGTAAATAGATTTAACCCAATTCTTGGCGCAAGCAGTTGTGCATGGAGTATGAAAAAAATTAATTCGTCCATCAATAATGGGAAAACCTAAACATGTTATATATGTTTTAAAAGTAGAAGAATCAGGCTATAATATGAGACAAACAAAATTTTTCATTTTTTTTTAAAGAAAAATTTATATTCTAAGGGCTCTACAGATTCCCCTACGGACCGCTCCGAACCCCCTCCAGCCTGCAGAATCCCTTTACCTTTCCACGTAGATATCACCGAGGTACCTCAACTCCGGTCCCACGAGGTGCCATGAGTCCAACAGAAATCCCACGGTACGTAGCACTACCATCAATTAGTAAAGACCACTTACCACGGGGTTAACGTTCAGTGGCGGCCCGCAGCCGACTCTGAGTCGGTTGTAACTCGTAAGGCCAAAATGGAGGAAAGAAATGGAGATAATAAGAAAAGAGGGTAAGTGTAGATGAAGTGTGTGTTGGTGAAATGATATAGGAAAACAGAAGTACCCGGAGAGTAAGTTATAGACGCAATAGCTCGGGCGATACTGAGTTTTCCTTCTGATTGGAAACTGCGTTGAACGCGTGAATTCGAATCTCGCCTGGACTGTTTACTTAGTTGCTGTTTTTTCCCAACAGCAAGGCAAATCCTCGGACCTTGTGCCAAATACATCAACGCTGCGCTATATACTTGATACAGTGTCGTTAATAACAGATTAAAAATACTGCATAATAACTAGGCAGCGCATTTTCATTCCCAAACGTAGAGCGGATCGAGTAGTTTCTTCTGGTAGCTACATCTGTTACGTCACGTGGATACGTAATCAAGGTCTAATTGCAAGCAGGTCAGCATGGGGTCATTAAATAATAATGATGTAACGTGTTATAAATATGCCCCTGTAACATCATAAGACGTAGAAACAACATTCTCTTAGTTTAAACAAATTTCATGTGATGTTCGTAAAGATGTGCATTTCATAACCTCAGAATATATGTTTTCGTTCACTGCAACCGGATAGGTTTTGATAAACGAATTATTTGTATATATTGTGTAAAATATAAATATTGATAACTTGTATATTGATTTTTGTTATTCTTATTTTATCCCTGTAATGTTATCTGACGTAGGAAGATCATTTTCTTAGCTTAAACAAATTTTAATGACAGTTACTGTATAGTAAAAGATATGAATTTCATAATCTCAGAATATATATGTTTTTATTCACCGTAACGGAGTTGAGATTTCGTTAAATGAATTAATTGAATATATTATATACAGAGTATTTACAGTTAGTGTGTATCATGTTTACTATTATGTTCTATGTATGCTAGTATACAATATATATTATTGAATATAATAGTTAAACATGATACACATTAACTATAAATACTATATATATATATATATATATATATATATATATATATATTCAATTAATTCATTTAACGAAATCAACTCCATCCACGTGACGTAACAAATGTAGTTACTAGAAGAAACTACCCTATCCGCTGTACATTTGGGAACGAAAATGTGCTGCCTAATAATAACGTAAGAACGTTAGTCCCTTTTAGCTTGCGATATATTTTCTCTTGCTGACCAATGGATGATGATTTCTGTTGGGCCTATATCTGCACAGCTCGGAGTCCATATTTCAAATAGATCCCGCATTCCTCCGCTAGCGCTGCGGGAGTATTCGCTTCTTGATTCTGATTGACGCGTACTGTTCCGTATCGGCGGGATTCCATTGCGACCGCAGGAAATTTGTTGTCTGGAGTTAATTTCATTTCTGTATAGCTTGGAGCCCCTATATCCACCCAGTATATTATTGTGCAGTGACGCAGCTCAAGAAACGATAGCTGAGGAATCTGTTGCATTTTATATTGCTTCTCAGCCCATATCACTTTGGCTGTAGTGTAATAAAGCCTCACAACAGAGCAGGAGGATGAAGGAGACTCTAAAAGCAATCGATAAATTGCGATAGATTTGGGAATAGTTTAGTTTGTTAATTTTTTTATGTAGGAGACTTCAGTGCTTTAACAACTTGACTAGAATTCACAGTAATACAATAAAGAAATAATTGTTCTGGACACCAAATTGCATGAAGAAATGAGTATCACTAAGTTGTTATAAAATTTCTTATTAAATGCTTAAAGGTGTTTCGCAAGAATTGAGTTATTTTATCATCTAGTGAATGATACTACTCAAAATACATGTAAAAAATTAAATTATTCTATGCACATAAATAACATAATGAACTTTTCTTTTATAGATCTCTCACGATGTATTTTTTATATAATTTCAACATTAAAACATTTGACTTCATTTACAGATTTTGCTGTTGACGTATACATAGGATTGCATATACAGTATTTTGTAAGAAGCAAAAATTTACATCAAATAGTTATACTTATATTATAATGATTTTACTAGGCCTAGTATTTTGCTATTTAAAACAAATTTGCATGTAAAAGTGATGTAAATGTCAAGTTTTTAGCGGTTTATTCAGGCATTAAAATGTGTTCAAAGCAACGACGTACCTTAGAATGGAATGCTCAGACTACCTGACCTGGACTTCTCAACGATAAGTAGAAATGAAACTGTATGTAATTGATCATTAGTTCCTTTTACGTTCTTGTAAATTTCTAGTATGAAAAGTAATAGTTTTTAGGATATCATTTGTTTTTATATTTACACATATTCTGAAAAATAAGAGCAGCGTAATTAGATAATATGCCGAAGAAAGGGATTAAATGTTAGGCCTATATTATATATAATGTTGTTTGGATTAAACATTTTGACGACAAGAAATAGTGATGAACACAGTATTGAAAGAAATGAAATGAAATCTAGTATAGGTTGGAGAGGATGCGTTGAAAGTAATACAAATATTATAAATAAATGAAAAATAGTTTAAATTACATGTCTAAAAACAATAAGTATAGACAAGGTCAGTTAAAATGGAACAATTACAAAGAGATTGTAGAATCAAAAAATTCGTCAACATTATAAAACAGATTTAAAATTAGCCAACTAGAGATGTAAAATTTGAGAGAAACTCTGCTTAAATTAAAAATACGTGATGAAAATTTATTTGCATCTTTCAATGGCATCTGATGATTTTTTGGGGGGGGGGCTAGTCTACAAATTATGATATTAAAATCTTTTCCTTGTCTTGTGTCATAGGAATAAATATCATTTCTTAATGTTAAAGTTGGAATATTATCTTTAACACACAAAATTAACTCATCATCATCATCATCATCATCATCATCATCATCATCATCATCATCAACCTTCACGAATTAGGCCTCTGTAGACCTGTTTCGGCCCCATCTAGCAGTCTTCTTAAAGGTCTTCCTGGTCGACGATGTCCTCTAGGTTTATACTGCATCATAGTTTTTGGGATTCTTGAATTTTCCATTCTTCTTACATGATCTAGCCAATTGAATTTGTATCTGCTGATTTTTTCTTCTACTGACTCTACTTCTAATTGTTCTAAAATTTCTTCATTCCTTTTTCGGTCTAAAAGAGTATATCTTGCTGTCCTCCTCAAAAATTTCATTTCCGTTGCTTTGATTCTGTTCACGTCTTTTTTCTTTAATGACCAAATCTCGCTTCCGTATAAAAGGGTGGGTAATGCTAGTGTATTATATAAAGTGTATCAAAGTGTAGTATCTGTTCTTATCAGCTTAAAAATTAACTCTAGAATATATAAATTTATGTCATGATTTTGTTTTTCACAATAATCGTTTGCAATGTTCATTAAAAGTTGCATTTCATATAATTCTTATAGCCGTTTTTTGAAGCAATAGGACGCTATTTATAAAAGCACTGTTGCCCCATAGCAAAGAAACTGATAGCATATTAAACAATCAAGAGACTTAACTGACGGATGAATGGAAAGAAAATATTAGGCAAATGAAAAAGGATGCTTTAAATTTATTTAAATCAATAAGATGAACAAAGAACTTGGCACTAAATTTTGCTCAGAGGGCGATATTCTGTTTCTTAGTCGTTAGAAAATAATAATTAATTTGACGTCACAGCATGAGCATAAAAGTTAATGATTAAATCGAAACCGAAGACAATTAAATGAATATAATCGGTTTATATAAATACGAATGAAAATAATAATAATAATAATAATAATAATAATAATAATAATAATAATAATAATAATAAATTAAGCTTCCTTTATGAAAAGGTTGCCAGATTTGACAAAGCGTATTATATATAATTTGGAAACACACCTAAAAGGTAAAACGATTTTCATTTGAAACGGTTAGACTGTACATAATGCGTTTGAAAACATTTTACATTACAAAAGAAATCATAGGACAGACGGGTTGGTGTAGTGGTTGTAGTTATAAGTGGAGGAATAAGTATGATGATGGATGAATGGATGGATGGATGGATGGACTGGTGGTACTGGTTACTGATTCAGTTTTTTTATACCTTTACGAAGTCGATGAGATAGCTTTCTTTCTGTCTCGAGCAATGTCTTTCTTTTACCGCTTTGTGTATTTGCGGATGAATTGTAAGCATTCTTAAAATTATGTAATTCTGTTTCCCGTTGCATAAAGGTTCTCTTACATCATACTCGTTTAATAGTTATACATGAAATCTTTATTAGGATGTAGAAGAGACACAGTGGTATATTGTGTTAAATATTGTCTTAGAGATTTGTTTCAAAATTGGAGATATATACATTAACACATATTTCTGAAACAATTTAAGACGACCAAGGAGCATATGGTACCGCAGAAAACTAAACAAAACATACTGAAAGCTTGAAAGAAGAGTAGTTAATACGAAGTAATTAGAATATTAGAAAACAATTTCTTATATGCTATTTGTTGAGTTTCCTATTTATGATACGTTAAATAACATGTATTTAAACATCTGTGCTGAAAATGGGATGTATTTATGGAGGAAAATTATTCAATTTTGTTTGTCGATCAGTCTAAGTATTTCTCTCTGCCTACCTTTATTACGTGTTAATTTTTTATAGTGTGTTGAGCTTATTTGATATTAATTTGTTTTGCCTTAATTTTTCCTAATTTGTTTTACTTAAGGTTTTAATCTCGATTACTTTCGTCTTAGTTTCATTCTATAACTTAGATTTCACGTCTATAAAATAATGTTTGTTGCACTGTGACTTTGTAGAATTTTATTTTAAGTACTGTTACTTTATTGTTAATGTTTTGTAAATTGTTGCTTTGATGGTCTTCAATCCAACCGATTTATCATTTCTGTTTATCGAGCATTTTTTCTATGTGACTGGACATCGTTGGACTTCATGGATCTCGATTTCCTCAAAATTATTAGATCGAATATTCTCAGAAAAGCGTATATAATTATTACGTTTGGTCTTTATTTTAACAGCGTTTTTAGAAATAAAGTTCTGTAAATTTCAAGCAGGAACATGTCTGTACATGAAGGTACCTATTATAAATTATAGTTTCTTGTCCAGAAACCTCGCCCAACGTTCATCATGATGAAAGTTTCAAGTAACTTGAAGTAGTGTGTACAGTTTCTTACACAGAGTCTATTAAAGTTCACATCATCAACGATACTAATATTTGCCTCATACCGCATTAGAGTATTTTATTTGATGTATATTTATAGAGTCTCGAGAATGTTTACCCTGTTCTTGAAAAATCCGATTCCATTTGATGGCAATAAATTTTGATTGAGTTCAGAGCAAAGTTACAGCACGATTCCCAGAATCCGTCAGAGCGGAGCTGGATGACAATTGACTCTCTCAGACATCTTTTATCAAGAAGTTACTAAGTTCTCAATGAGCTTGCTATATAGATGGAATTGAAAGAGAATGGAACTTGCAGACCTTGTTCAAATGCATTGTCATATACGTATCGACTTCTAAACTATTTTGGGAATGGAAACAGAATGTTGTAATATGATTGTATCTTATCTCCTTGAACATTTTATCTACGTTTTTGACTTTATAGTATCATCAATAAGGTATTAAGGTGGTCAGGAAGTAAATCATTTCTTATCAGTCAATAAGTCAGTCTTTGCAAGAACGTCATTTACAGTGTTGGTCAGTCGGTTGATGAACATTGGTCTGTTACTGAGCATAGATAGATTAGTCAGTATTTAAAGATTTACAGTACAAGATCACTAAACCACTGACTTGAAATAGATGAATCAGTCAGTCAATGAATCGCATTAGATCAATGAGTCGGTCACTAAATAAATCAGAGTAGCTCGAACAGTCATTCAGCCAATGAATCGGAGTAATCGATCAGTCAACCAGTCAATGAATCGGTGTAGATCGATCAGTCAGCCAGCCAATGAATCGGAGTAATCGATCAGTCAGCCAGCCAATGAATCGGAGTAATCGATCAGTCAGCCAGCCAATGAATCGGAGTAATCGATCAGTCAGCCAGCCAATGAATCGGTGTAGATCGATCAGTCAGCCAGCCAATGAATCGGTGTAGATCGATTAGTCAGCCAGCCAATGAATCGGTGTAGATCGATCAGTCAGCCAGCTAATGAATCGGTGTAGATCGATCAGTCAGCCAGCCAATGAATCGGTGTAGATCGATCAGTCAGCCAGCCAATGAATCGGTGTAGATCGATTAGTCAGCCAGCCAATGAATCGGTGTAGATCGATCAGTCAGCCAGCTAATGAATCGGTGTAGATCGATCAGTCAGCCAGCCAATGAATCGGAGTAATCGATCAGTCAGCCAGCCAATGAATCGGAGTAATCGATCAGTCAGCCAGCCAATGAATCGGTGTAGATCGATCAGTCAACCAGCCAATGAATCGGTGTAGATCGATCAGTCAGCCAGCCAATGAATCGGAGTAATCGATCAGTCAGCCAGCCAATGAATCAATGTAGATCGATCAGTCAGCCAGCCAATGAATGAGTAGTTACGTCAGTAATCCAGCCAATTAATCGGAGTAGATTGATCAGTTATTCAGCCAATGAATGAGTAGTTACGTCAGTCAGCCAATCAATGAATGAGTAGATAAGTCAGTCAATCAGCAAGCTAATGAATCGGAGTAGATGGATCAGTCAGTCGGTGAATCTGAGTAGATGTATCAGTCAACTAATGAATCGGATTAGATCGATCAGTCTGTCACTAAATGAATCGGAGTAGATCGATCAGTCAGTCAGCTAATGAATCGGAGTAATCGATCAGTCAGCCAGTCAATGAATGAGTAGATAAGTCAGTCAGCGAACCAATGATCGGAATAAATCGATCAGTCAATCAATAAATCGAAGTAGATCGGTCAGTCAGCTAACCAACAAATCGAAGTATATCGATTACTTAGTAATTCAGTCAGTGAATTGAAGTAGATCGATTAGTCAGCCAGCCAATGAATGAGTAGATCACTCAGCCAGCCAGCCGCTGAATCGATTATTAATCTGATAGATGAATGAATAAGCCAGTCAGTGAATCGGGGTGGATCGATCAGTTATCCAATCAATGAATCGGAGTAGATCGAATAGTCAGTCACCCAATGAATTGGAATAGATCGATTAGCAGACAGCTCAACAATTGCTGTATCTATTCCAATAAATCTTTCCGTGAAATATGTCTTGTTTCTATAAGAGGTTCCAGAGAAACGTATTTTTACGGCTCTCGTAATAGCGCTCGATTGGCCAAAGTTTGTATAAGCACTTGCTTTGACATTATTAACATGGTGGAAGAAAAATATTAACTTTTCTATCTGCCCCTATAAGAATGTTTGCTTGTGAGACAGTAATGGTTTAGCCCGATCCGAGTAAATAGGAAGGTAACCATTGCTCAGTGACGGATTGTATAATACAAGTATAATAGCTTTTACAAAATTCGGCTCTTCACTGGTCTACTGAAATCCACTACTGAGGCACAGTGCCTTACTGTTTGTTTATAAGGCGATGGATGTAAGCGAAAACGATATGAGCGGGGGTTTTTGAGTTCCCTTTTACTTCCCCGTTGTGCCCAAGGTTGCCATACATCCTCTTATCCACATTATATATATTGCGATGCGTTTTCATTGGTTGATATTTTGTATATTACACCCATGGTTTAAAAATAAGTAGTTAACTGAATTGTAAATAACGAAAAGTTAGTTTAATGTCATTAGAATGTCAAAAGAAATGCGTCATAGGCCTACTTCTTACAGATATTCTGAAATTCATACTCCCACTTATATAGGAAGAAAATTGTTTTAACATTGAGAACTTACGAGTCAGTCTGTGAAGTATTTCTGTATTAATATGATTTGTACGGTCGTAAAACGAATCTCGTACAAGAAAAACTTTTAACAGGTGTGTATTGATTCGTTTCGTGGAATTCAACGCAATTGAATTTCTAATTGTGCACGTGATCTTAATATAGGTAGTTTTCCTTTACAACGAATGAAATTGTTCCTAGTTTTCTATAAACTAGAAATGTTATATAAAGTATTGGTTTTTACAGTTGTGTAACGTTATGTGATGTATTTCTGTATATATTATTGGAATTTTATTAAATATTACAACACACCAAAACTTCAATACCAAATGTCTTAAACCATAAAAGGTAGCTGAAATCTGAATTTTTATTTTAAAGCTAGTATTTACTTATGTGTTTCACTCTTAATATATATATATATATATATATATATATATATATATATATATATATATATATATGTATTTATTTATTTATTTGTTCCACGTTGCCTATGTAGGCGTAAATGCTCAACTTAGGATACCCGACATTGCGGCCCACGCATTTGAGCTTGGAAGACATCTCTAACGCTTAATTTTTTATTTTATTTTATTCTAAATCCACCACTAACAGAAGCAAGCTTCCAATTATAGATAGCTTACATTGATACATATACAAAATACATAATAATAATAATAATAATAATAATAATAATAATAAACAAAACAAACAACACAAAGGAAAGAAAGAAAATACATACCGGTTATAGATGCTAGAATATAATATTGCAGTTAATATAGTGCCAAATGTCAATATAATGATGCAAAATTATTTAAAAACTAGAGTAAAACCATTATAATACACTTATTCATAATTTAAATATCTAAGGAAATACAATTCTTTTTAATATTGTATGAAATTTTTCAACTGTTAAACTGAAATCTAATTGAGAATCACAGTTTAAAGATACAGAGTTGTAAGTATTACACATAACAAATAATGGAGAGTTCTTGAAGAAAACAGTTCTAGGAATTGGAATAACAAAAGATTGCCTATGACGTAATTCTGTTCTTTTTACATTGAACTGAAGGAATTTAAAAAAAAGTCACAGTTGTTCAATATATCGTTAACAGTCTTATAGAGTAACATTTTGTTATTTATTAATCGTCTATATTTTAAAGTTTCATAATTAAATTTAAAAAGTAACTGATTATATGAAATTTGATTTTCATAAGACACGTGATATTTTTTTTTAATATAAATAACGTAGAAATATTTTCTGTATCCTTTCTATTTGCATCTGATGGGACTTCAACTGAGGTGACCATATTATAGACGCATACTCTAGCTTCCACTAAAATGAAATATGTTTTTATATAGGTATATTTATTACATAAAAAATCCACTACTTACACATTATTATGAAGACTACAGAGCTCCGTCAAGGTTCCAGTATTCCTCACCTAATCCCCAGCACAACTGTCACCGCACGTTCCTCATCTTTACCGACCAATGACCAAAATGATGAACCAGCTTCGCGTCCTTGGAGAGTAGTCATGTTCCTTGTGTCCTTGATGCGTTTTACATTTTCTACACAACAGTACTCCCAAACCATAGGAACGCTTAATTTAGGTTAGTAGGAGCATAATGGTCAATTTTGTCCCATTACGAATTTCTACGCCCTCGGTAGGGGAAGGCAAATCACCGGGAACATGTCCTACAAAGACGTTACTGTTGCCCAATCGAATGATACTGTTATAATTTCCCGAAAGTAACAATGTTGGTGAACACGCCTCCTTCCTTACATTTGCACAAAAATGTGAGAACTGAAAACATTTGTTGAGCGTGGTGAAAATAGGGCATTCGTTATCTCGTGAAAACAACTCGCGCGTGAGTGGAAGAAGAAACGTTCGCTTCCACTTGCAGTTAGCTAGCAAACTACACCTAGAATAAGTTTCTCACTGTGATCTACGGCGCACGCATAGATTTGGTTTGATGAAATAACGAATGGCTTATAATGTGAATAACCTGGGCATTCCTCAACCATTAATTTACGTAGCTGATGCAGTAACCTTAGCAATCCATAGACTTCCATTACTATCCTGTACAATGTACTGAAAAAAAGGGAATTTTTACTTTCAATTATGTATTTCCGGGAAAATAAATCAGTTCTTTTCATTTACTTTCAATCATGCATTTTCGGGAAAATAAATCAGTTCTTTCCATTTAAAACTAAATAATTTAAATCTGGATATCGTGCAACTTTACTCAATGAGTTAAAAAAATTCAATGTTGAATTGGCAAACTTTCTATACTCTATCTACGTATGTATTTTTTTAATTCTGTTTGAAAATCTGGTATTTAATATGGGAAAAATCCTGCCACTAATTACGAGAAAATACGGGGCATTGGAGCAGAGATAGACAAATGTCACAGCATTTTCTCTGTCGAAACTAGGCCTAACTGCTTTGACTCATACCCGGGGATTTAAAATGCAGAATACTCCTAACAAAGATTGAATATTCGTTAACAATTGACACTCTTTATGTTATTCTTATCCCTAATCCTCAACTCTTAATCTAGCTGATTCGGTAAATTTAGATATCCATGAACTTTCTTTGCCATCTGCCACAATATAAGGAAAAAAACATACCTTTATATGTAGTCATACATTTCTGGACGCACAGGTATATAAGCTTACGTTTTATTTGAAACCAATTACTCTCCTATAGAATAAACTGACATCGTGCAATACTGAGTAACTTCAAATAATTTCATGTTGAACTGACAAAGCGTTTACTTTACATTTGTATATTTTTCGAATTTTATTTGAAAAGCAGGTTTTTAATATGGAAAAAAAATCTAGTCAGTAATTATTAAAAAAAACATAGGCGGTATGTAAGAATCACTTTCTCCGTAACAGGAACTAAAAATGAATACTCTTGTAAAAGTATAAATATGGCATATTTTCATCTCTGTGTCCTATAAAAATTACGACGATGGTTTTCCAAACACATTATAGTTTTTTCATTTCGGGTCGTAATAATCAAATATTTGAAAGGTAAGGTAAAGTTCGTAATTCCAAATTTCCCTGCATAACGTTCAGTTTCAGAGACTGAAAAGTTATTTTCGCAGGAAATTTTCAAAATTACATAGTACAGAAAGCAAACTTCGTCCTTTTACCACTTGCAGCTTCACCCGTAGCCTAGTGGTTGCCTCGCTGCCTTTCACCGTAGCGAACAAAGTTTGATCTCCGTTTGAGCCATGTAGGAATTTTTACTGGACAATGCGGGCGTGAGAGGTTTTCCTCCGGGATCTCCCGTTTCCCCTCGCCATTATCATCATCATTCCATTAATATTCCACAATAACCCTCACTCTGAGAGGTCCCTAGGCAGGCCTCCAAAAGAAAAAATGACTCAAAGTTGTACATATTGTATTTAACAAATTCATAGTTTTCTGCCCAAGGCAAGTCTTTCACTGCAAACCCAGCATTCTCCAATCTTTCCTATTTTCTGTCTTTCTCTTAGTCTCCGCATATGCTCCATATATCTTAATGTCGTCTATCATCTGATATCTTCTTCTACTCTGAACTCTTCTGCCGTTCACCATTCCTTCCAGTGCATCCTTCAGTAGGCAGTTTCTTCTCAACCAGTGGCCCAGTCAATTCCTTTTCCTCTTCCTAATCAGTTTCAGCATCATCCTTTTTTCACACACTGTTTCCAACACAACTTCAATTCTTAAGGCTCATTCACAATGAAAATTAAACATAACGTAAGCGTTAACTTAACGTTACAGTAAAATCAAGAAGTCGTACCATCATTCACGATGGGAACATAAACATAACAGCAAACATACTTGGTAACCATAGAAACATAACAACGACGCCATTTCCTCATATTCTGTCGTATACCTCAGCGCTCCACGATTGTGTTCTGTTTGCAAATCACGTAAGCATAAGCATGAAAGTTTGGAGTTTCCAAACTTTCATGTTAACGTCTTACGGTAATGTTTATGTCAATGCTTATGTGAATCATTATGAATGATCCCATTTGGTAGCCTGGGCGCAAACTACTGTGTTTATGTTACGGTTATGTTTAATTTTCATTGTGAATGGGCCTTTATTCTGTCTACTTCACACGCTCCATTTTTCCTTATATCCATATTTAAAATGCTTTTAGTCGCTTCTCATCACTTTGTCGTAATATCCATGTTTCTATGCCATACAATGCTACACTACACACAAAGCACTTCACTAGTCTCTTCCTTAGTTCTTTTTCCAGAGGTCCGCAGATGATACTCCGTTTTCTGTTAAAAGCTTCCTTTGCCATTGCTATCCTCCTTTTGATTTCATGAGAGCAGCTCATGTTACTGCTTATAGTACACTCCAAGAATTTGAAGCTGTCCACTTGCTCTACTACCTCATTTCGAATTCGCATGTTAACCTTTATTTTTCTTCCGATAACCATGGTCTTCGTCTTATTTCTATTTATCTTCATCCCGTACTGCTCACAGCTGCCATATAGCTCCAGTACCATCTCCTCTTCTGCTAACAACGCCATATCATCAGTAAATCTTACGCACTTTATTCTTTTTCGTCCTACTTTTACCCTTCCCATGTTCTCAAAACAATTCTTCATGAAAGAGACTACTCAGTATCAGTACACAGCATGATGCATTTTTTATTGGTCTTAATTTTTCACGTCATTAATCCTTACTTACTGTTTTAAGTTCCATTTTGAAGTACGTTTCAACATGAATAAAATAAATTATTGACCTTTTCCAGCTCCGATCCATTTCATCGAGTCTCGCTGAGAGGAACGCTTGCTAGACTAAGTGCCTAACGCGTGTGTCTGAGATGTTGCCGCTCTCACAGGCGTTAAAATGTATCGGATATCAACTTGAGTGACCACTTCAACAGCGCAGTAGAGAGATCTAGACTTCCACTCAGGACGTGATATTTTCCAGGACGATTTATATCACCCACGACACTGTAGCAGGAACCCGTTCTCACCATTTAAACTTGGAATCGTAGTATTCATGACTTCCAGGCATCTCTTCAGGTGACAATGTCCCGACCCTCTATAGGTCACATTTGTCAATATAAAGTTTACCCTCCAGTCAGGTGTGAGCTTTCATTGAGGAAATCTATATCTCATATCTAGTCAGTAGATCATAGAAGCGTACACAAAACAGAAATGAGAAGTTAAAATTCACAATATAATTTTACATATTTTTCAACATATTACGACATATATTTCTTACTAATGTTTATTATTGTCTCACTAACGTTACTTATCTAACTTTCATTATTTACATCTACTCCCATTATTTACTTTCATGTAATTTAATAATTACTGTAAGCCAATTGTATTCAATTAGAATAAAATTAGAGTCTGACTGGGCGGAAGAAAAGGGCTACTGGCCTTAGCTCTGCCAGATTAAATAAAGAAATTATTATTATTATTATTATTATTATTATTATTATTATTATTATTATTATTATTATTACTACTATTACTATTACTATTACTATTACAACTTACTTACAAATGGTTTTTAAGGAACCCGCAGGTTCATTGCCGCCTTCACATAAGCCCGCCATCGGTCCCTATCCTGTGCAAGATTAATTCACTCTCTATCATCATATCCCGCCCTTCACCCAACCCCCAAGCTGGAAGACTACACCTTATCGGCTGTCCACGACTGCCTATTCAATATATTCGCAGCTATCCTCCATATCTGGATGCCGTCTCCTCTATCCGCAACCTGAGGACGCGCCGTGGTGATAGGGACCCACAATACATGGATTATTATTATTATTATTATTATTATTATTATTATTATTATTATTATTATTATTATTATTGTTGTTGTTGTTATTGTTATTATTGTTATTATTTTTTTATTTTTATTACGTAAGTAAGGATAAGTTCATAATCCACCACAGAACATAATAAAATACAAATTAATTGAATCGATAATTGGAAATTATGTTCGGTCATATAGCAAACTGTTATAAAGTCAGGGCATAGCTACATTTCTACTTTGTTTCGTGATCGCAAGCGGCAATTCTTCCGCTAAATTTGAATTTGAATGTATTTGAATTTGTTTAATTCGCCAAATGACATTACAGCATAATATGGCACCGTCATAATTTAAAAATTAGAGCAAAAATTTGATTTTTTGTATCATAATAGCCCTACTTGACCCTATTTGAGTTTCTGTCACAGATAATGAATTGTTGGGTCTGCCATAAAATCCATGGGAATAAGATTCTACCCAATTCATTAAATATAGAATTATGGCAGGAATGGTTAAGCTCTAAGAATATCTTTCCTATTGACTTGGACTTGCATTGGTAATGAAAGTCGTGTGTTTGGTATACACGTAGAAAGCCGTCGCTCTGGACGCATGGATAACAGTGGGATATAGTTACAGTATTATTGATTGCTCTTATAAGAGTATTA
The DNA here is from genome assembly GCF_040183065.1 of Periplaneta americana. Classification (NCBI taxonomy): domain Eukaryota; kingdom Metazoa; phylum Arthropoda; class Insecta; order Blattodea; family Blattidae; genus Periplaneta; species Periplaneta americana. The sequence goes on from NC_091122.1 coordinate 63,173,320, forward strand.
TTTATATAGTAGTACGTGCAAGGACATTGATAGCAATAGATACATTCTTTCAGGAACGAGAATTTTAATGTCTCTGTGTCCGTAGGTAAGTACTTACTATTCTAACGTCGATTTGATTAATATTGTATTGTTAACGTCAGAATTGGAATAAAATTATCTACTTTCTATTTTGAAGTTGAAAACTATTGTCAATAAAATTTAATAAACCACTCTACAGAAAGTTGACCACTTTGTACACGTCCACGCATTCTTATGCAATCTCAATCTAACACAAGCTGACTGTACTAGCTTTTAATATTTCTATCCTCGTTACATAACTGCCCTACTAGCATACTTACGGAATGAAATACTGCAAAATTGTGATTGCCTAGGATTTAATTTCCCTTTAAAATGTAATAAATTACAAAGATATTCAGTTTTCTTGAGTCTACATAATTTTATTGATTCTGTAGGTAAGAGACCATATTTCATATTCTTTCGAGTTCAACGTGATATAAATAATAAACATTGGAAAGTTTAGGAAACATATCGAAGATGTCTTTTTTCCTCCTATCAACAATTATGTCTTTTTCATTATTTAATAAAATCTGTCACTAAAATTTGACATCACAGAGAGAAAGAGTTTTTTTCTACATTAAATAAATAAATAAAAGAAGCCCGATGGACCCCATAAAGGGCTAGGGCCTCCTGCTAGAGGGGGGGGGGTGAAGCTTATGATTTTAGCTTCTGTGGTGAGCTACTCCACGTGAGCTTGATTACTACATAGTTTGCTCTTTGACTTTTGGGCAGTTTGTGTCCGGTTAAAATTGTCTGCATATTCATTGTTTATGCTTTAGTTTACACCGTACACTTCACTTTCCACACTCTTGATCCTGGCTTCTTTTCCTATTTAATTAATTTTACTCTTAAACACTACACTTTTATTAATTGTTCTTTCTTCTCAGTTGATGTCCCAGCACTTTCCATGTTGCCCGGTAGCGGGCAGCGCTGGACCATTGTGCCCCCGTTTCTTGTGTCAGTGCGTCTGCCCATCTCTTTCGTGGTCTGCCTCGTGCCCTCTTCCCTTCGTAGGGATCCCACATAGTTGCTAGATGAGCCCATCTTTCTTGTTGTAGCCGCTCCACGTGACCGCCCCATTTCCACTTCATCTCCCCGGCACGCTGCGCGACACTCTCGGAGTAAACTATCCTTCGCAGTTCCCTGTTGAAGATGCCGTCCCTCCAGGTTACTCCTAGAATCTTCCTCTCCATTTTCCTCTGTCAAGAGTTCTCTACATTACTCTTTATAAATTTTTTAGTACATTTTTCGATTCGATTTAGTTTTACTAATCCGTTAATTTTGTTAATGACGCTGATTTAACTGTGGTATAATTGGTGGTAAGAAGATTATGTATACTAGGAAGATGGATTACCTGATATTTGCCTTTAAATTGGTGAAAACTTTGGAAAAATTCGATAATAATATGGTACAGAATGCATAATCTATGAATTACTGGAAATTGCCATCTTCTAAATCCATTTCAATCCTTTATCGTAATAAACAATTGTCCTATTAATTGTTGTTCAGTAAAATTATAACATTAAGTGAAATATAGGGTTAGTCTTCAAGTATCTTGAATCTTATTAGCTTTTAGCTAAGTTACGACTCAAGTTTAAGTTTAGTAGTGAATCTGAATACAAATGTTGCCTTTTCTATCTGCTAAAGTTGGATGTAAGTGAAAGTGAAGTTGAGGTGACGTTCCTGAATGCGGCCCAATATCTTTTGAAACTTTGGGAAATTATGGAGAATGAGTGTCTCAGTTTAGTAGAGAAAGCGATTGATTATCTAGTTGAGTCGACAAATGTGCTCATGCTATCATCCTTAAGGACATAGCTTCGGATTTCGTATTTTTATTCTTGTTTTAGTCGTCCTTTCTTCATTTTTCTATTCATGGGCTATGTATATATTTTCTTCTTTCTTCAACTCCTGCACCAGCGAGTAGGTATAATGTTGAGTTTATTATCGTTTGTATCTTATGATCTAAAAAAAATCCACAATTTATTTTGTTGCTACGGACGACTTCTACTCTACTCTTTTACAGTATTGATTAGAGTGAATCGGGGGGAGATGACTATTGGGGGAAGATGCTTATTTCTTTGTAGCTTCACATTCTTCCAAGAGAGAACGCCACGCGCATGTCTTCATGATCACTGAGACAGTTGAATGTCTGTAGAGTGGAAGCTAACTCATTTTGCCACGTGTTCTTGTTGTGAGAAGAAGAAAAGCAAGAAAACAGCTTATTTTCTGCTATAATATAATTGCAAAGGTATGTTAAAATTTTAATACATCCATGAATTCGTAATAACTGTCAAATCTTTGTAATGGGTATTGTAGTAAAGGTTCTAAAATTTGTTAACAACCAACGATCTTGTTCCGCCATCTTAGGTTGCGTCACAGCACTAGGCATCTTACCCCGATACTTGAGGAAGGTAAATTTTTCGGGGTAAGATGGCAACTTGTTGCAAGAGTTTTATTTTTTGTTTTATTGCAGGGAATGTGTAAACATTTCATAAGATCCTGTGATAGACGTCAGTGGATTGAGAACAGTCTTCAATTTGCTATGTAACATGTTTTAATAGAGGGTATGAACTGTTATAGAGCATCGCAAGGATACGGGATTATTTACAGTACCCTTAAATGCCTCCTAAAAAGAATGATGACAAAAAGATGTACTGGATTGACTTCATTGTGTGCAAGAAGTGATTTCACGATTCTTGCACACGGCAGTAAAATCTATGCAATGACTGTGTTCCTAAGTAGTGATAAACGGGTGAGAAAGTATCCATGAGCTTTAGATTAAGTCAATTTTGTTGTATACGTGTATCAAACTAAGTTCAGGTAAAATACATATATCAGTAAATATGTTAATTGCATTTTCCATCTTACCCGACTATCGGAGAAAGATGCCTACAGTGCAGGCAAGAAGAAAACCTGTATCTATAAACAAAGTAATTAATGTTTTTCTGTTTTGTACCAAAAATATAGTTTCAAAATACCTTTTTTTTTAGTTTGTTATTTAACCATGCTGTATCAAGTGCGAGGTTATTTAGCGTCGATGAAATTGGGGATAGCGAGATGGTATTTGGCGAGATGAGGCCGAGGATTCGCCATAGATTACCTGAAATTCACCTTACGGTTGGGGAAAATCTCGGAAAAAACCCAACCAGGTAATCAGCCAAAGCGGGGATCGAACCCGCGCCCGAGCGCAACTTTAGACCGGGAGGCAAACGCCTTAACCGACTGAGTCATGCCGGTGGCCACAAAATACCTTCCAGACTTTGATATTTGAATATGAAATTCAAAACTAAATTAACAGTATCTTAAATTTTCAATCAAAGAAAAAGTCAGGCATCTTCCCCCGATCCACTCTACACATCTTTCAGTAAAAATAATTAGTTTAGGTTCAGGATGAAATAAGATATTAGTATTAATCAGCAGCAGAAGAAAGCTTAGCTCACCTCAGTTGTTGAGTGATAGCTTGGAATTGTCTACTTCGACGTGAGAGATTTGTAAAGCAGTAACAGGTTTCAATTCAAGTCTCCGGTCTATTCGAAAGGAACGCTCCAGTGAATGGCTGCTTATTCTCTTCACCGTGTTACCGTATAATTGCATTTTAACAGTAGACGGATGAAACACACTTAAGAGGAAGGAAGATAAAATACCGGGAACCAACCGGTATACTTCAGTACTCCGCGATCAGTCTCTCGCGGGGAATAGACTTCACAAGGATCAATTTGCCTTCATTCTCAACTAACTTAATTACGAATGTCATTGAAGAAGCATATCAGATGTATCATTGGAATGTGAAATAAATTCATACACGGGGAAGGAATGGACAAAACTGTTATCAATATTCCTTGGTTTCTGTGATTTATTTCGTATGGAAGTTTAAGGGGAAAGGTACACCATTGGTCTGCAAAAATATTGTTAAATTTATGTTTTTATACCTCAGCTAAATGAACGAAACTTTTCATGCTTAATATAGATACATTACACCTTATAAAATACTATTCAGAATATTAAAGTGGCTAATAATTACCTGTAAAAGACAAAGTATATGATTATGTTTCATGACCAGAATATTGTACGAAATGGAAATATAAAAATTGCAGATTTATCTTCGAAGAGGTAGAAAAATTCAAATATGTTGGAGCAACAGTAAAAAATATAAATTACATTTAGAAGGACATTAAACGCAGGATAAATATGGGAAATGCCTGTTATTATTAGGTTGAGAAGCTTTTATCACCTAGTCTGCTGTCAAAAATTCTGAAAGTTAGAATTTATAAAACAGTTATATTACCGGTTGTTCTGTATGGTTGTGAAACTTGGACTTTCACTTCGAGAGAGGAACAGAGATTAAGGGTGTTTGAGAATAAAGTTCTTAGGAAAATATTTAGGGACTAAGAGGAATGAAGTTACAGGAGAATGGAGAAAGTTACACAACGCAGAACTGCACGCATTGTATTCTTCACCTGACATAATTAGGAACATTAAATCCAAACGTTTGAGACGGACAGGACATGTAGCATGTACGGGCGAATCTAGAAATGCATATAGAGTGTTAGTTGGGAGGACGGAGGGAAAAAGACCTTTGGAGAGGCCGAGACGTAGATGGGATGGTAATATTAAAATGGATTTGAGGGAGGTGGGATATGATGATAGAGATTGGATTAATCTTGCTCAGGATAGGGATCGATGGCGGCTTATGTGAGGGTGGCAATGAACTTTCCGGCTCCTTAAAAGCCATTTGTAAGTAAGTAATAATTACCTGTAAAAATAACATCAAAGTTACATTTTTTTACAACCGTAAAGCATTTACATAATAAAATTCTGTATAATAGCCAATATTCATTATTCCAGTAGCATCATTTCTGGTTACTAAGCCAGTGTATTCGAATTTGGTTCCCGAGTTAAGTAGAGATTTATCCCCTTATGTTGGGCTTGGATGTGTTGTACATTTTTTTTTAAATTTGGATGTATGTAGGCCACATTTGTCATATGATGTTTCAAACTAGGTTGTGTCCTTTGTTGTGCATTTGTCCTCTAATAATTTACACTTCAATCTGTCCCTTGTACATTTCTTATGTTGTTATGAGCTTGGATGAGTATCCTTTGTTGTGCATTTGTCCTATGTTATCTTGAAATTGGATGTTTATCTTTTGGTGTACATTGTCCTGTGATGTTTTCAACTTGGATTTGTCTCTTGTACATTGTCCCATTCGTCAACTTTGATGTGTTCCTTTTGTTGTACTTTTATCCTATGTTGTTTTAAATTTCCATGTTTGTCCTCCGTTGTACATTTGCCCTACGTTGTTTTGAACTTGAATGTATGTCCTTAGTTGTGCATTCCTCCAGAGCTGTTTAAAATGGGTGCATTATAGCAAGCTGATCACGTGGGAAGAGAGTTGCACTGAGTTTGTATGCGGTGTGTTGGTGCAGAATAGTACAAGAGTGAAGACGGAGTGAGGCAACAGTGAAACTCTTTCAGTAGAAGAAGATAAATAGGAGAGGAAGTATGAGTGACGGGCTAAATAATACAGGATTGGAGAAGGGAAGAAATGGGAAGAGAAAGATAAGAGAAAAGGAAAGCAGGGTAAGAAGGAAAATAAAGTAATTGGGTAAAAGAAACGAGGCAATAAAATTAATCGAAATAGTGCACTATGCAACGAGCCTATAATGGTAGTAATTAAGACGCGAGTATGTTTCATAATCTTCATACGAGCGTCTTAATTACTACCATTATAGGCAAGTTTCACGCGACTTTTTATGCTCGACCATATTTCTAACTTGAAATTATTCATAAGAATTCATGTTATGGTTATATACAAAGTGAGGAGCGGAACTGACCTGAATTGTGAGATGTGCGCAGACGCCAAAGTATTGATTTTTTCCGAGGCACGAATGTCATTGACCTTGATATAATCTAGAGAATAGCATGAAGATTAGTCTTGATATAACCTGGAAATTGATTTAGAATTGAAAAAGAGATGACAAATTGAATTTATTTGAATATTATTTACAATTAACGCTAATTATTATAGTAACAAAGCATAACCTTCTGCGACAGTATTGGATTTCCAGCCTCCGTGACTTTTCGCTGTCTTTCGATTGCATATCCGAGAATAATCGATACTTGCGGTTTTATAATGGTGCAATGGCGATTTCTCATTGGCTGAACAACTGAATTATAATGAATAGGTGTACTTTAATGAGGTGCATTAAAGGGCTACTACCAGGTGTATAATTACTACATTTCGGCATGGTCGAGCGTAAAGAAATTAACAATTTGTGATATAAGATTCACGGTGATAGTATCCAGAATAAAAATATTCGTCTTCCTCCATGAATTGATACATCTCTATAGCTTCGGAAGTTCCGTCGTCACATCTTAAGCTATGTTGTGGAAATTGAAAGGATTAGCTCACGGTGGAAAAGCAAAAGTTCTTCTCTTAAAATAACTAATACTGTGTTTATTTGTGGCACATGGAATTCATCATGTAATGTATGAGAAATGGAGAGTGTTTTTGAGTTGTAGACATTTAGAGTCTTTCGGATTAAGATAAAAATAAGTGTAAGTTGTGCGCAGTTACTACAGAGCTCCTGCTTTTCATCAAGCTGGATGGAATTATGTAAGCCATTGATTTTGTTGCAATTACATTAAAGGCGAATACTGTGGTTTCAAGAATTTGAACACGGCCCCTAACATTTTGTTTGTACGGCTTCTTTTCCTGTAGAGATATTTCAGCAAGTTTACTAAAGTCGACCTCAATAAATAAAGATGAATGTATCGGCCTCATTTTCCCCGGAAACAAATGGCGCCCGATACTCCGCGTGCATTAGTCACAATGGACAGCCACTCGCGTGATTAAAGGATGGAATTATTGTAAGCTAGGGCTGTGGCTTTCCTGACTCTGTGATCGATCACAATGTTTCCACAATAACAGCAATAACAATATGAATATTAATAAATCTCTCAGTAACTTACAAATATGATCCTGATAACGTACTTTAACATACATCTCCTGTTTTGTACCGAAATCAAGTCATCGTAACTGACGAAATAATGTACGGTATTATAATCGTCCTTACGTATTATCAGTAATAAAGGTAGGAGTAATTGTTTTCGATACTTTTCTATTAAGCACACAAAGAAATTAGAAAATATGTACACCAGTATGGTATAATCATATGGGAAGCCCTGTAGGGGCAACATAACTTACACTTTCTCCACTTTTATTGCTTCAAAAGTGGATAATTAAAATTTGCTTAAACATGTCAATTGATAACTCAACAAATCTAATTTATACGGATTTAATTTTTATTACTCGACCAAGGCGAGTGAAGCCACGGACGTAATGTGAACTATCGCGATGCGGTATTACGAACGCGGGAGCAGTAGCGCCACCGCTCCGGGCTGCAGGACTCCACTGGCCTTTGTCGAGTAATACAAATTTAGCAAATATGCAGGGTGATTCACGAGGAGTTACCGCCACTTACGTAGCTTATTTCTGAAGAAATTGTGGGCAAAAACTGTTATATAAACGTGTCCTTTTCTCAATATTTTCAGAGTTACACTAATTTAAAGTTTTTAATAAAATCATTTTTTTTCTTTAGTTTTAAGGGTAAAAGAATGTTACAAATAGGGAATGAACTATTCAAATATATGCTTTCTTTAATTGGCTAGTATTCTGAAGCTAAAAATGTGTTCTTAATTATTTAGTTGCTTTGTACACTTTTTTTACAGGTTTTAAGTAAAAATTATATTATTCTTACACACTTATCACAAAAATTGTTACAGATCACACGACTGCTAGCAATTTGATTCTTTACAGTTCAATTTTGCATTCTAATGTACAGTCTTAAAGAGTTTACGAGAATGACGTGATTTGTAACAATTGTGATAAATGGGTAAGAAAAATGTAATTTTGTAGTTATAAATTGAAATAAATAAATAAGTAAATAAATAAATAAATAAATAAATAAATAAATAAATAAATAAGTAAATAAATAAATAAATAAGTAAATAAATAAGTAATAAATAAATAAGTAAATAATTAATAAATAAGTAAATAAGTAAACAAGTAAATAAATAAATAAATAAGAACCAACTATGGAATTAACAAGACAGTTTTAGCTTCAGAATACTAGCCAATTAAAGAAATACTTCTAATGTAGTTCATTCTCTAATTTAATATTCTTTTACCCTTAAAACTAAAGAAAAAAAAGATATTTTTTAACAACTTGAAATTAGTGTAACTCTGAAAATATTGAGAATAGGATCCATGTTTATATGACTTTGTTTGTTCAAAATGTCTTCGGGAATATGCTCCGTAATGGCGGTAACTCCTCGTGAATCACACTGTATAAATGAACTTGCAAATGGCTTTTAAGGAACCCGCAGGTTCATTGCCGCTTCTGTACCTATCCTGTGCAAGGATAATCCAGTCTCTATCATAATATCCCAACTCCCTCAAATCCATTTTTATATTATCCTCTCATCAACGTCTCGGCCTCCCCAAAGGTCTTTTTCCCTCCGGCCTCCCAACTAACACTCTATGTAAATAAATATACATTATTAAAAGATTATCATTAATAATCGTCAGAAATATAAAGAAGAACAACATGTTTATTCTACCAGAAGAAATCTGACATGTTCTTTAGCTGAACGAAATGTTACACAACAACTAAAATAAATCATAGCCAGAGGTACGGACCAAGTTTGCACAACTCTATTTAACAATAAATCCTGACCTAGGTTATTGTGATTTTAATAAACTAAAGAAAAACTTAAGTAAATTATTTAGCAATCAATATAACTACTTATTCATTCCAACTTATATTCTGTTCTACACTTGATTGTCTACTTCTACCTTCGTAATTATCTCTGTTTCGTAATAGTTGTTTTGGTTTTGTAATTTTATTGAATAATTTTTATGTTCTATTTAATACAAAATAGTTATTTATAGGAACCGCTCTTGAACACGACCTTGCTCAAACGGATATGCATTACGTCCAAAATATGTATTTATCTTTTATTGTATGTAGCAATAAATACTAAATGAATTAATAAAAAAATATAGGCATAATAATAAACAATGTATGAGTTTTTAGAGCAGGTTGAATTTAGACAAATATAAACAAATAACATAGCGTTCAGATTAGTGGATTAAATATTGAATTCTACTAATTCGAAATTACGTGTTGGAGGAATATTTTCTAATTTAGCTAAAACATTTGACTGTCTAGATCAGGCATGTTCAGCGCGGGTAATTCTAACCTTTAAACTTATTTTTATATGATGTAAGTATGATAATCTCAAGTAAACAATGTGATAACTTTATAAACACTTAGTGTCAAAGCTTATGAACTATTGATTGAAACCAAATAAAGTATAACTTAATATTGATAAAAACTAAAGTAATACTATTTATTACATATAATAATGCTCAGTTTTCCTACAATATTTTATTAAAATGGAATTTATTTAAAGAACATGTTAAGCACAAATGTTCTTGATTTGGAATTGGATAATCACTTCAATAGAAAGGAAAACGCACAATATACTAATACTTGTAAATTGAGTTCTACTTGTTATCCATTAAGATCTTTATTTTCTATTGGCGATATAAGCACCTTTATAGTCGCATGTTTTGTATTCAGTCTGTTTTGGTGTACGTACAATGTCAAGGGACAAGAAAATGTCCGAAGTTCGACGATGATTCAGTTGAATTTAAAAGAAAATTAACAATATTTGAATAATAATACCAATCTTTAAAAAAATCTCTTTATAACGTGGGAAATATACAACTAGATGGGAATTTTTTTAGATATTGCAATGCAGAACATATTTAACATATTTATTTTTTTAGTTTATTTATTAGAAGAAAGTTCGTGAGTTTGTTAATTTCATTTTTATTACCTAACTTACTAAGTTATTCTAGGTATATTAGTATATTATTTTCTTTAAATAGTCTAAAAAAAAACAAATATCACCAGCATTCATGGTGTTTCCTGTGAAAATATCTGCATCTCGCAGGTGTAAGCCAATGAATGGAAGCATAGAGGCATTCTTAAGGTTAAAGCGGATATTAAATCCTGAAGCTTCACTGTCTATGCAGGATAAATCGACAACGAGGTCCATGTCTGTTATTAGACAAAATAATTAGCGATTGATGATGTAACTGAATGAGGAAGCCTGGGTTCGCCTCTCGCAGGCAAGATTTGTTTACGTTAAATATTGACAGAACGTGAATAGAATCGGGGCTCCCCACACTGTTTAACAGTCGATTGTGGGTCCGTTATATGTTTGATTAGGATCGGCACCCTGAGCTGGTATGTTTCACTGTATCAGTGCTTTAGTCTTGTAACGTTTATGTGTTCTCGCTATACTCACAACACGTCTGTGGAAAGGAAAGTAGGTAGGCTTATTGCTGAGCACTAGCAAGTCTACATGAAAAGGAAATTCAGTGAAAACAATATTAATATAAGTTTGTTTGGATTAATTTTTACATACAGGAACTATGTTGACAGACGATCACGACGCTGACACAGACACTGATACAGACGCTCACGATGCTGATACAGACTCTCATGACGCTGATACAGACGCTCACGACGCTGACACAGACGCTTGCGACGCTGACAATTTATTTATCTTAGGTTATGATGTATATATCAATTTGTTTTATTAGATTTATTTTTTTATTTGGTTGTCCAAGTTCAGCACGAATTAATATTCTTAATGATGTTTCTACTATGCCTGATCAGGCACCAAAAATGAAATATAGAGTTCCAATATCCTTATGATTTGTTGAGAATATTCATCGTTGCTCACGACGCTGACACATACGCTCAAGACGCTGACAAAGACGCTCACGACGCTGACACAGACGCTTAAATCGCTGATACAGACCTCACGACGCTGACACAGACAATCACGACGCTGACACAGACAATCACGACGCTGACACAGATGTTCACGACGCTGACACAGATGTTCACGACGCTGACAGATGTTCACGATGCTGACAGATGATCACGATGCTGACAGATGATCACGACTCTGACACAGACGATTACGACGCTGACACAGACGCTCATGACGATGACAGATATTCAGGACGCTGACACAGACGATCACGACACTGATACAGACGATCACGACGCTGACACATACGATCACGACGCGGACGCGGACGATCACGACGCGGACACAGACGATCACGATGCTGACAGACGATCACGACGATGACACTGACGATCACGACGCTGACAGACGATCATGACGATGACACAGACGATCACGACGCTGTCATAGACGATCACGACGCTGACGCAGACGTTCACGATGCTGACACAGACAATCACGACGCTGACGCAGACGTTCACGATGCTGACACAGACGATCACGACGCTGACACAGACGATCACGACGCGGACACGGACGATCACGGCGCGGACACAGACGATCACGACGCGGACACATGACACTATCACGACGCTGACAGACGATCATGACGATGATACAGACGATCACGACGCTGACGCAGACGTTCACGATGCTGACACAGACGATCACGACGCGGACACAGAAGCTCACGACGCTGACAGATGATCACGGCTCTGACACAGCAGACGCTCACGACGCTGACACAGACGCTCACGGCGCTGACACAGACGCTCACGACGCTGAAAGACGATCACGACGCTGACAGACGATCACGACGCTGACATAGACGATCACGACGCTGACACAGACGATCACGACACGGACATAGACGCTCACGACGATGACACAGACGATCAAGACGCGGACATAGACGCTCACGACGATGACACAGACATTCAGGACGCTGACACAGACGATCACGACGCGGACATAGACGATCACGACGCGGACATAGACGATCACGACGATGGCACAGACGATCAAGGCGCGGACATAGGCGCTCACGACGATGACAGACATTCAGGACGCTGACATAGACGATCACGACGCGGACATAGACGATCACGACGCTGACTATCACGACGATGACCCAGACGATCACGACGCTGACAGACAATCACGACGCTGACACAAACGATCATGACACTGACGCAGACGTTCACGAAGCTAACACAGACGTCACGACGGTGACACACGTTCAAGACGATGATGACACAAACGATCACGACACGCGGACACTCACGACTCTGACAGAGACGATCATGACGCTAACAGACGAATACGACTGTATAAAGAACATGGCGGTGATGAAGAATACGACGTTGACAAAGATAGAGACTACTGGTTCATTTTAACTGCAAAATTTATTTAGCTTCGAAATTGAAGATGGACGAAAAATTGTCAACAAATCTTTACTGGAGTTACGGACAGGATTCTTTTACGTGCCATAAATTTTGAACACTGAAATTGCAGCTTTATTTCCCTGGACGAGCGATTTTATTATTATTATTATTATTATTATTATTATTATTATTATTATTATTATTATTATTATTATTATTATTATTATTATTATTATTATTATTATTTTAACGAAGATATATGGACTGATTAAATATCGTGCTGTCCTTATTCCTTTCTAGTCCTAGGCCTACAACTCGCTTATCTTGAAAGTCTTTAAATGCCCAATTAGAAATGTGGGACAGAAGTTAGGAAACTGTGGATAAGACCTACAACGAAACGCACAATAGTGAAGTGCGTTCCCTGAACTCTTTCTCGATATCTCTTGTTCCCAACACCACAGGCAGCAACTTCGAACAAGTTCCTTACAACCAGGCCAAGTAACTAACAAGTCTGAAACAAATAACAGTGTATTCTCTTCCTGTGCAGTTTTATTTTTATTTGGTGGTTTTCTTTCTGCCAATTCCGTTTCTTTTTTCTTTCGTTTGATATCAATAAACGTTCCCAACATAAAAAGGAAGGAGTTAGATAAAAAAATAGGAAGAAATTTTTGCCAGCGGAGGGTCGACGTCGTTTACGGAGGAAATATCACAGACGTCAGCTCGTCTGGCTGCCGGCGTGCTCCAGCGCCGGCTATTTATTGCAGTGGCTGAGTGAGACAATTTGCAAAAATGCTTATATCCCGTTACGTTGCCACGGTGCTTCTAATCCTCTCCCTCCACGCGTCTCTGCGTGATGCAGTGGCGTTCTACTGCCATGTAACGTGCATAGATATGAGTACGTTTCGGTATCTTTGTTTCTGTTGGAAGAAATGGCTGGAGAAGCTTTCTGTAAGTGAGCCACGTGCTTGGTTAGAAATAAAACATACGTGAAGGATCTGTACTTGGGATTACTGTACTGAGGTACTGGTATTACGGCTATTTATCAAGCTTTGATATTTAATTACCAGTGTCCATAAAAATACCAGTTTTTATTTAAATTTGTTATAAGTTGTTTAGTAATATAATTACGACGCGCGTCCATAAAGTAACTTTCCCACTCGTCTCACAGCTAGCAAACCATATGTTGCGCGAAGCGACTGCGTGTACATGATAGAGTAATGTCCTGGCATGGCGCATGCGCTAGCGGAACTTCCCAAGTGCTCTCAGTAGTTTCGTTGCATTGATTGAAGATGGACGTTCCTATTCCAGCTCCCGCCGCGTGAAGTGCGGTCAATGATAAAGTTTTTGAATGCACAGGGCATAGCGCCGATTGAAATTGATCGTCAGCTGTGCCAGGTCTATGGGCAAGCAGATGGTGCGTTGCTGCTGTAGACAATTTTCAGCAGGACGCCAAAATGTGCATGACGAGAAGCACAATGGGAGGCCAACCATCATCACAGACGACCTTGTGGAGCAACGCAACATCTGCTTGCTCATGACATTAGGCCCATAGAGGCAATAAAAAATAGATATACATAATATACACATATATAACGCTATAAGAAATTATTATCGGCGTGCTTCCTCAATTCCGTTTATTATAAATTTAGTTTGAAAGTGGGAAGTGCCTATATTTCAGTGCATGCAGCTATTAAATGTCAGCCATTCCCTCAATGACGATTGGTATTCATTAAAATCGTATTAAAACATAATAGACGTAGGCCCCATTCTCGCATGAAAATATCGAAGCTGAGCAGAGCAAACGCATGTCTCTCCGGGCATAATGGTATGTTCCGAACCAGAGGACCTAAAATCGATACCGCCAAAATTGGGACGCTTGGGAATCCTAGACAAACTGGTATAAATAGTGCAAGCAAATCTATTATTTGTGATTGAGACTCCCACAGTGCTGAAATTCGTGAAAGATTTCAAATCTTTTTATAGTGTCAAAGTTACCGCCCATTCATTCATTCATTCATTCATTCATTCATTCATTCATTCATTCATTCATTCATTCATTCATTCATTCATTCATTCATTCATTCATTCATTCATTCATTCATTCATTTTATTCCAAAGATCTTACATAAGCAATGAAGCTTTAAGATGTGGAACAAGTCAGAATTTTACAATATTAGAATTACAATTTTTACAAATTTTTACAGTTTTACAATTTAGTATTTTTCTACCATTTTTACAATTTTGTGCAATTGTTTACAATATTTTGGCGAGATGTAGTGAGATGAGGTGAGGTCCGAGGATTCGCCAAAAGATTACCCGGGATTTACCTTTTGGTTGAGGAAAACCTCGGAAAAACCCAACCAGGTAATCAAATCAAAGGGGTTGATGCCGAGCACTCGTCATAGACCATCCGGCTTCAGTCCCACGGCTGGGGAAAATCTCGGAAGAAACCACCAAAAGGGGATCCAACCCAAGCCCGAACGAAGCTCCGGATCAGCAGCCCAGCGAGTCTGCCGACTGAGCTACATCGATGGCTCTACTAAAAACATACAATACATAGCCAATCAGATTATTAAATTTACAAACGCAAATAAGTGGTTAGCCCCTCTGGCTTCCGCCGTAACGACACGGGTTCGATCCTATTGTGGATCATGAAGGAATGTGTTGTGGACAAAGCGGGCATGAATCGTGTTAGGTAAGACTGAAAATGTGTTTTGTAATCATAGGCGACTCATTTTAACTCTGGGCAACGACTGTCTAGAAGAAAGTTTAGTCTGCCTGACATCCATTTCATGTCCCCTACTAGTAGAAATCAGTGTAGCCTAGTCATGTCAAAAGATGCCCATAGGCGGAAGCGCGCGCTTTAGAGCCAGGAGAGCCTGAGCGCTTTACAGCGGAAAGGAAAGAGACAGACGAAAGAGGTAGTATATACCGCTTGGTCGAGCTATATACAGGCATGGCCAGCACTGATTCAATAGATCAAGGGAAGAGAACTTATTGAAACTATATCCATATTAATTTTTAGATTTGTCTAAGAAATATAAGTGCATTGTAAGAATGTAAGTTTTAATTTTAATGCTCATTTTTCATAAGTTTGCTCTTTATTCAAAAGAAATACTTTCTCAACTTTTTTATAGAAAAGTGAAATTTTCAAATATAGGCCTATCCAGGTACTGAAACAATGCTAAAAAAAATCTAATATATCGTAAATACGTATTACTGAAGATAGTGTATTACAAATTTTGAAAATATTCGCATGGAAAATGTTTGTAAGGAAATGAATTAACAAAGCAACTACTGTTACATCATAAGCAAAAGATACGTGCCCATGTGTTGTAAAAATGCCAGCTCTAGAGCTTCAGCACGTTTCCAGAAAATAATTTAATATTCCGATGATAGGAAGTTGCTCACCAATATCACCTTAAAAGCATATTGCGATGAGTTTTGTTATGAATAATTAGTTGCACTTAAAATATATACAGTACCTAGGTAACTTTGCTTTGTACTATAATATTGTTTTGATTAGTTTATTGATTACTTTTATAAGGCTAAAGAAATGCATCAATATCAATTCCAAGTTATCATGTCATACTCAATCTCTCTCTCTCTCTCTCTCTTTTTTTGGGGGGGGGATGTCACTTTCTTTATGAATGATATGTTTCATTCATTTAGTACAGTATAGTTGTACTGCTGTGGAATTAATGTGAATATTACATCTTAAGTCTTTATTATGTTACTAACGTTTAAAACCCAACTGCAATATTAAGAAATTGGTGTTAGTATTTTTGTTTTACAGACAATATAGATAATATCAAACAAAGAATCCATATAAAAATAACAACATAAAATTTCACGTTCCATTTGAAGTTTGTGCACCACTGTTTTGTTAATCCAACAGGCTGCTTATTCATATACATAATTCTTCCTGATTCCATACACTAGCGCTTGATGCCCGCGCACGACGTTAAGGTCAGAAAATGCGCTTGCTTTGACATCACTGGTGTAGCCTAATGCTGTGTGGCACGCCACTGAACCCACGCGATTCTTCTGTCTCTGTCTTTCTGTGTTTCGTAATAGATCCAATTCCCCGCAGCCGGCGTGAGAGATATGACTGGCCGTGTTGTTTCTGTTTGACATTGACGTCCACATTTCGATTCCTTCGCGAGCCCAAATCGGTCAATTCCCCGCTAAGTGGCTTCGCCAGATCGCCAAGAATTTGTGGTAGAGAGATCGCGTTCCATTTTACACTAGGCTGCGAACACTTTTTACTCCTTTCTTCTCTCTTATAACCTTTTCTTTTCTCTATAGGTCTGCAACTTAGCGCGGCTGCTCGGAAAATACCCAGCAATCGAGTCTCGTTTATTCTTGTGAATATTTGGGTTGAGACTGCGAATGTGGCGCTGGTTTCCTCTTAGACATTTAATTGTCTTCGGTTGATGCTTCTTATTTTATCCATATCATATATTTAACGAATACACGCAGGTTAACTTTTCTCTCACCAATTTCTTACTCTTGTACAAAATTCAGTTACTTATCTTTCCAGCGTATCTATTAGTTCACATGAATATGGCATTTTCTAATATTATTTATTATTTAAATATACAGAATACAGAAAATAATTACAACAATAAAAATATAAATAAAATAATACAATCGACATAAAAAGAGGATACAAGAATGTTAACAAAATTTGACGACCGAATGAGCAGAGCTCGTGTTCGGTCGCAATTCCGATATATTATTAATATAAGGGGAATTTGGAAAATAAAAAGGATCTAAAATTAAACTTACAGCTTACTTACTTACTTACCTACTTACTTACTTACTTACTTACTTACTTACTTACCTACTTACTTACTAGCTTTTAAGCAACCCGGAGGTTCATTGCCGCCCTCACATAAGGCCGCAATCGGTCCCTATCCTGTGCAAGATTAATCCACTCTCTATCATCATATCCCACCTCCCTCAAATCCATTTTAATATTATCCTCCCATCTACGTTTCGGCCTCCCCAAAGGTCTTTTTCCCTCCGGCCTCCCAACTAACACTCTATAGCCTATGCATTTCTGGATTCGCCCATATGTGCTACATGCCCTGCCCATCTCCATCGCCTGGATTTAATGTTCCTAATTATGTCAGGTGAAGAATACAATGCGTGAAGTTCTGCATTGTGTAACTTTCTCCATACTCCTGTAACTTCAATCCTCTTAGCCCCAAATATTTTCCTAAGAACATTATTCTCAAACACCCTTAATCTCTGCTCCTCTCTCAAAGTAAGAGTCCAAGTTTCACAACTATACAGAACAACCGGTAATATAACTGTTTTATAAATTCTAACTCTCAGATTTTCTGACAGTAGACAGGATGACAAAAGCTTCTCAACCGAATAATAACACGCATTTCACATATTTATTCTGCGTTTAATTTCCTCCCTAATTACAACATTATAAATAGAAATAAAATAATACAATCGATATAAAAAAGAGGATACAATAATATTAACAAAATTTGAGGACCGAATTGGCAGCGCTCGTGTTCGGTCGCAGTTCAGATATATTATTAGTGTCAGAGGAATATAGAAAATAAAATAAAATAGGATCTAAAATTAAAAATAAAGCTACAATGAAATTATGTAATATAATATTAACATAGAGAAGAATAATATTGTATGTGATGAAAGAATATATGAATGGTTCAGAGGCATAGTGGGCCAAGCACCACTTATTAAAAACGAAGAAAGCAAGGCTTAAAGTTAAGTTAATATCATAGTTTAATGAAGATTGACATATCATTTAGTTTGAATGTGTGTACTTTATATTACTTTCCATATGTTTCCATTGAATTATGGTTATAACTTCATTTTAACCCTTGTTTTCTACGGTTTTAGTAAATGGCGCTTGGCCCGCTATGGTTCTGAACCCTTCATATATTCCGAAATTATAGAATACAAATATAATATAGGCTGATTAATTCATACACATAGGCTATAAATTTATTTAATCAAATTGGAGACGTTAACAATTTTCTCATTTTCTTGTTATATGTTAGTGGGTTACATGTTAGAAGTTCTGGGTGTAATTTAGCTAAAGAATTATACAAACGAGGGCCAAAATTAATGCTATGCTTTAGACCAGCAGATGTGAAATATTTAGGTTCTACTAATGTTGAATTATTATTTCGTCTTGTGTCATGATTACGTGCCTATAAACTTCTTACTATTTTCATTATACAATTTTAAAAGTTTATATTTATAAATTTGTTCAATACTAAATATATTAAATTCAGAATAAATTAATTTAACCAAATTTAATTTAAACCAAATAAATGTATTTATCGCAACAAAAATGGCCCGGAACCTTGATGTAGATAGTAATTATGCTCTTGATGACTGATCCGAAAAAATTATATTTGCTAATGATAGTGTCGGCACCTAACTCCGAAATATTGCAGCTATGAAGCGGTGCACATGTGTAACTCTTAAATCATAATGAACACGAATCTTGTACGTAATTATGAATTAGTAGGTTATTTTACGACGCTTTATCAACAGCTTAGGTTATTCAGCGTCTGAATGAGATGAAGGTGATAATGCCGGTGAAATAAGTCCGAGGTCCAACACCGAAAGTTAACCAGTATTTGCTCATATTGGGTTGAGGGAAAACTCCGGAAAAAACCTCAACCAGGTAACTTGCCCCGACCGTGAATCGAACCCGGGCCACCTGGTTTCGCGGCTAGACGCGCTAACCGTTAAGGCTGGTTCACAACAAACCGGAAACGAGAATCGGAACGAAAACGAAAACGGTAAAATTGTTAAAATGTGTACATTTAAATGTGAGCATTCACAATTAACGAAAAGCTTCCCGGAGCCCGGGACGTTTCCGATCCAAGCCCACTAGGTTCATTCTATTGCCATCTAAAAGCTATTTTGTCTTCGTATATTTTGTAGCAAGAAGACCGTGACATAACCTATGCATTATTTTGTTCTGTGCTGTGCATCATGGAGCAACTTTTATTTGATGAGATTCTAATATTGAGTGTTGAGGAAAATCCTCACGTTTACGATAAGCGGCGCGCCTCGTAATGAGAAAATGAGAAAATGAAGGAGAATACGTGGCTTTCAATAGCTGCATCTTTGAACACCGTTCGGAAGTGAATCATATTTTATTACTGTATTGGTTGTATTACACACTATATATTCATGCTTCAATTCAATAACTACTGTTGTGTTCATTTTTGTTCTATTACAAATGTTTCTTCTCTAATTATTTTACGTTATGGTAGACTTAAAATAGGTTGTGATAATAAAGATGCTTGGGCATATTTATAGTACCGTACCTAATGATGTGTTTCAGTTGAAATTTCAAAATTGGTTAACCTGTGTTTATGTTGGCTGCCTTGTACTCATGAGAGAACGCCATTGGTCAATAAAATTATACACATGTAACATCAGAATGCGTAATATCGACTTTACATATCGTTATTGACATGCATATGGATATGCATAGTCGTCTACGCTCTCGGTTTATTGTGAATCAAACATTTTCATATTCACGTCCTCTGCTTCTCGTTTTCATTCTGGTTCTCGTTCCCGGTTTATTGTGAACCAGCCTTAACTCCACACGTGTGGACATTATGAATTATATCGGTCATAGAAAAAGTAACGATGTGTTGGTGATAATGATTATTTTAATTTAGGCATTGTCATTCATTTATTTTGAGTGATTATAACTAAAGACAGAAGAAACCGTGTCCAGATCAGAAGTTCTCAGGATTTTTCGTCTCATCCGAATGATCTGCTTTACAGTAAGCTATTCCGTGGCACAACACACGGCCTTTGTTTTCCTTTTTTTATCCAGTGCTCTATTCTTCCTTTTCATCTCATTGAATAATGTAGTCTTTACTGCCACAATGTAAAACGATACAGTGGTTTTCAAACACAGGCTATAAATAAAAGATTTTTGCCTCTAGAAATCAATTCCGTACCAAGATAAGCGCGGCCATTTCTAAATCAGCTGAACATTGTTAGACATCTCACTGTTACATCCAATTCACTGTCTCCCGCACACTAACAGCAATCCCCAGGGCTAGCAATTTTGTTGCGTATAAATTATCAAAAAACGCCCTAAAACCAGTGTATTAAATACATGTTGGAAAAATCAGTGTAGAGTTGCTTCTGCACGGAGACCAATACATATTCATCTGTAAGGAATCTCTATCTATGAAAGTCGCAAATCAGGATTGCACCACAGTCTAGTATATACAGTCACGAAGCTTGAGTTGTGAGGGTGCTGGAAACAATAGACTGTGCAGGTACTATTTCGCATTATCTGTAATGAGGCGATATTAGCGACCCTAGTGGTTAGCAACTATCTATAGTTGTATATTTACTATGTATTGAGATTCGTGACTGAATATACTAGACTGTGGTTGCACGATGTTTTAATAAAAGAAAATTACGTTCAACTCTCTGAAAGATTAGAGAGTTTTCGCACCTTACTGGTACGCTAAACGATTAACGCTATGTTGACGTCATTGATGAAAGAGCTAATCCATCTTTAAAACCTCCAGTCTATTCCGTTTTCTCCTAGGGTGTCCCCATATTTCGTCTTCAGTTGGTTTGTCTTCAAGTATTTATTTCACCATCTTTCCGTCTTCCATCTTTTTTCTGTCTAATCAATCCATTACTGTAGAAGCTTGGATTTTTTTAATGGATTTTAGATTTGTTCTCTGGTAATGTAAGCTTAAGTTCTTCTATATAATTCAAGCCATATATTAATGGTTAAAGTTCAAGATGAAAGTGAACGGGTTTCACTTGAACACACCTCATTTTGATTTTTTACTCGAAAGGCGTCAGGTTTTGAAGAGAATGTTTTCAAATAGACAGTTTTATATTTTTAGTAACTTAGTGAAAAATGTGGAGATTTTTGTCATGAATATTAATTGTGATGGCGATATAAAGTCCACATTGTCCATCTCAAGTGATTATTTTGATGCTGGATCTGCACCGGACAGACGATCAGCCTGTCTGTTGAAGAGCTAAAACAATGCAGAGACAGAAGTTCAGACGACATTCCAAAGCCACTTTGGACTCCGGGATAAAAACACTTTCATTCATTAAAGTCATTCATCCGCCTTTTCTCTCTCTGCTGTCACAATGCTTGGATATTAAACGTGAAACTATTTCGACGTTCATATTAGTGGAAACAGAAGCCGGACTGGTGTGACAACTCCCACAGATTGCTGGATCCACGGAACTTCGAAAATACATTAAAGCGAGTTGTTTCTCTTTTGATACGCAGAATCGTCATGACTCAGACGTAATAATTACCAGTCCGCAACAGCATTTTTATTTATTCTGTCTACTATGTATTGTAGAAATGTTTTAATTGGAATCCGGTATTCTGAGGCGTTACTCCTCCACGTAGCTCAAGAGGCGGAGGTTACGGATATCATTGCAGTGCAGTGGGTCGAATTCCATTCTCGGCAGGAAAGTGGATAATTTATTATCTTCCGTTCAAACTCTGTGTCTCTATCTGTTTGTATGTGTTTTTAGGCTTCGTTTTTCTATGTTCTAACTCAACCCAGGCAATTACGTCTCTGGTCTGATGGAGCTAAAGCAGTGGTCGGCATGTTCCTTGCTCTGTGACGTCATACGACGGAGCCGCCTTGCTCTTTGCTCGGCAATCTCTGCATACTGAGCACAGCGTGGAGAGAAGGTTCAACTGAACAGTGGCGGTACGGCGCCTAAACACTGACAGAGCGCGATCCATTCTCCTGAGTTAGTATGGGAACAGCACAATTACAATACATTTGTACGAAAACAAAACTGTACAAGTGTGATAAATCAATGTAACAAAATATTGTGGTTTTTAATCAATTTAAATACTTACAATAACATGAAATTCATAATACAGCCAGCTGCAGAAGCGTTCGCATATATAAATGAGGCTCCGAAGCTGCTTTAAACATAAAAATTTAGAAATGAATACTTTAAGCCAGTGATGAGCAGAATCAGTGCTCTGTGACGTCATCCCTCAGAGCAATCGTGCTCTCTTTTAAGAACATCGGCATCCAGAGAGCTCTGAGGGCGAAGAATAGCTTCAATACTGAACTCTACAGTGACGACCTCTAGGCTTACATCTAATTTCGTGCATATGATTATTTTATACAATTTTACTTGTTTTGTTTCCTTTTCGAGACTAAAATGGTTTTTATATGAAACATTCCTTGGCGTATTTTGGGAAAACCATTGACTTAATTTCCAATATTCTCAGTCTGTTTAAGAAAGCAGTGTATTGTGATAACAAATGGTTGAAATAATCTTAGTTTTGTCCTTTAAATGTGTATAAATTTCATCCGAAGAAATGTAACTTTTCGTTCTTCAAATGCAAATTTACAATATTACATTGGTTCGGATCAAATTTCTGCACATTTAAAGGACAAAACTAAAATTCTTTCAATCAATTATTGATCATAATACACAGCTCTCTTAAACTGACTGAGCATATTGGGAATTAAACCAATGGCTTTCACGCAATTCGGCCAGCTGACTGCAAAATGGTGGACAATTAATATTGGCTGTTGTTACTGCAGTAATAAATTTAACCTTAAAAGAACCGAACATGTTAAATAGTTTCGATTTCCATGACAATGGCATGAATTTATTATTACTATAAGATTTTAATAATTATAAACGTTACAAAAGACCAAAACACGCATTCAGGCATGGTTAATCGTGCAGCAAACTCGTAAAGCGGTATTTTGAATTGCTGCAGCGAAAGTAAAGCGAAATGTATAAAAGAACGGAGTTGCTGCAACGCTTTAGTTTAGGTTGTAAGAAAACGCACGGTCTCCCCCCCCCTTTCCCGAACACATACAACGACTCCATCTATACCTGTCACAATACTAAATCCAGCTGCAGCATTTTGTTACACTGAAATGACAATGATTGTGATGATGATGGTGATGATGATGCTGATAAATATTTTGTTTGGAAACCAATGTGCAAATCTTAGCACAAGTCATCTCAGCAACAGGTGCAATTACACGTATTCTTCAAGAAGACCTTGAATGTCTGGAAACGAGTGACGGCATTTTCATGACATTGCAGAAGGCAGTGAATGCAACATCGTCGTTACCAAAATATCTTAAGAGTTGAGAGCTACATTCAGCAAGCAGATATACTAAATATTGGTTACTGAAAGTCATCCATGTCTATTCAAACTCCTGAAAAGGGAGTTAGATTTAATGAAAGGTTAGGAGAATAAGTAATAATAATAATAATAATAATAATAATAATAATAATAATAATAATAATAATCATCATCATCATAATCATAATCAGAATAAGCTAATAACTTATGAGAAAATTGGCTTCATAATGCTACTATTAAGGGGTTAAGTACAGCTTACAGTAGTAAAATTTTGGAAATATTCAACATTTTTTTCCTCCTTTACTGTATCTTGCACAATAATAAAAATTAGTATGTATAAAACATGTCCTTCTGCTATATGAAAAAAATTTTATTATTTAAAAATAATTATTTCCATTTTTTTTTTCAAAATTCAATTCACTGTACAGTGATGTAGCGTCTCCCACATAACTCAAAAACTATTCAACATTCTATGATGAAATTTGTTGTGTGTATTTATGCATTTCATATCTACAATATGATCCAAGATCAAGTCTCTACCTTTGATAGATTGTCTGATAAAAAATAAATGTATTTAAAAAAGATGGTCAAATAGCAGTAGGCCTATTTTCTTCTAACACAAAATAAAAAATATATATATTATTTATTAAGGAATGTAGTTGAAAGAGCATGATATTGTAAATATGAGTTTCAGCAATAAAATAAAAGAGAGAGAACATGAAAAAGTTAACAAGTTTATGAGTTATGAGGGAAACGCTCCATCACTGCACAGTAAACTGCTACATTTTTAAATAAAAAAAAATATATATTTTTTTTTTAATCGTAATATTTTTTTTCATATAGCAGAATGACAGTGTTTTACACATACCAATTTTCATTATTGTACAGGATACAGTAATGGAGGAAAAAAACGCTGAATATTTCCAAAAATTGTATTGCTGTGAGCTGTACCTGTACCTAACTCCTTAAGACGGAGCTTTGATGTTGTCTTAATCCCATCTGAATCGCGTGTAGTTTCAATATAGTGTTCTGTATAGTCTTATAGTCCTGTTTTTTACTATGGAGAATATTTACGGACACTTAGATGTTGATATAATTATGTATTTATGACAGCATGGGAATGAAAAGAGATCCAACGTTTTTGAGAAACCTTTTTCCTCAGTTTTTATGTGGTGTGATTTGTCATAACGATGATCCAGAACCAGACTGTTCCAAGTCCATTTTACTTTTTTTTTTTTTTTTTTCAGAAGAGCTATTTTAAGCTCCTGACATTCAAAGCTTCATGAAACAATTTGGAATAGCTTCACAACAACCTAATGGAGAATAATATTTATAATTTTGTTCGATTCATATATGCAGACAAGAAATGGAACGAAATGAAACACAGATTTCTTTCTTATAAAAAGTTGGACTTAGAACAGTTTGGTTCTCAGCCATCGATAAATCGAATATCACCTTCGGTGAGAAACTGTTAGATCACTCAGCCACGTTGAACCTTCCATCCCAGTTCACTTGTGCTTTATTTAGCATCAGATTTAAAAGTCCACAAAATTAGTTTATCCTGAATTTATATTAGCAGTCATATTATTCATCTTAGCATTAAGATTTTGAGTTTCTGTTCTTGAAATTGTATCGCCTATAATGAACATCAACGAGATATTTAAAAATGTCAGCCCTATGAACAATGAACAGTTTCATTTGAATTCACACTTAGATTTCTCTGGATCTGAACCACAGTCCTTGAAGTTAGATTTGAAAGACCGTCTCTCGATGTATCGAAATGAACTTGCGTTTACTTGCTTCTAGAGGCGTAACACTATACGCGATTCAGCAACTCAGTTACAGACACATTTTGTATTGGATGAAGGTATAACAACATTAATTTCTCTGTTGTCAAGGGCTTTGGAGTGGGGAGACAAGGCCTCCAAATCCCCTGAGCACGTTCTTGGAACAAAGTAATTGGCTTCACACTCAATCCATCTTCTCACCTCAAGAATTCAACATGCTTCTCATCGTGTTATATTCAGAGTTCTCTGGTTCGAATATCCTCCGGCTGTCACCTTCACTGCAATGTGTTGTGTTTATTCGTCCCTTTACAAAGTTCGCATATGATCTTGGAGTAACAGCAGTGCGATATCCATAATTATTATAATCTGAACAATATGCAAGAGAGAGTAAGTTACTAGCTTCGAATTTCAGAGATAAAGACAACGGAAATTGCTATTTGTATCCTTTCTGTTAGTAATACTGTCATATTTTTCCTACCTCTAACGCTAATTATCATGCATCAATGAATTACTTCAGGACGCCTAGGGCGAGTCCCTGTTCATCATCTCACTACAGAAGCGAGTCAGTAAGTTAAAATTCGAAGTAGAGACCTATATTTTTGTATGAAGCGGCTGAATCTATCACCGCTAGATGGAAGTACCGGGTGTTTAAAAATGAATATCGGGGTTTTAAGCTTTGTAATATTTATTACATTTAACGTACAATCATAAATAATACATCAAAATAAAGAGTAACTCAAACAGTTTTGTACGCGCATGCACTGTTTCCTCTGTCTACCGTTAGAAAACGCATTGAACGACTGAGAGAGTCTTTCACGCGTAGTCCCAAAAAACTGTTCGGAAGACTAGTCGTGAATTAGCAATTACAGCGACGTCTGTGTGGAAAATTTTAAGGAGACGCATTTGGAAGTACGCGATTGGTTAAACGACGTTGTACCCGACCGCTGGATTGGGCGAAAGAGGCCAAATGACAGCTTGTTTCGTATGGCCTCCACGTTCACCAGATCTTACGCCATGCGATTTTTACCTTTGGGGATTCATAAAGGATCGTGTGTATGTACCTCCGCTACCAGCTGATCTACCAGACTTAAGACAGGACTGAAGCAGTTGTTGCAACAATTACTTCAGACACACTGATCAAGGTTTGGGAAGAACTCGCTTATCGACTCGATGTGTGCCGTGTGACGAATGGTGCTCACATTGAGCATTTGTAGCAAAACTGTTTGAGTTGCGCTTTCATTTGGTGTATTATTTATAATTGTACGTTAAATGTAATAAATACTACAAAGCCTGAAAACTCCGATCATAGTATAGAGAATATACAGTAAAGATACTTAAGCCATTTCGTGGGAACAAATTCTGAGTGAGCATGTCACGAAACCGGGTGTATTATCTGGAACCTCCACCAGATGGATCTCCATCTACGACAGGCTGGAATAATTTAATATTAACTGAAAACATTCATTACTCATCTTTTAACAATTTTAAAGACATGAGGCAAAGGAATGGCAATATAACCATAATAATAATTACTCCCGTATGCAATCATCATGAAAATATTCACTAATTGACGCTAACGTTCAAGTCACTGTTTGAGGATAACGTTGGTAAAATTGATCCAAGTACAACATAATACATCATGGCGTCCGTTGCGGTGAAGTGCGAGCATGAACGTCAACAATGGATATAAGCATTTTGACTTCCTAGAAACATAATATTAATGATAGATAATATACATAGGCTACAAGATTATTCGCATTACTGACCAATAAA
The DNA here is from genome assembly GCF_040183065.1 of Periplaneta americana. Classification (NCBI taxonomy): domain Eukaryota; kingdom Metazoa; phylum Arthropoda; class Insecta; order Blattodea; family Blattidae; genus Periplaneta; species Periplaneta americana. Next base: position 63,200,365 of record NC_091122.1, read on the forward strand.
ATTAATAAATAAATATTTTACTAATATTTTGATAGTGGTTTGATACTAGCGACATAGTTGGATTCATTGAGAACTAGACCTTACTGAGCTTGAATTTAGTACCAACAACATCAAAGGTGCCGACAAGAGTTGTCCCTACGGATTCTTCTTATACTGTGCTCCGATATTTATTTTGAAACACCCGGTATTATCCAGATATGAAACTGATCCATGTGTTACCAAGAGACACAAGGAAAACAAAGAAGTAGCAGTTGCAAAATGACGGGAATCTCTGCACAAATGTACTATTATCGAACAGCATTCCGTTCTGTATTATTTTATTTTGGGGGGAAGAGTCTAGCAGCACAGAAAATAATAAAGTAATACTGCCCCTATATGGTGAGCATTGCCTATCACGTTAAGCTGTCTACAATTCGGTATAGAAGTTCTCTCAATGGTGCACAGATATCGAACACTGAGTCGATCGGCCAGTGGAGACTGTCACGAAAGCAGATGTGCAACAGGTTGGCGACTTGATCGGATCAGTGGTTCAGAAGGGGAAATTATAATGAAAAATTCTAAAAGAAAAGTGTATACAGGAAAAGAGTTTATTTTGGTTTGGAATTTAATAAGAGGTTTCGGTTAACAACAGAACTGGGGATGAATGTGGAAGAAAAACTGGTAGAATTAGTCCTTTATCTATAAACAGAGTAATTGCTTCCATAATTTAGCTTTTCCATCTTTTTTATTTTTTTTAGTAAAAGTGTACCAAAGATAATATCCATATTTGTCTGATTTTATGACGCAATACTATAACGCGATCTGTCGTCTAACTTGTCAAACTTATCAACAATTGACAATCACTTGATGACATTATCAGAAATTTACTCTAACTTGTCACTTGTCTCAGATTTCCTCGCCAGTTTATCACTAGACAAAATAGTCGTCTTAAGAAACAGGATCTGGACGAATTACTCTATAGAATAATAGGATTATCCCCTTTTCACACACCTTGTCAGTTGTGTGCTAAGGAACATAACAGTAATATAATATACTTCCTCTAGAAAGACTTGTTTTCGTAGTGAACTTCACGAGTATGTGATGTAGCTAAAGTTTCATATCCGTAGCTAATTTTGTTTTAATACTGTTAACAATTTCAAATGGTGATTCGTAGTTGTAGCAATAATGATAGTAATACTAGTATTTGTATGATGCTTTTAGATGCAGATGCTATTCATTATCGATTGATGTTTGTATATAGGAAACTAATACTACTATGCGTCACATGTTACTTGAACGCTGAGCGGTTGTCGCCACTGTCGTTTTATACAAGACATCGTAGGCGATTACGAAGCGCGGAGGATTGAGGGAATTATAGCATTCGTGAAGTGGTATGATGCTAGTTCGTGGAATCAACACCGATCAATTTACAAGGGACGGTTAGTACATATTATGATCGTAAGATTCGGATAAAGTAGATGCATCAGGATAGGCTCTATAGCTGTATAGGATAGGGTCTTGACTTCCTTCAGACTAAGTAAACACTACCCCTTCCACTAGCTAAAACCCTACCTGCTGGGAAGAGCGCTCCTCACCCCCTAGCTAAAACAGTGAATGGGCAGTACAGCCGATAGGAACTGAATATAGCCTACAGTTTTTTTACTTGGTTATTTAACGACGCTGTATCAACTACAAGGTTATTTAGCGTCGATGGGATTGGTGATAGCGAGATGAGGTCGAGGATTCGCCATAGATTACCTGACATTTGCCTTACGGTTGGGGAAAACCTCGGAAAGAAACTCAACCAGGTAATCAGCCCAAGCGGGAATCAAACCCGCGCCCGAGCGCAACTCCGGATCGGCAGGCGTGAGCCTTAACCGACCGAGCTACGTCGGTGACCTGAATATACGTTGTCACTACTGACGGCGGGGTTCACGCTACAACTAGTTAATGTTTGTAAACAAAACGCACGGACCAAGGATGCCTATCCTGATATAGGTACTTTATCCGAACCTTAGTGATTAGTTATACGAATAGCTGTGACAACTGACGAAGGGATAGGTCTCGCAAGTACGGATTACCGACGGAAGGAATGCGAATCAAACACTGCGATGAGGAAGAGCGGGCGACAGACAGGAAAGGTCACGAGATGATATTCAAGAGTACTGTTGGAATAGAAATGACATCGATATAATCAGTCTTGCGTTGTGATATTTACATTACGACTTTAGTTTGTTGCATTCCATGTGAATACGTGTCTAGTATCGCACGGTATTATTATTTCATTCGTAAACACATGTTGCGCGTTTAATTAGCTTCGAATTTTTCTCTTACTACGTTCTTTATTTCCTCAGCGATGTTCTCATTTGTTCATCTTCATGGACGAGACAGTACTTTCATCGGCTCACACCTCTCCCCCCTCGGCATGCCTACATACACACGTCAAAACAGACAGCAACGCCACCATTGGTTTTCGGTAATCGTTTCTTGCGCGAGATATAACTATTGAATTATTCACTTTTATGCCTGTTCGTATGTTAGGTTAGGATATATTATATAATGTGTTTTGTTTGTGCAATTTTCATATTAATTTGTGTGTTCTTTTGGAGAGTGGTGAAACTAATCATTGGTGACGGGGGGGGGGTGAAAGCTACAAGTAGGACTTGTTTTACACAGCACGTACGGTCAAAAGACTCGTACATTGGATTTAAGAGAAAATTCTGACAGTGTAGTGCATCTGTACGTATAACATTGCTGGATAAATCCATCTGTCTATCTATAAATTTGTCAAATTCAACGACTTACATTACGAATTCCGGTAGTGATCTCTCGTCACGTTTGCAGTGTACTGTACGCTGAAAGGAGCCATGAGCAGAGAATATTACTGTAAATCTACTGCAAACCTTGTAACGAGTAGATGTTACTGAATCCTTCTAACTGGCTTTTCCAGTGCTTACATTTTATCTTTCCACGCTCATGCATGTAGAGCGGACGAGGCAGTGTACAGCGCAGCTGCACCCACGCGGACGTGTGAAGATAAAATGTATGCACTGTATTTGATTAAAATTGTTTACAATATCTTGCGCACATTCAGTTGTTCATATTAATAATATTTATCAATGGAAAAACCAAAACTTTGCTGTCGATCTGCATAGAATTCTTTAGCCTACCGGCATAATCTAGTACTTTTTTGCTTACAGATTACAAACGACAGTCCGTACCCAGACGCAGTTACATGTGAATATGATTACCTTCCTGGGTATTAGATCTGTGCAGCAATTATGAAATTTGTAGTGGAGTGAGATATCTTCCTTTGGGAAATTATGAAATAAGCTTTTTATATACAGTACAGAAACGTAAATTTACTCTTCATATTTGGGCGCACTGTAATTGGATTTTATTTATTCATATGTTTAGAATGGCAGTTACAGAAAATCAAGTATAAACCTAAGGTAACATACTAAAGTGCTAAAGTTTTGTAAAGCAAATGTAACTTATAATGAGATTCTACCATATTTATTTTTTAAATTCAGATGTTATTGTTTAGTCAACTGTCCGAAGACAGGTCTGAACCTTACAAGTGATACCAACAAGGCACCACTAATGAGGCAATTAGGCGAGGTGATAATGAGATAGGGTGACCAGTTCCTTTCCCCCTCCATTGCATATATCGCCAATTAGCTACATATTACACTGATCAAACTTCAGACGCATACAAGCAATTGTTCTTTCTCTGACACATATCATCAAGTGAGATGTACTGCCTGATAATAAATGTACTGTACAGCTGTCAAAAGAAAAAGTGGCCGCTCTCCTGAAACAAAGTTCCCTTCGGGTATCTTCGCTACAATTCGGAGACAGGCGATGTTACATGTTGTTGCACCACGTTACCTGATATCTACAGTTATAATTGAAGTGTTCTCTGTGTGATTCGATAGCGTAATGGTAGCGTTCAGGCCTCTTATTCATGAGGTCCTGCGTTCGACTACAACCTCGTGCTTTTTATGTTCTTTTTTGTTCTGTTTTTGAGAGAGACAAACTATACATAATGGCTCCTTTCTCTTTTACGATTATTTTAGTAATTAACATCAGGTTCATTACTATATTATGCCATGACTTTATCATTATGATATTGTGGCTGCAAATGGAAAGAAAAAAGATTTTATTCTCAATAAAAATAGCCTATCTTTCGTGGCATAAACAAAACAAATTCACTGGCGTCGGCCTTAAAACATTCAAACAATTAAGCGTTCAAAAAACAAAACAAAAAGCCACAATTCAATATTTAGTCTATCTTCCTCTTATCTCGATCATCTTGCAGTCCAATGGGCATGAAATTGACTAGTCTTTGCAAATAGCGACTGTTCTTAGACACGATATTCCAGGCATTCTGAACATACATACATACATAAGTGTTCTGTCCATGGGCAGGTCTTTCATTGCAAACCCAGCAATCTCCAATCTTTCCTATTTTCTGCCTTCCTCTTAGTCTCCGCATATGATCCACATATCCTAATGTCGTCTATTATTCTTTTCAACCAGAGACCCAACCAATTCCTTTTTCTCTTTCTAATCAGTTTCAGCATCATTCTTTCTTCACTCACTTTTTCAAACACAATTTTATTTTTTATTCTGTCTGTCCACTTCACACGCACCGTTCTTCTCCACATCCACATTTCAAATGCTTCAATTCGTTTCTCTTCATTTCATCGTAATGTCCATGTTCCTTCCCCATACAATGCCACACTCCACACAAACCACTTCACCAGTCTCTTCCTTAGTTATTTTTCCAGAGGTCCGCAGAAGATCCTTCTTCTTCTATTAAAAGCTTCCTTTGTTCATGTTTGCAGTTTTTCTTGGTAAGGATATATCTAAATGCGGTAATATCCCGTTGCTTTCCGCACACCACTATCTCTTTCGCATCTTATTAAATTCCAGGCGGCCCAAGCGTGGAGATGAGAGTGGATTTGACTAATTGGGCCCTCCGGACTTCACCGAAAGTCACGGCAAGGGTTAAATATTAATTCTATCAGGATGTTTGACCCGATCAGAGACCGGGAAATCTCAATTAGCCTTTGCCCCCCGCATCCTGGACTAGCTTCTACGAATCACCAGAAAATCTTAGAGTGTGATTGGGCCAATTTTTCCGAAAATGTTTCCACATTTTTGCCCTCGTAGCTCAGCGGACGAACGTCGGAATTTAGATGTCAACGTCTCAGGTTCAATTCCTCGTTACTCCTTTTCATTTTATTGTGGTTCAAGATAGTATAATGTAATAATACAAAAAGAAAAACTAATACCAGTATTATGCAACTGGATTTTTCCAAACCTAATATTAAATTTATGTTATTTATATCGCTAAAGAACGATTACAATATAAATAAGAACGATAACAGAATAAAAATGATAAATATCGGTTTGTTTAATTAATATAAGATATTATATAATACGTATTTAATTATCTAAATGAAATAACCTATTTTACAAAGAAAGATGGTTATTTGTGTTATAATAATTACTTACATAAAATACAGATTATTTATATTGCGAAAGAACAATAACAATATAAATAACTTGAATATTATTTTATAATGCTAATGAAGGAAAACAGAATATAAATGATAACTTGAATATTATTTATACCGCTAAAGAACGATAACAATATAAAAACCGTGAATATTATTCATATCGGAATTTCACAGATTTGTTACAGATGTATTTAAGAAATTGTAGAAGAATAGTAATTAGTAACAGTGTCCTATTTATTCTTCTTGGAGCCAAATTTGTAACTTTTAAAAGTGTGGTTACTATGTTGAAGTGTATGTGTTGCAACGGATGCTTGATTTGTTATGTATATGAGTCCGTTATGGGATGCTTGATGTCGTCGCAATGTCGTAATTATAGTTTGATTGTGTTTGTGTGACTATTGTGTATTAATTTATTATGTATGGTGCTGAAAGCTGCATATTTGTGTTATAGAAATGTTACATATGTGTGTTGTTAATGTTTTTGTATGTTTCAAATTGATAACTGATATTTGTTTTGCAATCGCAATGCCTAATTTACGGATTGTTTATGTTTTGTTTACATCGCGTAAGCTAATTTAATTTTCTTTTCCTTTTCTCTTTATGCTTATCTTTTTTGTGTATAAAACTATAGCCCTTACGTACATATGTAAAATAGGGCTAAGCCCCATTGGAGATACAATAATAATAATAATAATAATAATAATAATAATAATAATAATAATAATTATAATTATTATTATTATTATTATTATTATTATTATTATTATTATTATTCATATCGTTATAAAACGATAACAGAATACAAATGATGACTTTAATTTTATTCATATCTCTAAAGAACGATAACAAAATATAAATAACGTGATATCCATAAAGAACGATAACTGGATATAAATGATAATTTGAATATCATTTACATCGCTAAAGAACGATTAAAAAATAAAATGAAAACTTGAAGAAGGTCCGAACCCACAACCTTTGAATCATTAAACAAGCACTTTACCGCTAGTCTACGAGGCGCAGATATGGAACACATTTTCATAGTTCCGGAACTGCTTGTACAAGAACTTGCATCGTGTAACATCGCCGCGACCCGAAGTGGACTTTGAAAATATTCGCTGTTCACGATTGCGGCCACTTTTTTTTTTTTTTTGACAGCTGTACATTTGAGGTAGAACCTCAATCAAAGGGAAAATAGAGATGGTGGTATATTATATAGATCTTATATCTTATAATAGTTTAGTGAAAGCATGCATAAGTACAGTGTTCGCTGTAGTAAATCGGCCATTTCTCTACGTTTTATGAAGCCAGCTAAATAACATTTTTGAAATTGTAATAGTTTAATTAAAATTTGTATTCGTTATTAATGAAATAAAATTGCCTGTCATTAGGTTTTGAATTACTTGAAAGTTACAACAACCACATCATCGATTTCCAGTAGCAATATGAATGTATGCAATTAATATCAAATATTAATATCGTACATCAATGGCAAAAAAAATATTAGTGACGTCAGAGTCGCGCACACCGGCGTACCACGGCGTGACCGCAGGAGCGTTATTTTTAAACTTGTGTTTGCGGTTTACAACGCTGCGTGTCTGTTTTTGGCAACAGCCGCAGGCAATACGGTATCGATCCCTATTGTGTGCTTATTTGCAGGTATAGACACTACTTTTATTATAATAGATGCTAATGAAAGCATCGCCTCTCCTGAAGAAATTGTATTCTTCATTAAAGCTTTCACAGATGTCAGCACCATCTCGCCAGAGGCTCTCCATGCGTTATTGCTCTTGATGAAACTGCTGATGCTTCACAAAGGTATTGTAGAGGAGGGGGTCTGCAGACTCTTCCCTTCCCCATCCACACCGCCCTTCGTACAAAGCCTCTTGAGCGTCTCTAGGCGCAGAATAAACCGGGGAAGTGGAGGAGCGTTAATTTAATCTGGACGCTATCTCTGTATTCGCAGTATATCCAGTCAGCACAGTCAATATGAGTCCAAATTTCGAAATTATCTTATTTAACTTCTTGTGATAAAGTCTGTACTTCACAATCTCCTAGAACGCATCCTCTTATGGTCATTGACATAGTCGTGTTTTTTTTTTGTTTTTTTTTTGTTGTTTTTTTACAATAGCGAAAAATTATTTTTGTTGTGATTCGAGATATTGCAGTCTTAGAAAAATAGCTTTGTTGCACAGATGCTTTATAAGTCTCAGAAAGGAGGCAGTGCGCATGATCAGAGGACGATCGACTTGATTCACAAGAGAACGACTAGTTGAGGTAATGAAATTAGTTTTGTTTCGTTGTATGTCTAATCATGCACACTGCCTTCTTTCTGGGACTTGTAAATCCTTGCTTTATCTTAACCGGCGCATGCGACGTGCGAGATGCGAGGCCCGCCTCTCACAAATCCGGACTATACGAGAGGTCTGCGCACCTCGCAGCCATAGAAACCACTCGCTATCACTCGTGTAGTCCGGATTTGTGCGAGGCGCACCTCACACCCCGCACGTCGCATGCGTCGGTTCAGAAAAAACAATGCTTAAAGTATCTTTGCGACAAAATATTATTCTAAGACTGTACTCATTCAGTAGTCTATTAAATGTGTTTCATGTGTGACAATATTTTAACGCGAATTTTCGCTAATTGTACACTTAGCGGCAAAAAGAATGGGCTGACTCTTGGTCGATAGAAATGCTAAGTTCTGTCGCGCGGTTCACTCGTGTAAACGTAACCCACTGCAAGGCATTGCTGAGGTGTCTCTTCATCGAAAGTCGTCCGTCTATAATGTAGTAAACCTTACGAGCAGTGTGTGGCCCAGTGGTAAGAAGTCTGACTTCCGTATTAGAGGTTGTGATTTCGCCTCCCGTTACGGTAAAATTATTATTTTTTTATTTTAACTTTTACTTAATTTATTAGTTTAAATGTGAAATGGCATTTGTTAACAAACTTCGTTATGCCTGCCTTTTAAAAATATTATTGCCATTACCTGTGGGCTATTAATAGGTGAGACCTGGCCTGTATAAACAAAAATACTTGTTTCACATCCTGAAAAAAACCAGACGCATATCAAACACAAATAGATAATTAAATTAACAAAAACAAACAATTTTTTAATACATTAACAAAACAAGGCTGTGGTGGAGACTAGTATCTCGTCCACAAACTACCTGCGTCAACAACTGCCCTCATTCTGCGCGGCATGGAGTCCACAAAATTATGGAAAAGGTCTAAATTCTTGGCCATCTCCTCCTCCCACGCATCTAAAACTCTGTCCCACAATTTCTTAGGTGTCCGAATGGGTGGTTGTTCTGCCTAATTAGAGTGTAGGATCCTTTTGACTGCAGTCCACAAATTTTGAATCGGATTCATATCTGGTGAATTTGGAGGCCAGTCGACTGGGTCGACATCACGCCTCCTCGTAAACCATCATTGAATCCGGTTGGCGGTGTGTATCGGATGATTATCCTGCTGGAAGAAAAGTGTTCCTTCTGGATATCGTTTTCGGGCGGAAGGGATCATTACATTTGCCAAAATGTGTTCGTAGACTTCTGCCGTAAACCGCCCGTGGATGCGTTCCAAAGTCCTGCCCCATCGTATGACATCCACCCCCAACACGCAACCCGACTTCTTAATTCGTCTCACGAAGCGGTCATCGTATCGGTGACCATTCATGCAATAAACTAGGGCAGTACTATCGTTGCTACTGGAGACAATTACCTGGTCGGAGAAAATGACATTTCTCCAATCGAAGTCCTGTCGGAGAGTAGCATACGCAGAATAACCTATGCGAACTAGGGCAATGAGTTATTGTTTCTTTGCCATCTTCAAGCGTAATGACGAGACAGAACGTTGTATTAACAGATAGCAGAATTGCAGTATTATTTATTAGAGTTTGGGCATATTCTAAGAGATATCGCCACATAATTATAAGTTTGCGAGACACATATGATGGCAAATTTGTAATAAATAAAAAGAATATTTGGGGGAGTTACGAACCTTGAGCTATTACTACTAACTTGTTCAATAGACCAATGCCGTAACGACTTACGCTACTGTGACTGTTAATATCAGTTCGGCGTAATACGTGGTTTTCCTGTTCATATTCGCTCCGGTTGATTTTCTATTTATCAATTTTATTATTATTTCACTCTTCAGAGGCCCTGATGTATCTAGAATCAACCCGCCATTCGATTTTATTACATATCGTAGACTCTTAAACAAAATACAGCAAATTTAAATGGTTTAATTATGTCTTATCTAGTGAACTACGGCTTTGACGAGACGAGCATGCGCAATGTTATGTCTCTGGAACTTAGAAATTGTCGGCCGGCCCATTCTTTTTGCCGTTAAGTGTACGTTTCCTTGAGAAAATCTTAATATATGAGATAAAAACACGGAAAAATAGTACGTGTCTTTAATTTTATTCATTTTAACAGCAAAATGATATCTAGTTCTTCTTGAAAATACCTTGGACATACTTAAAACTTTTGACTTCATTTTATTTACCTATATAGTTGAGACTGAGTACTTTTGCCTGCCAGTTAATAGCTTGAACACCTATTGGGAGCATTGCTTTCGGCCTATATTAATATAAAAGAGGGATTTTAACTGTACTTCAAACTATGAGTGTTTTGTCAAACATCTCTGCATATTTCAGTAAAAGGGGGGGAATTTAAATCTACCGTACTCCATGCAATCTTTGTAAACCATTTTCATTCTACATTAGTAGGTTTAGCAGATAGTTCCCAAAATGAAGGGATAGTGTGAAGTTGGGGCGAAAGCCGAAATAAGTGCGTCTTCTCATGTGGTGAAATACCGTAATCATGAATTTTGTTTAAGTGTTGATTATTGTTACAAATCGGAAAATATTGCAACTTGTTGTATGTTGCATGGAGTTAACAGTAAGTTAAAGTAATAATAAAATTGTGCTATTTCAGTACATCTTACAATCCATAATGTCCTTCAACTAAATAATATATTAATTATTATGATAATTATACATTAAATCCGCTTGGAAATAATACCAGGGTCACTTACTAAGACATGGCAACTATTTTTTTTTTCGCGGAATCTCAGACTCCGATCCACATTTTTCAATCTCCAGCAATGACATTGAGACGTATGGTACTTAGCCTATTGATGTCACTAGATCGTGTAGATATTCAAGGACGGAAGAGGATGGGATGAGCGAAAGTCAGTTCGTAAACAACCGTTGTCAAGTATGAATGTCAATCGACTAGAACAACAGCACTGACGTAAAAATAGTAGTGCTTCACGGTCAAAACGCGAGGAAATGTCACGCACAACTCGTAGAAGCTGTTGGAGATCGTGCTCTCCCATACAGAAACGTCCCGAGTTGTTGAACAATGCAATCATCCTTCACGATAATGCAACAGTCCATACAATAGACATTGTTAAGACCCCTTTACGGCGCTGGAGATTGGAAGTACTAGACCATCCCTCCTACTCGGCCGATCTATCACCATGCTATTTCAATTTGATACCGAAATTGAATGCTGCATTGCGTGGGAGATGCTTCCCTACACAAGAAGACAACGCTAACGCAGTGGGACGCGAGATTACCATACTGTACAGTGGAGCAGCTGATGGTATTCGACGCCTTCCTCAGTGAACGGTTGATCGTATTAACTTAACGTACCTTATGACATAATTAGTGATTTATATATTTATGTGAAATGTTTAAATAGATTTTCGTGTTCACGTAAAATTGGTAGAGCAGATGCTGCGGGTTATTACACGACAAAAAATGTAGCCTATCATTTTGTTGCTACGTTATCGCTAAAGTTTGATACTTTATTTAACACCGAAAAAGAGAAATTTTAAAAGTGACATAGGAAATTTTAAGAAAGTATCACCATAAAAACACGACTCTGGTGAAAGATATTCTTAATGACGTTGTCCACACTTGTCGTCCATGTCAGTCATAATTATTTTCTCTCAACTCACAAGCATTCCGATCTCGGTATAAATAACGGTTAATACCGGACCGTAAAGGCGAGGAGGCGAGACCTGGCATGTGAGCTGTGAGAGAAGGGAAATAATAAGCTATCAGGAAGAGGGTTTGTTTCATGATGGTTAATATTATACGAAACTACTGACACGGAAGTTCATCTCAGACTAAAATTTATCTTCCCTCTCCGTATTCATTGGTGATATAGCCACGACACATTATACCCAAGGTGGGCAATGAGAGAGCTCGCTCTTAGAGCTAACGGGATGCCTAAAAGAGACAAGAGCTGATGACGTCTAATAGTTTGTGCTGAAAGACTAGATGACACCACATTACTTTGTACTGCAGTCTGAGTATGGCACCGTCAGATTTTGAAAGAAAAGTTAGCCCATTTTTCCAAATTGTCAACGAGAACTTTTAGTTTGACACAAGATCAATTACAGGCATTTGCAGGTATTCTTGAGAGTCTAATTCAAGAATTTTCTATCAAATTTTGAGAAATACACGATTTATCAATGGATCTTAAAGTCTTTGCTGCTCTCTATTCAACTACTATAATAATTGATGGTGTTCCTTCTCATCTTTAGTGCAAATTGCTCACAATTCGATGTGATAATGAGTTGAAGGCTAAACATGAATCACGAACAAGCCTATCACAATTTTAAGAACATTTTTCGTAAACAGATTTCCCACATATGCAGAAAATGGCTACAAAACTGTTATCAATGTTTGGCTCAACGTATCTTTGTGAGAAACCGTTTTCTCTAATTAAGATAAATAAATTTCCAAGAAGAGCTACTCTTACTGATGAACATCTCACTGCAGTTCTTCGAATTGCAAGTGCAAGATCGATCGCACCAAACATAACTCGTCTTATTCAGCGAAAAGATACGCCATCCTCATCATCTGTTGAATGAAATTTAAGATGTGCGGGAACAGATGCTTTGTTTATGATTTTATTGATATTTATTAATTTATTTCTGTATTTAACCTACAGTTTGTTTATCATTCATTGTTTATGCTGCATTTCTAACGACGTTTTTGTGTACTTCTATGTACTGTATTTCCATGACTACAAGTATTAATTAGTCAAAAGAGTATTTAGTTATAATCACATCTGAAAATAATTTATTTTCTTTCCATTCCGGAAGTTAACAAATGTAAATACCTCGGAATAACATTTAGCAGCGATCTCGGCTGGGGGGAACACGTTACAGACACAGCGGGAAAAGCATGGAGAGCGTTACACTTTGTGATGAGGGTACTAAGAAAAGGTTCTGATAAATCCAAAGAGATTGCATATAAATCACTAGTACGTCCAGTAATGGAATATGGTGCTGCATGTTGGGATCCTTACAGATTAGAACATATTAAGACACTGGAAAAGATTAAAAAAACGGGCTCTTAAGTGTTGTCGGAAAAATTCACCATTAAAATGGGACACACTCACGGACAGGAGAACGCGAATTCGATTATGCGCACTGTTCAAAACATACAGAGGTGAGCCTGCCTGGAGAGAAATAAAAAATAGGTTGCAGCCACCAAATTGCTCTTCAAGGAACGACCACTCATGTAAATTGAGGGAAAGAAGGCAGAGGACGGACACTGGAAAGTTTTCTTTTCTCAATCGTACTATCAGGGACTGGAATGCTTTACCTGCAGACTTACTAAAGGCTTTACCAACAACCAAAAATGTATTTAAAAATAGGCTTAAGGACCTTACTAATAGATGGTAATTATACACAGTATTTAAAGGGTGTAAATGATATGTTGTTATTGAAGTGTTGTATCAGTGAAGAGTTATGTTGTGTCAGTGAAGTGTGTTGTGTCAGTGAAGAAGTATGTCATGTCAGTGAAGTGTGCTGTGTAAGTGAAACGTATTCCTGTCAGCGAAGCTTTATAGTTTATAGTGGCAGTGCATAGTATTTGAACAGTGAAATGTTTTTGAAGTGTTAGTGAAATCAGGATAGAATCAGTGAAATGTGTCGTATTTCCATTGCAGTGAGTGAGTTGACAGCGAAATGAGTGTAATTTGAAAGGTACTTGTGCAGATATGAACATATACTCGTGGGTTTTAGTTCGATCTTAGTTTTAAGATACAAATTAGATTTATTTCAAATGTTATTTTGTTATGTTGTTTGTTAATGATATTGTGAATTGTGTACAACATTCTAAAATTTTATTATTTGCGGATGATATTAAATTGTATAAAGAAATCAAAACTATATCAGATTGTAAGCTACTTCAAACAGATATTACAAACTTACATATATGGAGTATTAATAATAAATTGTTATTTAATATAAATAAGTGTATACATATGACCTTTTCTAGATTGAAAAATACAATTAAATTTTCATATAAAATAGAGGCAAAAGTTTTACCAGCAGAAAATGAACATAAAGATTTAGGTATATTATTTAGCAGCAATTTTACATTTTATAGTCATATTAATAATATTATAAATTTGTCCTATAAAAGTTTAGGTTTTGTTAAGAGAAATTCTTGTAAATTCAAAGTGAAAACTATAATAATTTTGTATAATTCCATTGTTCGATCTAAATTAGAATATGCTCCTGTTATCTGGAACCCAGTTACTAACAAATATGTTCTGTTACTAGAAAAAATTCAAAATAAATTTTTAAAATGGTTATATTACAGACTTTATAATGATTATCCTACCTATGAGAGTTATGCTACAATGCTTGAACATTTCCATTTTACTAGTTTGCAAATGCGACGAAATTGTCAATCTTTAAACTTTCTTTATAAAATTATTAACAATAAGTTGGACTGTGTTGGTTTATTTTATTATATAACATTATATGCACCTAAGCTTAAAACGAAATTTCGAAATTTGTTTTACATACCAAGGACAAATACTGAATCCCACAAAAATTCCCCAGTTTTCCAAATGTTACAGTTATACAATAAATTACATCCTCATCCGAATGTTGATATTTTCAATATGAATTTCTCTAGATACAGAATTATTTGTTATCATATTTTACAGAATATTGTTGTTAGTTAATTTGAAGCTACTTTCACACCTTATTTCAATGTCTCTTTTTTTTTTCTTTCCCTTTTTTCTATTATGTTTCAGTTTTTAATAAGTATATGTTTCCTTTTCCTTGTTTATGTTTTATCAATTAATTTGTTAGTCGTGAACATTGTAATTGGGCTTTGCCTGTTATGTTCATCAACAAATGAAACAAATAAGTGATCGTTTCATTTAATTTAGTATATTCCCTGTTGTTGTTATTATTATTAATTATTGTTAGTATTAATTATTAGTATTATTATTAATTGTATTTTTAATTAAAAAGTTTATTATTGTCATTATTGAGTGTAATTAGTTACCACTGCCACCGGGTATATACCCACTGCAGTGTGAATAAATACATACATACATAATCATAACCTAATGAAATGAATATAACTAGACATAGTTACTTAGCACATGTCGATTGTGTTTCCTAATCATAAGCTGATGAAGTGAATAGAACTAGATATTAGGTACAATAAAACTGTTAAATATTTCCCTAGTTGTAACTACAGACGTGCAAGCAGCTACCTGCAGTGCCTTCAGTCCGAGCGCATACTCTGCTCCTCCTGACTGAGCGGGGACGCTGCTCATTGAGCCGAATTGTGCCCGCCTCTGTATTATACGGTCACAGAACAGGACTTACCTCCTTTACCGTTCCACAGACTCACGGATTACAATCCGGACTCGAACACTGATGTTTTCAGACGCTAGTCGAGGTTGTATTGGCTACCGCGTCGCAGGAGATCCAGTGTAACTGACTAGTGTTATCTTCAAAGAAACTCGAATATGAGCTTAGGTGATATAATGGCTTTCAGTGGAGTAATTATAGACACTAGATTGAATATAGGACATATTTACAGATATTGAACATAAAATGAAAAATAAAAAAAAAAAAGATTAAGAAATGCTGCGAAAGATAATTTAAGAATGTTAGGCATTACACTTAGGCGAAAATATTTGAAAATTCAAATGGCTGGTTTGTGCTGCGTCATTTACTTAAGTGTCTCCATCTATCAGTGACACGTCGAAACTTTATCGTTTTCCTTAGTGTACCATTGGAGACGAACTACATAACACCGCATGATGAAGATTAATGGAGCAATGGTGAAATGTCAGTAGGAGCAATGGGAGTGTCTCGTGAAACCTACCACCAATCACTGTATTTCTCTACTAAAAATTCTAATTCGCCTCACTGGGATTCGAATCGGATTAGCTACTAGCGTGGAAAGCCAACGCTCTAGCCATTCTAGTTAATGGCGCGTTTTTTAATTTTCTGCATGGAGCATATTTTATTCTATCTCACGTTTGGCATGTCTTGTACCATTCTGTGGGCGCACTTTTTTCCTGACATTATAGTGCACATTTTAACCTATCTCTCGGAAGATTGTCGAATAGTTTCTGTGCACTAACAAGTTATTGCAGCGATGTAGTAATTGAAGATGTGATCATTGTTTAACTCTAAGGCACAAAGACAAAATTTCACATGATAGATTGTTAGAAGTTTTAGAGTCCAATGCTATTAGATGCATTATGATAATTTTTCAGCATATACTTCCGTTATTTGTTGATCAAATTTTATAATAGTGTATTTTACTATAGCTTTCCCTTATTTGTAAGATCAGAATTCGCACAAGAAATAATTCTTGTTAAAAGTATGGCTTTGGACTATCTCATTCTCACCCCTTCAATTGTTAATATTCTGAACACAGATTTCCTCGCCTACTAAAATTAATTTGCGCATATTTCAGAGAAATAATTTATATTTTGTTACTGTAAAGTTTGACTTTCACATTATCAAGAAAGAAAGCAGTATTTATGAGCAAAGCACCATATTGATAGCTAAAAAATGATACCTCGCATGTAAAAAAATCGTAATTTAGTTCAATTATATTAATATTTAGATTAACAACAACATTATTATTATTATAATCATTATTATTATTATTATTATTATTATTATTATTATTATTATTATTATTATTATTATTACTATTATTATTATTAAGTACGAAATGGAAATTAAAAAATTGGAAATGTATCCTTGGAAGAAGAGTAAAAATTCAAATATCTTGGATGTACAGTGACAATGGCACTGCGGAGGAAATTGAACGCAGAATAAAAAAACTGGAAATTTGAATTTATTACCGGTTGTTCTGTATAGTTGTGAAACTTGGACTCTCAGTTTGAGAGCTGAACAGAGGTTAAGAGTGTTCGAGAATAAGGTGTTTAGGAAAATTTTTGGGGCTAAGAGGGATGAAGTTATCGGAGAATGGAGAAAGTTACACAACCCATAACTGCACTCATTGTATTCTTCACCTAATATAATTAAGAACTTTAGATCCAGACGTTTGAGATGAGCAGGGAATGCAGCACGTACGGATGAATCCAAAAATGCGTATAGTATGTTAGTTGGGAGACCTGAGGGAAAAATTACCTTTGGGGAGGCCCAGACGTAGATGGAAGGATAATATTAAAATTGATTGGAGGGAGTTTGTTTATGATGCTAGGGACTAGATTAATCTTCCGGGCTTATGTGAGGGCGGGTTCTCTAAAAACCAATATTTTATTATTATTAAAAAAAAGGTAAAAGGTATCCCCGTAACATGCCATGAAGGCACTTGGGGGGCATGGAGGTAGAGCCCCATGCTTTCCGTGACCTCGGCACTAGAATGAGGTGGTGTGGTCGGCACCACGCTCTGACCGCCTTTTACCCCCGGGAAAGACCCGGTACTCAATTTTATAGGAGGCTGAGTGAACCTCGGGGCCGTTCTGAAATTATTATTATTATTATTATTATTATTATTATTATTATTATTATTATTATTATTATTATTATGTTCATAAAATTGGATGTTAACTAATATTTTGTCCTCGACTAGAATATCTTGCAAAGCAGAAACATATATCAAATGTTTGTCTATTTTGAGAAAAATTAATTTTTGAAAGTTTTTTTTTTATTCACCTGCAAACTTACAGATACGAAGTATCACTTCTTAGCCATCGATATGTTATAGACCTATACCGTGCACACTGTTGGCCATTAAGTCATCAATCCTGCTTTCCACGTAACAGAGGAAAGATTCTGTTGACGATCTGTATAGTGAGCATTGTACTTAAAAACTCTTGCGTTGTCTCCCAGATCCACAATAGAAGTGTTTGCTTGTGCAGAATGCCGGATGTTGTAACAATATCTGCATGACGTAACATAGGAAGGGTTGCTTATCTGTTTGTCGAAGTGACCACAACTTGCGAACAAAGCCAGCGACGACATTGTACTGCAACACTCTGTGGGGCGGAGCCCTCTGCAAACAGTTCAATTAACTAGGGTTGTGTTTCGTGGAGGGCCGCATTGCCAGTGCCTACCATTGATGGGCTTTGAGGAGCAACAGCCACTTAGCAACATGATGGAAATCTTAGTGTTAGATTTATTTTCTTCCCATAAAATTTGTAAATATAAAGGCCGTTTTCACGAACGCCGATAATTGTTTTATCCAGGTTTTTGTACCGAGAAACTATGATGGCGCTTCTTTTGTGTTTCACCAACGTAATTATTTTATTTTTGTGATATCATAGCAGCCGCGGCGAAAATGTGACTCGCGAGCACATTGTGGCTCGCAGTGATAGCTATGCATTTCTCTTACTTTCTACCTCTCCCAACCCCCACCCTCTCACTCACTGGAGTCAAACTCCGTTCCATTTATGTTTGTCTCTGACCTGCGAGTTGCATATCGTCGCAGTGTCTCTCTCGAAACCATGTACCTCTACAAAAACAAAAGTTTCAAGTAGGATGAGAGGACGAATTTTTTGCTGCCAATATGATGAGAATATTAAATATGATTTTTTACAAGTATTACGAGGAAAACGGTTGTATAACATAAAACGGCATTATACTATATTTAACTCATGAAACATTAAAAGGTTAAATATTATTATTATTATTATTATTATTATTATTATTATTATTATTGTTATTATTATTATTATTATTATTATTATTATTATTATTATTATTATTATTATTATTATTTCTCTGTACGTCGATCCTTTTTCAGCAGATGTACGAATAATGCGGTAAGATCTTCAATTTAAACTCACAGATTTACAATGTAATGCCACAATGAATGCTACAATGTAAGGATTTGACGAATGTTGAACTTTTCAAATCTTTGCCAAAAAATAAATATCCAAAGCTTCGTTCTTTCGCTTGCTCTGTTGAAGCCGTGTTCGTTATAACTCACGTTTGTGAAAAATTATTTTCAACAATGAAAATAGTAAACACCATATTTAGATCACGACTGACAGACAAATACCTTCGTGATCAACTACAACTGGCAGGAAGTGACATAATTCCTGATTTTGACACCCTGTTGCAGAGACATTCTGAAGACAGTTAATTTTAGGTTGTGATAATGTGTCCTATGTTTTCTTATTCATTTCTTTCTTCGTTACACGTACAAAACATTAGTTTGTAACCTTATATTGTATAAAATTATATTTAAGTGCTTGCCGTAAGGAAAATGAAAATCCGTTAATAAGTCAGACAGTTTATTCACTTCCCCTTCGGGTGTTCGCCTTCCTCCTTAGGTGCTATGCACGTCGCAGGTTACACAGTGGCTCGGCGCACGATCACATTTTCGCCACGGCTGTATTATAGTATCAGTTTATGTTGTATCTTCGGAAGATTGACCAGTAATAGGATTATCTAGGATAGTGACATAAAAGAAAATAGCGCTTAGGCGATTTAACACCTGATAAACACGAAGGAAATTGATAGTGGCGATAAAATAAATATGACCGACCAAGAATGCAGATGTTTAGAAATTTTCCTATTGGAAATATTCAATGAGTTTGTACTGAAAGGGCAAAAAAAGAAGATGAGGTCAGTGAATAGGTTGTTCCTGTCGTATACATGGATGTTTTATGTTCATATTGAGTTAATATTTGCTACATGAACAAGGGGACCATTATTGGAATGAAAGTAGTATGTCCGGCAATAGCTACTTTGTAACTCATTAATAACACGTCGTCATCGCTTGGTATTCATGTATGCAGGCTGCTACACGTGTTCATGATAATTAGCCACATCTGCCGGGCACGCGCTTGACCCCGTCACGCATTTCTCTTCGTGCACGGAATATCGGCGCAAGATGCTGCTGCAGCCACAAACACATGGAAACAAGTTTTTCAGATATATCTTTTACTTTTCTTTCTTATTTTCTATTTATTCATTCTTTATTTAGTTTCTTTCTCTTTCCTTCACTTCTTCCCAATCTGCTCTTTTTTTCGTCTTTTCTTCTTTCGTTTCATCCTTGCCCACTCAATTTACTTATTTCTTCCTCTTTTTATTTTTGTCTTCCTTCCTGTCTTTGTTCCTTTGTGTAGGCCTAATCTTTTTTCTCTTTGCTCGTTGATGTATTCCTTTCTATCTTTGTTCCCTTTTGTATTCCTTTCTCTCTTTTTCGTTTTTGTATTCTTATCTCTCTTTTTCGTTTTGTTTTCCTTCCTCTCTTTTTCGTTTGTGTATTCCTTTCTCTCTTTGTCGTTTTTGTATTCCTTTCTCTCTTTTTCGTTTTTGTTTTCCTTTCCCTCTTTGTTCGTTTTTGTATTTCTTTCTCTCTTTGTTCGTTCTCATATTCCTTTCTCTCTTTTTCGTTTGTGTATTCCTTTCTCTCTTTGTCGTTTTTGTATTCCTTCCTCTCTTTTTCGTTTGTATATTCCTTTCTCTCTTTGTCGTTTTTGTATTCCTTTCTCTCTTTTTCGTTTGTATATTCCTTTCTCTCTTTTCCGTTTTATATTCCTTTCTCTCTTCTTCGTTTGTGTATTCCTTTCTCTCTTTGTTCGTTTGTGTATTCCTTTCTCTCTTTGTTCGTTTGTGTATTCCTTTCTCCCTTTTTCGTTTGTGTATTCCTTTCTCCCTTTTTCGTTTGTGTATTCCTTTCTCTCTTTTTCGTTTGTGTATTCCTTTCTCCCTTTTTCGTTTGTGTATTCCTTTCTCCCTTTTTCGTTTGTGTATTCCTTTCTCCCTTTTTCGTTTGTGTATTCCTTTCTCTCTTTGTTCGTTTTTGTATTCCTTTCTCTCTTTTTCGTTTCTGTGTTCCTTTCTCTTTTTTTCCTTTCGTGTATTCCTTTCTCTCATTGTTCGTTTATATATTCCTTTCTCTCTTTTTCGTTTTTGTATTCCTTTCTCTCTTTGTTCGTTCTCATATTCCTTTCTCTCTTTTTAGTTTTTGTATTCCTTTCTCTCTTTGTTCGTTTTCGTATTCCTTTCTCTCTTTGTTCGTTTATGTATTCCTTTCTCCCTTTCTCGTTTGTGTATTCCTTTCTCTCTTTGTTCGTTTTTGTATTCCTTTCTCTCTTTGTTCGTTTGTGTATTCCTTTCTCTCTTTGTTCGTTTTTGTATTCCTTTCTCTCTTTTTCGTTTGTGTATTCCTTTCTCTCTTTGTTCGTTTTTGTATTCCTTTTTCTCTTTTTTTTGGTTTGTGTATTCCTTTCTCTCTTTGTTCGTTTTTGTATTCCTTTCTCTCTTTTTCGTTTGTGTATTCCTTTCTCTCTTTTTCGTTTGTGTATTCCTTTCTCTCTTTGTTCGTTTTTGTATTCCTTTCTCTCTTTGTTCGTTTGTGTATTCCTTTCTCTCTTTGTTCTTTCTTATATTTCTTTCTCTCCTTTTCGTTTGTGTAATCCTTTCTATCTTTGTTCGGTTTTGTATTGCTTTCTCTCTTTGTTCGTTCTTATATTCGTTTCTCTCTTTTCGTTTGTGTATTCCTTTCTATCTTTGTTGGTTTTTGTATTCCTCTCTCTCTTTGTTCGTTCTTATATTCCTTTGTCTCTTTTTGGTTTGTGTATTCCTTTCTCTCTTTTTCGTTTTTGTATTCCTTGGGAAATGGGAGGTCATCGAGAAATCTCCTTAGAGGCATTAGTTTTTTCTATCACATATAAGACTCCGCCGTCACCTGGATTCGAACACATGTCCACAGTTAACGTAAGGCAGTATTCTGTAAATTTGGCTACCAAAGCATTTGCAGTAGTATTAGACAATTAAGTGAAGTAGCCTAATTAAAATGGAGGAAATGTGTCATAGTACAACGAAATTAACAGAGACATAAAATCCACTCCAGTAGGAAAATCGTATTTAAAAATTCTGTTTGCTCAGATGTGGAGTAAACAAACCTCCTGGAATGAATGTATGAATATTGTTGACACGTCCGGTTATTCATTGTCCCCCTCCGGGTTTGTTGTTACACAGAGGATGGTGCATTAATTGCGGAACATGTCCTTGTGATATCTCAGCACCTGGATTACCATTAGAAAACTTTCCACCTGTCGACAGCCTCCCAGACTAGCCTGATTGATTATTTAAGAGTAATTAATTATTCCGTCTGACCCTCTGTTTATTCTGTGCGCAGCTGAAACTGTTCGTGACAGGCTGATGAAGTGTTTGAATGAGTTGTTTTCACAGTAAACATGTACCAATTCTTCGAGATCACCAGCAGCTACGGAAGGATCGCTCGCGTATCTCTATTTGCCTGTCCTGTGCATAATTGCTTATACTTGTCTATGAAAGTAATGAGAGGGTATTTTTCTACAGCGAACTATCTCTGTGGGAAAGTAAACTTCCAGGTAATTACTGAAATAATATTTGTTTTTTAGATGAAGTAAATTTAAATATAAGCAGACGTTGCCACAGTTACCTTCTCACAGGAATTTTAAATAAACAGCGAAGGCTGAGATAGATACAGATGACATCGGAAATCGAACTCTGGCGTTTCCGAATACTTCGACTTCCGCCATAGAAATGGAATATCTTTCAAGTCCCTATTCTTCATTGACTTTCAAAATCGTTTCCGGAAATACTAACATCACCAATGGCATCATCTCCGCTGTCATTGTCATCATTCCTACCGCCATAACCACTACCAATGTCATCACCACCCTAGCCACCATGATCACTGTCATCACCAGGCTTCGCTTTTTTGTCACGCTGAATTTATCGAGGAATATACAGGGTGTTTCCGAGGCGGTAAACTTTCAGGGATGATGGCGAAGGGCACATGTATCAATTTGAAATAAGGAACCATGATCCGGAAATGACTGAGTCGAAAGTTACAAGCAAAAATAGTTGTTTGGAAATGTAATTGTAATCTGGCACCACGTGCCCTCCTTCCCTTTACTTTTGGAACAGTCGTGGAAAAATGATATGGGCCGGATGTCTCCTACGTGGGTACTTGTCCCGATACAATCTGTGAGCTTGTCTACTGTTCCCATTGACTTATCCGTATTCAAAAATCAGGTCTGCTTATTCCGCTCTCGTGTACTCCTCCATTTCACTAGGACTGATCGACTGGACACTGCAACTTGTACACATACACTGCTGTCTACAGATGTGCATATCAGGACCGACCATGTCCGTTACACATTACGCTATCTGCATTGCTTTAGTGTAGTTTCCTGTCCCCATCCTTCAGACAGCGCATTGAATGGAATACTGTAAGTAGACAACGTAAACAACGTCAGATGTGTAAGATGTACAGATAAATACACATAAATAAGGTGTACAGAGGAATAAAATTATTTCATTTCCACAGAAAAATTTTTGCTTGTAACTTTCGACTCAGTCATTTCCGGACCAAGGTTCCTTATCTCAAATTGATACCTGTGTCCTTTGCCATCATCCCTGAAAGTTTGTAACACCACCTCGGAAAGACCGTTGGGACTTACACTGAGGGAGTTCAAATGTCTGGCGCTCACTGCGTAAGTGGCGGTACAGTAAGCCTACGGTGAATGTAAAATACAATGGAAAGTATCATGACAACACTGAAACTTAATTTTAATGGTTTGCACAATCGAAACGTTTTGAACAAATATGTTAGACCACGCCATTGATTACAATTGCATTTCAAAATGAATAATCTGATAATATGTAACAGAAGTTTTATACATACATAAATGTGCAAACAATAATTTACATCTATTGTCCACACCTGTGGAGTAACGGTCAGCGCGTCTGGCTGCGAAACCAGGTGGCCCGGGTTCGAATCCCGGTCGGGACAAGTTACCTGGTTGAGGTTTTTTTCGGGGTTTTCCCTCAACCCAATACGAGAAAATGCTGGGTAACTTTCGGTGCTGGACCCCGGACTCATTTCACCGGCATTATCACCTTCATATCATTCAGACGCTAAATAACCTAGATGTTGATACAGCGTCGTAAAATAACCCAACTAAAAAAAATTACATCTATTTATTGAAATAACTACTATTACAATGACAGAAAATATACATTCTAAGAATATGTTACCATTTCTTACACAAAAATAACCATTTCAAAATTCCGAAATAAACAACTGCAGTGTAGATATTGGTGGCGGTATTTGCTCCTGATGCACCTCCTCTATGACTGAACGAGATCACAATGAACTTATCGACATACAAACATACGTAACACAGTGCGCTTCTACACAATACAAATCAGAACTCACAGAGGTCTTGTAACGTGCTTGTCTCATTAAGGTACCAGGAGAAACTACTCCATTGAATATTGCTCTTGTGACAAACATCCGAAGCCTGGTCATCACCACCACCATCATTAATAGCAGCGTTACACATGCGATAGTCGCCTTTACTGCCATTACGTTTCGTATTATGTATGTATGTATGTATGTATGTATGTATGTATGTATGTATGTATGTATGTATGTATGTATGTATGTATGTATGTAAGTATTTATTAACACTACAATTGGGTATATACCCGGTGACAGTGGTATATAATATACAATACCATTACAATAATACAATAATTACAGCAATAAAAAATAAAATAAACGTAAATTTATTTCTAACTATAAATAAATAGATGTAATAAACCTAGGACTATAAATAAAAACTATGCTATAATAACGCCTACAATAAGCAAAAGTAAACCTAACCTATTTTACCCAACTATTACCAATTTAAGTAATTACATATCACCTTAATTAATTACATATCAGCTTAATTGCTTATCATCTTAATTAATTACATATCACCTTAATTTATTTACATATCAACTTAATTACATACCATCTTAATTAATTACATATCAACTTAATTAAATACATAACACAACTTAGATAATTACACTGCACCTACAAATTACATTGTCAGTCTAATCTTTTCAACCTTTCCTTAAATGTATTGATTTTGAGAGGACCACCCTGAAAGATTGCCGCAGGTAAGGTGTTCCAGTCTACTATTGTGCGGTTAACAAAGGAAAATTTTGCCACGTCCGTTCTTTGTTTTCTTATCACAACCACTATTTTATCCTCTACCTTAATATGACAAGCACCTCAGTCACGTCATTTAAACTATTCAAAACTCATTATGACTACCAGTTCAGAGTCTTCAATTAAAATATAAAATATATATTTTGGTAATATTCACCGTGTCCGGGCTAGATGTATCAAGAAATAATTGTTCACCATTTATTAACAGAAAGATATTTTATTATTATATGTTTGGCACAGGATGCAGAAACTCTACAAGATTTTTTCTTAACAATAATGCTAGAAATCTATGCAACAAAGCAAGAAATTTGAAGAAAACAAAAAAGATACGATTTATCATTGCGATTTATGTTACGAACTGCTAACAGCCAACATTAATCATTCTATTGAACGTAAACTGTGGGCACCACATCAAAAAGTGAAGTGCGTGCTTTGGTTTGCTGAAGTTAAATCTGTTACTAGAGTTCGACGCCGATTTCGTCTAGAATTCAACGTGGGTCCACTTACGTCTAAATACATTTTGCAGTGGGAAAGAACCACAGTCTAGTATAATATCCAGTCACGAAGTTTGAGTTGTAAGGGTGCTAGGAACAATAGACTGTGCCGGTACTATTTCGCATTGTCTGTAATGAGGCGATATTAGCGATCCTAGTGGTTAGCAACTATCTATGGATGCATATTTACTACGTATTGAGCTTCGTGACTGTAGGCTATATACTAGACTGTGTAGAACTCTTACAGAGACAGGATCCTTGTTTCCACAAACAGGCAAAAATCCTTTGGTTCCGGTTAAATGCAGTTCGTATACGATCGATCGTTTCTTCGGTTTTTTTTTTTCTTGGAATGATTGCCTGTATACAGACGACTAAATGATAATTGTGAAATTTGAAGATGAACTAGAAAGCGCACCATATCAGTTACGTGAAATTGTCATGAAATATCCTTGAAACATAACATCTTAAAGGAAAATCAGTGGGAATATATAGCGAAGATTTCAGACGGTTAATTAATAACGTTGAAGGTAAACCACCTTCATTAATCAGGGAGTAACATTTCAGAATACAGCGAAAAAATAAAACGAAAAAGTTACAATAAATGAAATTGAATGATAAAAAGAAACTTTGGTGAGATGAAAAATGATACAAAATTACCTTTACACATTGTAATTTCGAAGGCTATCCTAACATTTTCATTCTAAACTCTGATTTTATACAAAAAACAACAAAATAGTTGGAACCGGTACAAATCCGTTTTCTAAGATCTTTCGTAGGATTGACTCGTTTAGAAAGAAAAAACAAGTGATGGTATTCTAAATACTTTAAAAATTAAAAAACATCGTTGAAGAAATAAAATAATACTAACAGCAATGGCTACAACTTATCTAGAGGATGAGCAACGACATAGCTACAGAACTTATATTATTATATTATAAAGCTAAGGAAAAACGGTACTATGGATAGTATCCGAAGTCAAGACTGTTAGATAGATCAGGAA
This sequence comes from Periplaneta americana, assembly GCF_040183065.1. NCBI lineage: Eukaryota > Metazoa > Arthropoda > Insecta > Blattodea > Blattidae > Periplaneta > Periplaneta americana. The sequence goes on from NC_091122.1 coordinate 63,226,642, forward strand.
CACTTGCTAAGTTTCCCAGAACATGACATTAAGACCCCTAAACCTAATGTGTTCAAGAGATTATAATGATGATGAAGCACATTAAAGATAAATGAAAATTAAGGAAATTATTTGTGCAATGTAATTAGAACATTTGCTTCTAATAAAATTTTGTGACAAACTGTTCTTCAGCTACCGACACCGCCCATTTACTTTGTGTATTCTATTTAAAATAATTTCGGTAATGTGATGCCATAACTATATTAAAAACATACAATCATAAAAATCTAATTTCAAGAGCTGTAGTGGGCGTAATCAAAATAAGAACTTGCAACTAGAAATAGGTGTTGAGAAATTTAAGAGGAAAGGAAACACACTTCGCCGCTATAGAGTATAGATAGTATAAAAGTATCGCCAAAAAGCTTTATACAAAATCGTATTAAAAAGTACACAAACTCCCCCAAGTTTGGTAAATTTATTGTTGTAGGATGGCAGTGTTACTGCGCCAACTCGATCGCTCTACTGCCTGTATAGTAAAAAACAAAGTTTATAATGCAGTGTTATAAATTGCAGAGAAGAAATGCAATTTGAAAGCAGCGAGAGGTCGTTTGCATATAGTTAAAGAAGACTTGAGAATATTTGGTCCGTGCAGTGCCTCTTAAGACATAACTTCACTCCGAATTAAAACGCCAAGTTACTTGTTAGGTTATTTTAAATTTCTTTTGAAGTTTCCATCTACAAACCAAGGCATTACAAATTCAAATGTCCTCCTTTCTCAACGAGATGTACAATTAATTTCTTATGTTGTACAATAAAACTGCTTCCATCTGTTTTTAGTCCCAGGCACATAATGCTGCTGCTATGTAAAACAGTTATTATTTTCTGAGTATAATATAATGAATGGAGAAACGCGCCCCGCATAGCTACTGAGCTAATATCTCTGATATTATGTGTAATGTTCTCGAAATTCTCACTAATGATATATCTTCGCTTTATGGGATCCTTAATAATCAGTCATTATAATTGATAGTTAGAACTTTAACCAGTAATACTTACTTACAAATGGCTTTTAAGGAACCCGCAGGTTCATTGCCGGCCTTACATAAGCCCCCCATCGGTCCTTATCCTGAGCAAGATTAATCCAGTCTCTATCATCCCATCCCACCTCCCTCAAGCTCATTTTAATATTATCCTCCCGTCTACGTCTCGACCTCCCCAAAGATATTTTCCCCTCCGGTGTCCCAACTAACATTCTATATGCATTTCTGGATTCGCCCATACGTGCTACATGCCCTGTCCATCTCCAACGTCTGGATTTAATATTCCCAATTATGTCAGGTGGAGAATACAATGCGTGCAGTTCTGCGTTGTGTAACTTTCTCCATTCTCCTGTAACTTCATCCCTCTTAGCGCCAAATATTTTCCTAAGAACCATATTCTCAAATACCCTTAATCTCTGTTCCTCTCTCAAAGTGAGAGTCCAAGTTTCGCAACCATACAGAAAAACCGGTAATAACTGTTTTATAAATTATAACTTTCAGATTTTTTGACAGCAGACTAGATGACAAAAGCTTCTCAACCAAATAATAACAGACATTTCTCATATTTATTCTGTATTTAATTACCTCCCAAGTGTCATTTACATTTGTTACTGTTGCTGCAAGATGTTTGAATTTTTACACCTCTTCGAAGGATAAATTTCCAATTTTTATGTTACTATTTCGTACAATATTCTGGTCACGAGACATAATGATATACTTTGTCTTTTCTGGATTTACTTCCATACCTATATCTTTACTTGCTTCAAGTAAAATTCAAGTGTTTTTCCTAATCGCTTGTGGATTTTCTCCTAGTAATTTAATTGAGAAATATAAGAAAATAATTATTTAAAATTGAAACATTTCTGACAACGTAGAAATGAATAATCGATAAAATTTTTAAAAAGACTTTTAATTTTGACTGGCCCTATCGCATCCATTTTCTGTTTTCTTCCTCGTCTCCAATATATATATATATATATATATATATATATATATATATATATATATATATTACTTCTATCTTTTAATTATGTCTACAGCTTGTCCGTCTTTACTTATATCTTTATTGATTCGTCTACTGTTGGTCGTTTCTTGTTTCATGGTTACTTTATTTCTTTGTGTTTTATTTCCTCTCCTAATATTTTTTAATCTTCTTTGGCTATTTCCTTCTTTGGCAGATTAATTTTTGTTGCTTTTTATTTGTCTTTCATTCCTTCATTCTTTCTTAGCGTTGTTCATTTCTCTCTTTTCTTAAAGTTCAATAGTATGTTTTTTATGTTTAATTTTATCTGTACTCTTTGCTCAGCTTCCTCTATAATTTTATTTGTATATTTTCCTCTATTTTTATATGTCTCTCTTTTGCGCTATTCTCTGTTATTTTCTGTGCAGAAAACTGGAAATGTTATATTTAGCTGCTTTCAGAACAGTATCGAAATCACAGCTCTTAATGGACGAAATAAGAGAACACTGCATTACTTTTTTTTGTTTGTTCAGTATTTAAAGTACCGTGGAGCACTTAGTTCATATTGCGATTCACTGCAAAGGTTCGGCTCGAGTTTCAATAGCAGATTGGCCGCATTATCTTTCACGAAATGAACAGTGAAGTACTATTTGAACACAAGGAATAAAACTAAACACTTGAGAATATTATGGAGATCTAATTCAAGAGACTATTTGAAATGTGTAAGACCTGTGTGTTACTGATGAGCAAATTGTTCTGTACTTTTTTCTTTACTCTAGTTTCTAAATAAAATCACGATTACCTCTATTATACAAGTATTCTATACTGTTAACTATTACTGTATCCCGACGTGTAACTACATACGAAAGGCGAATACTGCGAACATATTTAATTCTCAGCAGCAGAGTTATTAATGTCTTAGTAGTACTGAGATTGTTTTATGTTCATGTTGCCTTATATCAAAATATTACCTTACACCATGCACACAAGAAGACAAGGAACTAACCTGAATTGTAAACGTGTAACATAAAATCGTAAAATTTACACTACTGAGGGTGAACTTGTCAAAGGGTCCAATAAATGGTAGACATTGATGATGATAACGATAATTATTAACATGAGGATGATCACGATGATAATTATAAGGACAAGTCGAGGATGACAGGATATAAAAGGAAATTGGAAATGATGGTGGTGAGGACTAACGCAGCGCTAACAAGTAGGTTGATGATAACCGTGCTGAAGAGTAAGTTGGTAATAACGGTGCCGAGGTGTAAGTTGATAAAACCTGTGCGCAGGACTAGATTGACTATGCCGGTGTTGAGGACTGGAGTGTCGACTCGTGTGTTTGTGATAGAAGTGTAAATAAATTATGTTTTATTTAACGACGCTCGCAACTGCCGACATTATATCGACGTCGCCAGTGTCCCGGGATTTTGTCCCACAGCAGGTCTTTTACTTACCAGTGAATCAACTGACATGAGCCTGTCACATTTAAACACAGTGAAATGCCATCGACCCGGGACGGGATCGAACCCGCAATCTCAGGCAAAGAAGACCAGAACTCTACCGAATGCGCCACCAAGGCTGACGTGATACAAGTGCTTTAGTCGTAGGTTAGTGATACCAGTGCCAAGTCGTGGATTGGTGATACCGGTGCCGAATCGTAGGTTCGTGATTCCGATGCCGAGTCTCAGGTTGGTGATATCGGTACCAAGTCGTTTCGTGATATCGGTGCCAAGTCGTAGGTTTGTATTCCCGGTGCCGAGTCGTAGGTTGGTGATACCAGTGCCGAATCGTGGGTTGGTGATATCGATGCCGAGTCGTAGTTTGGTGGTATCGGTGCCGAGTCGTGGGTTGGTGATACAGGTACCGAGTCGTGGGTTGATGATAGGCCTATAAGTGCCAAGTCGTGGATTGGTGATACCGGTGCCAAGTTGTAGGATGATAATGGTTGTCTAATGTTATGGAATTAAAAGGAATATCTTTTTTAAATTACTGCAACTCCATATCGGTGATACGAATTTAATTCGAACTCTGGCTTTCAGGGTTGAAAATTATCCCTTCGTACGTTTTACTAATTCTTTCTGATTATAGTCATACCTCATAACACTAATAGCACTTATTATATGCAACATAATAATATTTACTATGCCATTATCATCTCGTACTCTGTACATTTCTCTGGACGCCGAAAAACATACCAAGCATTTCACGATAGCCCTCTTCAGCGATGAAACTCGAAATAAATCCCCGAAGCATTATACGAAGCTTATCTACCTCTCATCACCAGGAAGTAGCTACTGGCTCTTTGCACAGTCTGTGTTTGTTGTAAATCACTTTTACAGCGCTCAAATGCCAATGAAGAGTGTTGAGTTAGCACATCATTCTGTCTGTTATAATCGACTCTCTTTCGTGTATTCTTTGTCTAACCCTTGGGCATTTGACATTTGTAGCAACATTAACTTCTGAGCCGCAACAACCCAACCCGATATGTCAACTATATTGTGCAGTTTTGTAGTAGTTGTACAGTAGTGGCAAAAAAAACCGGATCGACCCTTGTAGCTGATTTCACGGCCTTGTTCACTCCAGAGCACGATAGTCTAGTAACTAAGACTTTCGTAGTTCGAATCCTGCCTGGGAAGAAAACTTTTTTTTGTTCCTTATTCAAATTTATTTCCAATAGTTTTCGATTGCAGCGATATTTTACTACTTAATTAACTTATTATTCCGAGAACATGAATTTTACCAGCAATCGAAAAGTATTGGGAATAAATTTGAATAAGGAACAAAAAAAGTTTCCTTCCCATGCAGGATTCGAACCACGAAAGTCTTAGTTACCAGTCTATCGTGCTCTGGAGTGAACAAGGCTCAGAAATCAACTACAAGGATCGGTCCGGTTTTTTTGCCACTACTGTACATTTCCGGTTTTTACTGGTTTCCAAGAAAGACGAGTGATTTTCTTACATGTGTTTAAGCAGCATTCATTCCTATGCAGTTTTAATTAAAACTGACTATATTTTAATAAACTTACAAGGAAAGTGACGATGAGAAAAAGCGGTATTTTAGTGAAAACATTACGGCACTAAATTGTGGGATTTATAGAGTAGGTTCAAACTCTTCGTTATAATCGTAGATGGGCATTATTTCCCCAAGATTATCTGAATACTCATTATTAGTGTAAACCTAACAGCGATTTAGACCGGTATGTGAGTGAATATTGACTTGGGTCTGTGCTGCTCTAGACTTTCGTTTTCCTTTGCTTTATTAATTTCACTGCTGATTAAACGTTGTTTTATACTGTTATACATATATTTTATCGTTTTCATATCGGATGTTATATAATTTTAAAGAAATTTCTTGTTTCTACAAACTTAGGAGACTAGACCGGTAAGAATAAGAACAGCCCATGAACTTCCATTAGGGCAATACCTCCTGTAACGCCTGTTACAGGGTAGCTCAGTTACTCTCAATTGGGGAGCCAATCCAATTCAGATTTTTACCTGCCTTCCTCTGGATAATTCCTTAATCTCTGCAAATCTAGCTTTCAGGTATAACTCCCTATGAAGCTGATTTGAATAATTTCAATGGAAAAATTGTTCAGGGGCCGGTTAACGAACCCGAGACCTTTGACTAAACGCACCATGGCTCTACCAACTGAGCTACTCAAAAAATCTACCAGGCCCCGACTCAGTTTCTCCCTTTATATCCACAGACCTCAAAGTGAGTCAACAACCGTCAAGCAGCCAACATTGACTGCACACAAACTGTGTGTGACTTTTAAAATGTGGTTTTCTGTTAACGAACAGTGACGTGTATTATACAAATCCAGCTTTCAGGTATAACTCAGGAGAAATTGAGTCGGGGTCTAGTAGAGTTCCTGGGTAGCTCAGTTGGTGGAGCCTTGGTTCGTTTAGCCTAAGGTTTCGGGTTCGATACCCGGTCCCGGAACAATTTTTCCCTTGAAATTATTCAAATCAGCTTCACAGGGAGTTATACCTGAAAGCTAGATTTGCTTAATAGACGCCACTCTTCGTTAACAGAAAACCACAATTTAAGTCACACAGAGTTTGTGTGCACTCAATGTTGGTTGCTTGACAGTTGTCAACCCACTTTGAGGTCTGTGGATATAAAGGAAGAAATTGGGTCTGAGTCTGGTAGAGTTCCTGGGTAGTTCAGTTGGTAGAGCCTTGGTGCGATTAGCCAAAGGTCCCGGATCCGATACCCGGCCCCGAAACATTATTCCTTATTCTCTGTTTGTGCTTTCGGTCTTTACACTACATAAGATATATATTGTACATAGATATAGATAGACAGTGGATGCGGGATGACTTAAGGAAAAGTGAAGTTGTTTCGTATCAGAGTATATTGCACGTGCCGCGCTGTCCGTCTTTTGTGTACCTGACGAGCACAGCAGCGTACAAAACGAATGAATCCCGATCTGTTCATAGTAACATTGCAACGCAGTGTGTGCAGTTGTGTTATCCTGCTCAAGTATTTAGTACGCGTTGAATGAGTTGTGCTGATCCATTCATAATGGCAAAACGTTAAATTCGCTCAGAGATACGAAATGCAATTAATAAGTATGAGAGTGACATTTTATGTATTAACGAAGACAATATCGTGAGTAATGTATGTAAAATTGAAATAAAAACCAGAACAACTCGGGCTATAGAGAAACATTGCAACAGTACATCGCACAGGAAATGCGTTGAAATGAAATCTGAGGAACTATCTACATCATCATCATTATCATCATCATCATCATTTAGTTGTGCGGGTCTAACGACACGTGCAACATGATGCTCAGTACAAATATTCCTCTAAAGAAATTGAGTGATCCCCATTTTAGAGGTTTTCTTCAGAAATTCTCTCGATACAAAAACTGCTTAAGGGATAGGCAAAGATGATTCAGCTTAGACAACTTACGAGAATATATCGTTGTTTACTGCAACGCTGGTAATTGCATCAATGATGACGACGACTGAATCTGCAAAGTATGTACTACAGTACGTTATCTTTCTTTTCCTTCTGACTGTACTGAGATACAGTAGCATGTTGACGTCGTCTGTTTACGTTTAAAACCTGTTGAACCAATGGTCTGAATGAAAAAAATATAACATATAGTAAATGTGCATCTACCTTCAACGATAAGTTATCCCGCATCCACTGTCCAGATATAGGCCTTCCATTCACATGTTTTATTTATATGAAACTCACAGAAATGCTAAAAGAAAACTGGAAAGCAGTGAAATTAAATTCCTCAGAAATGTGGCAGGTTATTCATTATTAGACCATCAGAGAAACGAAGACATAAGATACAAATTAAATACTTACAGTCTAGTCCATCGAATAGAAGAACAAACACAAAATCGGTACGAACACATTCAAAAAATGCAAGAATAGGCTACAGGTTACCAAAAATACCCCTTAACTATCAGCCGAACTTAGGTACGAAAAAGTGTTGAAGACCTAATACACGATGGATAAACGACATAATCCCGTAGAGTCGGAACAGGCCTTGTGGCCTAAACTCTGATGCTGAAGAAGAAGAAGAAGAAGAAGAAGAAGATAAATAAATAATTGAGTGAGTGAGTGAGTGAGTGAGTGAGTGAGTGAGTGAGTGAGTGAGTGAGTGAGTGAGTGAGTGAGTGAGTGAGTGAGTGAGTGAGTGAGTGAGTGAGTGAGTGAGTGAGTGAGTGTCCCAGTAGAAGGTTGCGGAAAGGGATATTAAAGTCGAGAAGATGAAAGAGAAGAAGTTTGTAACATATTATATACCGGTAGTTAAAAGATCTCTCGCAATGCTCAACACTGCACACTTTGCAAAGCAGGAGAAATCTGCTTTATAGAAGCAAAGGTGTTTCATTCAGTGTAGAATTGAAAGGTGGGATTTTGTGCCGCGCTACCGTTGAAAACGTGTGGGATGGCAATTAAAAATGCAGCGGGTGTTCTTTCATTGCTGCGAGGAAGATATGCAAGTATATCCGGCAGTTACGTGCGACCGTACTGTTTCACCGTGAGATCAAGATACTGCTGTTCTTTGTGCGAGCGCTTTAGAAGTATAGGAAAAGCTGTAGGTATTCACATTTTCTGAGAGCGCTAAAAAATATGTCAGGACCTTATTCATAGCCAAAGAAGAGAGAAAAAGTTTTGTGATCTATATAAGAGACGCCATTGTGTCCGCGTCCAATATGCGCGAGCTGCACAATGGCTGCTAATAAAGAGCATGCCAGTGTTTGGCTTGCAGCACGAATCCGCTTGTGTCACGTGACATTTTGGAATTCACTTCAAAGAGCTGCAATATTCTGGAGTGAGCTTTCACATCAGGAGATCGTGATGATGAGTTCAGGAGCGCTTCCCAAACAGGCGTTCTCCTTATGTAAGATAGTCTACAAGTCTGTGCAATGAGTCGCTTGTTCGACGTCCACTTTAGAATGGATCTTCGGGTCAGGCAAGTGATCTGTTTCATGCTTTACGATTACGTCCAAATTTTGAAGGAAATACAAAAATTTTTATTTTACATAGGCTTATAAAAGTGCTAGAGAGAGAGAGAGAGGGGGGAGGGAGAGAGAGAGTGTGTGTTCCTAAATGTATATATGTATATATATATATATATATATATATATATATATATATATATATACACATTTAGGCGTACACGCTATACATTTTTCGATTTTAAAAATTATTGAGTATAAAATAAGAATTTTTGCCTTGAATTCTTGCTTTGAGACTTACTATGTAGGCTACTTGTGCTCCGTATTTCATCATCAGAGTAATATTGTGCAAGATCTGAAGATTCGTTATGCCTGGCTAATCTAAAGAACCGGAGGCGACCAAATCACATTCTCAGTACGACAAGGTCAAATACATCACTCGAATTAATATATGCATTTATAATTATTGTAAAGTTGTAATATTATTATTATTGTTATTATTATTATTGTTATTAATATTATTATTACTTATTTACTTACTTACCAATGGCTTTTAAGGAACCCGCAGGTTCGCCCTCACATAAGCCCGCCATTGGTCCCTATCCTGTGCAAGATTAATCCAGTCTCTATCACCATATCCTATCTCTCTCAGATCCATTTTAATATTATCCTCCCATCTACGTCTCGGCCTCCCCAAAGTCTTTTTCCCTCCGGTCTTCCAACTAACACTCTATAGTCTATGCATTTCTGGATTCGCCCATACATGCTACATGCCCTGCCCATCTCAAACTTCTGGATTTAATGTTCCGAATTATGTCAGGTGAAGAATACAATGCGTGCAGTTATGCGTTGGCAACTTTCTCCATTCTTCTGTAACTTCATTCCTCTTAGCCCCAAAATATTTCCTAAGAATCTTATTCTCAAACACCCTTAATCTCTGTTCCTCTCTCAAAGTGAGAGTCCAAGTTTCACAATCTTACAGAACAACCGGTAATATAATTGTTTTATAAATTTCCAACTCTCAGGTTTTTTGACAGCATACTACACAACAAAAACTTCTCAACTTTCCCAAAACACGCTTCGAAATATTTCATATAAAACAATTTTTATTTCGAAACTAAGCAAAAATGAGCAAAATTATATTAAATATTTTGTTTGAAATATCTCAAAAATAACCCCTGATATTATCGACATTACTTACGGTTAACACTGCATATTGCGCAAGTCAAACAGATGGCTTGTGTGATATCCCTGAAACCGATGTTGACAGGTGGATCATCCTACATCAGCCCTTACAGCTAGGTCACATCCTCAGATGAGTACCGGATAAACTCCCGCGCCCGGAGACCCAAGCCCTTCTTATATGAGCATCGGAAACCCGTCCTACCCCAAAGACTTCACACCAGCCTATTTTCTAACCATTGCAGATAAATAGGTGGAGTGAGGGGAGGTAAAGAGTGTTGGTGGAACGACAGAGGAAATGAGAGAACCCCAAGAAAATCCCTCTGGAAGGTCTACTTTGTCTACTACAAATATGATAATGATATGGCTGCGTATTGAACTCCGGCCGTCTGGATGGAAGACCAGCGTGCTAACGCTTGAGCTCAGATGCATACAATTAAATCTAATTTAATACCAGTATTTCAATTATTATTATATCTACATATACATGTGATCCACCTCTTTCAGTTATAAATTGATTTTCATACATACACTTTTATGAGGTTTTGGTAGCTTTAAATAATTGTTGATTTTTGTTCCTTTTATATTATTACAAAATAACTTCAATTTTATCTCCTCCTATAATTCCATACGGCCAATAATATTATAGCCTACGAACAATAAAATGTATTAAATTATAACTTTACTCCAAATAAAGTCAAAAGTTGTTTTTTCATTTCGTATTTTTATATTGTTACAAAACCACAACAAAAAATCATGTTATATCCGTAGTATTTCAGTCGTCACTGTCATAAATTTTTTAATCGTTTATTTTATGTGCGATGACGCCCACATTAGAATCAAATAACAGTTTTATGACATTTGTTCATTTATATTGAAAGCTGTCTGCAATTCAACTGTTATATTCATAATATAACAGCGAAAACTATTATAGCGATCAAACTATTGTGTGGTTAACCCTAGCAGAACCAAGGTATTTTCAATAACGTTCTGTATTTCGTGACTACAATAGTACATTATGCAACGAGCCTATAATGGTAGTAATTAAGACTCAAGTATGTTTGTTTATGAAACGAGCGCAAGCGAGTTTCATAATTTTCATACGAGCGTCTTAATTACCATTATAGGCAAGTTTCATACTACTTTTTATACTCGACCATATTTCTAACTTGAAATTATTCAAAAGTAGGTCATGTTATGGTTATGTAAGTGAGAATTGTGAGATGTGCGCAGACGCGAAAGTATTGATTTTTTCCGAGGCCGAATGTCATTGACCTTGATATAACGTAGAGAATCAGATGAACATTAGCCTTGATATAACCTGGAAATTGATTTAGAATTGAAAAACGAGATGACAAATTGAATTTATTTGAATATTATTTACAATTAACGCTAATTATTATAGTAACAGAACATAACCTTCTGCGACAGTATTGATTTCCAGCCTCCGTGACTTTTCGCTAATTGTCTTGCGATTGCATATCCGAGAATAATCGATACTTGCGGTTTGATAATGGTACAAACGTGATTTGTCATTGGCTGAAGACCTGAACTTTAATGAATAGGTGTACTTTAATGAGGTGCATTAAAGGGCTACTACCAGTCGTATAATTACTACATTTCGGCATGGTCGAGCATAAAAGTTATTAATTTTGAACTATTTTTTTACATTTTTTTTAAAGTGTAGTATTATATTAAACTTTACAAATAAAACAACAAATGTCTCATGACTTAAGAGATTAAGCCAACAACATTTATACTGTATAACTTGTATTTGGTTTTTTAATACGTGACAGTAAGCTTATATATGCTTATGTCTACCTCCTCTGGCTGTCCTGTGAGACTCAAAGCGGACAGTAGGAACCAATATTAATTTAGTATAAATTTCATATTCTGTTCCTTAAATCGTGTTCAAAGTATTAACGTTTTGAGAGCATGGCCATAACAAGTTACATTTCTAACCACAAGAAGTCTCTTAAAAGAAAATTTAGGCAATGTATGTATGTGTATGTATGTATTTATTTATTCACACTGCAAATGGGTATATACCCGGTGGCAGTGGTAACTAATTACACTCAATAATAAACACAATTAATAAAAATGCAGTTAATAATACATTAATAATAATAATAATAATAATAATAATAACAATAATAGTGAGCATCCTAAATTAAATTAAGCACGATCACGTAAAATATCATTTAAAGTAAATCTAATTTGTATCTTAACCCTAAGTTCGAACTAAAACCCACGAGTATGATATGTTCATACCTGCAAAAGTACCTTTCAGCACTGCATTCATTTCGCTGACAACTCACTCACTGCACTGGAACTACGACACATCTCACTGATTCTATCCTGACTTAACTAATACTTCAAAAACATTTCACTGTTCAAATAATTTGCACTGCCACTATAAATTATAAAGCTTCACTGATAGAAACACACTTCATTTACACAACACACTTCTTCACTGATACAACACTCCAATAACAAAATATCAATTACACCCTTTAAATAGTGTGTATAATATACTACAATCTATTAGTAAAGTCCTTAAGTCTATTGTTAAATACATTTTTGGTTATTGGTAAAGCCTTTAGTAAGTCTGCAGGTAAAGCATTCCAGTCCCTGAAAGTACGATTGAGAAAAGAAAATTTTCCAGTGTCCGTCCTCTTTCTTCTTTCCCTCAATTTATATGAGTGGTCGTTCCTTGAAGAGAAATTTGGCGGCTGCAACCTATTTATCACTTAACGCCAATATGTATCCCACTGTGTTGTTGTTTTTTATTATTAATCTATTTTTTGTGTACATTTTATTCAATTGTCGGTTTCTGGTTAATTATGTAAATCCTACTTAATTGTAATCTAATACTAATATGTATACTAATGTGTTTATTTTTATTTTTACTGTGTACATTTTTTTTAATGAATTATCGGCTTCTGTTTTTATGTGATTCGTATTTGATTCTAATAACATTAATATGTATTTCACTATGTTTATTTTTATTTTATGAGGTAAATTTTATGTAACTACCTCTTTTGATCTCATTATGTACCTAAATTGTATCAGTATGTAATTACTTAAATCCGATCCAGTTTTATATTCAACTGTGTAAGCAAGTTTTAATCTTGGTTGAGTGTAAGAGAAGGCCTTACGGCCTTAATTCTGCCAGGTTAAATAAAGTCATTATTATTATTATTATTATTATTATTATTATTATTATTATTATTATTATTATTTATTTATTTATTTATTTATTTATTTATTTATTTATTTCTCTCCAGGCAGGCTCACCTCTGTATGTTTTGAACATTGCGCATAATCGAATTCTAGTTCTCCTGTCCGTGAGTGTTTCCCATTAATGTTAGATACAACGATGGTGAAGTAAGAACAATACAGATCTTTCATCGATAGCATACCAAAATTAAATAAGATTATAAATCCGAATAATGGTTCATTAAACATTGATATTTAACAATTACAGTCTTACAGTACATAGCACTGAAGTTTAGTTGCGAAGATGAAATCAAGGTATTGTGCTCCTGTGATTTCGCCACGTATATATGTCTGCTTGGGACTACGTAGTACAAGTTCATATTTTTATTAATACTGAAATTAAATGAACTCTAGACAGCGCGTGACAAGGCCCTAGTGCAGATCTGAGAATTAGATCGGAGAGAAGATTTCTTCTCGTGTGATGGCGTTATTGTGCTCACACACTCCATGCAGTGCGTGGCTCAACAGAGTTCTGTCACATTCCCCCAGCTCCGTGCAGACAGACAGCCAAATTGAATCATCCGTCGGGAATAGCGTTCAATTTGGGATTTTATCGAAAATGACAGGTTCCCACCTCCCAACTTCTCCAACAACGAAATAGTAATAAGGTTCAAATTGCTCCAATTGAATACAGTCCGAGTTTGAGTCTCAGATGAAGCAATGTCCGCATTTTTTGTAATTGCATCATTTTTCATTTCGTTCTGCGATGAGCTGTCATTTCTACTTTTTTTCGAGAAGTTGAAAAATTGGGTTTGTGTCTCCTGTCTAGTTCTGAGTTATTGTCAAATAACTCGAATTAAAATTTCTGAAGTCCGTTGATATCCAATGTGTTTATTTTGTATTCATAAATTTTATATATTTTGTTGATCGTTATATTCAATGAAGGATTGCATATTTCCCTAGCATATAGGCCTACTGTAATTTACATCTTAAATAAGAAAAGTAGGGAAAGCAATTTCAAGAGTTCTTTCACTCACAAGTTGCACCATGAACACGCACAGTCGTAAATTGAATGTCAGATCCGTTTTCAATTTTCTTCCCAAAAGAACTGTAATAGTTATTTAAAATATTAAATTAGATACTTTATATCTTACAGCAAAGAAAAATCTGTCCCTACCATATTAAGATGCGCAATCCTATAATTCGGCCCTAATCCTTCCTAATTACACCTAATTCGACCTCAACCTGTGAAATAATTCGGCACCAACCTGTAAACTAATTCGGTTGGAGGTTAAAATATCCATTTCAATACGTCCGCAAACAGAAATGTCCACGTACATAAATGTCCATAAAAATTAAATGTCCACAAGTACAATGTTCACTTATGTAAATGTCCATAAAATTAAATGTACACTTATATAAATGTCCATTAAAATTAAATGTCCACCCATAAAAATTAAATGTCCACAAATACAATGTCCACTTATGTAAATGTCCATAAAATTAAATGCCCACTTATATGAATGTCCATAAAATTAAATGTCCACCCATAAAAATTAAATGTCCACAAATACGGTGTCCACTTATGTAAATGTCCATACAATTAATGTCCACTTATATAAATGTGCATAAAATTAAATGTCCACTTATATAAATGTGCATAAAATTAAATGTCCACTTATATAAATGTCCATAAAATTGAATGTACACTTATATAAATGTCCATAAAATTAAATGTACACTTATATAAATGTCCATAAAATTAAATGTACACTTATATAAATGTCCACTTGTTTCAATGTCCACATACGTAAAATGTCCTATACATGAGATCATAACTTTTAATGTATAAACACACAGAAATCTCCAATTTACAATTAATTCTTTATGTAAAATGTCCTATATGGGATAATTTTTATGTATGTATAAACACACAGAAATCTCCATTTACAATGAATGTTTAATTCCATCTGATCTTGACCTTCCCTTCTGCTGGCTGTCCATGCATTTATAAGTTAAGATCAATAAGAGTCGTTAAATCATTCAATGTATTAATTATATCATCCTTCTTTGTGACTCTATCTCGTCCTCTATCCGTTGTTGGTTTCTTTGGTAGCCTATGTTTATTAACTGGAGGCCTAATATTTCGATGACCTACTCGAATTTGATGTATGAGAGTTTCGTTCCCATGTTGTTCATCTTTCATGTTTTGAATTAACCTCCTAACACTCGCATGATGAGCAGCGACCATTTTCTGAAATTTACCATGAAATGCTTCTACTGCATTATTTGTTCGTTGATGTCCTTGTAGAGACACCATATACATGTTTCAAATTGAATGCGGACTTTCTTATACTGGACATTTTGTTGTAGACATATTGCTATTGGACATTTTTTATAATGGACATTTTGTTGTGGACTTATTTACTGGAGTTTTTTCCCTTGGACATTTTTCTTTGTGGCCATTATTGCTCTAGTCATTTTGAAGTGGACAATTTAACCTGAAAGCACTAATTCGACCACCGACAAGATTATTAATTCGGTCCCATTAACCAACAATATTTTGCTTTACATTTTATACAGACTTAGGACTGCCAGCATTGGTATGTCACTTGTGGCATGGTAAAAAAAATATGTCGGTAAATTTTCTTAATATTTAGTTGTATTAGTTATTTTTTTTAAAATGTCTTAAACTCTCTATATTAAATTTAAAATTTTGTTAAAATGTCATTTGAAAATGTGTTGAACTAGTATTGTTAAGTGATTGGGGAAACATTTTGACGACACACTTCGGAGGTAATCATCCCGGTTGATGGTGACGTTTTGCAAGTCTTGAATTTTTTGTATTAAAAATGCTTCCTTTTCTTCAGTTTGTCTCCTTCTGGTTATTTTTTTTTATTTCTCACTTTCATGTACAGAGTTGAAGTGAAATAATTCTGCACATTTTTACAGCGAATTGCTGTTGTATGTAAGAAAGAACTGTAATATCATATTGGAGGAAAGTTAATAGTTTTCGCAGAAAAAAAAGTTTTTTTCTTTTCTTTTTCAAGTGTTTAACCACTCTCTTATTCGATAACTATTGCGAATTGGATCGTGATTTTTTACCATATCGATAGAAAATCTAATAAAGAATCATTTATCTCTCTGTCGTATTTCAATAACGTGGGCGATTTTCCTGTAAATTTAATGTAAATACCACTAGTTTCAAACTACTGAACGATGTAATCCATATCGCAACGTTGTAGCTAGAGAAGGGAGCGCGAGTCAGTACAAGTTACGCTGAGTTCGTTGACCTCTTACATGTGTATTGCGATACGAAAGGAGACTTTTAGCGACGATGTTGCCAGACTGCTGGAACTTCCAACTTATTTTTATAATTAACCGTGCATTTAACCGACATCACATTGAGCACCTCCTATGAACAAGTGTTCAGATCTCAGAAAGTATGTGTCTTGTTTTGATGCATACTATCACCTAAATTATTGGATACTTTTTTTTTAACACTTTGTATATATGTAGAATTCCTGAGCAGGCAATATATCAAAATTTACAGGAAATATATGTAGGTGCACTAGTAAGAAGCATTTCACAGAAATTTCTTATTCTTTCAAAGAAAAAAAAATGTTAAAAATTGTTTAATTAAAGTATGGAAATTTAATAGTGTTAATAATTGTCGCCTATATTACATTATTTTTCCATATTGCTTGAATAATATAAAAATTCAAAGAATTACGTAGGATAAAAGTAATGAATAGGCTTCAAAAATTAAATTTAATTGTCTTTATTCTATTTTCGTGTATGAATAGAAAACAAATATAAGGAACTGCAAATCGTTAGTTTTGTTTTGAATAATTGAACGTAAATCGAAAAAAAATGGAAATATCTACAATTAAGATGGCCTCTCAACATGCAGACGCACTAGCATCACAGTATACGACTGTGTACATCACGTTTGGTCGAAAGCGCTGGATACAATACATCATATTATACAGAAATTGTGAAGAGAGCTGAGACATACAGAGAAATACATGGTTCGTGCACATGGATGTCCGTCTGGCACAGCACTGTTTGCAAGGAAACAAACAACAAAGTTTCTACAAACAAAACAAAGCCGTAGAGTTCTAGATTCCTATTCCGGAGACTGCTGGTGTTTCCTTGAGGGTAAAAATCCATGTTGATGAGGAGAGATTTGACTTAGACTTTTTTCTTCACTGAAAATAATATACGACAACATTTTCAAAGTTCAGGGCTGGCCTTTTCTTCTACCTCCTTTTCTTTAGTATATCTATTTTTATTTCTTCTTTTTACCCTCCACCTTGGTTTTATTCCTCCTTTTACTCATAATCCTTACTTTTCCCGATCTCTCAATTCTCGTCTTACCAGTTCTCAATCTCTCTCGCCTTCCATTTTTTCTCTACTCTCTCCTTTCTTATCTCCTTTCACTTTTTGCTTTTCCCCCCCTCTTTCTCATGCCACTCCATATTTTCTTATCTTTCCCTCTTTGTCACCTCTTCTTCTTCCACTTTCAAGTTCTCCTCTCCTTCCTCGTTTTCCTGTCCTTTCTAGTTTTTATCTTCTGAATCGTTTCCTCTACTTCCTCGTTTTCCACTAGTTACTTCCTAGTTTTTCTCTACTTCTTCCTTTCTTCCACTCAATTGTCTCCTCTTCTTCGTTTTCCTTCACTAACGTTTCTTTTACTTCCTCTCGTCCTCTACTTACCCGTTTTTTCTCTACTTACTTGTTCTCTACTTCCCCGTTTTCCTCTACTTCTTCCTTTTCTCCACTCAATCGTCTCCTCTTCTTCGTTTCCCTCCACTAACGTTTCTTTTACTTCCTCTCGTCCTCTACTTCCCCGTTTTTCTCTACTTCCTTGTTCTCCTCTACTTCCCCTTTTTGCTCTACGTCCTGGTTTTCTCTACTTCCTCGTTTTCCTCTACTTCTTCCTTTTCCTCCATTCCATCCTCTCCTTTGTTTTCGTCCACTATCGTTTCTTTTACTTCCTCTCGTCCTCCACTTCCTCGTTTTTCTCTAATTACTTGTTCTCCTCTACTTCCCCGTTTTCCTCTACTTCTTCCTTTTCTCCAATCCATCGTCTCCTCTTCTTTGTTTTCCTGCACTATCGTTTCCTTTAATTCCTCTCTTCCTCCACTTCCTCGTTTTCGTCTACTTCTTCGATTTTCTCTAATCCATAGTATTCCTCTACTCCATCTTTTCCTCCACACCATCGGTTTCCCCTATCTTCCTCGTTTTCCTTTAGGCCCTTTCTTATTTCCTCAACTTTTTCTCCTTTCACTCCTTCCTTTCCTCCCTCCACGTCCTTTCTCTCAATTTTTTGTTCCCTCCTTTTCTCCATTTATTATTATGTACTCTTCGTCTTGCTTCTCAGTTTCATATCTCTTCTCCTTTCTTCTTATTTCCCTTCCTCTTCCTCGTCTTCTAGTCCTCTTCTACAGTTAATGGCAAGACAATATCTACAGTTTGTTTAACTCTTATTATGCTTATTGAGGCCTTAACGTTTAATTTTTATTGCTTTCAATATTAAGAAAAATTTAACTCAATTCTCCATCAAGTCATTATTGCTTCTCTTAACTTCAAATCACTTCATATCGTCTCATTGTTTCCAAAATACTATTTCTTCTTTCTTATAATGATTTAAAGTCTATTGATTATTCGGCATACATGAGGCGATACGATATTAAGGGGACACTTCACTAAAAATGGCAACTTCTTTTCTAATTATTTTTTTCAACCAAGTTTTGAGAAAATGTTTATGATGTAAAGGACTAACAAAATCCAAATTTTTGAACTCTGAAATGGTTTTGGCTTTTGATGTTTTATTTTCTTCTGTTTTTTATTTCCATCCAGATTGATTAATATTTGGCATAAAAAGTTGTTGTTGAATCAAGAAAAATAAAGTTACGGAAAAATGAATTTTAAACAAAAATGGATATTTATGTAACACACACCCATTAAAGCTCTCCTCTCCTATATTAATCTAATAACTTCAAGGAACCAACTTTAGAACAAAAAGTTACTAGATTCTTTGATCGAAAAATAATTTTGATTAAAAAAACCTTTTTGAACATATTTGTAATCAGAAATGAACTAAATCCATTTGCGATATGAAAATATATATTCTAAAGTAAACTGCCAATAAAATTTTTGGAAGTGCTCCTAAAAATGTTCATTGTCGCAAATTTTACTGGACATTCCAGTACAAAATATGGTGCTCCTAAATAGAAAACGACAGTAAAACTGTAAGAAGTTACAATTATTTTTTATAAATTTCGCTCTCAGATATCTGTACAAGAATAGTGCTGTAGATATCGTTCTTACTCATTGTTACCAACATTTGCGTGTGTATTTAGAGGACTAAAACGTTGATAATTTTTGCCGATGGCGTGTCACGCAGCATTTTATATGTGTAGCGAATTTTCCATAATAAGTTACACCATGTTCTGAATGGCTTGTTGCGAACCCCTCGTTAGCCTTTTATTAACAAGCTCTGCGGTGCACTCCTGCAGTATACAATCATACAAGCAATTAAAATCCCGCTGGTACCGCTCTCTCTCCCCACTGAATATATTTTGTGAATGTCCGAATTTTCGCATGAAAAATTGAATTTAGTAACCCCCATTGAATTATTCAGATAGGTGCTGTTCCCTCTTTTACTCGATGCCCCTGAACATCTGCACGTTGTCATAAATCCAACAACACAACTGTGTTAGAGAAGTTGCCGAACGCTACAGGGGAACTGACGCAGTTGTTCATCTATTGAATGCAGTTGGAGCATACGTTCTAGATCAGCGTTTCTCAAACTTTTTTGTATTGGGGACCACTTTTTTAAGTCAGAACAGTTCCGCGGTCCACCTTACTCTTGTTCCCTTCGAAAGCAAATTTATCATTTTTGTAGCATAGCTATACTTATATTTTAAAATAGAATTAATTAATTATTGTTGATCAGCACTTGAAATGGGATAGACAAATCACCTTTTTATGTAAGAGGATACGTAAAACAATTTACAAATTTGTAAACCTTCGCCATTACTTGCCTACTCATGTATTACGTTTGGTTTATTTGGCTATAGTTGAATCTGTTATCCAATATGGTATAACTGGTTGAGGAGGCATCACAAAAACTGCTCTTTTTCCTCTAATTATGTTGCAAAAACGTATAATCAAAATTTGTTTGAAAAGCCGACTGGATTATCCAACAAATTTGAGCCATTCCGAATTGAATGTTTTTAGAATTGACCAAATTTATAAATACTCTTTAATGAAATTCTATCATAAAAATAGAATGAAATTTGTAGCTCAGCCACATGCTCATAATACAAGACGAAATGAAATTCTTAAATTAGTTGATCCTAAATATTTCAAATCTGCTGCTTTACTACACAGTACAAATTATGGTCCACGTCTATATAATTCGATAATAAAATTTCATCCAGAATTGACTACTTTAAGCAATGAAATTTTCAGATCCAGAATTTAAAAATTTATATGACAGACTTCCCTGTATATATATTAGGTACCATGTATTGTAAAACAAAATTATTTCTATCCTAAGTGTATTTTTCTATTTTATCTTGGTTACTATATCAACATGACCTGCACTAATTATACTACTACTACTAATAATTTAATATTAATTCATCAATCTCAACATCGTCTCTTTTTTCAGTCAGTTATTACTAGTATTATTATTTACTAATTTTATTATCATCTTTATGTGAGCTTTTTTATTAAGTATTTTGTCTACAAAGTATATATATCTATGTAACGCAACTGTCCCCGAACACGAGCTTTGCTCTTTCGGGGTACTTTAATGTAACGTTTTTATGTATATGTTATTATTAAATAAAATCTAAATAAATCTAAATTATAATATTTTGGTAATTATATTTTTTGTAGCCAATCATAAATAACTTATAACAAATTCTTTGCGTTGTTGATTCATCGCTTGCGTGCTAGCAGTTAGTTGTTTGTAATCCTTCTTATGTGGTACAAACTATTAGTAGTCCATGTCTCTGTTAAGTAGTGCCCATTATAAATAATGGAAAACTGGCTTCGATTCGGATCTTTGAAAAGAAAGGAACATGATGATACGCTTCATTTAGTCAGTGCTAATAGTTCAGAAGTTGTGTGTGAAGAAATATATTAATTATAGTGTCATTAAAGAAATATCTAGTCCTAGTGGTAGCTATTCAAAGAAAAATATCATCGTAAATATGACAAGAGTTATTTGGAACTTGGATTTAATTGATGTGGGAATGAGTCTGAACCAAAACCTCGGTGTGTTGTTTGTTACGAAGTGCTTTCAAACGAGTGTATGAAATCCGCAGGTAAGAAATTTCATAAAATATTAATACTGGGAGAAAACGTGAAAGGTGATTGCTATGTGTCATTTCCAAACTCTGAGATTTTCAGCTATATTGTGATACGCAATTCGTTTGAATTTTATTTTTTCTTGTCTTTTTTGAAGGACCACAATGGCAGAACTCGAGGACCATTGGTGGTCCGCGGACCATAGTTTGAGAAACGCTGTTCTAGATCATTTCGATATACGAAGTTGAGTCAAAAACTAACAAATATTTTCTTATAGTGAGGTACGGCGTACACAAGCATTTAGTTATACGATATAACGAATGACTTATGCCAGTAATAATAAAAATGTGCAATATTAATAATCTTACCCAAAGAAATGCAAGACGAAAATCGCAAGTAGTTTATTATGTTTTACTGTTTTTAATTTGATTAAGAGGTGTAATTTGGTCCAATTTAATTCTACTTTAGAGTTCGTTGTATTCAGAACACATTCACATGACGGGGTAATTTTTATGCTATATTTTTTCGATGTCCTGAATTAAATAATTGACCTTTCCATAAATTGGGTTCATTTGTATTTAGATATATTTGTTTCCCATTAATAAGTGTATACAATAATGTTTTCCGAGTAATTGCCCTGCGAGTAGAGAGATAAATTAATTTGAATTCATTTAGAAGCTGACTATATGGAATATTACTCTTATATATTTGGAATTATTGTGTTGCTTGTAATAAAGATATTTGGTAAAACTTTTTCAGTCTTTTTCAATTGATTTTGATAAGATTTATACATCGGTGACTGTACTTTAATTTGCTTCAAACGAAATCATTAAATAAAAGAACCATTACTTGAACGTCGTTTATGTCCCTCGAGATTTTGTATAAGAAACCTACTTTTTTTAAAAGATTCATTTGTTATATTTATTAAGTGTTAACGAAAGTAAATATTTTGAGTCATAATTACACCCACGACATTAAGATATATGGATCATATGCAGAAACTGAAGATGGCAAAAAATAGAAAAGATTGGAGAATGCTGGGTTTGCAGTGAAAGACTTGCCCTTGGGGAGAACACAAAAAAATTAGGAGGCATCACTTCCGGAACGATTCTCGTATAAATAATGTCAAGATTTAATTACTTTAGATATGTATCTTCATCATTTTGAATTATCTTGTACAATTTTAAGCATTTGGAGTGATTAATGACGCTTGGTAAGTCGTCTATAAAGAGCATAAAAATAGATTTGATCCCTGAAGAATAGGTACCAAAATTATCAGTGAACATAGAGGCTTTCAACTGATAGAATGTCATAGGCTATAATAATAAGAAGAAATTAATGCTGAATACATAACAATTTGTTTTGAGATACAGAACTTTTTCTATGTTAGGTTAATAACTTATTAATACCGCCTTGTATTTTAACATGCGAGCAGTTTAAAACGAGATAAAATTGTGATGATCTTTTCTTAGAGTACTCGACTTCCGTTATCTTTAATTCAAGAATTACCCGGAAAAGTGATGTAACATCAGATTCGTCAAATATGTGATGTAAGTGGAAAAAGTATATGTAAAACATTTATTTTTAAGAATAAGTTGTTGCGTTTAATGACTGAATAAACTTGTATCCTTGTTTAGTCAAATGATTCTGATAGTAAATATAGGCCTAATGAAATATGCCTCTGAAACAGTTTTCCTTTCCTCTAAAACATGCATTACAGTTTTGTTGGTTACATCCTTATTCCAGCGAGATCTTCAATTATTGTGAACCGAAATCTTCTCACAAATCTTTGACAGGTATTTTCATACAGTCAACTCTGAATATAGTGAACTCTGTTATAGTGAACATTCGGCTATAGTGAACCTAAATCGTTGGTCCCGACCCGCATACATTAAAAAGTACATTAATATTTCCGTTTATAGTGAACCCTCGCTTCGGTTATAGTGAACCTTGTATCCTGACAATTCTTATTTTAAGTCAGACTTTCTTGTATATATAGGGCGGCCGGGTAGCTCAGTTAGTAGAGCAGCTGGCTACGGACTGAAAGGTCCGGGGTTCGATCCCAAGTGGTGATGGGATTTTTCTCGTTGCCAAACTTCCGGAACGGCCCCGAGGTTCACTCAGTCTCCTATAAAATTCAGGACTGGGTTTCTCCCGGGGAATGGTGCCGACCACACCATCTCATTCTAGTGGCGAAGTCATGGAAAGCATGGGGTTCTACCTCCATGCTCCCCAAGTGCCTTCATGGCGTATGACGGGGATACCTTTACCTTTAACCTTAAATATAATTGAAAGAATGTGTTGAGAACAACATTCTAAGTTTCTTACTACTTTAGTCAAAGGACAAAGATAGGTTTAGTGATTCCTAGACAATGAGCTGTACTGTAAATCCAGGCAACGATTGACGACCTTGCCTCATTCCACTGTCGAAGGGTTGACATTCTGTTCTCAGGCACACTACTCTACTGTTATTTCTAATCCTCCACCGTCAAAGAGTTTCCTTTTGTTCTCAGAAATATTTCCATTATGACGGATAGCATCGAAACAATGGAAAATGGAATTCCCTTCTTTTATTAAAAGGAGATGGAAATAATAATAATAATAATAATAATAATAATAATAAATAATAATAATAATAACAATAATAATAATATTAATAATAATGGTTTATTTAACTGGCAGAGTTAAGGACATTCGGCCTTCTCTTTCACTCAACCAATATGATATAAAATTACTACATTGCTATAGGCAAAATATAATTAATACAATACAGTACACAATTAATATAATATTATGACAATTCTTTTTATCCTCGCAACACACCAATAAAATAATTATGTAATAATAATAATAATAATAATAATAATAATAATAATAATAATAATAATGCCCAGAGCATACACGAAGGTAAGATTTCGATGGCCTTCAAACTCCATCAACCCTCTCCCAGTTTGCATTAAGTGACCCAGGAAATTCCAAGGTTGAGTACGCAGTCACACCAAAATAGCGTTTGTTATTTCTACTTGATCGTCTGTTTCTAGTGTTCCAACACAACAGTGAATGTACTGTATAAAAATGTCGAAGCGTAAAGTGTTTTTTCTTTGGAAGATAAGGCGAATATTATAAGTGACATTGAACGTGGTCTTTCGCAAGCGGACGTGGGTCGACAGCATAGTTTAAGTAAATCAACTGTGAGTAACAGTATACAGTGTAATCCATTCCACAAAAATGAAATGTTTTATTTTCTTTTTCACAATTTCATTCATTTGTCATTTAAGGTTAGGGGAGAGACACTTCTGATATAGTGAACATTGGATATAATGAATAAAATACGCAAGTCCGTAGAGGTTCACTATATCCGGAGTTGACTGTATATTGTAAGTAAATTTTTGGGGCACCCATTCAATTTTTAAATAGACAGCAAAGCGCAAGATGGCGCCCGCTTTTCCTCCATTGATCCCATGACACGTGGCTGACGCTTTTCATTCCCTGAATACCATATTCGATATGTTATGAGGGAAAATAATACAGGGCGAGGGATAAAGCTGGAGAGGGTGGAAGCCAACAATGAAGATGGATGGAGTGGGTCTTATGAAGAAGCCCAGCCTCATAAAAAGTGGAGGTAGGAAACACTGAAGGGGGGATAATTGGATAGATGAGTGGACGCTAGAAGGGTTGCGTACGCAATAGGGTGGAGAAAGACGGACAAATGGACAGTGATGAGTTGTTGCGTGGCCGCAGTGAACACGCTTGTGCTGCCATCTGTTGAATGAGGACTCCTGTTTCTATATTTATCAAAGTCGAATGCTGATATTTCTTTCCTTTTAAGATTGTTCTCACTTTGCTTCCTAAGTATTGTCAATTATACACGATTAGAGCTTCACAAACCTTGGACCTCTTTTTCCTATTATACCTCACTGTAAATCACTGCGTCCAAGTATTAAATCAGGCAAAGTTACAACACAAATGTCCGACATATTTGAGGTTTTTTAACAGTTTTTTCATTAATATTATTTGTTGTTCTCTGACTTATAGCTTACGTAAACGTAATGAACATTTCGTTCTTAACGTTTGTGGTTGTGTACCCCCTGAGCTAACCTCTGAGGTCAGACCTTCAAACTTTCACGTAGGCGGCCCGGGTTCGATTCCCGGTCAGGTCTGGGATTTTTTTCAACGAAAAAATCCATAGTGACACTTGTGGCGGACAAGGTAGCAGTTGGTGTTTTCCCGGGGTTCTCCTCTTTTCCCCCAAATTAGGCATTTACATCATTCCGTCACCATTTCATTATCATTCCGTAGCATTCCCTGAACGCCGGCTGGCGACGCATGGAGGAGGTTGGCTTAGGGACGAGTGGAGTTGCATGCTCGAAACCTGGGTACATAGAGAACCTTAGTGTGGTCAACCGGTGTGGGTTTGGGAATGCGCAGTAGATCTGAACAAGGTCGCAGTGCTGGGCTATGGTGCCCTCCTCCGTTAAATTCAATTCATTCAAACTCCCTGAGCTAAAATTCCTATTAAAACATATAATCCTACTATAATAATAATAAGAATAATAATATCTTATTCCTGTTTTGTCGGTTGCGTATCGAAGACATTCTGCAGAACTAATCCTTAGCAATCCTCTACCTACCATTTTGTTCCTTAACGCTAATTTAGTTTATTTAACGACGCTCTATCAACTACTGGGTTATTCAACTTCGATGGAATTAATGATAGTGAGATGATATTTGGCGAGATGAGGCAGAGTTTTCGCCGACATTTGCGTTACGATAGGAGAAAACCTCGGGAAGAACCCAACCAGGCAATCAGTCGAAGAGGAAATCGAACTCACGCCCGAGCGCAACGCCAGATCAGCAGGCATGCTTGAGCTTCGCTTATGGCTCTTTGTGCTTAAGATGGGATTTTTCTTTGTGACTTTTTGCATTTCCATAGCTACCATTTTGTTGGCTAAAACTTTAGAGCCATATTCATAGACATTCTTAGCGCAGGCTTCCGGTGGATGATCAGCGAACTAACATTTTTCGTATTCATAAACCAGTGTTAGCGAAATGATATGATATGAATCCTGTACAAGTAATCAGTCGTTAGCCGGGGCTAGTTTAGCACGCTCGTAGCGCGTGCTAGCGAAATGTCTATGCATAGCACCTTAGAGTCCATTGATTTGATTAGTACTGTTACAATAATGTTTCACCTAAATTGCAATGTTAATTATTGTTTTT
This sequence comes from Periplaneta americana, assembly GCF_040183065.1. Classification (NCBI taxonomy): domain Eukaryota; kingdom Metazoa; phylum Arthropoda; class Insecta; order Blattodea; family Blattidae; genus Periplaneta; species Periplaneta americana. The sequence goes on from NC_091122.1 coordinate 63,253,008, forward strand.
AAATATTTTTAAAAATTAAGTAAAGTCTACTACTCCACGAAAGTTATTGCATTCCTGGTACAAGTAACATTAAGGAAGCCGTGAAAAAATCAACAAGATTCCAGATGCCGATGTTATTACTGCAGTGTGTTATATAAATAATATTGTTAAAATATTAAAATGAAAAATAAATCATTACATAACCTTACCGTTTGTTTTAAGTTCTCATTTATAGACTGGGGGGAAAAAAAGACAGACGTATATCACGGCCTGCTGGAGTGTAGTAAACACAGAAAACATTTTATAGCAACAATGTTGAAGAAAGATATTTTGGTTTTCCGAAGTTGCCGTCATTAAACAGAAACCAACGTGGAGATTTCATTGCAACTAATTTGAAATTCGTCTTTCAGGTATGTAATAAACGATCTTCGCACAAAATAATGTACGATACACGAGCGGTATGTTTGTTTTCATGTTCTCGGAAATTAAAAAATCTTTTCCTCGACCATGAAAACGTCAACATACCTCTCTTGTAACGTATATTACTATTAAGGGCCGTATTCACAGACATTTTAGCGCGGGCTTCCGATGGATGATCAGCGTTTTTCGTATTGCTAACCCCAGTGTTAGCGATAGGATATGATTTGAATTCTGTACTAGTAACCAGTGGATAGCCGGGGCTAGCTTAGTACGCTCGTAGCGCGTGTTGCGAAATGTCTATGAATACCACCCTAAGTTTCTAGCCGTAGTGGTATATTATGTTAGGATACAGCTCGCACAATGCTATTATGAAAACAATAGGAATATTTCTAAAGATCCTAGAAATTTTAAACACTTAACAATTTTGATAAGGCACTCAAACTACTATGACTGTAAAAATGGAGTTAATGGGCATAAGGCATTATGGTAGCGTGACAGTAAAAATTATAGTTAGAAACATTATTTTATCGTCTTAAATTATGTAAACGGAGCATTATTAATGAATTCATCTGCCTATGACTTATGATACATAATTGTAAATTCATTGGTAAATTAATTGATTTAATTGTAATCAACACTAAAACACATTATTTATAATCGGCATTACAATAGCTCCCGTGAAGAGTTGTTCTCTCAATTTTCTGTTATGAAATTTTTGTTTTTTTTTTTGTTTTTTTTTTTTCTTAGATAGAACCATTTTTAAGCGGAAAAAATATTTTCAATGATACCAAAGTAATGGACGCATATTTAAATATAACTTAGCAACATTTACCATGCTGATATATATTGGGAATAAATTTGAATAAGGAACAAAAAAAGTTTGCTTCCCACGCAGGATTCGAACCACGAAAGTCTTAGTTGCCAGACTATCGTGCTCTGGAGTGAACAAATCTCTGAAATCAGCTACAAGGGTCGGTCCGGTTTTTTTTTTTTGCCACTACTGTACATCCTATCTATTCATCATTTCCTACTGCATACTCAAGTGATCAACAAAACCAGTCACTTTCCAGAATTATCTCTTCATTCATACAAGCAATATTTTTTAACCAAATCCATAGGCTCTAAAGCTTAAAAGTAGGTCAGAATGGGCAAAATAGGATTTTAGGCACCATAAAACCCCTTCCAAGCGTTCATATTTTGTATAAAACATGAAACTAGTTAACTAGTTTTAGTTTATCTCTGAAGAAATAAATAGGTATTTAGCCTCCGAGATATACTTATTACACCTAATATTTCTTATTCTTGTATGTAGGACATTGTGTAGAAATTGCGGCTTATCTTTTGAATTTATACATAATGTTATATGAATCCAACAGTTTTGGTAGCTGTTGAAGATATTAATATCAATAGATTGATTATTAGGGACTGGATTTGTATGTAATTACATATTATATTGCTTTTAACCTAACCGTATATCAATAACAAATCTTTGTGAATCTTGTAATTACCATTAATATATTAAAATTTGACACCATATATTTTTACATATTTACCCCACATTACATATTATGGCTTGGTATTACATAAATCTACATATTTAGGCGTTTTATTCATTTTACTTCTCTGAAAGGAAAAAAAAAACTTCTGCTGGGGAAGTTTACAATTTGAAATACACAGATTTAAAAAGCCTTTTTACCTACCTAAAAAAGGATATATTTCGGGACGAAACATAACGTCCTTAGTTCCAGGAAGTAATAGAGGCACTCACCCCATACTGTAAATATGAGTGAACAAAAGGCAACCTTTCTCATACAACTACCTTGTATTGTAAAAATCACTCAGAAAGTAGCGTTGCCTTCATGCGGTGGAAGGGACGAGGACGACATGATTTGTCTCGAACTATAATTTTCTGCACACGTCTTAACAAGCCGTTCCCATGCAATTTGCAACCTTAACCACCCTCTTCCTAATTCTTCCAGGGAAAACCCGTATCAAGTCTGACATGAGACTTTCAGGTTATTGCTTGACCTCTTTATTTTAAATTTAGTATACCTATACGGAAATGGGATTTTCCGAACAATTAGAAAGTATGGTTCTCGGCTGGAATAATCCTACCGTTCTGAATGAGACAGAAATGTCACTTTTCAAACAACAGTTTGTAAATGTCTATAGTTTGAGGTTTTAATAGGTACTTATTTCTTGCAGGGAGCAGCTAAAATGCATGTGTCGCACATCTCCTCTTATTTTATCCTAAGCCAGTAAAGCGAAACAGTGCTTGCAGTACTGTTGTGTCATTCATTTCACTCAGTTCTCTAGTTTTAGTACTTACAGTACCTATAAAGTGCAAGTGAGTTTATCTAATGCTTATAACTAACTAAAATGGCCCCTGTATCTTCAACCCTAACGACAAAAATAAAATCATGGATTGCAATGGACGGAGCTTTCACTACAGATGGAAAAAATAGTAATGTGTCAAGTGTGCGTTAAAAAAGTCGGGTGCTCTATGAAATCACAACTGGAGAGTCTTAACTATCCTATACCTGCCAGATATTGATATTAAATATTTTCATGATTTTACATATTTTGGCACATATTCAGTTTATTAAGCATACAAAGAAATAATTTATTACAGTTGTATGAACACTTTTGTAAAATTAAATTAAAATTAATATAATCAGTTAAAAACCAGACATGTTTCGGAAGAATGCTCCTCAATCTTCAGTGGCAATACCACGACGCTGGTACAGATGTTCGACCGCGTCTCCTTTAAGCCACGATACGCGGTCGAACATCTGTACCAGCGTCATGGTATTGCCACTGAAGATGGAGGAGCATTCCTCCGAAACATGTCTGGTTTTTAACTGATTATATTAATTTTAATTTAATTTTACAAAAGTCTTCATACAACTGTAATAAATTATTTCTTTGTATGGTTAATATCTCATTTATGAACACTGTTTAATTTGATCTTACTCGTGTAAATTCAATTATTCAGTTTATTTTTCTTACATAAATATGTACATATTTTACACCTTGATATTACATAAAAATCGGGTCTCTATTGATTATGTATGACGTATTGTTGCAAAGGGATTTAAACAGTTAATTCTGTGTAAATAGGTGGGTGTAAAAGGAAAGAGAACTGTAACATAATGAAGAAAAAAACAAATGGAAAGAAGAGGAATCAGTGCAGTATCAAATGGGCAGTGGAAGGCTTCCCGCTCACTACGGGAGTCACAAAGCAACTAATTTGTTAGGGTATTATTAGATCTGTGGCGCGGGGCGTGACCAGGTTTGAGCGCCGCAGACGAGGAAGTGAAAAATAAGACCAGACCGCGTCCAACTCCTGCATTTACATTGTCACGTCAGCTTCATATAAGACGGCAAGTCTGTCCCATATCCGACGTCAGCCTCCTTCCCCTTCACGCGAAGGAAGCATATATTTAGTTCTCTTTGTTTAACACAGAGATGAGCAAATGGTGTATTGTCATTGCACATATAGTCATGACCTTCAGTGCATGCATGAAGTTACTGCGTTTCGAATTACTGGCTTATTCCTGTACTTAACATGTCACTGTTAAAACTGTCGTCGCAGAAAAACTAACTTGAAATTAATGGCAAAGCGAACTATTTTTTTTTTCGAGCTGTTTCTAAATAGAATATTGACATTTACAAATTCAGTTTCCAAAAGACCAGACTACTATTTTTGACGAGGCAAAAATAAAAATTATGAGAATGCAAACACATTAATTGGCGCTTAAATATTATTACTAAGGAAGAGATTGGACTTTATGCAAAGCCTAAGACGGTTCAGGGATAAAAATTTTCCCACGCATGCTTCGTCTTACCTGACATCTTAGTATTGCGCAGGAGAACGTTCTCAGTGGTATCAAACGATTCGTAACGAACCAGACTACAATCTCAATTGAGAAAAATCTGCAGTCGACAAATTAAATTGACTATTTCGTTCATATGACGTCATTCCATTTTCGATCAATGAAGTGTAATGAAATTTTGAATTCCAACCAATCACAGTCATACTTCGCGATAATTTTTGCAGCTAGGTTTATTGCTGTCAATTTATCGCATGGTCGTTCTTTTGTTTAGTCAGTGTCTCCAACTCTTTCGCCGTAAATCGATGAGCATGAATCCATTAAGATGCATCTACACGGTTAAACTTTTCTTTCAACTTTACTCATTCAAGCAGTGAATGCAAGATTGATATTTAATACTAATTAATATATTTACGCAGTGAAGACGACGTTCAAAACGGCGCACCATGTAGACACAAAATCTTCATGCATCTTAATTGAACTTACGTTTTAAACTTGATTCTTTCAATATTCTTCCCAGATTGCATGCATACGCGCATGGAAAATTGAACTGTGTAGATGCAGCTTTAGTTCCGTTACACACTACAGCGAGAATGCGTTTGTCGAGCCATGGAAAATGCTTTCCTGTAGCACTGAGTAACGGTCGAAATAAGGCACAGCTGACATTGTCCCGCTCCCACAGGGACCTTAAATTGCAATTGTAGCCTATAAAATTTGTATTACGTGAATGAAATTAAACAATTAATAGAAGGTCAGATGTTCAAATTTATGTAACATCATAGCATATCAAACCCAAAGACCTTGCATAGTAATGTAAGGTCTTTGATCAAACTGCCTTCCGTATGGCGTAATAAAATTCGTGTTTTAATTATGTATCTATACGGAGATGGCTTCACTGTGTAGCAACGTAGTGTGAATACATACGGATTGCTATATAGCTGTCTCCACACATATTACATAGTTCTTAGTTCTCGGTGTAGTGTGTAATATAATGATGAAGTACTAAATAAATTGAGAAATTCTACTTCCACATCTACATCTTTTTCTTCTACTCCCATGTTCATTGTAGGCTATCTGAAAACGATTACACTCCTTCATTCAGATTTGAAAACTGCGTTTTCATCAATTCTTCGTTTAATTAATGTATTAATCAGGTTACTTGTAATTATATTATAAAAGGTTTAAACGAAATTATGATTTCAACAGATAATGAAAATATATTTCTTTTATAATAATAAGAGAAAAGCGCAGTACATGTAATTAACATTATTAAACCTGTATTTCGCTTTTTTTAAATTTACATCACTGAATAACATCCAATTTCTTTACTGCAGTAATCGATATTTATGTATTTCAACTTCACAATGTCTGAATAGGTTAAGTATTCGTAAATGTACAATTATTAATATTTTGTGAGAGAATTTTAGGGATGTATTATTTACATTTTTATCTTATTCACGAAATAGTCCTAATAAATCTCAGATCTCTCGTGACATTACTATAGAAAAAAATCGCAACGTCGAGGCATATGCAACGCAAATGGGAGCGGACGTTTTATTATCGGATATCTTACATTCAGCACTCCATCCGAGAGGCATTCGCTCATAAAACTTGCGGCTTTGGCTTTCATAAAATTCCCATAATTTAATTTTAAGGGTTAAAATATGTTGTACCTAAATTGTTTTATGAAATCATAACTTCATAAATCATTCTTCACGCCATTAGGCCTACTTGTTCTATACATTAAAAAAATCGGGGTATAGAACAAATGACGGTGTGAAGAGTGAGTTATGAAGTTATGATTTTAGAAAACATTTTCGGTACAAAATATTTTAACCCTTAAAGTTAAATTATGGAAAATTTATGAAAGCAAGTTTCCACTATTTTCGGCTTATTTATTGATACTTCCTACAATATTTGCAGCTTGTTATGTATAGGCCCACGTACATTGTATGTACATAGTTTCAGAATTTTAGAGTTAATTTTCTTTTTTGTAATATTGAAAAACATAACACGTTTCTCCCAATCTATTTTCCAAACTTTCTGAAATAATGATTTGTCACCATCAGTAATGGGATCATAAGTTTCGCGTCATAAAATTTACGACATGTAAATGGAGAGGAGATAATAAATTATTGGCCATTACTCGGAAATGTCAACATTTAAAGCGGAAAAGTTCAGGTAGCTTTTGAATACTGAGTACGGTACTTTAAAACAAATCAGGAGATTTCATTCGCATAAAAATAAAGTTCATTGGCGTTTCGATATTGTTTGTTTTTGTTACTTCACGTTTCTTCTGTTAGTTTAGACATGTAGCCAATTTGTTATGTCACAAGAGTGGCAAAATATAGTTTTAACGAAAGTTACATCTTCACTGAAATGCCGTCCGCATAAATTCTGAAGATTGTATTTTGTAAAGCTGCCTATTTCCACTAATTTAACCACAATCAGAAAGTTTTCATATTGTATATTATATCAAGTTCCCGCGCCGTGGCGTCGCGGTCTAAGGCATCCCGTCTAGGACTCGCGTTACGGAATGCGCGCTGGTTCGAGTCCTCATGGGGGAAGAAATTTTCTCATGAAATTTCGGCCAGTGTATGGGACCGGTGCCCACCCAGCATCGTGATGCACTTGGGGAGCTACGATAGGTAACGAAATCCGGTTGCGAATACCAGCTATAACGGCTGGGGGGATCATCCTGCTAACCACGCGATACCTCCATTCTGGTTGAATGATTATCCATTTCTGCTTCGGCATGTGGACGTGAGGCCAGCAGCCGGCTGGTCGGTCTAGGCCCTTCACGAGCTGTAGCGTCACGGATTATTTACATTATATCAAGTTAATAATCAAACTATTTTTATGATATGTTTTCAAAACAGGCTATTTCTACTAACTTAACCAGAACCAGAATGTTTCATAGTGCCTCTTGTAAGTAGATTATTTGTATCAATTTGACCATAGTCAAAATATTTTCATATTGTATTTTTCAAAACAGACTAATTTCCAGTAAATTAATCACGATCAGAATATTTCCATATTCTACATTATAAGCTTAAACAGGTGGCACGTGAAGGCTTAACGACGCAAGCCAGAAGGTCGCGTGTTCGATTACCGCTAGGGTCATGGATTTTTTCCATTGATATAGTACCTCTGAGCGCAGTTTGGTTTATGAGTTTTACTCAATCTCTAACAGAAAGGAGCACCAGGGATATTTTCGTGGGGAAAATGGTGGTGGGCATGATATTCATAAAACTCACATTCATATCTCTTGCAAATATCTGCTTTGCACTGTTATAGAAATAAATAAATAAATAAATAAATAAATAAATAAATAAATGAATGAATTAATTAATTAATTAGTTAATTAATACTGCCATTAACATCCATTAGAAGGTAGCAGCCTTAACCTCCGCAACTTTGTTAGGCCTCCATGGCCTGTAATGGAGAAAACTTTGCCTTATATTTACTTTATAAACGGACTATTCCTACAATTATTGTTAGAAATCTAGTGATGAATGTGATGAATTGTTTAAGATGTATTTTATAAGCTGATTTTTTTATCCCTGGCTAATATTCAGTACATATGAAGAAGTACATTGTATTTCATCCACTGGCTCCACCAAACGTGCCGACATCATAGCAATTGATAACAATCAAAATATTGGCTTCATAATCTATCCCACTATCAGATTTGAAGGTACTGAATTATAACTACAAGAAGTAAATTTGGAAAAGAAAAGACATTATGAACCCTGCTTTACTTACCTGGAAGAGAAGTACCACATACCCCGTTTGTCGTTGGGAAGTAATTGGCTTGCTCTTTGATGCAAGGGGCACTATTTCCAGATTTTGTATCAGTTTCTTTCATCGGTTCCATATTGATCTTTTGGAACTTCAACATATAGCCATTAATGTTTTAAGACATTCCTTGTTAATTGTAAATAACCATCTGCACAGTACTATGTATGAAAAATAAATTTTTCCTGTCGAGGATAGCTGCCCCCCGAAAAATAAATACAAATAAAATTAAATTGAATTAATATTAAAAATACAATATTGTCGATCTACAATTAATTTAGGTGCTGTTACCGCTCGGTACCTCTTTTTCAAGGGCAGCTATCCTTTTTGGATTCTTCTCTCTAGATACAATTATTAGAATATTCCTATGTTTGTTTAATACTGTTCAATGATACAGCAAGTGATCTGTAGTCTGATTTACATTATTAAAAGCAAATGTTGCACTTTTCAATGTCTTGAATCAGTGGAGGTAGGCTCTGTTTTCTGTGTTCTATCACCATTGATGGTATTGTGGCAGTAACATTTAATTCCAGATCAGATGTGTTGGTGACGATAAGGATTTATTTATTTATTTGTTTATTTATTTATTTATTTATTTATTTATTTACTTATTTATTCTGGTGTAGTTAAGGCCATCAGGCCTTCTCTTCCACAACACCAGGAATACAAATACAATAATAGAAATAAACAGAAAAAATACACTATATACAAAATAAAGCTACACAAAAAAGAAAGAGAGGGAGAAAAAAAACACTATAGACAAAGTAAAGCCACACAAAAATATACACAGGTTGCAGTCACACAAACTTTAAATGAGTGATTAAGTATCATAATTAATTGTATCCTAACTAATTAACTAACATAAACAAGAAACTTACAATTTTAATCTAAATTAAAAAAGAAAAAGAAAAAACAAACACAAATCAATACTTCTAGCAATACCTAAAAACATTAACTAAGACAAAATTTTCCAATTTAATTTTGAATTGTGATAAAGTCCGGCAGTCCCTGACGCCATTAGGTAACGAATTCCAGAGGTGAGGTATTTCTACAGTATAGGAAGATGAGTATAAAGACGTTCTATGATGAGGGATAGAAAGAAGTGCTTGATGTCGGTTTCGAAGAGTTGTAAGAAATTGAAAGCGCGATAACAGATAATTCGGAGTAGAAGTATGCATGATTCTAAACAGAAGAGACAGTGAATATATTGTTTTTCGTTCCTTCAGAGGCACCCATGAAAGTAACTGGAGGGAAGGTGTTATATGGTCAAATTTACGAGTATTGCAGATGAATCTTATGCACACATTATGAACACGTTGTAGTCTCTCAGCTAAAAGTGAACTTACATTAGTTAGCAAGGTATCGCAATAATCAAAATGGGGCATTACAAGCGTCTGAATAAGATTCTTAGATATTACGGATGGGGTTTAATTGGTGATTATACTTACGACAGTGTAGTAGCTGTGATAGTACTGGAATTATAGCAATAATGATGGCCGAATTATGATCAAATGGCGATAGTGGTGATGGTTCTAATGGGTTCGAATGATGATTCTTTTGCAGTTTCGCGAGCCGTATTGATTACACCCAGGAAGCGGAAGGTTGTAAGTATGTATTTTTGTCTCCATTACGATGAGGTATTCTCGTCCTTTGTGTTTGTGACAGACGAGGCTTCCGCTGGGGCCGTGATTTGTCGAACTGCATTGTAATCAGTTTGTAGCAATTCCTAGTAGAAGCCACGTTATGTTTCACAAACATGTAAAACAAATTTTTGTAAAGAAGTCACACACATATTCATTTGGGAAATTCGGTGTGCAAAAGGGAAATTTCAGTGATGAGAAAGATAAATTAGCTCGGGTTTCTACTATGATGAAGGACGCCACGACTACTTCGCTCCCAGCCGTTAGGGTGGGCTCGCTGTTTTGTGAAGTGTTGTAGTCGCACCAACACTGCCTCATCACAGAATGAAATACTCTACGTTTTTATATGATCAGCGAGTATATCTATTTTCATAAATATATATTTATACGATTTAATATATAGTATTTTTTTCGAAACAGCACGTAATTGAAATCTTTTACATAATCAATAACAATTTTTATCCAATTTTCAAATTCCGAACACTCTTGTTATAAGTTAATGTAACTATTCCGTTTATCTTGATAGTGACGAATTTGTTCAAAACAGTCCATTTCAATATTATATTAAGTAACCTAAATGCAAATTTGAGCAGCAGGCTACGACGTGTGCATAATGCGTTATATTTGCAATATTCGTAAATATTACCATGTTTCCCCGTCTTTTCAAAATCTGTCTTGGCTAAAGCTAAGCGATCGACGAGCCCTGCATTCTCTTATTTCAAATTCTGCGCACCGCTACCCCAATCTATTTGGCTTCTTGTTTTCAAAATTTATCCGCATATCGTAAGCTAAGTACCTAGTCTCATCATAACAATTTACTCATTATATTATACTACAAGACATCTTTATATTCTTCATATCATACAGTTTCAGTTGCTAGAAATTGGAACTCACTTCCGAATGATGTAATAATAATAATAATAATAATAATAATAATAATAATTTATTTTAGCTGGCAGAGTTAAGGCCATAAGGCCTTCTCTTCCACTCAACCAGCAAAAAGAGTATATACATATGCATGAACTTACAAAGATTTCAACAATTTGATTTAGATGAGAGTTACATGTATACAAGAGTTATTTACGAATTAAACAACAAAATACTATGAAGTATTAAACACTGAAATAAACTGTGTAGCAGAATTAAGCTAAAATACATAGAATGTTAATATATTTCAAATAATATTAGATAATAGAAAGAGATTATTATGAGACAATTTTGAAAATACAGCACAATCAGGACGATGTCTAAAAGAAAGAAGTAACAATGTAGTCAGTGATAGTTTAAATCAGTATGATTGGAGTGAAATGCTGATAAGGTTATCTTTTAAGCTGTTCTTAAAGGTGTTTATTGTCTTGCAGCCCCTAATACTTTGTGACACGGAATTCCATTGACGCGAGGTGGATACTGTAAAAGATGATGAATAACAAGATGTTCTATGAAGAGGTATACTTAGCGTGCCACAGATAAGTGATCTGGTATTTACGTCGTGGTTAGAGTATAGATAAGAGAAACGAGACGAAAGGTAATTTGGTGTTAAGGTGTGCAGAATTCGAAGGAGTAAAGACAAAGAGTGTTAAGTTCTGCGTTCTTTAAGTCGGAGCCACGAAAGACTTGCGAAGGACGGTGATATGTGGTCATATCGTCGGATGTTGCACACGTATCTGACGCACATATTCTGAGCTCGCTGTAACTTGACTGACAGTTCAGAACTTAGATCACTTAACAAAACGTCACAATAATCGAAGTGCGGCATTACTAGGGTTTGTTCTAGGGTAAGTTTTAGTTGCTGGGGCAAGAAGTTTCTCAAGCGACTCAAACAGTGAATGGTGGAACAGATTTTTTTTATCGTTTCTTTAACTTGAAAACTCCAACTTAGTTTATTATCAAAAAAGAAGCCAAGATGTAAGGGGCTGTTAGATAATAACTTTATTTATGTCAAAATTACATGAATTCCTACTTAACATATTAACTATTAATTAATATTTGTTACTTATAATGAAACTAACATCTCTCCATTCTTATTACTATCATTTATTTCTCTAAATAGAATACAAACCATGTATTGTGGGTCCCTATCACTACAGTATAGCGCGTCCTCAGGTTGCGGATCGAGGAGACGGCCTCCAGATATGGAGGGTAGCTGTGAATACATTGAATAAGCAGTCGCGGATAGCCAATGAGGATGGTCCTCCAGGTTGGGGGTTGGCCGAAGGGCTAACAACCCATCACCGTAAAAAAAACAGCTTGTTACGAAACCTTCAAACAAGCCTCGGAATGGGACTGATTCTCTGGCACGACCACAGCAAAGGATTGCATATAGAGCGTTAGTTGGGAGGCCGGAGAGAAAAATACCTTTGTGCGAGATCGTGCGTATTTGCTTGCTTTCCGCACAAAACCAATACGCGGTAAGTATGAAGTACCACATTCAGTATTCCCAACGTAAGACACATAACAATTTCCCTCTGCTTACCGCTTAAGCGCGACATTAATTTTACTGCTTTAGGCTTTTAACATATTATTTTTAAGGACGTTCAATATAGTAACAATTATAAATTGGAAACTTACCATTGCAATTCCACCTAAATTGCACTGTTAATTATTGTTTTTAAATATTTGCAAAAATTAAGTAAACTCTACAACACCACAAAAGTTACTGCATTTGTAATGAAAGTAACATTAAGGAAGCCGTGAAAAAATAACAAGATTCCAGACTCATCATAGACTGGGGGAAAAAAAAGACAGACGTATATCACGGCCTGCTGGAGTATAGTAAACACAGAAAAAATTTTATAGGAACAATGTTGAAGATAGACATATTTGTTTTCCAAAGTTGCCGTCATTGCACAGAAACCAAGATGGAGATTTCATTGCAACTAATTAGAAATTCCTCTTTCAGGTATGTAATAAACGATCTTCTCACAAAATAATGTACGAAACACGAGCGGTATGTTTGTTTTCATGTTCTCGGAAATTAAAAAAGCTCAACTATGTTTCGCTTTTTCAATCTTTTCCTCGAACATGAAAACGTCAACATACCGCTCTTGTAACGCATATTACTATTGGGGAGGCTGAGACGTAGATGGGAAGATAATATTAAAATGGATTTGAGGGAGGTGGGATATGATGATAGAGACTGGATTAATCTTGTTCAGGATAGGGACCAATGGCGGACTTATGTGAGGGCGGCAATGAACCTCTGGATTCCTTAAAAGCCAATAAGTACTGTAAGTAAATAGAATAGAATACAAAACCTCTAATGGCAAAATTTCATTACATTAATATTCTCATTATATCAATATATTTTAGATTTATATTTTGCTCCCTATAACCTAGTTCTAGTAAACTTCAATTAAATTAATTCTCAACATTTTAACTAACTAGTTATCTCAACTTAAGTATAATTCTTTACATGTTGCATATAGACTGAATTGAATTAAATTAGCTCATAAATTATTACTTTTTCTTATAGGTTTATCTCAATTAAAAAAAAACATGTAGCTACTAGTCGTTAAAACTTAACTGTATAATATTGCTGGAGAATCTTTTAAGTGTATTGTAAATATTCATAGTTTAAATATGTATGTAACTATTTTATTGATTAAGGCTGGTTGAGTGGAACAGAAGGCCTAATGGCCTTAACTCTGCCAGCGAAAATAAAACATTCTATTCTATTCTATTTAGATACATTTTAATGTCAGTGCTTTGTTGATTTTCTAAAAACATGTGAAAGTAACTGAAACTGTAGGTCAACTCTTAAACCAACTAAATACCCTAACAATCTGCGCCAAAACTTTAGAGAATTCGGTACGGATCCGTGCACTTAGACATTTTATTTTATTTACATTCTATAGCATTTGGAAGATCGAGGTTTCAAACACCGTGGCCAGCCAATCTGACTGAGGTTTTTCACGGTTTCCCTCAGTGACAAAGCAAATGCTGGATTGGACTTTAACATATCATGATTCATCACCACCTGGTCACCATTATCATAATCATTAAAAACTTAAATCAGTTGAAATCAGTACGAGTTGGCATGTGACGGGGATACCTTTACCTTTTTACCTTTTACGAGCCATATATAACGTACTAGTTACAATATAAACCTAATTACAACAGTAATCCACGGTTTACTGATGTACCGAAAGATCCTACACAGGCTACGTATATGACATTATATGTTACAGCGCTTATAAATGAATCTAAATAAGAAATAGAATTAAATAAATTTGTTCCATTTTACGAGCAATATATGTAACGGTTGTCCAAGTCCGACAGGTGGCCTGGGTGAAATTCGTTAATTCAATGCTGATAGATGGGCCATCCTGTCCCAGACACTGATACAGTCAAATTCCATGCTCAGTCGAGTAGCTTGAAAAGTCCCGGGGGCCCGAAGCCCCAAGCTCTTCTACATTAGTACCAGGAACCCGTACTACCCGAAAGATTTCACCCCAGTCTATTTTTAAATTTTTAAGACCGAGGGGAAGTGGAAAGTGTTGGTGGAATTATAGAGGGAAACGGGAGTGTGCCGACAAAACCCTCTGCAGCGTCTCTGCTCTATAGGCAACTTCTCTGTCTTCTCCGTGTGGTATGTGACCTACCCTGCAGACTTATAGATTCAGTGTGCCGACCGATCAAAGGGGAAAGTAATGCTTGACATGCTCTTCGGTATCCAGGATCTCGTACATTTCGAGTTTATTCCTGAGGATCGAAGGAGTAATTAAGTTAGTAAGGCGACGCATGTTGCAATTCTTCAACGTCTTCGTGATGCAGTTCGACGAAAAAGACCCAATTTGTGGCAAGGACAGAATTGGATTCGTCATCATGACAATGCCCCAACACATCGGTCGCGATATTCCTCGCACAACACAAAATACCTGCCCTTCCACAGCCACTATATTCTCCTGGTCTTGCTGGAGACTGCCTGGAGAGTAGGCAACATACCACACGGACAAGGAAGAGAAGTTGCCTACAGAGCATGCCGTTACCACCTGAAGTTCTGGTACTTTCTGACTCTACTAGATGTTCTCAGCAATAACTTCTTTACCCACAAGGACATCCAGTTTCAAACAGTTAAGAACGTTTTAACACAGAGAAATGAAGATTTTGGCATAGAGAAAGAACAATTCGCCACAGCTACTAAATTGTGGAGAGCCAAGGTTTTTTTTTTCTTGTATAAGCCTAAGCCATAAATCAGAAAGAAATGAACATTCCTTTCAAACCCCTGCATTACTGCACTGGAGGGAACAAGGGATAGTACCGGTACTACAACCAATGGATTCAGCTCTGACCCTGTCTTGTGGCCACCCATAATCACTGGTACCTTATGGGACCACTTTATTTTTAATCCCTCTGCCCAAAATAGAGAATTAATAAAAACTTCTATGAAGTAAATGCATGGTGAAAGGAGATAGGTGACAGAATTTAAATGAAATAAGACAGGCCTGTTTATTATAATATGAAAAGAAAGGGCCTCAGAAAGAAAATTAAGCTCCGGGATTCTGAAATTATAAATCAGACCCTGTCACTACCACCACTACTACTATTACTACTACGCTGCTACTAATGATAGTATTATTGCATAGTAATAAAATAACAATTACATGATGACTTTTGTGACCAGTGAAACCTGTGTCTGATGTCGGGTAGATATTAAGATATTTATACTGTACTGACACACCTCAATTTACCCTGCCATTCTCGTTCGATATCATCCGTTGTAGTCTATCATATCATCTTTAAAATCATCTGATAATGTTGGTTCTATTACTATTGTTATTATTATTATTATTATTATTATTATTATTTAAACATTTTTAAAAGAAATTCCCCTTTTTAGTGGCTCATAACTAATGCAACTCAATCAGACGCGAAAGCTAAGGAACACAGTTTTAACTTTGCGTAATACTTGCTTCTAGATCCGGATCTTTGCATTCTCGTAATTACTGTATGTTCTGTACTCGGTATGTCCTTGATACATGCAGTACATTTTGTTGTTTAAATAAATAATTAGCTTTCAGTGAGTGGTATCTGACACAATTTCTTTATTATAATAAGAAAGTCTGTTAGTCTTTTTTCTTAATTAAGGAAGAAATAACATTGTAAATTTATTTACTTTCTGTGTTAGTTATATTTTCGCGTTTGTTATCCAATTGGTAAGCCACCAATTCAAATAAATATTTATTCTACACTTCCTAGGAAATAATGAAGCGCAGATACGTAAATACACAGACCACAGTATTGTCAGTGACACGAACGAATGAAACATCGATTCATAAATTAACTAACGAGGTACTCTTGAATCCAAATTCGTATTATTATAACTCTTTGAAGTGGACAAATAAAGTGACTATTTTACATCATTAATATAAATGATTCTCCTGTACCTCGTAATACTGATGTTTTAAAATGGTCTACAAGTAAAAATGTTAAAGTGTTCAGAAACATGTGGAACTTAAGAAGTTTTTCCTCCGAAAAAAAAAAAAAACACTCATATTTTCAAGTATAATAAATGTGTTACAGCAGCGAATGAAATTTTATTCATCAGATCTAGCATTCTTAAGAAAATTTATTTAAACTAGGGTACGCCATTGTTGAATCTAGGTTCATTGGCCGACCTCTTTTAACACACTGCACCGTTCCAATGACAGACCAGCCATAAATAGGGGAAATGCTAAAAAAAAAAGAGACGGCTAGTTACGATATTTAAATCTAGTCATTGTTTCTAAAATTGTCACTTTTGAACATATCAAGGATACAAATTCACGAAATAAATAAATTATGTTTACGGTACCAGTCAGTGGCGCCAAATTATATGGGCCCACGGGGCTCGAGCCCTCCCAGAAATTTGTATTATTATTTTATTTTTATTATTATTATTATTATTATTATTATTATTATTATTATTATTATTACTACTATTATTATTACTTACTTACTTGCTTACGTACTGGCTTTTAAGGAACCTGGAGGTTCATTGCCGCCTCACATACGCCCGCCATTGGTCCCTATCCTGAGCAATATTAATCCAGTCTCTATCATCATATCCCACCTCCCTCAAATCCATTTTAATATTATCTTCCCATCTAAGTCTCGGCCTCCCCAAAGGTCTTTTTCCCTCCGGCCTCCCAACTAACACTCCATATACATTTCTGGATTTACCCATCCGTCATGCCCTGCCCATCTCAAACGTCTGGATTTAATGTTCCTAATTATGTCAGGTGAACAATACAATGCGTGCAGTTCTGTGTTCTGTAACTTTCTCCATTCTCCCGTAATTTCATCCCTCTCAGCCCCAAATATTTTCCTAAGCACCTTATTCTCAAACACCCTTAACGTATGTTCCTCTCTCAGAGTGAGAGTTTAAGTTTCATAACCATAAAAAAAAACAACCGGTAATATGACTGTTTTACAAATTATAACTTTCAGATTTTTTGACAGCAGACTGGATTCTAAAAGCTTCTCAACCAAATAATAACAGGCATTTCCCATATTAGAATTAGAGTCTGGCTGGGCGGAAGAGAAGGCCTACTGGCCTTAGCTCTGCCAGATTAAATAAATAAATAAATTATTATTATTATTATTATTATTATTAATATTATTATTAATATTATTATTATTATTATTATTATTATTATTATTATTATTATTATTATTAGTATGCACTTCATTCGTCTCTCCTACCACTAATCTGGTACCATGTAAGAACACTGTAGCATTGTCCGCTTTCACTGTTCGACGACGTCTACTTCACAGAGGGCTAGTTGCACGCGCTCCTTTGCGGCGGATTCCCTTGACTCTAGATCATCGACATCTCAGGCTACAGTGGGCTCGTGAATACTCAGAGTATCGTGCAGATTGGCAACACGTGGAGTTTTCGGACGAATTCCGTTTCAACTTGGACTAAAATGATGGTCGTATACGTATTACACGATATCGTGGTCAGCGGTATCATCCAGACTGCATTATCCAGCCGAACACCAGAAGTGATGATGTGGGGCGCCATTGGGTATCATTCACGATCTTGGCTGCTATGTATGGAGGGTAGACTCAACAGCAACCTGTACATCGAGGACGTTGTAGAGACAGAAGTCATACCCTTCCTTCAGCGCACTCCTGACGCTATAATCCAGCAAGACAATGGCCGACCACATGTTGCCGGAATGTTCAAGCTCTCTTCAGCGCACAGCACATTTAGCTTCTTCAGTGGCCTGCCCGTTCGCCAGACATGTCGCCTATTGAACATGTATGGGAAATGGTAGTCCGTCAACCTCCACCAGCCAGCTGCAATGAACTGTGAGTACAAATACAAGCAGCCAACTACTGTAATCCTGAAGTAGATTATTTGGCCTGTTGTTTCGAAAGATTGAGACCTCTCGCTAAGTAATTTACTTTACATTTTTGAATAAGCTGTGCAGATCTATTATCATTGGAACAGTAGCTCTTCTGCAGAACTAAAATTATCACTTGAAGTGGAAGATGTTTCAGAAGTTTCAAAGTAGTCCATCTCGTGTCGATCAACACACGCAGGTCAGCACTGCCTGGTACGGGTTTTAAAGCTTTGGGATAAGTGCTTCGTTTTCGCAGTAAATCCTCAAATATTCTTTAGATAAAAATAACAACCAGTAACGTGATTTTTATGCTGTCGTCAAATCGTAGCAACTGCATAAGGTATGGGTCTCGTTTTACTTTTCTGTCATTCTGATAAAATTACAGTCTGTAGATCACCAAAAATAATATTTATGGTGAACTGTATAACCAGTAACATAAGCTTTTAACTTTAAAATAGCTTGCTATTTTTCTTCTGAAGAGTCTTGTCTAAGACTGTCGCCTAACACCTTGCAAGGTTCGGAGTATTTCTGTCCATTATGGCTCTGTTGTCAATAGTAACCTCACTAGAGGTTTTGATTTATCCAGAGAAAATCAAAACTCGAGTGAGATTTAATTGACTATTACATGATTAGAAGAAAGTATAAGTTATAAAGATTACAAGAAATAAAGGTTTCTAATACAATAAAATATTAATTGACTTTTAAAATTCTATTTCACTAATATTAGCTTCACCAAAACGTTTGAACGGTGCCGCCATTTTCAGTTGACTATTTATGCGGTAAGCATATGACGATCGCAAAACATGTTTTATAGTACCGTAAAGTATTTACAGTTTGCAATGTTGGCAAACAAAAAAAACAAATGGTAGGGAGGTGATATAAACAGAAGAGAGTGTATAAATATTAGAAGAAATGAATTACTTTAATACAATAAAATAGGTATTAATTGACTTACTAAAATTCTATTTCACTAATGTTACCTTCACCAAAACGTTTGAACTAAGCCGCCATTTTCATTTGACTATCTATGCGAGAAACAAATGACGATCGCAAAGTATGTTTTGTAGTACCGTAAATAATTTGCAATTTGAAATGTTGGCAAACAAAGAAACAAATGCTAGGGGAGTGATAAAAACAAACAAATACTAGGGAAGTAATATAAAAACAAACAAATTCTAGGAAAGTGATAAAATTGTGCGATAAACAGCAGCAATTGGGTGAAAGACGTCCTTTCGTACCGTTTTGTTGATCAAAAGTAGTATGACGTAGTAAAAATGTAATAATCAACTTAAAATCATAGGCTGTGTGTGTGCCTATTATATTTTGTTAGCCTAAAGAATATTGAATAAAGAACTATGAAATACTGGATGAAAAATTGAAGTGTAGAGTTTACACATAGGACAGAATTAAAGTGTAATTTATGATGCACAAAGACTTTAGTCAGGTTTTTTCATGTTCTAAATAATCATTCTATCATTCTTCCATTCTACAATGGTCCATAAATTGAACTACTTACTTACTTATTTACTTACTGGCTTTTAAGGAACCCGGAGGTTCAATGCCGCCCTCACATAAGCCCGCCATTGGTCCCTATCCTGAGCAAGATTAATCCATTCTCTATCATCATATCCCACTTCCCTCAAATCCATTTTAATATTATCTTCCCATGTACGTCTCGGCCTCCCCAAAGGTCTTTTTCCCTCCGCCCTCCCAACTAACACTCTATATGCATTTCTGGATTCCCCCATACGTGCTACATGCCCTACCCATCTCAAACGTCTGGATTTAATGTTCCTAATTATGTCAGGTGAAGAATGCAATGCTTGCAGTTCTGTGTTGTGTAACTTTCTCCATTCTCCTGTAACTTCATCCCTCTTAGCCCCAAATATTTTTCTAAGCACCTTATTCTCAAATACTCTTAACCTCTGTTCCTCTCTCAAAGTGAGAGTCCAAATTTCACAACCATAAACAACAACCGGTAATAGAACTGTTTTATAAATTCTAACTTTCAGATTTTTTGACAGCAGACTGGACGATAAAAGCTTCTCAACCGAATAATAACAGCATTTCCAATATTTTTTCTGTGTTTAATTTCCTCCCGAGTATCATTCATATTTGTTACTGTTGCTCCCAGGTACTTGAATTTTTCTACCTGTTCAAAGGATAAATTTCCAATTTTTATATCTCACTTCGAACAATATTCTCGTCACGAGACATAATAATATACTTTGCCTTTTCGGGATTTACTTCCATACCTGTCTCTTTACTTGCTTCAACTAAAATTCCCGTACTTTCCCTAATCGTTTGTGGATTTTCTCCTAACATATTCACGTCATCCGCATAGACAAGCAGATGGACTTTCCTAATGGCATACTCTAGAGCAAAGTTAAAAAGTAAAGGTGATAGTGCATCTCCTTGCTTTAGCCCCCAGTGAATTGGAAACGCATCTGACAGAAACTGACCTATACGGTTTCTGCTGTAAGTTTCACTGAGACACATTTTAATTAATCGAACTAGTTTCTTGGGAATGCCATATTCAATAAGGATATCATATAAAACTTCTCTATTAACCGAGTCATATGGCTTTTTGAAATTTATGAATAACTGATGCACTGTACCCTTATACTCCCATTTTATAAATTAAACTACTTGATTAATAGGCCTAATTGTAATTTACCTATTATCATAATACTCGAAAATAGCCATAAGTATTCAGTTGATGAGACACCCTTGGACTTTGTTCAGTGGAATTGGAGATGGTCCTGGTAACACTACCGAAACCCTGCCACCCTCTAAAATGACCTGTATGGTATATTATACATTCACAGAGTCTGCTCTTGACTGCTGAATATCAATGCTCGTCGAGTTATAAATGTTGCCCACAATGCTCTTTACCGTACACTTCCGCGTCACCACCTGACCCCGTCCACCCAATCCTTGCATCTGTCAAGGCTCCACTCACTACCCCTTTGGTTTCCGTAATAACAGCCCCTCACCTAAGAGCTAATTATGAGAGACGAGAATCTCCCCTTCTTCGGAGATCTCATCCGTTGTGAGGGGTTGAATATGCATCAGGTCTCAGTCTAGACATTCAACACTGTGTGTGGCAGTAGTCTACTTTCCACATGTGGCTTTTGCTTGTCTACAACCAGAGACATTGCCACTGTTAATGTTGTACGATGTATCTCACTGAGATGGCAGTTTCTCGTTAAAACAGAGGGCGAATTTGCCCATAAAATACAACTGTGGATTAGATTATCATTGAATAAGTGTTGTCTTCAAGTGCATGTAGTCAAGCACAACATGACCATGCTGTACATAAGTACATAATACATGCATACATGCATATATATATATATATATATATATATATATATATATATATATATATATATATATACACAGACATACATCTATAGATCCTCATATATATATATATACATATACACTGTATTATTATTATTATTATTATTATTATTATTATTATTATTATTATTATTATTATTATTAACTAAAAGAGGGGTATGACAAGAGCAGTGGCTCACTAGTCAAATGAGCCGCAAGGTAGATGCACGTAGAAATAAGTTTATCAGCGAAATTGACAAAGAAATGTTTTGAAATTGTTTCGTTTATCCAATGTATTAATGGTTTACGGAGTAGGGCTGCGATGGCACTTCTCACCGTTCTACAGCCACAAAGTCCAGGAAGCCCTCGTGCTCTACCACTCCCTGACACTCGCTTCTGTCTCTTATACTCAGCAGTAGTAGTCTTTGGCTTGTTTGATTCGTCTTGGGGTGGCCTTTTCTCCTGTTGTGCTTGTTTTCAAACTTAAATTCTCTCAGTGTTTCTATTTTGTCACCTGTCAGTGTGTAAGAGATAGTCCTATGGCCTTAACTCTGCCAGTATAAATATATTATTATTATTATTATTATTATTATTATTATTATTATTATTACTATTATTTTGAGACATTTTGAAATTTTCACGACTACTTTTTAAAAACTGAGAGTCTGATTTACTCCTGGGTCACTTTTCTCCCATTTATTTACTCGATCTTGTCGCGCGTGATCGATATGCATCTCAAACATTCGGATCGGTTCAGTTTTCACGAAGTTATGCGAATGAAATGGCAGCCGGAAAAGAGTTTTCGAGGCACGCTTTGCCCCACTCCCCGGCCTTGAGGGATCGATCGGTTTCTTGTGGATGTTCATGGTTACGAGATTCATTTATCTACACGATTTCGTTTTACTCTTTATTTATTGAAAAGTCGCAAGCGATTATAATGTATTTAAAAGCTTTGAACATCGTTACGAAGCGGTTGGCAAACTACTGCGTTGATACGGATACATATATAAAAATATGTTCGTAGTACAATAAGCAAAATTGCTTATGGAAATGCGTTGTCGACTCTGCTCCATTTTTCTTACGTGTAAATATGAGTTTCACCATGCTGAGTAAAGATATTTCTCTATTCCTTTCTCTCTTTATCTATTATATCTCCCTTTATACAGACGTAGACCTATAAATCAATGCGATGTAGGGAAGGGTGGACCTATATCATTTGACTAACAATAGACACTTTGACATTGTGGGCTTGCATGACAGTAGGGTTGTCGAGACGAAGGGTTAACGTGAAGACATCACATGGAAATCACAAGAAAAGGACACGAGGCAAATGCGCAGTTAAGTGAAATGGAGATGAATCTCCGACCACACCATTAAAATCGAAGTACTGACCACTTTATCGGGAAGCGAGTATGCTATCCTCCTAACCGCAGCGGTAACCCGGGAAAGTTTTGTAATGTAATTATCCAGATATAGCTCGACCTTTCCATTGCCACTGTTTAAATGTGAATTTCATAAAATATAATTTAAAATGAGTTATGAACAGAAGAGTAACTGAATAATTTCAAGGAAAAATTGTTCCGGGGCCGGGTATCGATCCCGGGACCCTTCGCTTAGGCGCGAACGCTCTACCGACTGAGCTACCCCAGGAACTATACACGACACCGTCACAATTTTTCCTTTTATATCCACACAACTCACATGAGCTGACAAGACGCCAGAACTCAACTGTGAGTGCACACAAATACTGTGTGACTTTAAATTGTGGCTTTCTGTTAACGTACCTCCAGTAACGAATGTATTATACAAATCTGGCTTTCAGGTAGTAGCTCCCTGTAAAGCAGGTTTGAATAATTTCAAGGAAAAATAGTTCAGGGGGCCAGGTATCGATCCCGGGACCCTTCGCTTAGAGCGCGAACGCTCTACCGACTGAGCTACCCCAGGAACTATACACGACACCGCCACAATTTTTTCTAAGCGAAGGGTCCCGGGATCGATACCCGGCCCCGGAACAATTTTTCCTTGAAATTATTCAAACCTGCTTTACAGGGAGCTACTATCTGAAAGCCAGATTTGTAGAAGAGTAACTGTTATTTAATGACACTATGAACTGCAGAGATTATTATCAACGTGGGTGAGAAACAGTATGAAAACTGTGACTGGGGTCCCCTGTCCCGCACAGGCCGGGTTTCAGTCCCAGAACTTCGTATTTAACGGTTAGCATGGTATTCGAGGACTACTGTAGGGAGGGAATGAATTCCTGGTTGCACTCAGTAAACATTTAAACAGAAGGTTCATGTTATGATTGGGAATATTTGAATATCTTACAATCTGACATATTTCTGAATACATTCATTCAAAGCTTAAATGTCAGTTTACTCAGAACAAGTCACAACGACCGTAATTTTGTGCTGTGTACCTTATATCTTGGAAATAAGCTGAAGTTGAAACTGTAAATCATTTTATGCTCGACCATGCCGAAATGTAGTAATTATACACCTGGTAGCAGCCCTTTAATGGACCTCATTAAAGTACACCTATTCATTAAAGTTCAGGTTTTCCTCCAGTCACAAACACCATTGTAGCAATATGAAAGCGCAAGTATCGATTATTCTCGGATATGCAATCGAAAGACAACTAGCGAAACGTCACGGAGGCTGGAAATCCAATACTGTCGCAGAAGGTTATGTTCCGTTACTATAATAATTAGCGTTAATTGTAAGTAATATTCAAATAAATTCAATTTGTCATCTCGTTTTTCAGTGTCTAAATCAATTTCAATGTTACATCAAGATTAATGTTCAATTTACTCTCTAGATTATATCAAGGTCAGTGATATTTTGTTCCTCGGAAAAAATCAATACTTTCGCGTCTACGCACAGCTCACAATTTACGAGATTGCACAAGATCAGATCTGCTCCCCAGTCACATAAGAATAATATGAATACATAAGAATAATTTCAAGTTAGAAATATGGTCGAGCATAAAAAGTCGTATGAAACTTGCCTATAATGGTAATTAAGACGTTCGTATGAAAATAATTACTACCATTATAGGCTCGTTGCATAATACTATTAATGCCTCTTAATGATTACGAAAATAGTGAATATATCACCATAATCATCGGCCTGCGATACAAGTGTTAAAAATCGCAGACCGCGTGAAAAAACTATACGAACAGAAAAATTAATTTTTAGCTTAGGATGTGTCGTACGGTACGCTAGTTTTTAGACACTCGTTCATCCGTGTTGGTATGGAAACAATAATTCATGCGATTTCTTCATCGCTGCAGTCCCCTTCTGTGTAATAATTAAACTTTGTCATATTAAAGTCAAGCGGTAGGCTACTATACTTAGCTCATTGCTAAACTAGTTCGAGAGGTCCCAGGTTAAAACACGGCTGGCCGCTAATTTTTTATAATTACATTTAAATTTCAATTGATTTATAACATAATCATCAATAAAATAGTTTTTGAAGCAATTTATTTAATTTTCTTACATGTATTATCCAAAAACAGTCTGTTTATAAGTAGGCCTGCCATTATTTGAATCTATTTATTGATCGCTTGCGATTGCTGCCGTGTGACGTCTGGTGGCAAACAACTGACAAACGGCGACGCAAACAGTTGAAACTCAATGTTAAAAGTATTTTTCGCATGCTACTGTATAATAGTCAATTTTTAACATGTTTGCCTAGCGTTAAAAGATATACTCTAGGAATGGCTATCTAAAAATTATGTTTTCTGTAATGGTTCTTTCCTTATGGCTTATCAACTCATTCTTTGTAGACCGTGATTTTAAACTACCCATCATTATTTAAAAATGTTGTATGTTTTTAATAATCATTATAATTTTTTAATGCTGTCATACAAAATAAACAAGCTTATAATCTTGTACATTATTCGTAAAAATTACCGAGCGAATGGAGCTCGGTAAACTTTTATTCGTACAGTAAAATATAAGATTATAAACTAGCTTCGTAATATACTACTATGTCCCTTCCTATACTACAAATTGAAAGCTAAGTATAGATTAACGATTGCATAGTGATTACACTAATGAAATATCGTAGTATGTTAATGAAGCTTTTAATAGAAAGAGTAACATCTCAAAATCTTCTTTCATTGTAAGAAAGGCGCGGCGTGCGTAATGGCTGTGTCGTACAGTGGACATAACTTTCCGCACGTGCTTGTTCTGTCACTTTCTCCTAGGTTTACGTACTATGTATTTTATTTCAGCTAACATATAGTACTATTAAGAATCAATTGCTTATTCTTGCTTTTAATATCCAATAAAGCAGTACCTTTGCTAAGAACAGGCAATTAAGTTCAGTGCATAACTTTCGCCGGAAGAGTATTGCGTGTTCAGTTCAAAGTGTGTCATGGCTCGCTGTATGCCGTCATGTGGCTAGTCGATGAGCCTAGAGAATTCAGTCTTCCTACACTTCCGCAGAGGCGTATTACCCATGTGCCAGAGAAGTTGCCTGGCAAGTACGGCGTTCATTCTGAAGAGTACGTACCGATATGTACGGTAACGCCGGTAGTGGCAGGAATGTGAACTGTTTGGAAACACGTGCTGAGGTCAGTTTTATCCTTACTGTCGGGATATGGGGAGAGGGTTAAGACGATTACTTCCGTATTTGTTGACATTAACTTCGACGGTCAACATGGACACGGAGCATTTGATTTGTGTTGTGGAATGTTGCCGTACGCAACCGATAACAAATACCCTGCGTACGACTTGCCCGCGCAAAACACAGTTGGAAAGAGGTTATGGTAGCACACAGACCGTACAGACCGCCATCTGTTGCTACGACGTTCAAGTTATACCGTACACTTTCTCAAGTTCAGATTGAACGCCTTGAATAATAGGAAACTTCTCTGACACATAAGCTGAAACTCGCTTCAAATCGCTGACTCAACAACAGTGACGTCGTGACACACTTTGAAATGAACACCCAGTATAGGCTACCTCGTGCGCTTATGATGACGAAATCATAATCTCAGTGCAAGAAAGGCACATAATTGAACTTGCATGTGTGTGTGTTTTTTATGTGTATTAGGCCCTATGTCTTTAAGTAATACGACGACGTCGCCATTTCGTATGAATGACTGTGACCTCAGACTTCTACGCGCTATAGAAAGGATAAGGTATGACAAAAAGCAGGGCTACTCCGTGAGAGCAAGATCACAGCACGTGTCTGCCCTACATCGGTGTCAAGCAAACACTGATGATGTTATAATAAAAGTAGTTTTTTAATAGTAAACGATGGATTTTTAAACAAGGCATAAAACTACTGTAATTGTCTGAATATTATCTACAGTACATTAGAAAGTCTTAATTCTATATTCTCATTGGAACGCACAGACTTTGCGATTAGGCAGTGTAGGGGACACAGGAGTGAAGCTCTGTGTGGTTTTTAAAATTTAAAGTGTGTATAAAGGGAACACGCAGGGGAGTCTTCAATTATAGAGCGGGCGGGTGTGTCCCCAGGGAAGAAGTGCGTTGTGGGGGTGGAAAGAAGGGAAGAATACCTTGGACATGGTCCATCACCAACATAGAGGATCAGAATGCATTAGCGCACACTAAGTCGAATCGAGCCACCGAGCTGTCTGCTAATGGAAGAGACGAGTTTCACTTCCCCGCACGCGCATAATGCTGGTTATTGTTTCCATGTGCCGAATACAGTACTTACAGTTTGACTTATCAAGCGTATCAAATTCTCTTTCTCAGAAATTCTTACTCCATTCATAGTTTCCTTTTACTCTACTTCTTTCATATCCCTTTATCTACTTTGCTATAATTACTTGTTGTTATGCTTTTCCCTTCTTTGAGTTTCAATTCCTTCCTCCTCTTTCACTTTCCTTTCTATTTCTCTGGTTTAATATCTAAAATGTTCTGCTTTTCACCACAATCTAGTATATAGTACGAGTAAATATATGCATTCATAGATAGTTGCTAACCACTAAGATCGCTTCTATCGCCTCATCACAGACAATGCGAAATATTACCTGCACAGTCTATTGTTTCTAGTACCCTCAACAACTCAAGCTTCGTGACTGTATATACTAGACAGTGTTTCCAGCGAATAGGGATTACAAAGAATAGACACTGAGCGAATTTTCCTGTTTTTGTTTCCCTGTGCGCCGGCGTTTAGTTCCACTTTCAAACGCTAGAGCTTAGTGTAATCGAGCACACGCTAAGATAATAAATAATTGAGAATAGAGTTGAGACACAGGTTCCAAACATCGCCTACCTTATTCCATAATCGAGTAACGCTTTGCTTCAAATAAATTCAAGTTAACAGCCTTTCCTTATTTCTAAGTGACAAACTAGTTGTAATAATAAGTGTTTATATTTTACATTTTATAAAATAATATAATACGTTATAAAATTATGTATCAAATTCGTTTAATATTTGTATACAATATAATATAGGTATATGGCTTTACTTCTCATAGGAGTTTTGTTTCTCCATTTTCTGCGCTATCAAATCATTACATATTTTAATTGTTGATGGGGGTGAACGTCTCAGCTCAAATTATAAAGGAACTCTAGAGTCTAGACATTACAGATAATGACGGATTTATTATTTCATCGGTCCAATTTATTTTATTTGAGTACATAATGTACCTAGATGTATTATTGTACCCATGTGTTATATTTCCGCTGTGTCGACTGCTATCTGGTTTTATGTCAGTGCCAACTCCTGGGAGAAAGCAGAATCTCACGCTTAAACTGGTTTGAAGGTCACTGAAATCAGTCCTAATACATCAAAGGTACCGGACGCGAAGTGTCCATACTGTATATAATATCTATACGCTGGTGTTTCCACCATACTTTTTTTTCCTTCCTCTTAGTCTACTCTCTTTCTTTTCTACATTCTGTTTTTAATTTCGTTCCTTTCTTTTTCTGCTTTATTTCCGTATCTCTTTAACCCTTAAATTGGCAAAACTTCATTTCTCACACTAATTTATTAAACCGTGTCAGACTGTAAAGAAAACAACTGTCGCAATATCCGTATTTTATATGTTATACAATAGTATAGTATTGTGTAATTTTGGTTATTTCATTTTCCTACCAATTTTTTTTCTATTTTTTATCGCTTTTATTTATACTCGCCTTAACATCTCTGGTCATATCGCGAGTTAATCTTCTGTGTGAAATCCGAAGGCCTGTGTACTATTGTTGAAACTCGTTCTATTGTTGTGAACTAAATGGCGACTGTATGTGAAGGGTTCAGAGCCATAGTGGGCCAAGCGCCATTTATTAAAAACGGAGAAAGCAAGGGTTAAAGTTAAGTGAATACCATAGTTTAATGAAGATTGAAACATAATTTAGTTTTAATGTGTATACTTTATATTACTGGCTATATGTTTCCAATGAATTATGGTAATAACTTCATTTTATCCCTTGTTTTCTTCGGTTTTAGTAAATGGCGCTTGGCTCTGAACCCTTCATATGTATTACTGATTTCTTATGAATATGATTTCGGTGATGAATGAGACCGGTGATATTCAGGGATCTTAGGGCCCGAATTTCCTGGTATTTGCCTTACAGTTGAGGAAATTCAACCCGACCGGGAATCGAACTGGGGCCCTCAGCGTAAGAGACCAGCATGCTGACTTCTACACCACAGAGGTGGTCAATTTTTTCTATTCTATTAAAATTACAGCATATATTAACCTGTTGTATCCTATAGGACACTTTGTGAATTTAAGGGTTAAACAACTTCTACATTCTTTGTTTCTTGTTGCATATTGTTAACTTCTTTTCTTTTCTCTGCTACTCCAACCCTAATTCATTTTTTAATTTCAATCCATTTTTCTTTTCTCGTTTAACTGTTCCGTTAATTTTCTTTCTTTTCACTTCTTGTTTTTCCTATAATTTTCTTTCTCCTTTCCAACAGTATCCTTAATTAATTCCTCCTTACCATTATTTCGTTTTCCTTCTTTCTATAATCCCCTTTCATTACATTTTTCCTTTCTCTTAACGCTTCTTACGTTCTCTTTCGCTGTCTTCCCTTTCTTCTTCTTTTCTCATAATTTTTCTTCCATTTCTTCCTATTTTTTCATTCATTAATCTCCTGCTTTCTTTCCTCTTTCTTTTCTCTTCATAGTTTTTCTGTCTCCCCTTGTTTTACCTATCTTCCCTTGTTTTTCCTATCTTTCCTTAATTTTCCTGTTTTTCCTTGTTTTTCCTATCTTTCCTTGTTCTTCCTGTCGTTCCTTGTTTTTTCTTGTCTTTCTTTGTTTTTCCTGTCTCTCGTTGTTTTTCCTGCTTTTCCTTGTTTTTCCTGCCTTTCCTTGTTTTTCCTGCATTTTCTTGTCTTTACTGTCTTTTCCTGTTTTTCCTGTCTTTCCTTGTTTTTCCTGACTTTCCTTTTTCCCTTATCTTAACTTGTTTTTCCTGTCTTCCCTTGTTTTTCCTCTCGTAACTTGTTTTTCCTGTCTTCCCTTGTTTTTCCTCTCTTAACTTGTTTTTCCCGTCTTCCCTTGTTTTTCCTCTCTTAACTTGTTTTTCCTGTCTTCCCTTGCTTTTCCTCTCTTAACTTGTTTTTCCTGTCTTCCCTTGTTTTTCCTCTCTTAACTTGTTTTTCCTGTCTTCCCTTGTTTTTCCTCTCTTAACTTGTTTTTCTGTCTCCCATTAGCTTTCCGTTCCTCTTTCAGTTGCCTCTTTTCCATATACATTATAATTTTCTTAGTGTTCGTTGCAGAACTTCACGCATTGTATTCTTCATCTGACATAATTAGGAACATTAAATCCAGACGTTTGAGATGGGCAGGGTATGTAGCACGTATGGGCGAATCCAGAAATACACATAGAGTGTTAGTTGGGAGGTCGGAGGGAAAAAGACCTTTAGGAAGGCCGAGACGTAGATGGGAGAATAATATTAAAATGGATTTGAAGGAGATGGGATATGATGATAGAGAGTGGATTAATCTAGCACAGGATAGGGACCGATGGCGGGCTTATGTGAGGGCGGCAATGAACCTTCGGGTTCCTTAAAAGCCATTTTTAAGTAAGTATATGTGTATGTATATATATATATACACACATACATATATATATATATATATATATATATGTGTATGTGTGTGTGTGTGTGTGTGAGTGCGTGGGTGCGTGCGTGCGTGCGTGCATGTATGTATGTACATATGTATGTATGTAATGTAGGCCTTATGTATGTCAGCATCACGAAACGTGTGACATTTCCAGTAACTATTAAGTTCACCCCAGCTGTGTTACACAACAGGAGGATTCAAGTGTTGAGCTGGGTGAGAAGCAAAGCCATATCCAGGGACGTAACAGCTCCGCACGCGGCTGTAAAGTTGGGCAGTAAATCTTGAGTCTGTTACGAAACAAGAACATTTTATTACTGCCAACCTCAAGACAAAGCCGAGGACACTCCGAGTGGATGATATCACGCACAAATACCTGTAATATCCTACCACAACCTGCGAAAGTGCACATTTCTACACCTAACGTCACTATTCGCTGACAGTTAAAATTCGAATAATCATTTCAAAATCTGTATGCGTTCTTTCACGTTATACGTAGAAAAAGTCCACATTAAGGGGATATAAATGTTTACTGTATTCAAGAAGGGATGGCTCTGAGTAGAAAAATGTCAGCTCTGACTTCTATGCAGCTAATGAAATTTACGAAATATCATATGTAACGTTTTGAAATTTGGATCTATTAGTAGCCTACCTTAGTGTTCAATGAAACAAAAGAATAAGAAAAGTATTCTCGTTCAGGTCGTTATAAAAAGGCCAACTTCACGTGACTGTTGTATGTATTGTAATATATGTATTATGCATGGACTGTATGTATGTGCTGTATAATATTCTGTATGTATTGCGGTATAATATGATGTAGGTATGTGTTATGTGTGTGCTGTATGTGATGCATATATTGTGTGCTGTTAATATGCTGTATCTATGTGCTGTATAATATGCCGTATAATACGCTGTATGTATGTGATGTATTTGCTGCTTGTGATGTACATGCTGTAAGTGATGCATATGACGTATATATATGCGGTATAATATTCTGTATGTGCTGTATAATATGTTGTAAATGTGTGTTGTATAGGCCTAATATGCTGTCTATATGTGCTGTGTAATATGCTGCCTATTTGTGCTGTATAATATATTGTATACTGTATGTGTGTTGTATAATATGCTGTATATATGTGTTGTATAATATGCTGTATATATGTGTTGTATAATATGCTGTTTATATGTACTGAACAATATGCTGTATAGTATGCTGTACAGGGCATATCAAAAGTCCAGTAACACTTTCAATATTTTATTACACAAAAACTACAAATGATAGCACTTTCAAACACACGTCAGTTTAAAGTCAAACTCTCAAAGTTCTGATTACACCTTACAGAGATTCAATGTGTGAACAACGAGTGATTCGGCAGATGTCCAAACGATAATCAAACTCTTCCCATACCCTTTTCAACATATCCTCTCTGACCATGGCGGCAGCTTCTCGAATTCTGGTTTTTAGTTCCTCTAAATCACGTGGCAAAGGCGGTACAAACATACGGTCCTTTAGTGCCCCCATAGAAAAAAGTCATATGCAATCATATCGGGTGACCTTGGTGGCCAGGTCATGAAACATCTGTCCCTTACTCCAGCACGTCCTGTCCAACCATCAGACATCTCCGTATTCAAGTAAGCACGAACTGCATTGTGGAAATGTGGCGGAGCCCCATGTTATTGAAAGATGAAATTGTCATCGAGATCTTGTCTATGTTGAGGCACCAACCATTGCTCCAACATGTCCAGATATGAATGTCCAGTCACAGTAACCTCAATGAAGAAGAAAGGTCCGTACAGTTTTCGTTGTGACAACGCTCAGAAAACATTCACCTTTGGTGAATCACGCTCATGTTCAATGATTCTGTGAGGTTTCTGTGTACCCCAAACACGACAGTTGTGCTTGTTAATTTTCCCACTCGTATGGAATGTCGCTTCGTCGCTGAAAATTAAGCGGCTGAATAAATCATCGTCGTCTGCTGCCTGTTGTTGTAGCTGGCAAGAAAACTCGTAGCGCTTGCGTTTGTCATCCTCATTTAGCATATGCAGAAGCTGCAGTGTGTATGCTTTCATAGCCAGCCTCTTACACAAAATCCTCCACACAGTCATTGAAGCTCACGGGACTCTCTATGGACTGATTTCCTCGGGCTCCTTACGATTGCTTCTCTGACTCACTCAACGTTCGCTTCACTCACCCTGGGACGGCCACTCCTCTTTTGCGGACACAAGCAACCCGTGGTTTCAAATTTACGATACCAATGGTAAATTACCTTCCTACTTGGTGCTTCTTTTCCATACTTGGTCCGTAATTTTCGTTGCACATCGATAGCACTCTTGTTTGTATGAAATTGTAACACGCAGAAAGGTCGCTCAGCGCCAGTATTCGCCATTGTTGTAACTAACGCCAACTGTCGGTAAATTATGCAACTATGCGGTAGTAGTTTTACTTTAAACTGACGTGTGTTTGAAAGTGCTATCATTTGTAATTTTTGTGTAATAAAATATTGAAAGTGTTACCGGACTTTTGATATGCCCTGTATGTGCTGTATAAAATGCTGTATAATATGTTGTATATATGTGTTGTATAATATGCTATGTATATGTGCTATGCTGTATATATGTGCTGTATAATATGTTGTATGTATGTGTTGTATAATATGCTATGTATAATGTGCTGCCTGTATGTGCTGTATAATATGCTCTCTGTATGTGCTATATTTAACGCATGTACTGTATAATATTCTGTATATATATATATATATATATATATATATATATATATATATATATATATATTATGTTGTCTGTATGTGCTGTATGTAACGCATGTACAGTATAATATGATGTATGCATGTGCTGCATAATATGCTGTTTGTATGTGCGGTATAATATGGTGTATGTATGTGCTGTATAATATGCTGTATTTATGTGCTGTAAGAGCTGTATGTGCTGTAGGCTGTAATGTACTTTGTGTATGTACTGTCTGTGATGTATGTATGTATGTATGTATGTATGTATGTATGTGACATTATTTTTTAAATAACTCCCATTCATGAATTATAATAAACCCTCCAAAAACGCTGCGTCTGAGAACAGCGGCGGCTTCTAAGTCATTTCAGTCCTCTAGGCCCGTATTCATAGACATTTTTAGCGCGGGCTTCCGGTGGATGATCAGCGTTTTTCGTATTCATAAACCAGTGTTAGCGATAGGATATGATTTGAATTCTGTACAAGTAACCAGTGGATAGCCGGGGTTGGCTTAGTACGCTCATAGCGCGTGCTGCGAAATGTCTATGAATAGCACCCCTATAGTTCATACACGCTATGCAGGAATCTGTCCAAACTGTACTAAATTTTTCATCACTGTTCCAAATTTTTCGCAACTATTATTATTATTATTATTATTATTATTATTATTATTATTATTATTATTATTATTATTATTATTATTATTGGAGTCCTTGCGTAGGAACCCATGCGAAAATTATGACATTAATTTGCTTGAATGTGTCTATTAGGATTTATATTGGACTTACCAACAATAGATGCCTATTCCAATTTCGACGTGAGTTGTGCAAAATAACATATGTATTAAAATAAATGTCAAACTTTTGTCGTAGCATTTTAAAGATGGTGGTTATAATAATAATAATAATAATAATAATAATAATAATAATAATAATAATAATAATAATAATAATAATAATCATTACCATCATCATAAACATCTTCAACTTCTGTGTCTAAGTATTTGTCTGTTTTTCGTACGTCTGCCCATGTCCACTTTCGGTCCCGTTTTAATATATAAAATGTGAAATTGAATGTTATCGTTCTCGATTGGAATATAGTCTTCTATACTTGCTATCGTCTATTCCTAACGATACTAAACATCCTAAGGTACTTAGTGATGTCTTAATTTCTCCTCCGAAGAGAAAGCAATGAAAATCCAATTAGACCCTCCCATCTCTAGTTCGAAATCGGGCCTGTTGGAGGATACCCGCGAAGACAATGGACTCGGTAAACATCTCCGATCATTATCTAGTGCAGCTTGTTACCAAGTAACATGCTCATGTGGATCTGTATAACTTCCTCGTTCACTGGATGTTGGAACTTGTTTCAGGGATGAGATGCAGCTCGCGCAGGGTGAGTTAGGGGTGCTAACTGCTCCTCCCTGCCACCCCTCACACAAAGCCGTGATGATGCAGTGTAAAGCCCACCCCCACCCCAACCCACTCCCTTGCTAAAATAACTTAACTAAACAACAAACACTGTTCATTAGCAAAGAAATTAACGCGTGGTAGGGAAGGGGTTTTAATTAACGCTACTGTTTAATTATAGACATCACCATCATGAGAGGCTGGTAGCTGTTTGATTCTTCCTAATTTCCATTCTGCTTTCATAACTCTTTTTCTTATGACTTTTTCCCTCGCTCTCTTCAATTTCTCCATATTTCACAAAGTCAACGGCAAGCTTCCCTTCATTCTGACACTGAAATAAGAATTCTCTGAAGTGTTCATGACAGTTAATCGTGTACAAGATTCCCTCTAATCAAGATCTTTCTTGTATAAAGGATTACTTGACGCCGTACTTGTTGATATCCTCCTCAGAGATGGTATACAAACAGCTGCGGTACTTTTTAATTGGGTTATCAAGGTAAACTTTCAAATTGTGAATAATTAATTGCATGACAGTACGCAACAGATATACAAAATCATACCCATCATGTGTATGTATGTATTTATTCACACTGCAAATGGGTATATACCCAGTGGCAGTGGTAACTAATTACACTCAATAATGACAATTAATAATAAACACAATTCATAAAAAACAATAATTGAGAATAATACAATAATAATAATAATAATAATAATAATAATAATAATAATAATATAATAATAACAAGGAGCATCCTAAATTAAATGAAGAATGGTCACTTAAAATAACATTTAAAGTAAATCTAATTTGTATCTTAACCCTAAGTTCGAACTAAGACCCAGGAGTGTGACAGGTTCATACCTACACAAGTACTTTTCGGAACTACACTTCATGTGCTTCTATCTTACGCTCATATTTTTGCCCATCTACAAACAACAAAGAAGTAATAATGGCAGTACTACTATAGTAGTATTGGCTTAGCTGCACCCGGGACGGGTCCGTACTAGTGCTGTTGATCGATCAAAATATTTAATCGATATATTAATCGAGTTTTGATCTATGTGAAAAAATGTTGTAATATACTGCAATACACAATTATTGTTAAATTTAACTTGTGTTCGGTGATAAGCATAAGTATTAAATGTTGTATATCTGTATATATCGTATCGTTATATTATAAAATAAGTATTTTAATTACTTACTAACATATTTGTTAAGAGGATTATATTTTATTGTGTCAATTTCTGCGGGAATTTTTGAGACAAATATAAATACAAAAAGTATGAAGACTCATCTAGTTAATACTGCTTCATCCATGATTTTAAACATGTGAGTGCATTCACATGCTCCGAATTACTGTAAGTGCCTCTTTACTGTTTAGTAACAATGTTTTCTGCATCAGTAAACACGAAAAAACGTTTTTTCTGTCAAGAACTTCTCCATGATCGTGCAATTTAGATCCAAACGTTTCACCGAGTTTACCTCTCAAATTCTCGTATTACATAATGGAGTTTACACTTTTTACAAATCATAGAAAACTGGCTTTTTCTCTTTATCAAACTAAACACATAACCTTCATATACAAACTCAGTACAGACACAGCAACTGTAAAAGTACAGCGGTCGAAACAGAAGACTGGCCCTTATTGTAATCAAATTACCAGATTTTAGAAAGAGAAGAAGATAGTTACGCTCTCACTTGCACATAGTGTAGACATGGTTATTTTATAAGGGATGACGGGGACGAATCTCAGAAAAGTATGTATTTCATATGCTAGGAAGATGAGCTGACAACAAGATGGAGTTTTCTTGTAAAACCATAATACTCAATAAGGGTTTCGCATTGTGTTTCAACTTCAATAGAGGTAGACTAAGTCACTGTCCTTATATCTGCATCTCTTTCTGAAATGTTTCTGCAAAGATTTTTCCTCTGCTAGATGGTTTACAGTTAGAAAATAACAGTACTATTGAACTTTTAAGTAAGCAATTTTCGAGAGAGCTATTGCCAGAATTTTTAGTATGAGTTTGTATTAACAAAATAATAATTAATATCAACTACAACCGATTAATTTCAATCGACTCGATTATTCTATTAAATATTTTTGATGGATTAATCTTACAACAATAATTGATCGATTGATCGATTAGATCCCACAACACTAGTCCATACATAAGTTACTAAAATACTCTGCTATAATCCAAGGAGGTATTGTAGTAATATATTAACTGAAATTTATGTTATTCAGTTGTGCTTTGACGTGGACACGAAACAGACGCGTGTACAATACATGAGTCACCTTAGAAAGTTAATGCAGCTTTTATTATTCACATACAGATGGATAAATAACAACTTTTACGAGACATTATCATGTGCTTTAATCGCCAATTCCCTGTGACGCAAAATCGTTCTTCACTAATTTTGTTGTCCTCATAATAATACATTCTGTTTCAACGCATTAGTATTATTGGAGGGTAGACTATTATTGCTAGTTTGTTTCATTTCGTTCACTTGACGCATTTAAATCGTGTAAGGCAAATAAATTGTCTTTATGACTATTTATCGTAATTCCATTAGCCTAATTCCTGTATAGACGTTACAAAGAAGTGTATTGATTCCCACAAGTCCACCTACCTTTTTTTTTATTAGAAACTGCTATTTTATAGTCAGCGAATAGTAGGTATTAATAGCGACCTACATCGAACACGATTCCTTTCTTAGTGTAATTACTTTACACAATTACTTTTATTATGTGGGCTGAACTGGGAGGGGGGAGCATTATACCCAATGATCAGCGAGAGCGACAAAGGAAATACAGTTATTACCTGTTGAGACAAAAAATGAACATTTTAGCGGTTAATGTTGGTTGTGGAAGGTTTACGTGAGGTACATTTTTCAGTAATGTAATAATCGATCGGAAATATCGTTCGAGAAATAATTCTCTACATTGTTCTTGTTGTGTTTGTGGTCTATTTACTCGTGACGTGAAATCATAATGCCGATCAATTATAGACAATTATATTGGATATCAAGTGGCTTAGCTACATAGAAGTTGATCGTCCCACATGTGTTGTATCATGTATTATGTGAAGTTAACTTAATAGTTTAAGAAGGAAAGCAACAATATGCCTTTTGCTATTCCATTGGTTTAGCAAGGACAAACTAGTCATCAGGAAAGCTGTTACATAAATTCTGTAGTGCTCGGGAAAAGTGACACAAGTCAGTGGAAAAACCTTTTTTGATAATTTATTGACAACTTACGGAACATCTGCTCGCTTGGAAAAAAAAATACATAGGTATTCCTCCCATTACAATAATTCATACAGAAAAAAATCAAATTGACATAAACCAGTGTAAGTTGTCAAGAAATCATGAAAAAAAGGTTTGTGGAAACTGACTTATGTCACTTTTCCCAAGCACCGCAGAATTATTATATATCAAAACAGAGCGATTGTCAAGAAAAACTAGGGATGAATTTGTGCATCCTAACTCCTAAAATATTAGGATATTTGAAAATTAATGGCAGCATACTATTTCACTCTTAATTTATGTTACCTTTGATAGTACATACTCGAAATATCACGGTGACTACGGGCGGGTTAGGACGACCTTTGCACGTCGGTCATACTGAGACCTATTGTGCACCGCGAAGTATATGGGATGAATGAGGATGAGGGTGTACCAGCCCACCGGCTGCATGTGACCCCTCATCCGCTCACCCAATGGAGACCTCCTACCCTCCCCCGCTCTAACTTCACACCGCCAAGGTGACCAAGCAGCACAAGATCCATTTCAACGCCCCATCCTAGGTGTCGAGGCGCCCTTGAAAGTTCTCTTAAGGAATGAATCCTGACAGAGATATTGCGGAAGGCTGGGAACCCAGGAACGGTTGTGGAAAGGACGCCCCCTCCCGTAAGCGGATGAAGACATGCGTCTTGACCTGAATATGGCTATTTAATGAGATGAGAAAGATGAATGATTTATGAAAAATCTAAATTCTCTTCCTACACGGGAGGGGAAGGGAAAATGGACTGTGGCAATGAAAATTCCAACCCTGCACTTGCCTAAGTCACTGTGGAAAACCATGAACCTGCTTTTTTTATTTTAGTAGGTTATTTTACGACGCTTTATCAACATCTTAGGTTATTTAGCGTCTGAATGAAATTAAGGTGATAATGCCGGTGAAATGAGTCCGGGGTCCAGCACCGAAAGTTACCCAGCATTTGCTCATATTAGGTTGAGGGAAAACCCCGGAAAAAACCTCAACCAGGTAACTTGCTCCGACCGGGAATCGAACCCGAGCCACCTGGTTTCGCGGCCAGGCGCGCTGACCGTTACTCCAAAGGTGTGGACATGAACCTACTTACTTACTTACTTACTTACTTACTTACTTGCTTTTAAGGAACCCGGAGGTTCATTGCCGCCCTCACATAGACCCACCATAGGTCCCTATCCTGAGCAAGATTAATCCAGTCTCTATCATCATATCCCACCTCCCTCAAATCCATTTTAATATTATCTTCCCATCTACGTCTCGGCCTCCCCAAAGGTCTTTTTCCCTCCGGCCTCTCAACTAACACTCTATATGCATTTCTAGATTCCAAGTACCAAATCTCAAAACCTTATTCCTTTGCTGTGATCGTGCCAGAGAATCAGTCCCATTCCGAGGCTTATTTGAAGGATTCGTAACAAGCTGTTTTTTACGGTGATGGGTTGTTAGCCCTTCGCCCAACCCCCAAGCTGGAGGACCACCCCTCATCGGCTGCTTATTCAATATATTCACAGCTACCCTCCATATCTGGAGCCCATCTCCTCGATCCGCAACCTGAGGACGCGCCATGCCGTGGTGATAGGGACCCACAATACATAGAAACCATGAACCTTACAAAGCAAAAATTAAGAACCATACCATTCGATCATGATAAGCGCCCTATGCTTATATTTGCTTCTTTAAATATATTTTGCCAAAAAACAATACGGCTTGTGTGAGGCTGGTATCGAAGAAGAGATTCTGGCTAAATTCTATCTCAAAAGGTTTATTTTCTCATAAATGTATTGCTGTTATGACGACAGTGATGTAATACTACAGTAGTTTCGAAAGTGTGTATGTGAACGTAGTTATTTTTAAATTATTCATTCCGTATTGTAATGTGCAAGAAATATTTCGTTAGGCATTCAAAATCGTACATAAATAAAATCTTCTGCTATGAAATAATTATATTGTATTCATTAAAAAAATGTAAACAAAAGTATAAAGAGCTATTGTATCTCCACTTCATAATGTTAATTTTTTCACCCTTTGTCTCTTGGTCCGAGGGTCATTTGCTATCACCTATACATCCCTGAACTAGACAAAGGAATTCACTTGACTTGTGGTGTCGCGATCTGTCGGGTATGCTGAGAACGACTATTGCCGTTTAAATCTCGAAATAAATATTTATAGCTTCTCATACTCTTTACAATTTGTTGCACTACAACACATAGATAGTAAAGGCCCACTAGCCGATTGTGGGCCTTATGTCCACATGTGTCAACAGAGTTGAACGATCATCCAACCAGTAAGGAGTTAACGTGTAGTCAGCAAGATAATCCCCCAGCTGTTTTACCTAGCTTACAAAAGCGGATTTTGCTACTCATTGTAGCTTGACAAATTATTCACGATTCTGAGTGGGTACCATTCTTCTACACTGTAGAAATTTCATGAAGAAATTCCTTTCCTCAAAACGACTCCAATCACCGCCCATTCCATATTGCTATAATTATTGGACATAAGCGTTTAGTTAACTCCCTTAATAACAGCAATCTTTGAGTTGTTACCCTTAACAACACGCTAATCCCTTATTCATCTTTCGTAAAAAATCTTGACTTCTTTTTTGATAACAATCTAAGTTGGAATTTTCAAGTTAAAGAAACGATAAAAAAATCTGTTCCTCCATTCACTGTTTGAGTCGCTTGAGAAACTTCTTTGCTTCAGGAACTAAAACTTGCCCTAGTACAAACCCTAGTAATGCCGCACTTCGATTATTGTGACGTTTTGTTAAGTGACCTAAGTTCTGAACTGTCAGTCAAGTTACAGCGAGCTCAGAATATGTGCGTCAGATATGTGTGCAACATCCGACGATATGATCACATATCACCGTCCTTCGCAAGTCTTTCGTGGCTCCGACTTAAAGAACGCAGAACTTTACACTCTTTGTCTTTACTCTTTTGAATTCTGCACACCTTAACACCAAATTACCTTTCGTCTCGTTTCTCTTATCTATACTCTAACCACGACGTAAATACCAGATCACTTATCTGTGGCACTCTAAGTATACCTCTTCATAGAACATCTTGTCATTCATCATCTTTTACAGTATCCATCTCGCGACAATGGAATTCCTTGTCACAAAGTATTAGGGGCTGCAAGACAATAAACACCTTTAAAAACAGCTTAAAAGATAACCTTATTAGCATTTCACTCCAATCATACTGATTTAAACTATCACTGACTACATTGTTACTTCTTTCTTTTAGACATCATCCTGATTGTGCTGTATTTTCAAAATTGTCTCATAATAATCTCTTTCTATTATCTAATATTATTTGAAATATATTAACATTCTATGTATTTAGCTTAATTCTGCTACACAGTTTATTTCAGTGTTTAATTAATAGTTCATAGTATTTTGTTGTTTAATTCGTAAATAACTCTAAATCAAATTGTTGAATTCTTTGTAAGTTCATGCATATGTATATACTCTTTTTGCTGGTTGAGTGGAAGAGAAGGTCTTACGGCCTTAACTCTGCCAGCTAAAATAAATCATTATTATTATTATTATTATTATTATTATTATTATTATTATTATTATTATTATTGCTAATCTAATGCATGACATCTTATACCACGGAGCTATTTGTAATGAGGAAGTAAAGACATAAGTATCCTTGATGCTATATAATTATAAATATTCAATTTAGGGACTATACATCCGAGGCTTACATGTATAGATGCTGCAGAGATACGTTTAACATCAGTTTTATGTTGTGACCTAGATTCGAACCAACGCCTCCTGAATGGTAATCGGAAAGCACATCACGCAATGCATACTGCTATTACAACACAAAGGCGAACATCTTTTGTGTGTTGCCACGTGCAGTTGGCCATAAAGTGGTATTTTTTTTAAGATTGGGTCCGAGTATCGAGGAAGTCTATAAACATAAGGAAGATGACCCAGTTATGTCTACTAGCACCATTTTATCTCTAAAGCTGTATCGCCAGGCCGGGTATGCATGAAGGCACAAATACTTAAATGTTTGTAAAATATAAATTATGAACTAGAGATGACTAAAAAATTATTGTAAGCTCTAATTATGAAATTAGAACTGCTGATTTTATATATACAGGTCCGTCATTTGATTCTGACGATTTTCAACATGCTGTTGTAAAGGGACTATAAGGTTTAAAAATTAAAAAAATAACACAATATGTAGCTTGAATAATGCAATTTATTGAAATGTCTTCATTTTTTGAAAATTACACATTTAAAGTGATCCCTTGGTATCTTATGACCTGTTGTAATCTTATACGAAAATTGTTCATGACACTTTGCAGTAAACCTGGGGTTTCATTGATTTCTTGCACGTCAGCCTGTATCCTGTTCTTCAGATCCTGGATAGAGTGTGGTCTGGTTTGAAACACTCTTGCTTAGAGGGTGACCGTATGGTTTGCTGTTTCTGCTGCAGTCATAATTTGTCCCTATTTTTTCGAAGATGGAAATGAGAGAGCTGTTACTGTGAATGGTGAACGGTATCGACAGATGTTACAGACATTTAGAGGCGCACTAAACAGGGATGACATGTGGTTTCAACAAGATGGGGCTACGGCCCATACAGCCAAAGACACACTGCGATTGTTGAGAAATTTCTTTCCAAGCCGCATAATTTCTCGGCTTGGAGATATCAATTAGCCAGCTCGATCCCCAGATCTAACAGCTTCTTTTTGTGGGGACACCTCAAAGCAAGAGTGTTTCAAAACAGATCACACTCTATCCAGGATCTGAAGAACAGGATACAGGCTGAAGTGCAGGAAATTAACGAAACTTCTCGTTTATTGCGAAGTGTCGTGAACAATTTTCGTGTAAGATTACAACAGGTCATAAGATACCAAGGGAGTCACTTGAAATGTGTAATTTAAAAAAAAGACATTCCAATAAATTGCATTATTCAAGCTACATACTGTGTTATTTTTTAATTTTTTAAGCCTTATAGTCCCTTTACAACAGGATGTTGAAACTCGTCAGAACCAAATGCCAGATCTTGTATAACTTTTCATCAAAATATATGTTGACGTAGTAAGAGGAAAAGCGTAAAGTAGTGTGAAGTACGACGGCTTAGTAAATGAGAATTATTACATAATAACTTAATGTTTGGAGATTCCGACTTTGTAATCTTTCAAACGACAGCGCATGCAAGTTATAGGCCTATACATATAAAACTAGTAGATGAATATGAAAGTTATGATTTAAGATTAAAGTTTCAAAAAAAAAAACGGAAAATTTTAATATATAAACGATATCGAAGATTGGAATGTAATGTGAGTTACTGTGAAATGATCAAAATTATACTTAATAATAAAGAAACCACTAACTTAAAAAATGAAGCGGAAGTAAACATTATTGTAAGAAACAGGCTAAAGAAAGTTGCGGTGATAGATACGTCACAACTGAGAGGAAAGATCCTACACTGGAGTCTACCAACTAGAAGCAAAAGTTAGTAAATCAGAAACTGTTAATCTTATTAATTAAGCACGACACTTCCCGAAAAATATGTGTACTGTTGTGTTTAGATAGCTTGGCCTATGTTACGCTCGAGTAAAGGTGATGTGGAGTGAATTTCTCGGCATATTCAGTGGAGCAGAGGGGGAAGGAGGAGAACTGCATGCATGCTGATGTAAGTTACAGCTATGTTGAAAAACGTTAGTCACGTAACTGCACTCCATGGGTGAACACAGTTTTTCCACTCACTGC
The DNA here is from genome assembly GCF_040183065.1 of Periplaneta americana. Classification (NCBI taxonomy): domain Eukaryota; kingdom Metazoa; phylum Arthropoda; class Insecta; order Blattodea; family Blattidae; genus Periplaneta; species Periplaneta americana. The sequence continues at coordinate 63,296,574 of NC_091122.1, forward strand.
TATCCAAACACTCGTACTTAGCACAATGCAGCCTTTTCTTATTACTCTTCCATTCACAATAAATTTAATTACTGTACAACACCTTTATTAGTTCCATTATGAATGTTTTTGCAATAATCAATGTACTACCCACTTGCACAAGGAAAGGGAGTAAACTCTACATAAGTTGCACAGCAACTAACCCATGCACTTCGTTTTTCCCGTATCAGGATCAAATGGACTTGCCTGGTTTACTGCAGAGAATGTTATGACCGACCAAACTATCTAAACACAACAGTACCTTTTTTAATTCGTCATAAATTGTAAGTTTTAATGTTTATAATTCCAACTTCCTTCACAGATAGGCCTACTCGAAATGCGATCTTGTTAATGATATACAAATTCAAATCTCACATATAAGGTTAATTAAACAGTGTTCATGGGTTAGATGAGAAACATGCAATATATATAACACAGTTGTATGAACACTTTTAAAAATAAAATAAATTATTAAAATTGATAAAAATCAGACATGTTTCGAAGATTGCCTCTTCTCAGGAGCGTCAGTCTCCTTTAAGCCACGCTACCACCTGAACCAGCCGTCGTGGTAGAGTCACTGAAGATGAAGAGGCAATCTTCGAAACATGTCTGATTTTTATCAATTTTAATAATTTATTTTATTTTTAAAAGTGTTCATACAACTGTGTTATATATATTGTATGTTTCTCCTATACAAATTCCGTTATTTATCGTATATGCATATGTAAACATTATTCATATATATATATATATATATATATATATATATATATATAAAAATTTGAAGGATACATTTTCTATTTCATAATGACCGAAATTAATACTTTCTTTTGTTCTCTTTCAGGTAAGCATGGAGATTTATTACATCACTCTCTTATCTTCATAATTCACAAAGCACGTAAGTAAAAAATCACATGTTGCAAGATATAAACATAATACAGTGTGACTCGAAGGGATATGCTGAAATTGATGGAGCTTACAAAGGGGTTGGAATATAGAAATTTTGCAATAGGAACTCATGGTTTATGGGTATAAACTCGTGAATGTCAGGATGTACATAATGGACAACATATCTATGAAGTAATAGTAATTTGTGCAGAGATTTAAGTAGACAAAAATGAATATAATAATTAATTTTGTATTATACCAAAAGTTGTTCGAACTGGCTACCACTACATTCAATGCAGGCATTGCAACGCCAAGCTACTCTCTCAAATACCACAGACACCTCCCGAACCACATCAAATGCTACAAGAATTCTGGCTGAAAGCATTTCTCGGTCTTCCACCGGTATCTCGTAAATGAGGTTTTTGATATACCACCAAAAGAAGTAATCAAGAGGCATCAAATCAGGAGAGCGGGATGGCCTTTTAATAGAACCACTTCCAATCCAATGCTCGGGATATGGGAGATTAAAAAAGTCTCGTACAGCAAGATTAAAGTGTGCTACTGCTTCGTCCTGTTGCAGTCGCCCACGATAGCGCAGTTGGTATAGCGCTGGCCTTCTATGCTCGAGGTTTCGTGTTCGACCCCGGCCGAGGTCGATGACATTTAAGTGTGTTTAAATGCGACAGACTCATGTCAGCAGATTTACTGCCATGTAAAAGAACTCCTGCGGGACAAAATTCCGGCACACTCGACGCTGATATAACCTCTGCAGTTGCGAGCGTCGTTAAATAAACCATAATTTAAATTTATTTTTTTTAATTTAGTCCTATTGCATTCCTGTCTGCTAACGAACGATAAATGACACGTCTTCTAATAGCTCTGGAACAACTTGTTGCAAAAAGTTGTAAATCTTTCCAATTAAAGGCTATGACAGAAGATAAGGTGCAAAGTATGATTACATCCACAATATAGGTCCTGAAATTTCATACTTATACTGACAGAGGACTATTTTGGAGGCCACATGTTCTAAAAAACAATTATATTTCGACCGCTGTATAATATCTTCAGTTTGAGCGCAACCTTTTGAATTACCTGTTACTTTACTACTGTGATATCTACCCCGAATGACAATGTTTCACCGTGCGAAATGATCCAGTAAACTGTTTGATTTGCACGTTTGTATAAGCTCCAAATGTCTGAAATGCCAAACGTCTAAACAAACAGACATCATTGAATAATAACTCGATGTGTATTATTGATTGCAAGCGATGAACGGGGACAAGCCCACGTTCACTTAAATGAACGGTAAATATTTTCTGAAATCTTCTCACAGAGGGACATGGTTGTTTAACTGCTGTAAATATACAGCACAGGATATTCTATTTTAATTATCTTCCTCAGAAAACATTGTTTGAACCCGGAGAACCCGGATCTAGTGGCAAGGATTTTAACTGCCATATTACACCAATGAATGTAAACGATAAATTACATGGTTCACAATAAAATCATTTTTGGACGGTCAGGTTTAAGACGATGAATATTCATGAAGGGTTGTTACTTTTGTTTTCAGTTCTCTTGTTCGTAGTCTATAATGATTATGTGAGTGTGCATGTGTGTCATTGTGTGATTATGAGACTTGTGACTGTGCTACATTGTGAATGTATGTTATTGTGTAACTGTGTAGCTATGGTTGTGACTTGTAGGCCTAACTATGTGACTATTACTGTGTGACTGTGAAGCTGCGGTTCTGTGACTTGCGACTATGTGATTGTGTTAAAGTGTCAATGTATGTTAGTTACTGTGTGGAAATGTGTGACTGCTTAATGCTTAGTTGTGTGCTTCTGTGACTTGTGATTAAGTGACTGTGTTACAGTGTGTGACTGTTTAGCTGTGTGGTTATGATGTTTGTGACTGTGTCAAAATGTGACTGTGTGTTACTTCGTGAGTGTGTGACTGTGTACAATACGATTATTTAGTCCTGACAATCGCCAGCGATGTGCACCTGGGTCAGGCGAGTCCATGTAGTTACGCCAAGGGGTGTTTTGGTTAGTCACTCGCTTGCCGTCGGAGCGACTGGATCTCATGCGTGCGGTAGAGGGGTATGTTTCTAGTACAGTTAAGCTGTACTGCATTTCTTTACCGACCGCTCGCCCTTATCTCTACTCCGGAGCTCTCCCCACTACTCCTATTACTTCCCCTCTTTCGCGTCGCTGAGCTGTCAGGACTAGTAGTTCTGTGATTGTATGACTGACTGTTTAAGTGACTGTGGTTGTACGTCTATGTGACTGTGTTACTATATTTGTAGGGCCGCGGTAAGTAGAGACTTCTGAGAGCGGGGAAGTGGGGAAAAGAGATGACAACCTCGTCAGCTCTGTGTGCATTCTGCGGACCTCAGATAACACTGAGTATCACCAGTACGAAAACATTACCTCCTCACAGTTTGTATTTAGCAATGGAGCAACTAAGATCAACTCGACGGCGTGGCCAAGTAATACATAGTAGAGAGAGGAAGATTATAAAGAATATAATAGAATGTTGCGACGAAGAGGCTCGAAACAAGAGGCTAATCGCTCCCCTAAGGCAGGCCACGTCCAGAGCTGCTAAATACGCCGGCGTTAGTAATGCAAATGTCATGAGAATCCGGAAAATGGCTAGCGAGCGACTAGATGACATTGAAACAACTCCTGGTAAAAAGAGCTAAGACTTTATTTCTACTGTCATTACAGGTCATTGCTGTTTCATCAATAATTCGCATTATTTAAAAATAAATTTTAAGTCGATTATTTATTTTTTCCTCTAAGGAAATTTTACACTGATAGTACGCCTAATTACTTGTAATTCAGAAATTTCAAAGTTGATTTACAAGCTATTTTTCATTGAAATAATTTGGTAAATTAGCTATATACTGAACACTGTAGATGGTTTTAAAAACAAATAACACCTGTCAAATTATCTGCAAAAGTGAACCATCCAACTGTAGATTTATATTTGAAGACTTCGAATAAATAATGAACTAAGTTATCATCATCATCATCATCATCATCATCATCATCATCATCATCATCATCATCATCATCATCAACAACGTCGCCCTCGATAGCGCAGTTGGTATAGCGCTGGCCTTCTAAGCTCGAGGTTGCGGGTTAGATCGCGGCCGAGGTCGATGGCATTTAAGTGTGTTTAAATGTGACAGGCTCATGTCAGTAGATTTACTGGCATGTAAAAGAACTCCTGCGGGACAAAAATTCCGGCACACCGGCGACGCTGATATAGCCTCTGCAGTTGCGAGCGTCGTTAAATAAAACGTAAATTAAATCAACAACAACATATAGCGCTGGCCTTCTATGCTCGAGATTGCGAGTTCGATCCCGGCCGAGGTCGATGGCATTTAAGTGTGTTTAAATGCGACAGGCTCATGTCAGTAGATTTACTGGCATGTAAAAGAACTCCTACTGGACAAATGTCCGGCACACCGGCGACGCTGATATAGCCTCTGCAGTTGCAAGCGTCGTTAAATAAACTATAAATTAAATCAACAACAACATATAGCGCTGGCCTTCTATGCTCGAGGTTGTGGGTTCGAGTTCGGCCGAGTCGATGGCATTTAAGTGTGTTTAAATGTGACAGGCTCATGTCAGTAGATTTACTGGCATGTAAAAGAACTCCTGCTGGACAAAATTCCGGCACACCGGCGACGCTGATATAGCCTCTGCAGTTGCGAGCGTCGTTAAATAAAACATAAATTAAATCAACAACAACAACTACAACAACAACAACTTATAGCGCTGGCCTTCTATGCTCGAGGTTGGGGGTTCAATTCCGGCCGAGTCGATGGCATTTAAGTGTGTTTAAATGCGACAGGCTCATGTCAGTAGATTTACTGGCATGTAAAAGAACTCCTGCTGAACAAAATTCCGGCACACCGGCGACGCTGATATAGCCTCTGCAGTTGCGAGCGTCGTTAAATAAAACATAAATTAAATCAACAACAACATATAGCGCTGCCCTTCTATGCTCGAGGTTGTGGGTTCGAGTCCGGCCGAGTCGATGGCATTTAAGTGTGTTTAAATGTGACAGGCTCATGTCAGTAGATTTACTGGCATGTAAAAGAACTCCTGCTGGACAAAATTCCGGCACAACGGCGACGCTGATATAGCCTCTGCAGTTGCTAGCGTCGTTAAATAAAACATAAATTAAATCAACAACAACAACAACAACAACTACAACAACAACTTATAGCGCTGGCCTTCTATGCTCGAGGTTGCGGGTTCAATTCCGGCCGAGTCGATGGCATTTAAGTGTGTTTAAATGAGACAGGCTCATGTCAGTAGATTTACTGGCATGTAAAAGAACTCCTGCTGAACAAAATTCCGGAACACCGGCGACGCTGATATAGCCTGTGCAGTTGCGAGCGTCGTTAAATAAACTATAAATTTAATCAACAACAACATATAGCACTGGCCTTCTATGCTCGAGGTTGCGGGTTCGATTCCGGCCGAGTCGATGGCATTTAAGTGTGTTTAAATGCGACAGGCTCATGTCAGTAGATTTACTAGCATGTAAAAGAACTTCTGCGGGACAAAATTCCGGCACTCCAGCGACACTGATATAACCTCTACAGTTGAGAGCGTCGTTAAATAAACCATAATTATATCAACAACATTGGTACCACAGCCTATTGCAGACCTTGACCGCCCCTACAGTGCTCCAACATTTGTTTCTATCTTTCGCATTCCTTTTCCAGCCATGTACTTTCAGTAAGAAAGTGCCATTTTAAAATATTCAAGGTGGCCAGTCTATGTATATATTTGTATTTTACTTACTTATTATCCTTCGAAGAGTTGGAAAAATTCAAATATCTTGGAGCAACAGTAACAAATATAAATGATACTCGGGAGGAAATTAAACGCAGAATAAATATGGGAAATGCCTGTTATTATTCGGTTGAGAAGCTTTTGTCATCTAGTCTGCTATCAAAAAATCTGAAAGTTAGAATTTATAAAACAGTTATATTACCGGTTGTTCTATATGGTTGTGAAGCTTGGACTCTCACTTTGAGAGAGGAACAGAGATTAAGGGTGTTTGAGAATACGGTTCTTAGGAAAATATTTGGGGCTAAGAGGGATGAAGTTACAGGAGAATGGAGAAAGTTACACAACGCAGAGCTGCACGCATTGTATTCTTCACCTGACATAATTAGGAACATTAAATCCAGACGCCTGAGATGGGCAGGGCATGTAGCACATATGTATGGGCGAATCCATAAATGCATATAGAGTGTTAGTTAGGATGCCGGCGGAAAAAAGACCTTTGGGGAGGTCGAGACGTAGATGGGAAGATAATATTAAAATGGATTTGAGGGGGGTGGGATATGATGGTAGAGACTGGATTAATCTTGCTCAGGATAGGGATCAATGGCGGGCTTATGTGAGGGCGACAATGAACCTCCGGGTTCCTTAAAAGCCAATAAGTAAGTAACTATTGCTTAATGTTTAATAATGTCATAAGGAATTTGTGCAGTACACACTAGTTTCAGTAATGAGCTTATGAGCATAAATAAAAGTTTGCCAATATAGCCATAGAGAGTTGTCTTGTTATCATTTGCGGAAATTCACTTCATCTGTAGAGAGAATGTTTTTTGTACGGCAGTACTATTGCAGAACGCTGTCAAGGCGTCTCTGTTATCGCGATTATGTCATACATATGTGATCAGGGGTCATTCTCAGACTAGGGAGCTCAGCTCGCTACTTACCGCGGCCCTACAAATAATAACGTTGTGATTATGTGACTTTGTGTGCGTAATTATGCGTGAGGAGTGTAAATTACAGTATCGAAACAAAAGATAAACATAAAATAAATTTTGATATTTGAGGGTTTAATTGATGAAAGTGACGCTGTGATTTAAGCTACTTGGCTATCCCGACTGATGGAGTGCAATCTGTAACTGATGTGTAATTCAGAATCTTAATGTTGGCACCGTTTTCAAAAGTAAAGGCTGATTCACAATAAACCGGGAACGGAAACGACAACGAGAACGAGTACGGAAATAATGTTAAAATATATTTGCTTTCTCGTTCTCTTTGTCGTTTCCGTTTCCGGTTTATTGTGAACCAGCCTTAATCCTTGAATTACTTTCGTTCACATTTGTAGCCTCGTAGTGTAAAACTAGGGTGACCAGACGTCCCCGATTTCCGGGGACAGTCCCCGGTTTTGAGTTGCTGTCCCCGGGGAGCAAATGTCCCCGTTTTTGTCTCCGGGAATTAATTTTGTCACTAGAAATTTTGATTTTGTTTCAATAACATTTTACACGTAAATATTTAAGTATTGTGATAGAACTGCTGCGATTCATGCACATTTCTGAACGGTTCTTAGCATGAGACATAAGAATCAGCACAGTATGAGATATTCTGCACTGTTTGAGAAGAATATAGCATCTTTGTCTTTGCTCATCGGAAGCGTTGGAACTGCCACAGCGTCCATTTTTAAGTAGCTCAAAAAAATGAGAAATGTTGTGACAAACCAACAGGTGAAAAGTGGTATGATGTTTTTGAACATTAAAAAAAATTTCCATTCCATTTTAAAATCTTGTCAAAACAGTGTCATTAATCATGTGCTTTCCAGACAGTAATTCAACAGTTGAAAATATTTTCTCCACAATGAACTCAATCTGGACTGATGAAAAGTGAAGAATGTAAGTTGAAGGCGGGGTCAGAGATTTTCATGAACACTTACACATATACTCACCCTATACATGACGTAAATGTGACATAACTCTTCACAGACACGCATCATGTACAGCATGGCCTGCCGAATTGGTGTACAAATTGAAAATGGGTCACAATTCAGCTATCTATCAGCAATATGCAGAACCCGAATCACGCAAGTGAAGTTAAAGCTCTGTTACAAGTGAAAACAGAACTTCATTTCTCATGTAAGAACTTAGTGTGAAGCTGTATGGGAATGAACAGATCCTTTAAAAGATACATTCTTCAGACAAATACAAGGACTTGTAAAATGTGTGTGTTAGAGTTCAGTGTGTACAGTATTATGGGAAAGACTTCCATGCATGTGTCAGTACTGAAGTTGAATTCTTAGTGGCTGTAATTATGTGTAGGAGTTAAGTGTGTTTATGCATTTAATCCAGAAAGTTAAGATAGGTACTCTACAAATTTAGTGTGAAAACTTCTGTCATTGTATCTACTGTTGCACGTATTTCCTGCAACATTTCGACGGAGAGTGACTAGATAAGCGTTTGTGGTTTTTCTTGAAATTGTCCCCTGCTGGAGCATAAAAAATCTGGTCAGCCTATGTAAAACCTGTTCTTCAAAATCTACAATTTGTATTAATTTCATTAAAATACGTGGGCTATAGCGTTTGTGAACTTCCCTTGCTAAATCATTCTCAAGGTAGAAGTTCGAAAATGGGACAAGAAGGGAGGAATTCTCAGGGCAACCAGCGTGTTTCATGTCAACAATTCTACCTATTATGATCATTAAGAATAAAATCCGAGATTTACCTGTAATATCGAGAGCGTATTCGAAATAAAGTGTAGGGCGTGTAAAGTTTACGAAGTTGAGTGTTCAATCTGTAAATATTAATGAGTTCGCAGAATTCATTCACAAATATTCGTGTCAGGAATCCATTTGCTACTGCACGTTAATAAAAACCTTGCAATCAAAACCAATGTACACACTGCAGGAACTGGAACACATACAAGAAGTCGCATGATTTATGATAGTCATATATGAAATGCATCACATAACTTCCTTAACGCCCGTGAAGGACTCGTTTAGGGGAACACAATACATAAAAGACACAGTCGCCATCATTCAAGACTTTTTCATTCCTTTCGGAATATATGATAAAAAATATCGTACAAAAATATATTTCTTTCCATTTCATTTCTTCCTTTCTCTGTTTATGGAAGGAGTGATGTTCATTTTTTTCTTTTTCTGCGCAACGCACGAATCCCTTGTGTTGACGTAGACAAGTGACAAGCGACAAGCGCAACACTTGTTCCAGCATTAGCGGCGATCAGCCTGCATGCAGTAATGTTTGTACTTCTCTCTCTCTCTCTCTCTCTCTCTCTCTCTCTCTCTCTCGTCGCGACAGCAGCTAGAGAATTTAATCATTCTTTCCGTCTCGGCGTTGTGTCTCGAGGCTCTTTATAGGCTTATAGGCGGAAAATGAAGAAAATATTGTCGTTATAGATCGAAATCAGTCCCCAGGCACCTCTGAGATTGAGGTTTCAACATATTTCAAGAAAACTTCACTTCTACACACCAATCTAATCAAGAAGCCGATAACGGCTCCTCTCCATCAACTTTAGATCACCTCGAGCGCTTCGTTCGAATGATTCATAATTACTGTCCTTCAGTGTGGCCGAGCGGTATCCTTTCTGACATACAAATTCAGTGAGCAGGATTGAATTTCCATCAGATAAGTAATGACTAGGGAGCGGATTTTTATATGCTAAAAAAATTTAAATATATTTATTTTTATGTGCTAAAAAGTACGAAAATATTTGCTAAAAATAAAAATAAATATATTTTTTAAAATATGACAAAAATACCTTACTTAGCTTGGAAAAAAAATGTTATTAGGTACTCACCAACTACACTTGAGTGCTAGTAGTTGACCGAGAATTGCAGTGAACAACAATGGTCATCTCCAAATTCTCCATCACAAATGCATGCGATTATCTCTGAACAATGACTTATACTGTGAAAACGATCTTTCCATATCACAGGATATCAGACGTGCATATTTAAAGAGAGGAATGTCACAAATACAAACATCGTCAATTTCACCTACAGGTACATCCACCAATACTTGAGAAACTTTACACATGTTTTTATATCCACTGTGTTTCCCAAATATATTCTGGAATTTGTCCCTTAGTACTTGTACTTCTGAACCTGGTAGCGAGTCTAGTTTAATTTACACGGCACGCACCTCCCTGTTTCAGACAACAGATTTTTGGATGTTTCGAGTTTTTTTATGGTGTCTGACAAAAAGCTCAGATTAGCTAATAAGAAAGCCAAATCATTTTTTAAACAATCATCTTTCAGTATATCTTGAAGGATATCGATTGACGAAGCCCGATAACAGGGAATCACAACAAGACGTATTGCCTTGATGGACATGAGCGAGGGGCGAGAGATTTGTTTAAATTAAATAATGTTCATACTCGAGCTCATATCTGTTGTGTTTCACAAACAAAGAGTGGAATGAAATCATCTTCAGCAACAATAAACATTCCTAATTATGTGTTGCAAGATCTCTCCTCCTTGTCGATATTAATTTATTCTCTAATAATAACATTGATATACTGCCTAGCAGTTCTCAGAACTTGAGGCGATACTATTACGAAAATGGATTACGGATATACCACACAGCGCTTACAGGGAAGTATCACACTCCACATGCCGAAACTTACCTCGAAACTTTGGTGACATAACCGATGTGCTACGAGAAGATCATGTGCAAAACATTAGCTGCCTGTTTCCACTGCAAGGCCCCGAAATCGAAGCTGGAATCCTTCTGCGGCCAGACGATAATGCGGCGCAGCTGGACATCCCTGCCTCACTGGCGAGCGGAGTGGAGTGCGTGTGTGAAATGGAGTAAACTCTCTCGCGTCTCATCTTCTCAATGAAGTATTAACAAGAGACAGAAATGACTGGTATCGATTGAATATCATTAAAGTTATCTCGTGACCTTTCCTGTCGCCCGCTCTTCCTTATCGCATTGTTTGATTTGCATTCCTTCCGTCGGTATTCTGTCCATGCGAGACCTATAACCCTGTAGTCGTCCGCTTGTATTGCTGACCTTGACTCACGTACGTCTGTTCGCTACTGATTGCCACCCACCGCTCCATTGGCTTGCACACAGGAAGGGCTGTCCATTCCATCTAGTAGCGACTAGTATCCACTTCCCTATTACTTACATGCAAAATTCCAGGGTTTATTTCGGGGCCTTGCAGTGGAAACAGGCAACTAATATTTTTCACGTGACCTTCTCATAGTACATCGGTTATGTCACCAAAGTTTCGAGGCAAGTTTCGGCATGCTGGGTGTGATACTTCCCTTGTTAGAAACACGAAGCAACCAACAATTCTTAAAAAAAGATAACGTACTTCAGAGTGATATAATTGATTTAGTTTTAAAATATTTATAAGTTCTTGTAAAAAAATTATTTAAGTAAAAAATAGATTTCCTGAAAATATGTATTTACATATTTTTTTTGTGAAAATATGTGTTTTTATGTGAAATAAAATTCGGGTTTTAAACTTGAAACTTCATGTTCGGAATTTTTAACTTTGTTAATTGTGTTTTATCACACGCAAAAAGAATATTTAATTACGTAGGAATCAGCTCCTTACTAATGGCATACAGTATCTTCCTTCCGTAGGAACTGATGGATGCGTATCATCCCTCCAAGATAACTATTTTTTTTTCGAAGCGTAAGAATTTGCTTTTTGCAGCCTTCGTAACCAAAAGAAGCAAATTCTGACAGATCCGTCTGATTCTTAACTGTCTTCTAGCCGCCACTCGCTGTGATCTAACTGAATTTTTAATCGTTTTATTATTATACTACATATGTGGCATACCATTAAGTTAGACTACATTGTTGAACTACTAACATTGCCTTGAGTTCACGTTACTATCTCCATTTCATTCTTTGTAACTGTGTAACCTTTCCTTGGAAAGGACGTTACATAAATAGAATAGTCTTATATTTTATTGATTACATTTATCACAGAATTACTGTACGATGTAGACCTTCACCAGTGCAAGAAAACTGCTACGCAGCCTGACAATTTCTCCAATTATTCTCTTCCCCGAACTGTCTCTGATATCTCCGTATTACAGTCCTTCAACAATTCCAGGAACTCGAGTGTCGTATTCTCTCAGAATACGTCAAAGAATTGTATAAATAAAGAAGGCTTCAATGTACATTTGTTTCCTGCTATGAAATTTTTCATACCATAGTGAAGTTTTTCAGAAGCATACATGTCAATTATAACGTTGTTAAATGTGACGTCATTAAATACTGAAGCGTGACTTCCGTCACTTCTGTATTAAAAAATTGTTATGGCATTGTAAAAGTTTGCATCACTGAACAAAACAAAAACAGTTCTTTCTTCCTGACATAGTTGTGAAACTAGTAACATCTAAGGGAAGTGCATAGAGTATTGCAGCACAGAAGCAACTTCAAAAGACGATTGTTGGCGTCCGGTGCTGTCTGGAGCATGCTATTCTCAGACAAAATTAAAATAGAAAAATAATACTTATACGTCATACTAGTTTTCACAGTTTTGATAATAGAGATAATATTTGCTTAAAATATTTAGGAAGGAAAGATTTAAGGCAAACTCGGCTAATGTCGCAGTATTAAAGTTTTCTGTCTATAGTTATATCCAAAAAGGCTTAAAAAACTTTCTTCGTGCTGCAGTTAATCACTAGACATCATTTTATTGGTAGGTTTAAAAATTATATTTTTAAGTGTAGCTGAACAGGGAAATAGCTACATCTAAAACATGAGATGATATGTGTGTGTGTTTCAGGAACTCGTGTAACTTCGCAGTACTACTCGGAAAATTTCGCAGTAACACTTGTGCAAGTTTTAAGAATACTCTTTTTAGCTCAAAACATGTTTGAATGTAATATAAACATCACTACATGTTTACACACATGAACTGAACACACATTAACAAACTAGCCAATAAATGTAGAACAACTGGGCTTCAGTTATTAACAGTAATAACAGAAAAAGGCTTGCATATTAATTCTAAATTAATACATTTTTCTAACACATATCTGCATTAAACATTATGCTAAAGATACAAAATTCATTATGAGAACTATTTAGGCCTAATCTGAATCCTCTTCCGCTACCAAGACAATAAGTTGTTTCTCCTTTCTCTGCCATTGTTTGAAGATGGACAGACTTTGGTCCTTTTGGGGATATAATTTTGTTAGGTTTGGTAACCAATGAAAACCCTGTTTCATTTAAATTCCAAATGAGATTAGGCTTGGCAGTCAGTTCTGCTTTCTCATACACACTTCCTAGCACATCATAAAAATCATTCATATTCGAGCGAGTTGAGGCTGTTGTATGATAGGATAGATTTTCTGCCTGGCGCATACTTAGCCCATAGCGCTTCTTAAAAGAAGTTCGAATCTGCGTGCCACTCGAATTGTTCTGCCGGCAAGTAGCGGAAACTAGTTAAGAAATTGAATACCGGCAAAAGCGTATTACGAACAAACTATATCAGATAAAACAACAAGCAAGGGTTCAAATTAATCATAAGAATGTGGAGAATTCATTAATGACAGTGTGATACGTACAGTTCCGAATATCTCGACGATATAATGTCCAGAAACACAATACTGCAAATTTACTCAAAATATCTCAGCAAACACACACCTACTAAAGCAGAAAGTTGTGTAACTTTCGCCAGAATGCGTTGCAAAGGGATCTCCCTGCATGAAACATCCCCAACAGGTTCTGACATTTATTCGTATTTTTTGTAAGCTCAAACGAACATGGACAACTCCACAATCAATAATATATGAGATACTGCGAAATTAGCCAAGTTTGCCTTATATCGGCAAGTTTTTGTTTTGTAATAGAGCGTGTCTTGGCGAACGTTCCGATGTTTGTATCACCGAACAACGACAGGTCTCAAATTAATTACCTCGGAACAAATATTATATTTACAAAAAAATATCATTATCAATTAAGTCAAACATTTCACGCCTACGGCGAGCAATAAAAATCGTAGGCGTGGAGTGCTTTCCGGCGGTATTGTGCTTCATCACAACAATGCCAGCCTTCACACTGCTGCTGCAACCAGAGATTTGCTGGAACAATTTCGATGGGAACTTTTTGATCACACACCCTTTAGTCCGGACCTTGCTCCTAGTGATTTTCACCTTTTTACGAAACTCAAAAGAGTTTTTGGGCGGGAAACGCTTTGGAAGTGATGATGACAGTGTTGCCAAGTCAGCGGTTTTGTAGCTAAATCTGGTGTTTTCAGGAGTATGGTCAGCTACAGAATTTTACCGTCAGCGGATAGCTATTTATTTGGCGTTTCTCGATGATTCCGGCAAAGGGAGACGATATTTTAAAGTTTTTTTTTTCTGTAAAGATGTTATTTTTTATATATACTTGCGGACAACAACATTAGTGAATCCTAAGCCCGAGATTAATATGATATCACAATTTTTCATTGGGCGAGTATAAATTATCAATGTTTTATGATAACTCAATTTCGTACAACCATGTCCATTTCCTGCCTCATCCCTTATTGTACAAATAAGGTATGCCACATTTGTTAAACTCTTAGTCTAATCATGTAGGCATTGTTTTTGTAAATGAATTGATATATTTAATCATGAAGGGTTGATAATGAACTGAATTATTATTTTCATTTATGATAACTTATATTATCATTCATTCATTCTGTTCTGCCCATGGGAAGGTCTTTCACTGCAAACCCAGCATTCTCCAGCCTTTCCTACTTTCTGCCTTCCTCTTTGTCTCATATGATCCATATATATCTTGATGTCGCCTTATATTATATATTATTTAATTTATCATTCCGCATTATAGTTTATGTAACACAGACATACTTAAAACTTAAAAACTAGACTGATTGTTGGCAGGCACGTCTCCAGCTCAGTGTGAAATCAGATTTCGAACAGACTAGTGTGATTGTGAATGTGGTTGTTTCCGAAGTGTCCAGTATATTATTCTTGATCTACTTCATTCAATTTTGAAGAAATATGCCGCGTAAAACTCCATACGTACAAAAGTTTAGAGATGTGTGGGGGGGGGGGGAATCTTGTTGAAAGATTGGGTGGAAGAAGTTGCCGGTGATAGTTGGAAAGCTCGATATAAATGGTGTAAGGTGGTATTGAATGCAAAATATTCAGATTTAATTGTCCATACGATTTTGCATAGAACATAGAGCCTATGAAATGATACACACTTTCCATAATTTAGTCTACATTTTTATAAAATTCTCCAGTTCCTAAAACTGTATAGTTTGTATTTCAAATTTGGAAGCGATGTGTTAAGAAAAATCTGGAGTTTTTCAAGTACAGTTTAGCGGGTTTTTTAAGCATGTGCAGCGGTAAATGGAATTCTGAGTTGGCAACACTGATGATGAGTTGAAGAATGCAGTGAACCACTGGCTTAAAGGACTGGCGGCAGATGACTACAACACGGGAATTCCAAAACTCATGGACAGATATGAAAAATGCTTAAATAACGGAGGTGATTATGTGGAGAAATATAGTAAGCTTCAAATTTGTAAGTGACATGTTTTTGGTAAATAATATTTATTCTTTTAATTAGTTAAAGCCAAACATTACTTCCTGGATTACCCTCGTATATACGATACCCATCTACGAAATAATATATAGACCTACTTTGTTGTGTTTTCCCTTCCATTTCGGGTTTTGTAATAAATGGAAATGAAAAAGTGGCATTTAAAGTTATTTCAGTGTATTACCCCGGTGAAAAATTGCGTTTCTGTATTGTAAATAGAATTAAATGACCGAAGCGATGGATTTATTTGCCAAATCTCACATATCAACAATTGAACGCAATCAGTTTATGGAGTACTTTATACCTCTCAACGTTATAATGTGAAATTTGATGTTACAAATCCCCTTCAAGCTTATTGCCGGCAAAGGGCTGCGAGATAGGTGCGTGCTGATTGGTATTAATATAACAGCTTTGAACACATCGACATAGCCGTTCCAATCAAGAATACGAGAATCAAGATTAATCCCATATAAGCCACCGCGTCCTTGTATAGATTAAAATAGGAAATCAGCTAATATGTATAAGAGGCGATTAAATTAAGCCAGTTGATATCCTCTTTCTCGAAGTTAATTGCAGTTTAACTGAAAGTTAATGCTACAGCCTTTCCTGCCTTTATTATATTGTTTATTCAGTTTCCCTTTCACATTCGTTCAATCGTTGAGTCGTCCATTAGACAATTCTTTTAATCAGTCGCCCATTTATTCTGTTATACGTTGAAGCACTCGGATGCTGAAGACTGACTTACAAGGAGAGGACACGCTCTGTATATCACCGAATTAAATCAGATTTTGTGACATGAAAGTACAATACACACTGCTTAAAGTCATACCTGGTATGGGTGGCCAATGACCCCTCGTTTTGGAAATATTGGCTATTGTTTATGACATGCTTCCGTTAGGTGACTAATAGGGAAGCATTAGAATGTGTAACGGCGTAGCTCATGTGGTTGGATGCTGAGTTGTCATCCAGGCAACCCGAGTTCGAATCCTAATGCCTTCTCATTTTTTAAAGCTTGATATTATTATTATTATTATTATTATTATTATTATTATTATTATTATTATTATTATTATTATTATTATTATTATTATTATCATTATCGTTATTATTATTATCCTCATAATCATTACTATTATTATTATATTTTAATTCACTTTCAGTTGGCAATTCCTATATTCAAAGCCATGTTGAAATATGCATGGTATGCATCAAAATTGATAAACGAACGAGATGTGTTTGTGAATGTGAAGGATATCTCTTTCGCAGCAGAAGTGCGGAAAAACGTGTGTGACTGTGGACAACCTTCTTTCATTTGCTGTGCAGGAAATATGTGTATTTTGTGTGTTTTTATGACATCATAATGAATCGGGTACAAAATGAAATGGAATAGCTGCTACAGAAATAGAACAGACACCAGTGACACATTCTACCTACCTACGTGAGCAGTATTTCATTGTTTATCCCTTACAATACAATGTTAGTTAATTAGTAATTTTTTTAAAACATGATGAAGCATTCAATACATTGAGAAATGTGATATAGGTATGTAAATAGATAACTGTGATCACAGTATGAATCACTATTAAAAGAAAAAAAAATATATAGGACCAGTTAAGATTTGAACTCAGGTTGCCTGGATCAGCACCTAACCATATGATCTACGCTTTCACACACTCTAATGCTTCCCTATTAGGTACTTAACGGAAGTATGTCACAAACAATAGCCAATATTTTCAAAACGAGGGGTCATTGGCCACCCATATCAGGTATGACTTTATTCAGTACGTCTTCTACTTTCATCTCACACAATCTTATTCCATTCGGTAATATACAGAGCGTGTCCTCTCCTTGTTGGTGTGATGATAAGCATGAGTTCAAAGGAACGAAAGACACTGACGTACTAAAAGTCAGAGGCGCACGAAGCGCACTGGTAGTATAATGGCATAGGCCTATAAAGGATGATTCACGAGGATTTACCGTCTCTTACGGAGCTTATTTCCGAAGACATTCTGAGCAAAAAATGTCATATAAGCATTAATTTGTCCTAATATCAATATTTTCAGAATTGACTAACTTGAAATTGTTTGTAAAATACCGTTATTCTTGAGTTTTAATGGTAAAAAAATATTACAGATAAAATAATGAACTATTCAGGAGTATCATTTCTTTAATTAGCTAATATTCTGAAGTTAAAAATGTGTTGTGAATTTCATACTTCGTACAGATTTTTTTTTCCGATTTTTAACCACAAAATTACATTTCCTTACGCATTTATCACAACATTGTTACAAACCATACCACTCTTGTAAATTCTTCAAGATTGTACGTTAGGATGCATAATTAAATTGTAAGGAATCAAGTTCCTAAAGTTGTATGATTTGTAACAATTTTTGTGATAAGTGAGTAAGAATGATGCAATTTTTAGTTAAAAATTGAAAAACAAAATCTGTATAAAGCAATTAACAACACATTTTTAGCTTCAGAACACTAGCCAATTAAAGAAATGATACTTCTGAATAGTTCATTCTCTAGTTGTAATATTTTTTTACTCTTAAAACTAAAGATAAAAGGTATTTCACTAACAACTTCAAATTAGCGTCACTCTAAAAATATTGAGATTAGGACAAATGTTTATATGACATTTTTTGCTCAAAATGTCTTCGGAAATAAGCTCCGTAAGTGATGGTAAATCCTCGTGAATCACCCTGTATTTCTCAGGTCTACTGATGACTTTGAAATCTCCACACGAACCATTGCTACTTTTCACACTATGCCTATGAAGTAAGGAGACGGAGGAAAGATACTTGGCATGAAAACTAGAACCAGTGGTGGTTCCTGTACTAACATCTTGATCAATCCCACGGATAAAAATCTCAAGCTTTGCTGTATCATTAATGTCACTACTGTTATCAAGAGCCAGAGAATAATATACGATTTTTCTTGCTTCTTTTTTTAACCTTCCTCTTCAATATAATCAGGAATTTTCTAAATTGTTCTCTCGATACTTGGCCGAGAAATTCGTAATTTTCAAAATTAAAAACTTCTTATGGACAAGTTATTTAAGCTATTTTAATCATTACTCTTTTGAGAAATTATGTTTTATTAAAAGGCTTTAGAGCACAAGATATTTCTAACCGCATTAGGTGGCTGACTTCCTTACATTTATTTATGCCATCTTTCTCTTCCTGGCGATGATTTAAGACATGTCAATTCCTGGCGTTTAACAGTTCGTTAGCACATAATATTGAATCAGTTTTTCTACAATATTATTATTAAACGAATAACTAATAAATAGTTACCCTCATCGAAAAATTAAGGAGATTAAAACTGAGATAAAACCTGACAATTCTATCCTTCTAGGGAGAATATCTGAAAATATCAATATTCAAGAACGTACAGAAGAATTATAGAAACACATACTTAGTGGTCAGTAATAATAATAATAATAATAATAATAATAATAATAATAATAATAATAATAACTCAGGGTGGCAATTAATGTTTCTATATATTCCTAATTGAACCGATGATCAAATTAAACATATTACATTTTCTCCGACAGAACAACAAAAAAAGTTCTCCTCATTCTTTACGAAACCACCTCTTATTGCTTGTAGAGACAGAGTTTATAGAATGACACGATACTGCCACTGCTTGTCTTCAGTACGTGAATGAAACACACAGCAATGTACAGGAAACTCCTCGTACCCGTTTGAATGTCTGTGATTACACGATGTAATCACGACACCCGTGAACTATTCACGAGTAATTTATCATTTCTTTAATTAGCTAATATTCTGAAGCTAAAAATGTGTTGTGAATTCCATAGTTGCTTCGTACAGATTTTTTTTTCGATTTTTAACTACAAAATTACATTTCCTTACACATTTATCACAACATTGTTACAAACTACACCACTCTTGTAAATTCTTCAAGATTGTACATTAGGGTGCATAATTAAACTGTAAAGAATCAAGTCTTTAAAGTCGTATGATTTGCAACAATTTTTGTGATAAGTGAGTAAGAATGATCTAGATTAATGCTGTAAACCAGCGAGATTTGAACAGTTAATATTTCATCTCGATTTTGTCTTATTAATCTGGATTATATCTGAAAAACACAATGGTGAAACGCAATAACAGAAAGTCTCAGATTAAATAGACATTAATCGAGTTTAAGAAAATAATCTTTGTTGGTGAAACCGCCCCTAACTCATAAACACTTTTTGCTAACTTATTGTGACCGGTTTCACCTTTAGGCATATGTAAAACCGGAATCAGTATGCCAAATTATTATGCTACGCAGGAAATGCAGGCAGTTGTGAGAGGTTTGAGAATATTGATCTGGTTAAAGTATAAACCCTTGAGAAACTGAGCCGAATTTCGCCATAAGTTGGCAAGCCTGACTGGACGATTTTCTTCGTTTGCTTTCCATCGGTTTTAAAGTAGTCCGTAGTCACAGATTCACAATTGGAAATTACCTTATTTCCATTCCAATTTGCTGCAGGAAGTGGAGACATCGAGTCTCCGTGAGCGAAGACGATACGTTAGCAAGAGAATCTAGCAAATGCATGTACCTTCCCCCCTTCTTGACATTCTATCAAGCACTAAGTTCTTTATGCGCTTTTTCAGAAAGTGCAGCAAATGAGAGCACAAAGTAGGAAGGCTTGATCGCTCTCCTCGCATTGCGATAAAATGCTACGTAGTTGTGAAGGGCTTGCAAGCACATCTCTTCCATTATAATAAAAGGAAAGAATTTGAATTCTGACACGAGATGTAAAACGGAACATTGTCACGTACTGAATTTGAACTGAAAGGCTTTGCATCACCACAAATGAAAACCACGCATCTGTCTCCTATCTATTCGTATCTTTTCTCAACTGTTGCATTATAAAAGTGTGAGAAACTTTACGAACGATAAATAATAGGCACATTCTTGCATAAAATTGTACATATACGCGAGCGTTATATCTCGCGTACTTGGGTGCATAAAATTGTGCGTACAATATGATTATTTAGTCCTGACAGTCACCGACAATGTGCGCCTGGGTCAGGCGAGTCCATTAAGTTACGCCAAGGGATGTTCAGATTAGTCTGTCGCCTGCATTCAGAGCGATCGGATGTCACGTATGCGGTATAGCGTTGTGTTTCCAGTACAGCTAAGCTGTCCTCCATTTGTGTACTGACAGCTCGCCCTTATTTCTACTCCGGAGCTCTCCCCACTACTCCTATTATTTCCCCTCTTTTGCGTCGCTGAGCTGTCAGGACTAAATAATCGATCTGTACATGCGTTTACATATTCTACATAAAATGGCACGTAAATGAGTTCCTACAGTTTGCTGTATATAAAAATAGTGTCAATTTGCGTACTATATAAATTGTGTGTATTCCCGTGTAAAGTCGTGAGTGTATGCGCACGGTAAATTGTCTATATATTAACGCATTAATAGTATAGATGGGTGTATGGAATGGTTTTTATATGCATGCATGCGTGAAATCGTACATACATTAGAGACATCTTATATATTGAGTACATTATCTCGAATACCCAAAACGGAGTAAATTTTAGATACAATTATTCCAAATTTCGGATATTATTTAATTAGGGGGCTGATTCGTGTGCACTAAAAATGGCAAAATATTCATCCGCGTATGCACTTAAAAACCAGTATTTATGCACTAAAATAACAAAATATGCACAGTTAAAATCGAGAAAAAAATAATTTTTCGATTGTAAGCAATTTACTATTATTGATGATTTACCTGTTATACATAAGGACATCGAGACATAACTTCATTTATTTCTGCTGGAGTTGCATATTCTTCTAAATTGTTACGCAATAAGCTTTTTGTATTGTCTACACACAAGAATATTTTTAAATGATGAGAACGTCCTCAGAAAGCTTTGTTCATTGCTGTGGAATTGCCCAGAATGATTCGCTGATTACAGTACACTGTCTGCATGTGGTCATAATAAATAATAATAATCCGAGGCACGACAGCCCATGAGGGACCATGGCCGAGAAAAGGCTGCTGGCCTTACGTCCACATGCCGAAGAAGAGGTAGACGGTCATCCAACCAGAATGGAGATATGTGGTTAGCACGATGATACCCCAGCCGTTATAGCTGGCTTTCGTAACGGGATTTCGCTACCTATCGTAGCTCCCCAAGTGCATCACGATGCTGGGTGTGCACGTACCATACACTGACCGAAATTTGACGAGAAAATTTCTGTATCAGGTAGGGCACGCAGATAGGGGCGAAAGGGAGATCGGGTTAAAAAAAAATTAAAAAATGAAAATAAAAAATAAAAATAAAAGAAATATATAGGCCTAAGTATATATGACAACGCTATGTCCACTTCCTGTATGGCACAACAAAGGCGAATGACGCATCCAGAACTCACTGGCTGAGGGGTCTGCGTACCGAATGGAAGTTGGGGGGGTGGAACATTACGGAACTGTCACAAATCGCTTCTTTGCCTGCGGGACTTATAATATCTTACATTTTACCGGTCCACCAATTTAATATCATTGCTAGGAGGCATATATTTACGGATAGCAGAGCTCCTTAGTAATGTGGTTGTTATGACGCTTCGCCACTAGGATAATACAAAAGCAAGAAAATTGCACACACCAAATTCTTAGGGAGCGTGGTAAATGTCCTCTCTCTTATCTTGTCATGAATGAAATTCCGGTCGTCTACATTTGTAACCTATAACAGAACTAGTTGTTCCTGAAGTCGAACGAAAAACTGCCACATTTACATCCATCTTTCATACTTCTCCCTCCTGGATAATCCAGATAACCTGCTTTGTGATAACACTCTTTCAGATGGAAGTTAGTTATGTAAAATGAGGCAGGAGGGAAATAGTATGATACAACGCCCGAATATTTGCGAGTTAGCCTACTGTGAGCGAAATTTATAGTCTACTGCCTTTGTAGTTAATGTAGGCCTACTTACAAGTGCCTTCTTCCCTCTTCAGAAATAACCACAGTAATTCAGCAGGTAGGCTTGAGTCGGATTATGGAGAATTTCCGACATAATGGTCTAATTAGTTTATTACCATTCTTTCTTTTTATGCTATTCGAATGGCAGAGCTATTGCTGTATTTCTCTCGCTTTTTAAATAAAAAAGAAGAAAGATATTTCTCCTTTAATGTAGCGCGAGACTGTGAGCAATAATTCAATTACCGAACTTGGAATTACTAATTGTAAGCATTCATCACTAGAAATATTGAAGATGATGGCAGATAGGCGTATATTTTCGATATGATGACATAATGAAAACATAATGCTTTTCCAAACAAAGGAAAACTGCGACCTTGAGTGATTGAATGTTGCGATGTCATATTTCTAACTTTCGTCAGATAGACATGTACCCTTAAATCTACATTCACGATAAAGTAATGTTGATACAGTAAAGAAATACATTATACAAATAATATTTCTTTTAAGTAGGCATATTTTAAAAACTTAGAATTTCTTGGCAGAAAGAGGCAAATAAATTGGGACTCGAACTCGGAAGCTCATCACGGCCATTCCAACGTTGGGACACCACAGAGATGTAATTGAAGTTTCATAGGTGTAAACATATTAATTTTAAAAAGGCAGCAGATAGAAACTTTTGTTTTCTACAAATCGGAAATGTTTGAGCGATGTATAAACTAATTGTGTTGTTCCATCCATTCTACATAATTAATGTCTATCCACGCACTCGGCGAAGATCCTCTTCCGAATACTGAATCAACGTTTACAGTATATTCTAAGATGGAAGAACAGTTGGAAGAAGAGCAGTTTGGCTTCAGGAATGGAAAAGGTATGAGAGATGCAATTATAGACAATCGGCGAAAGATATCTAGAGAAGAATAAAGAAGTGTATATAGTTTTTGTGGACTTAGAAAAGGCTTTTGACTGAGTGGATTGGATTAAACCTTAGATCATACATGTCCAATTGTAACTAGTACGAGGTAATCCCTGACGTAAGCAACCAGCAGCGCATATTCTTTAAGGTCGTTTTTCCTATTTTATATGGAAAGTTATTGACCTTAGCGGAGCATGGTTGACATGCAATATCTCCTTGTTCTACAGGCGTTTGGACACCCATGCCCTAGATCATATATACCCAGATTGCTCGGCCTTATAGGCTTTGGCGGTAACAACTTTTGTCAGGTTTACTATTCTGCCATCATAATTTCCATTTGAATTGCATTAGCGACTGCACTGCCATCTCGTGTTCGTTTATGGCAGATGGGTGACGATCCTGGCGGTTGTTCTCTTCAAAGTGCTACCGATTTTAACATAGGGATGAGCTATCTGTTCTATATATGATCTAGGGTTAAACTGTGGGGATTGTAAAGAAAATTGGTGTGGATTGGAAAGAGAGAAGACTGTTCACTAATTTTTATACGTATGAAACAATGAGTCAAAGTCAGGATAAGAGAAGAAATGTCAGAAGGAAGTGAAATTGGGAGAGGAGTACGTCAAAGATATCCTTTATCACCTACCCTGTTCAACATCTACTTGGAGGATAGAGTAAAGAACTGTTTTCAGAACATGGGAGGAGTGATAGTAGGAGGAAGAAGAATAAAGTGCATAAGATTTGCAGTTGATATGGCGTTGTTAGCAGAAGAGGAAATGATACTAAAGGATATGCTACTGGAGCTAAATGACACCTGTGAGCAGTATGGGATGAAGACAAATGGAAATTAGACGAGTATGGTCATAGGAAGAAAAAGACAAGATAAACTTGCGAATTCTAATTTAGGCAGTAGAGCAAGTGGATTACAGCTTCAAATACTTGGAGTGTACTATAAGCAGTAACATGAGGTGCTGCCAGGAAGTCAAAAGGAGGATAGTAACTGCAAAGGAAGCTTTTAATAGAAAAAAAGCATCTTCTGCGGACCTCTGGAAAAAGAACTAAGGAAGAGGCTGGTGAAGTGCTTTGTATGGAGTGTGGCATTGTGTGAGGCAGAAACATGGACATTGCGACGAAATGAAAAGGAACGAATAGAAGCATTTGAAATGTGGATTTGGAGAAGGATGGAACGTGTGAAGTGGACAGACAGAATAAGAAATGAAGCTGTGTTGGAATGAGTGGATGAAGAAAGAATGATACTGAAATTGATCAGAAAGAGGAAAAGGAATTGGTTGGGTCACTCGCTGAGAAGAAATTGCCTACTGAAGGATGCACTGGAAGGAATGGTGAAGGGGAAAAGAGTTTGGGGTAGAAGAAGATATCAAATGATAGACGATATTAAGATACATGGATCGTATGAGGAAACAAAGAGGAAGGCAGAAAACAGGAAAGATTGGAGAAAGCTGGGTTTGCAGTGAAAGACCTGCCCTTAGGCAGAACACAAAATAAATGAAAATGAATGTCTATCCGATACAATATTATCAAAACCGGGAATTTTAGAGGTATCCATTTGGTTTTAGCAGCAGATTATTATCGTGTAATAATCGAGCAGTTTTTACATTGTAATTGAGACGGAGAAAATATCTCCATTGCCGACTATCTTCACAGCAGGCGGTTTTACATTATCATAATATATTATTCCAGTTATAATTTATATCGGTGAACATTTAAAATAGATCCTTGGACATCCGTTTGATCCGGTGCCCCGCTAAGAAACTAATTTCCATGAGCTCGTGTAATTAACTAGAAAATGTATTGCTCGGTGACATGAAACGTCCAGAAAGTTGTTTCCATCGTCAACATTTAAAGTCTGTGAAAACCTCGTTCTCTTCCGAGTAATGGCCTTTGTGATGGGGCATAATTAAAGTCTGTTGCAGGTATTGGCATGCCAGTCTCCTGACATGCCAAATATTCTTTTCCTCTGCCAGCGGGGGATTTCGTAAGAGTGGTTTCAGAATATTTAGAAGTATATTTGCTGTTCCGTGTCTCTTGTGGCGAGATTTACAGACGGAAATACTCATTTTAAGAACAAATTGAATTGGGTCACGTCACACAGGATTTGCGCTCTATGTTTCAGAGATAGATGTCATTACTTTTTCCAGTGCGTCTGCTTGTATTAACACTAATCCTCTTCTTGTTTTTCTGTCTAGACAAAAAGTAGACAGTGAACAATATACATTTCTTTATACAGCTTTAGAAAAGCTTTAATTTCAGATTTCATAATTTAAAAAGGTTACAAATATGATTAATCACATTTACTGCTAATCATATACAAAGCAGTTCGTACAAAATATGTGTAATAATTTGTTATGGATCTAGGCAAAATGTATTCATGTAAGAGTGTCTAAAACACCGTGGTAGGTTTTTATACAGGAAGATTAAATGATTATACAGAGATCATTTTATTTTTACTAACATTTCTAATATTAACCTGGCTATACCTTTGGATTAACGGTTAAGAACCAGAAACTCCGTTTGTTACCCTCTTCCTCGACTGGACTTCGATGATACTGGCGTAAAATACAAACAAATCACTTTACTAGGTATAGGAGGGAAGAAAAGTAGTCCATCCATTTACGTAAACTAGGAAATATCGCGATTTTGAGTTTGATAATATTCATTAGATATTTTGTTTAATTAAAATACAGTACTGTAGGCAATTAACAATAAGTGTTTTTACTCACGAATTGAGCTATCCATTCGGACGTATTCATTATGTAGTGTAGTCCACACCTGTGGAGTAACGGTTAGTGCGTCTGGCCCGGGTTCGATTCCGGGTCGGGGCAAGTTACCTGGTTGAGGTTTTTCCGGGGTTTTCCCTCAACTCAATATGCGCAAATGCTGTGTAACTTTCGGTGCTGGACCCCGGACAATTTCACGGGCAATATCACCTTCATCTCATTCAGACGCTAAATAACCTCAGATGTTGATAAAGCGTCGTAAAATAACCTACTAAAATAAAATAAGAAATTATGTAGTGTATATTATACTGTCTACAGCACATTAACGTCCAATATAGGCCTAGAGAATGAAGTTAAATTGAAACATAATCATAATATGGCTATTTAAAAACATTTTTGAAAATGGTGGCAGTTCATTTCGATACAGGCTTCAGTTCTTTCGTGCATATTATCGCACTATAGACTATTGTACCTAATTCCAATTACCAGTTTCGTCCTTCCTACTAGGAACTCATGTTGAAATAATTCTGTACCTACTCTACCTTACGTACTGTAAATTCAGTCTTCACTTCTGCCCGATCCGAAAAAATAAAATTATTCAGACATGCTATCTACTGTCCGTCCAAGTGGTTTTGTCGCAGGGTCGTAGGAAGGGGGGAAATCACGTGACAGTTAATTACTTAACGAGGTCCTTTTATTTAAGTTATTTTAAACAGTTGTATAATATTACGTAGACGTCCATATTTCTAACAAAAATTAATGTTTTCAGAAAAGAGCTAAGACAGCCCACCCACTAGCCTTCACAGAGGGGCTAGCACAAGCGGGTGGGGGAAACCAGGATGCGAAGTAGGGAAACGGACGACAGTACCTTTGCGAAAATATGATTCATTATTGAAAGCTCTTTCGTCACTGGAAAACGCGAACATATTTCTGGAACGTACTATACTCACTGAGTACTGTTTACTATGACCGTAAGGCGACTTGACTGCATACGCGGCCTTGGTTCTGTGTGGAGAACAGTTGGAAGTTTACTAGTAGAGTGGGTGGGAGTGAAGTACATTAAAAAACTCAGGTACAATAAAAATTGAAGTAAAAATAAAAATACTTGATTAAATGGCGAAGTTACTCGTGTTAATTATGTAAGCATGTGCGGCTTACAGCTGTTTCGATGCTACTTGACACCATCCTCAGAGCCTTCTGTGTCTCGGCGTCATCTCAACATCGCTGCCTGTTTTGTGGGCACGTTCGTGTGATGAAGAGTTGAGTCAAATAGTGTGTGTGTTCTGAAATTGATCTGTGTGTTGAGAATTTGATTGGGGTGTATTTTAGTGTGTCTGTATATTTCATATTGTTGTATAAAATGTCTATAAAATGATGTCTTTGTATATCCTACATATAACAATACAAAAATAAAAAACTTGAAACATAGTTGAAGATATCCTAATACAGGACTCACACAAATGAGTATTCTGTTTTCGAACAAGTGTAACTTTGGTTAAATGAAACTCAGATACTTAAAATTCATACCGATGGAAAGAGAAACCAGAAAGTTTTGTTTTAGTACATCACGTGTGGTACCACTGCTGGGTAATAACACTTGTTTATTGTTGAGACGAAATGACTGCTGTTCTCCTCTCTCTCTCTCTCTCTCTCTCTCTCTCTCTCTCTCTCTCCTTTTCTCACTCCTCTACTTCTTTCGCTTTCTGTTTCCCGTCTTCGTCTTTCTCCTCTCTTGTCTGGAATTCTTTGTCATTTTTCTCTTTCATTCTTCCTGCTCTCTTTCTTTCTCTTTTTTAAGTTGAGTTATGTTTTTGTCATCATTAGATATGGTGGGTAACTTGAGAATTGACTGTCATACACAGAAAAAATGTAACCTCCTCTCACCGGAGCACACAAAGACGACAGAGAAATACAAGGAGGACGAGGAGAATACAAGTAGAAGAAGGAAAACAAGAGGAATAAAAGAAAAAGGGGAATAAAGGAAGGAAAAGGGGAATAAAAGGACAACAAAGAGTAGGGTAAGGTTGCCTAATTCCGTGACATAGTTAATAAAGTCTATATTTATGTCAAAATTGTACTACAAATTATCAAATAACACTTAAATGATGTTATTTGGACCTTTAGCTACAGTTTTTACAACATTCAGTGTCCACAGTTTCACAAATTTGATATATAATATATGATTCTTCATTGTTATACAGTGGCTCCTAAATCCGTGACAGGGATCCAAATTCCGTGACAGTGGTTTCCTAATTCCGTGAGTGATATCCTAATTTCGTGATACTAAAATAATCCTCATTAACTGCTCAAAAAACAAACGCGTATTTGTAAAACCGCTTTAAAGTCTTGGTATATTGTATTAATATGGATTAAGCAGGAAATTACAAAACAAAAAAAAGGCCTAAGTGACAAATTTCTTAGAAAATACTTGTGTAACTACAGGAATACATATTACATATTAATATGTTATAAACAAAATAAACTGAAAGTTAAATTCAATACAAAATTAAATTGGAATAAATTGAATTATAACACAATTATTTATCATTATTTTTATTCCTAACAACAGCAGTAATTAAGTTAAATATATGCCCTATTATTTTATTATAATTATAATTAATGTTTTCTATAACTTATTTCTATTATTATTTCCACGAACTATTTTCTTTCATAGACATCAATTTTCACAATTTAGCGTTGGCATCACTGGTCGAGTGAGCCAGGAAGGAGAAATATGAAAATAAATCCGAAAATGTGAAAGCTCCTGTAGCATTGTTATTGTCTCACAATGTTTAAATAATCATACACATTGATTTAGCTAACTATAATCTACCTGCGGGTTTCTTAAAAGCCATTTGTAAGTAAGAATAATCTACAGTAATGTATTAATTCTTACCTCAAATATAAAATGTTTCTTCAGGAGCGGTCACAAGAGAAAGAAAAACTTACTGGTCAACCACCTTTCACTGAACAAAAGCTTCTGCAGTCGATTGCTTCTATTCAAAAGGCGGGTAATCGATAGAATTGAAAAGAAGACATCTCCTGGCATCTGTTAGGTATTTCAAAAACTTAAAAGTCGGAGACTACAACTCCATGGCAGTCAATTGAAATTTTATCACGGGATTAGGGGTATCACGTAATTAGGCACCTTTACCCTATACAAGGACGACAAGATGAATACAAGGAAAACAATAAAGGGAACGCAAGGAGGGCAAGGGTTATACGAGGAGAAGGGAATACAGGGGGGGGGGGAAAGAAGGAAGAAAATAACACGAGGAATGCAAGGATAACAAGGAAAACAAGAGAAATTGAAGAATAAGGGAAATAAAAGGAGGAAAAGGGGAATAAGAGGACAACAAAGAGTATGCAAGGACGGCAAGGAGAATACAAGGAGGACAAGGGTTATACCACAGTTTACTATATACAGTCACGAAGCTTGAGTTTTGAGGGTGCTAGAAGCAATAGACTGTGACGGTACTATTTTGCATTACCTGTAATGAGGCGATATTAGCGATCCTAGTGGTGAGCAACTATCTAATGTTTGCATATTTACTACGTATTGAGCTTCGTGACTGTATATACTAGACTGTGGTTATACGAAGAGAAAAAGGGAATACAGGGGGAAAAGAAGAAAGTCAATAACAGGGAATACAAGGAGAACAAGGGGAGGACAAGGAGAATAAGGAAAATGGAAGCAGAGGTACGGGACTACAAAGACAGCAAGAGGAAGGCAAGGAGAGAGAGGGGATGATAAGCGGAGCAAGGGAAATACAAAGAATGACGTTCAGGCAGACTCGTCGGTTGGGACAGGAGGTCGGCATTTGCGTACCCAATACATAAAAATGAGTAGTATTGCAAACATATGCAGTTGTGAATTTTTTATGTTTTGCACTCATTAATTCCTTTCTTTTCGTTTCTTGTCTTTTGTGTCATTCGTGAATTTCTTAGTGAATAAACGTATCTTAGTTGATTTCATAAACTCATTTCTGTACTGGCCTGACTCATGATTCCTGAGTTGAATCTGTCGATTTGTGAACAGAAGAGTGCAGTCAGAGTCTAATCTAAGGCTTTGTTCTCCCTCAAAGAGTTACAATAAGCTATTAGGTAAACACTGGTAAAATGCACTTCAAAGAGAAAAAGTGTTCCAAATGACTGGAAATAGAAGCTATTCGAAATTCTCTTCTGTTTTATAGTCGCATCACGTCTGAAAGGGTTGAGATGTTTACATTAGCCATAGCGGGGTTACAGGCAATCAGGTTTCTTTATTGAATTCCACTAGAATCTCCATTTATGTTGTCATGAACCGGCGACAGAAGAGGATCGCTTGCACGAGCAATCGAAACATCTGAAGTGTGATAAAACAGTTGATTGCGATTCATTATAAGGACAGCAGTGCCAGCCGTGTGCAA
Source organism: Periplaneta americana (assembly GCF_040183065.1). Taxonomy (NCBI): domain Eukaryota; kingdom Metazoa; phylum Arthropoda; class Insecta; order Blattodea; family Blattidae; genus Periplaneta; species Periplaneta americana. Next base: position 63,326,824 of record NC_091122.1, read on the forward strand.
CACTTTTAATTGAATTCCCTGGCGCCATTTGTAGGGAGAAGGGAGGAACTTAACAGCGTTACTTCGTATTCCAACATCCGGCTGCCCCAGGAGTAGCACAGCTCCCAGCGTTACATATTCATAGACACTTCCCTGGATATCACGTAGGTACATCTCTTAATCATCGAGTGTATGTTACATATTACGGTGAACATATGTATGCATGAAATTCACTAATGTAACTGCTTGTCATGAACAAATTTAGGAGAATAATTTTTACTTAAAAATGAGTCTCAATTTGAAAAAAAAATAGCTAACATATACGTAGTTTCTTCATTTTATTTTTCTTAAAAAATGACATAGAAAAATGAAGTGTTTTAATGCTTAGCAGTATTCCAATTAATAAGTAAGTAGAGTGGAAAATTTTCTCGTTTGGTTTTTTGTATTAATTATAACATTCCAGAATAAAGAATATAATTACAAAACAAACAAGAGAAATAGAAATAAAATAATACAAACAATATAAAACAGGAGGTACAGTAGTATTAACAAAATTTGAGATCGAATGAGCAGCGCTCGTGCTCGGTCGCAGTTCAGATATAATATTAATAGGCCTGTAAGAGAATATAAAATAAAATAAAATAGGAAATAGAATTAAAATTACAGTTACAGAAATTATATAATACAATATTAATATAAGAGAAATATAGAAATATAATAATAATAATAATAATAATAATAATAATAATAATAATAATAATAATAATAATAATAAAAATAAATAAGTAAAATAAAATAGGAACTAAAATTTAAATTACAGCGGCAATGAAACTACATAATATAATACTAACACTAGAGAAGAATAATATCGCACGTGAAAAGTAGGACTAATATATATTTCAAAATTATAGAATATAAATATAGTACAGGTTGATTAATTCATACACACAGGCTATAAATCCATTTAATCAAATAGAAGATATTAACACGTTTCTAATTTTCTTGTTATATGTTAGTGGGTTACATGTTAGAAGTTCTGGGTGTAATTTAGTTAAAGCATTGTACAACCAAGGGCCAAAATTAATGTTATGCTTTAGACCAGCAGATGTGAGACATTTAGGTTCTACTAATGTTAAATTAATATTTCGTCTTGTGTTATAATTGTTTCTGTAATAGGCTACAAACTTATTACGATTTTTACGATAAAATTTTAACAGCGTATACTGATAAATTTGTTCAATATTAAATACATTAAATTCAGAATAAATTAATTTAGTTGGATAATCGAAACGTTTCTTCAAACAAATTTTAATTATTCGTTTTTGTAGTAAATTTAACGGACTAAGATTAATTTTTGTACTTCCACCCCAAACAATTATACCATATTGAATGATAAACTGAATAATGGCCAAATAAACATTTCGTAGAACTCTAATGGGTAAGTAGCATCGAAGATTAACGAATTTATAAATTAATCCGTTTTAAAGTTTATTATTATAAGGTTATGTAAGCTATTATTGTTGTTACTATTTTTGTTGTTAACGTCCATTTTAATTGCTTTGTCACTAGACATGGTATTTTGGATGTATAGTACAATAATAGAGTAGACTCTTGCTAATCCGGCTATTCCTTGCACAGATTGTGCCGGATTATCGAGAGTGCCGGATTACTGAGAGTGCATAAAAATGACATTAAATTTAAAATTATAAGCTGCGCCAACAACTGCACTTACTTACTTGCGGCTTTCGAGGAACCCGGAGGTTCATTGCCGTCCTCACATAAGCCCGCCATCGGTCCCTATCCTGAGCAAGATTAATCCAGTCTCTATCATCATATCCCACCTCCCTCAAATCCATTTTAACATTATTATCCTGTCTACTTCTCGGCCTTCCCAAAGGCCTTTTTCCCTCCGGCCTCCCAACTAACTAACACTCATATGCATTTCTGGATTCGCCCATACGTGCTACATGCCCTGCCCATCTCAAACGTCTGGATTTAGTGGTCCTAATTATGTCATGTGAAGAATACAATGCATGCAAATCTGCGTTGTGCAACTTTCTCCATTCTCCTGTAACTTTATCCCTCTTAGCCCCAAATATTTTTCTAAGAATCTTATTCTCAAATACCTTTAATCTCTGTTCCTCTCAAAGTGAGAGTCCAAGTTTCACAACCATACATAACAACCGGTAATATAACTGTTTTATAAATTCTAACTTTCCGATTTTTTTACAGCTGACTGATGACAAAGGAAGTATGAAACCGTCCATAACACCATTTATTCTATTATTATGTCTATTATTTTATGATGCAATTAGAGTCCAATTGTTATATAGCACTATGATGTAATCGACTCTGAATTTCCTCTGTAGCTCTGACATTCAGTGGAAGAAGACGGGACGGTCAGCGCATTCACATCTCTACTGTACTGGCGACCTGCGGTCCCTATTTCATATCCCATGCATAATGCAACTCCCCCATTCAGGTTGTTAGCCACCCAGACATCACAAGCGTCAGCTGCTATCACATCTCATATAATTTAGATATCCGAGATTTCATGTCCATTTCATTATCTGACCTCACTCTAGAATTAATTAACCTGTGGTCCCCTAACTGTGCACCGCAGCATACGTGTGGATCGCTAGAACTTTTAAAATTCGTTTTCATATCTGTGTAAATTAAATTTTTTCCTTAGGTCGTCCAACATGTTATTGCTTTCGATCGCAATGATATTAGTGTTGTGTTGACATCCATTGTACGAATGGAAAGGATTGATAAGTATACTAATTACAATTAAACACTAGGTACTTTAGACTTGTAACTTACTGAAAGGGTCTGCTTAATAGCTGCTGAACTATTGGTCGCAATGAATGTATTAATATTATGTCCCATTTATCTGCTTATCGGGGAATTGTATTCCATCAAAAGAATAACTCGCTTTCCTATCATGCACACTCAAATAGTTGTCGACTTATACATTATATAAATCGTGCCGTGCCTGTTTGAAATGATTATTGTTACTTTCTCCATCTCCTGCGATATCTTGTTACACGTACGGTGGGTGCTGCCTTTCCATTATAGATCATTCGAAAATTAGTAGCAGCAGTGTTGCTATAGGCATCCAACAAGGAAATCTCGGTGCGCAGAAACCAGCGGGCGTAACTGTCTCGCGCAGATGAAGTATGCTCCCGTTTCCAGCATGCTCTCAAGCCTACTGCAGGTAAGAGGGATATATCATGCGCGCCGCGAGGAGTCCGAGCTGAGTTTTGTTTGTAGGATACCTATAGTATGCAGCTCCCCTGGCTGTGACTAATGTAGTATGATAGTATGCCCGATATATGTTATCTTTAAGTTGTAACGTGATCATCTCATATATATTCTATATGCGGTGATTTTAATAACTTTGGATGATACTTGGTTCCGTTGTTACCAAACTACGTAGGTTAAAGAGGGAACCGAGTGAGCACATGAACAAAATGTATGATATTACATTGCACAAGAGAGTTTTTTTCCTAGGATTTTTTTTCTTTTTGGCACTTACAGCCCTTTTTATGTCCAGTGTTAATTTTTTTAACTCTGTGAAACTTTTCCAGTATAAATTCAGCCGCCAAAAACACAACTGCGATTATGTGGAATTGTATTTGGTCCCGAATAGTTTTAATTTCATCATTGAGCTCTCAGTGTTTGTCGTTGTATTCATTGTACCTGCTTTTAGGGTTGCCAACCCTCTCATATTTCCCGGGATCTCCAGTATTTCCCCCTAATTTTAACACCCTCCCGGCTCCCGTATGTTTACAGTTTTGTTATGGCTGTGATTTGTTTGTAACGTGTTTGAAATGATCTGCCTGTCTGTCCTATGTAGAAGTTGTTGCAGGTGTTGCATTGAGTTTGTATACGCCTGTGTGGTTGCATTTGTTTGTGTGTTAAATTTTATCGTACCTGGTTACCATGTTTCAGCGTGTTATGGGCCATCTTCAGAACTGGTTGATGCTGATCTTGGCGTCTTTTGTTGAGATGGCTTTGTAGAGTATTATTTGTTCTGTATGCGACGTTGTAATTTAATTTCTTGAATGAGGTTGCATTCTTGTGTGTGTTTTTGTTTTCGTATGTTAGTGTGATTAATTTTTTGTGTTCTTGTGTTTTTGTTGTATTCCTATGCTTTTTTGTGAATATGTTTTTCTTTCATATTATGTTGTCTATTATGTTAGGGTTGTATCCGTTTTCTTGTGCTATGTATTTGATTGTGTTTAGCTCTTCTCTGCAGTCTTGTTGGCTTATGTTGAGTAGTCTGTGTACCATTGTTCGGAATGCAGCTTGTTTGTGTTGTGTTGGATGATTGGATGTGTTGTGTATGTTGTGGGTTTTCTGTAGATTTTGAATGTGTGTTTGTTGTCAACTTTTGTTAAGCAGGTACGATAAAATTTAACACGAGAAAGACATAATTATAATACATATTCCTTGTGATATAGGGTTAAAAGTTGTGTAATCAATATGCATATTAAATTATCATTAAAAACTTCGTTATTTTAATTAGAAAATATCAACTCGTATCAACAGTATTACATAATCATTTATCGCACTGCGGAGCTTACTTTCGTTTACAAGATCTGATCAAAGTGTACTCAATCCATAACGACAAGGAAATTGTTCATACGAGTGACGTATTTTCTTATGTTTCTGTGGCGTCTCGGATATTTTGCAGCATGAATTCTTCATTACCTAGAGCGCAAGTTTGACAATAAAAGAATTGGATCGGGTTTATTTACTTTTCAGAAAATCATCAAATGGGCGTTTGTTTACAAAAACATAACTCCTTTCAGAGTCATAGGTAAGTATGTACAGTATGATTATTTAGTCCTGATAGTCGCCGGCGATGTGCGCCTTGGTCAGACGAGTCCATTTAGTTACGCCAAGTGGTGTTTGGGTTAGTCACTCGCTTACCTTCGGAGCGATCGGATGCCATGCGTGCGGTAGAGCGGTATGTTTCTAGTACAATTAAGCTGCACTGCATTCCATTACCGACCTCTCCTCCTTATCTCTACTCCGGAGCTCTCTACTCCTATAACTTCCCCTCCTTCGCGTCGCCGAGCTGTCAGAACTAAATAATCGGCTTGTAAAGAAAGTCTGCTATGCATGATAAGTTGATATCGTATGTTAGATTATTTGAACTGTAATTGTTTATAGAACTATTACAAATAATGTATTTATTTACATTCTTTATCCCAAATAACGTTAGCTTCCATCAACTAGTATTTAATACATTTTGAATCATCCGTTATATTGGTTTCTGTGCCAAGAAATGTGAAATCACTAGTAACAATCACCGGAAATCTCGGACAAATCCCATCACACGATACAAAAATTTTGAACGTTGTGTCCATAATTTTATCTGTGAAAGCTGTTATGTTATATCACTGCTATAAAAAAAGATTATTAAAATCGCATTTCTTCCCTGCACAGCCATTAAACTAATTGCTGTTCTAGGTATGCATAGCAGCAATCAGGGTGATGGATTAGATTTTCTAGCTGTACACACATATTACGTCATGCGTAAATATTTGTCCATGTCATAACATAAAATTATTTACCCTCATTTACAGGGCGAGGAAAAAATGCTTTTAGGAAAGCTTGTGTCAATTTATATCTTCCGAAATGTTGTAATCTCGTGAACATTGTTATGCAGACAGTTAAATGATCCGTATTTCCTTTTATTCTTCATTGTGTTACAAACAAGAACACATTAAATTACATAAGTTAGATCAGATGCAACATATTTATAGTTCAGGCTCATTTAAAACACCAATTTACAAAAATAGTGTTTAAATAGCAAAATATGTTTTGTGATTATTTTCAGATTACGTTTTAATTATATTGATTATTTATGTGAAGAGCAACCTCCTTCCCAAAATTGCATTCCAAGAAAAGCGTAGCGTTGCATTTTATTCGTCGTTCCAGTTGTCTGTAATTACCATGCTTACGACTGAATGCGAAGATCATGAGTTATAATCCAGCCGAGAGAGGCCGAAAAACATCTGAATATGGGTTCTTTTGAAGGAAAGTACACTGAGAGTCGTGTATCTTAGATTTACTGTTATAAATTAATCTTGTTTCCACGAAAACTTTGTCGTCCATTTCACGTCGACGTCGAAATTTGGAGGTAGTTCTTATGAGAGGCCAAAGTGAGAACACCAAAGCTACCCAATTTTGTATAATTTCCTATGAAGTAATAAATAGAAATAAATGAAGTGTTGCTTATCTTCTAATAAAATATGCTGAATGCAAACCCAGCATTCTCCAAACTTTCTTACTTTCTGTCTTCCTCTTTGTCTCCGCATATATGTTCCATATATCTTAATGTCGTGTATCTGATATCTTCGTCCACCATTCCTTCTAGTGCATCCTTCAGTAGACTTGAAGTTTTTCTTGGGAAAGATAATTGTTATAGCTTCCCGTTGCTTTCCGCACATCACTCTCTCTTTCGCTTCTTAAAAGATCCCAGCGGTTCCAGTGGATTTGACTAATTAGGCCCTCCGGACTTCACAGAAATTTACCGCAATGTGAAATATGTGGATTCGAATATCAATCGGGTTGATTGCCAGCTTTAGTTTTGTGTAAGGTTATTCCTAATAGTGCGGCAAATGTCAGGTATTCTTACGACTAATCCTCGGACTCAAATCGCCAATATAACATATTGTTAATCCTTATTTCCGTCTACACTAGGTCACTAGCTCAGTTAAATAATAATCGATTAAAAGGAGAGATGAAAGGTTAGAAATTTACGTTGAGTCTCTGTTATCACTCTTATTTATATTACGATTGCACAATACGTCTCTCAAATAGTTATTTTCTCTTAAAAACTGTGGCAGTTTCTTCTTTTTCCATCATCTCACCGTCATCATATGTTTCCTTTTCCTTCCATTACCCACGCTTTTACAATGTAGGCCTGCACATCAAAATATGTTCATCTAACGGTACTCCCTTGTTTTGTTTCAAAATCAAAGCTTACTCCTTTTGCAAATTTCCCAGACTCTACGACAAATCTTTAACTACAAGTTCAATGATTGTTGAGCGAAAGTCTTCCAGTCACTTTAGTAATATCGGACGAGAAATAAAGCGCATGACAGATAGGCCTACCACTTTTGCTAGAATGCTTCGAAAGTAGATATCGGATTTTGCAAAGACAATGAATCTTCGTGCACCAATGAACACTTTAAAATTCGGTATGAGAGAAAACAAGCAAACTACCAGAAGGGCGCCAAACTGTTACGTGTGTAACCATGAAAACTCAATTTTACCAAAAAAATGGGGATATTGGGTATTGAATAATCTCACCTCAATTGTGTTCCGCATAGATCAGGCCTGCAGAACCCGTAAGTAGGGAAATATGACGTCAGCCTCACTCCACTTCTATTGGGAATGATCGACTTCTACGTAGAGTTGTTGACATTCTTTGCGTGTGGAAGGTCCATCAGTGGCGCCACTGTAATTTTCAAAAAGGATTTATTTTCTGGCTTAGTTACCTCATAAGTGATGCCTTATTGGTGTCATGAGGTTCAAACCTGTCTTCGGACAGTTGACTAAACACGTGGTAACCCGCTAACGAATTTATATAATAATGTAAAATTGTAATGAAAAAATTTTAATGTGCATGTCCTATGAATAACCGTTGTGGCGTGAACATAATAGATTAGTAATTTCTATACTTTATTGTACAAGAATAACTCGAAATCTCATGCTCAAAAAGAAGTCTGTTTTCGTATGTTGGAAACAAAATATGACTCGTTCAGAGCAGAAGTGGTGTAAGTCAAAATTGGGTAATGAGGTTTAAAGTAAATATTCTGTAAAATATAGCGCAAAATAGCAACTAATATGTCCTTCGTGCTATCTACAGACTATTAATAGTTTAAATAAATTGTATATTAATTGCTATTTTGCGCTGTATTTTACAGAATGTTTACTTTAATCCTCATTACCTATTTTTGACTTACACCACTTCTGCTCTGAACGGCTCATATATCTGCTGAAATAAAGTTTTTTTATTACAATGACAGGCTGAACTGTTACTCTTTAAATAATGCATACGTTATCACACTTACACCACCAATATTAGTTATCATTATCACCGCCAAAGCCATCACTATCACCACCACTAAGCCTCCTGGGTAGGTCAATTGGCAGATCGTTGCGGCCACGAGTTCAAATATCTACGTAGGCAAAGTTGTATTTGTGATGGAAAAGATTAGTTCCCATTCTCTGCCCTCATTTCCACCAACCATTCTCCGCTCTCATTTCCACCAACACTTTCTACAAATCTCCTTTGATAATGAACATCTTGAAAAATAGGGCATATCTTTTGTGTGTATGACCACGAATCGACCCGCGGCGTCGCCACAATAGGTGTTATTCGGGGTATGTATATACAAAGCTCTCCACTATCAGTTCAACTACCATTATCATCATTGTTACAAGCTCAGTAATGAGTATCATCATCACAAACACGACCATAATCATCGCCATCACCACTAAAACCAGCAGTAACATTAGAAATAATATCAGGGATCAGATGGAATTTGGTCTTTTTCATTTCCAGAGAGATTTGATAATTTCAGAATCTTTATTTTAAGTTACTGGTCGACTCTCTTGAACTATTTTCTACAATCTATGTCTTATTTTTATATTAAATGTTTTTGTGCAATTAATAGTTCTTGGGTCCTTCTGCTGTTAGGAACTACTCTTTTGCTACTGTAGTCCTTTGTAACTGGTTTATACTGTATAAACTTATTTTTAATTTTACTCTTACAGAGATCCGTCAAGTTCAGGTGTCATGAGACAAGTTCTTAGCAATATTACATATCTAAATTATGAAGAAAATAGTAACTGTTAGTATTATATTGGTTGATGTTTCCTGATTGTTATTTTTTTTCCAAACTTAACTTGTTTAAAATCTGTTACATGCCTTCCGATCAGCCCGTGGGTATCAGGATATTTCAAGAATATAGGTCAGAAATTATATACATTCAGTTTCCATCCGTACCAGAAGATAGACATTCAAATACACGCACCTATTTTTACACAGCAGGTCTCCGATAACTAAGAACAGCAGAGAAATACAGGCTTGTTGTTAGTTGGAAAAACTCGAGAAATTGTGCTTCAAGTTAAAAATGTAATGAATTGTTATTACAAAATTGAAAAGGTCTCTTAGGATTAAAAAAAAAACATACAAAATAAATTAATATTATTATTTTTTATTGTGCTGAACATACAGAACATAATATGGCGCAGAAAATATATTTTTCGATGTGTTAAAATGAAACACGTCCTCAAAGTATTTAAGAACAATAAAAATAATTGTTTTCCTACCATATGTATATCTGTACTCGTTAGTATGCTCTGTTGTCTGTAAACTGTATAGTTAAGAAAATTATTTTGAAGGTAATAGACATATTAATTTAATTTTAATTTACACAAAAATACAAGTAGAATTTACATTTTACAGTATAAAACCTTAATAACCTAGAAAATGACATTTCTAAAGGAAAACTTTCAGAAGTGTCTTTGGTTTCAAAAAGAGAACAACGAATGGTGAGATCTAGGAGTTAGCAGACGAAACCCCTACTCCGAGACGCACACAGTCATTATAAACACAAATTGGCATTCTTTCCTATTATGGAGATGCCATCTTATATTTAATGGATTGTTGTACTGATCATGTTTTTGGTGGTGGTGGTGGTGGTGGTGGTGGTAGTGAGTATTTGACGAGTATGTTTGTGGTATTTAAAATTATTACTCGAACGACACAGAAAGGATGTTTTTCATTGCACAAGAAATACTGTCCAGTGACTTGATTTACCGGAAAATGTTCATTTTCAGTATAATAATAATAATAATAATAATAATAATAATAATAATAATAATAATAATAATAATCCGTGGCGCTACAGCCCGTGAAGGGCCGAGACCGACCAGCCGGCTGCTGGCCTCACGCCCACATATCGAAGCAGAGGTGGACGAATATCCAACCAGAATGGAGGTATCGTGTGGTTAGCACAATGATCGCCCCAGCCGTTATAGCTGACATTCGCAACCGGATTTCGCTAGCTATCGTAGGTTCCCAAGTGCATCACGATGCTGGGTAAGCACCGGTCCTATACACTGGCCGAAATTTCATGAGAAAATTTCTTCCCCCATGAGGACTCGAACCATCACGCATTCCGTAACGCGAGTCCTAGGCAGGATGCCTTAGACCACGACGCCACGGCGCGGGACCATTTTCAGTATAATCATTTTAAATACCGTCATATACCATATTCAAACAATTACTTGGTTAATGACCAACAAATCACTTGGTTAATCAGTCAACCAATCGCTAAGTTAATCAATAAACCAATTTCTCCTCTGCGTTAACAAGTCAAACAATCGTTTGGTTAATTCGTCAACCAATCACCGGGTTAATCAGCCAATCAATTTCTCCTCCAAGTTAATGAGTCAATCGCCCTGTCAGTCATTCCATCAATTGTTCTGTTAATCAATCGCCCTGTTAATTATCCAATCATCCGTTCTGTTAGTTAAGCAATCGTCCTGTTAGTCAGTAAACCAGTCGCTTTTCTTCAGTCAACCAGTCGTTCTGTTAATCAGTCAACCAGTCGTTCTGTTAATCAGTCAACCAATTCATCTGTTTAAACAGTCAAACATTCGCTCTGTTAATTAGTCTATCAGTCACTCTGTTAATCAATTCACCAATCTTTCGATTAACTCGTCAACTCACTCTGCTGACTCTTTAACCAATTGCTCGGTTAACAGTTCAACTAAGCATTCTGTGAATCAGTCAACGAATCACACAGCCACAGTCATACACTCACTCCACTCACTCAATCACTTCTTAATTATTCGGTTAATCGGTCACTTACTGAGACAGTCACTCATCTAGATGCGGACTGACAATTAAGTCAATCATAAAGCTATTAGGTCACATATTGACAACGAGAGTCCAAGTGTTCAACTTCCTCAGGTCAGTCCACATAGGAGGAGGAACAATATCCATCTGAAAATCCTATCGAATGTGCCTTACTTTTCGAGATATCAGCTTCCGAATTTCTTTATAGTAGACTACTTATAAGACGTAAAGTAAGGAGATGTATAAGTGTCAGTCCATTAGCATGTAGATAAGGTGTCGAACTAGTAATCTTAAAGCTGATGGTTCGAACACATCTGTTACTATCCACATTTTATTTTATTTTATATTTTATTTCAATTACAAATGTATTCTACAAGAGTCGAATTCCAGAACTGTTTTTTTTTTCGAACAATCCACTCCAAGAGGTTCTGTATAAATTTAATAAGGGACAGAGGCTAAGGACTGATAGTTCAGTGATAGGCAAACCAACAGTTAAGAAGCGTGTTTACTGTAGCTCGAGGACACATTGAAAATAAAGTGTGGACCAATGGTGTGAAACTAGTTCTGTGTCGACTATATCACGGGCAAGATGAAATTATGCTCCAATGTCACATATTTCTACATAATTATAATCCCTATAACATATTAATTTAATTTCTTATATTCAAAAAACGTTGTCTGCACAACTTACACTTTTTCTTCTCATATTGTAAGAATTTCTATTAGGGTAAGCTTATCTTTTATTTATAAAGTTGAAGAGAGCATGTATAGTCCGGGTCAGCTTACTTCATACCCTAAGGGTGAAACCTAAGCATTTTTCCCCCATTACTACTTATGCTAGTGGATTGTGGTGATTTTCTAGTTTGCAGGTTGCCAACTTCGTTTCGAATTTCGATACTGACAAATACTACAAATGGTAGTGATTTTGTAACTTGTATGTTGGCAGCTGAGACAAATATCGATAATATTTGTCGGTACTGGAGTTCCATCAAATTAAAATTGTACTAGATTTCTGAGTCGGTTAATGGAAGCTAGTGAAATTTGAACATACTGATAATTAATTAATGTCAGTATTAATATTAATACATAATAGTTATTTTATGTATTGCGTTGTGGTTATAATTCAAGACTATAGTCAGGAAGGTTTTCGGAGTTAGTACTAATAATTTCATATGGTGAAACAAAATACATTTTTAGGTTAGGTCTCGTGAGTTAATTGTTTAGTCAAACTAATGAATTTCGTCGTATTGCCAGACAAAATACTTGACATGTTGATTCCTTTCCCATATAGTTTGCCTAAGAAAATATGTTACAAACTATTGAATTATTTAGAATAACCTTCCAACATAAAGTGCGGTAAGCAAATAAGTCATTTAGTAAGTAGGATCGTGCGATATCGGATAACAGTTGGCAACACTGACAACATGCCAATATTTGCTGTTTAGGAACTGTTCTTATGTGACCCTCACTATACCCACAGGACATCATCTTTCTGTGATAAATGAGATGATAAAATAAACATAAGAATAGAAGGAATGAAAAATATAAACTATATAAAATACAGTGGAAGGAAAAGGTAATGAAAATTAAAATAAAGAACATAAGGCGAGAAGTAGGCTCGAACTATTAACTCTAGGAATATTAGTATATGTTATCCACTACGCTACGCTACGCTATCTCGAAAATGAAGGCCCATTCAGGAGGATTTTCGGGTCAGTATTCTTTCCCCATTTTAGTAGGTCTACCCAATGAAAGTTCTACAATAGTAATATGCGTTACAAGAGCGGTATGTTGAAGTTTTCATGTTCGAGGAAATGTTTGAAAAAGCGAAACGTAGTTGAGCTTTTTTAATTTCCGAGAATTGAAAGAAAACATACCGCTCGTGTATCGTACATTATTTTGTCCGAAGATCGTTTATTACATACCTGAAAGAAGAATTTCTAATTAGTTGCAATGAAATCTCCATCTTGGTTTCTGTTCAATGACGGCAAATTTGCAAAACAAAAATATCTATCTTCAACATTGTTGCTTTAAAATGTTTTCTGTGTTTACTATACTCCAGCAGGCCGTGATATACATCTGTCTTTTTTTCCCCCAGTCTATGATGAGTCTGGAATCTTGTTGATTTTTTCACGGCTTCCTTAATGTTACTTGCATCACGAATGCAGTAACTTTAGTGGAGTTGTAGAGTTTACTTAATTTTTGCAAATATTTAAAAACAATAATTAACAGTGCAATTTAGGTAAAATTGCAATGGCAAGTTTCCAATTTATAATTATTAC